>NC_043746.1:8604705-9244705 GCF_902148845.1 Salarias fasciatus | reverse complement strand
CCAAATCCACCCCCGTTTTCTAGTTGTTTTTTTCCCAGTGTGTATGCTACTGATTGCAAACTGTTGACTCCTGTTGTGTCCCCCGTTGACCTCTGTGTTGCGAGTTAGTAGATGAATCCAGTGTTTGTCAGAGGTCAGTAGGGCACTTTTGACAGCTGCTCTATGTAGAGTACAGCGGCTTCCAGTAAATAAAAGGATCAGCTGAGGATCAGCCGGGGTATCTGCAGAACACCAGCCGTGCTACAATTTACACAATACTTGTACTCTCAGCAACTTGGAACATACATATGAATGAGTAGCTGTTTGTGTCTGTCTGGTCATTTCCATAACACGCCCCTCTTGGGGTGGTTCCATACACATTAATCAGTAACAAAACAAAAAGTGCAGTAATGCTTACCTTCTGGCGCTTCGCTGCCTTACATCTTGACCATCTCAAGGAAGTTCTCCAAACAGACCTGTTTCATGAAGAAGCTTGTTTGAAGTCAAGTTTTTACTTAAGGGTGTAAAGTGAAGGGTGTGATGTGCATAGAAAGGATGTAGATCATTATGCTACAGTCTCACTCCTATTGAACACCTGGGGAGGGTTTTAGACTGACATGTTTGACAGCTCTTCCCACTCTCATCGTCGAAATGCCAAATCAGGAAATAACGTTCAGAATAATGGCGGCTCGCCTTCTATCAGATCTATATTGAGCTTGTTATGCTGCCATGTTTTGACTGAATGCCTTACTGTATGTTTTGATTGTTTGTGTGTGCTGCGAAGATAGATGTCACTGTGTCATAAGACTCATTTGTTCTTCATTTTGTTTGTTTCAGGCAGGAAGAAAGGACAGAAGTGATGCTCTGAACACAGCCATCGACAGGATGACAAAGAAGACCAGAGACCTTCGCAGACAGGTTTGTTTTGACCAGACTATGTTTTATTAATTCACAACAGCTTCCACCTGCTCGTCTGAAAACGTTTGCAGTCCTTCTGAGGTATCTCGAATGTCTGCAGGTTGTAAGGTCAACAGTCTGGGGCTCATTTGCACAGGAGTAAACGTTTTCTTTTTTAATTTCTCATTTCACAGCTGCGCAAGGCCGTGATGGACCACGTCTCTGACTCATTCCTGGAGACCAATGTTCCCCTCCTGGTCCTGATTGAAGCTGCCAAAAATGGCAACGAGAAAGAAGTGAAGGAGTACGCACAGGTGTTCCGTGAGCACGCCAACAAACTGATCGAGGTAATGTAAGCCGTTTAGTACTTTCAATCAAGTTCATTTTTTACTTTTCCATCTCGGTGATTTCTCTTAAAGATCCTAATTCCAGCCTCTTTTTTTCTATATCCGGCTCTGTTCTCAGATATGCCCTTGTTAGACAAACTGAGAACATCAGCGCCTCGAAAATACATGGCATCTCTGTCCCTAATGAAATCACGGCCATTAACTTATCAATTATTTACCACCGTGGTTGTCTTTGTACTTTAGTGTTTTTGTCTCAGGTGTGCACACAAAGTGCTTTTAAACAATGCTCACTCTCGTCTGACGCAGTGATCTAACAGTCATTTAGTTCAGCGATGAAAGCAGTCTTCAGAGCTGCCTCTGAGGTCCGCGACTACTCCTTCCCCACAGCAGCATGTCGCAACTCTCCGGTGCTTCTATACCATCCGCCACGTATGCATGGCAACTACATTTAAGCGGCAAAAGAAGGTAATGGATTTCGTTTGGCAACATGCTAACTGAAGCACAGATAGCGCTCATTAGTGGGGTTTTCTCTTCAATTTCTCTAATGCCTGTGTCAGAGCTTCATATGGTGACATTTGAAAGGGACTTTTCCCCAGTGGGCAGATGACCACGAGTGTAGCTGGATCAGTTAGCGCAGCCCGGCTGGGGCGGGATACGCAGTCACCAGGGAAACTGCTGAAGCATCAGAGAGAAACGGGGAATCATGCTGGGGAGTGGACCCTTCTGTATTTCCTCAAGGTCTAAGTGTCAGATGTGGCATTGGAGCATGTCATTGGAGGGCTTTGCTAATGCTGGAGACATGCGTCAACTTCCAGCAGTTGGGCAGAATTAGTGAAGAGCAGAATGTGCAGCTCCAGTTAGAAATGACTCATGTTTTTGAAGCATTTCTCACACATAAATATAAAAATATATATATTTTTTCACTTCCAATTCTTCGAATGCAGTTGGATGTAATAGAGTTCTTTTCCCCATGCACTTGGAAGATATTAGCATTTAAATATGCATGTTGTGTGACGTCCAGCCAAGCATAGAAGATAGACCCTAAAATTGCTTTGCAGCAGAAACAAACAGAGCAAACTGTACTCAATCAACCAAATACATCCCAGCAATACAACTGAAGCCAAATGAACAGCAATAAATATTCCCATGCCATTATTATAGTGAGTGATTGAGACAGTCGTCCCTATCATGACTTGAACAGGAATATTTTGCTCCCTCATTCTCCATGCCTTCAAAAGTCCCCATATCTGTGGAGCTGAGCTGCTTCTTCAGTTTAGCTGTTACTTAAATATTTATATGTAGTCATATGTTTCATCAGATTAAATTAGAACTGCATTTCTAAGCAGGTTCACAGTATAAGAGCATGAAGGAGTGGCCTGCTGCCAAAATTTGCTAACATTAAATTTTGATAACCGACTTGATGCCTAAATAGGGCTCACTTTGCCGTTTGAGTTGAAGTTAAACACTCACAAATGAATGTTGTCTCACACTCATTTGGAGTAACTAACCGTCACAGATATCGGCAGAGCAAACTGGAAACAGCATCATCAAGATAAACAGAACAAAGCAGCTTCGCTTCTTTCAACATGTCAACCTGAAAGTACAGTTCAGACTTGATTAGGTCCAAATCCTCCTGGTGGCTCGGTGTAATTGTACCCACTCAGTTGCATCGAATAAAACACCAGGTTTGAGCCCGTGTCATTCACTGTAGACACATGAAATGTTTTAGAAATCTTAATTTTTCTAAATCCTGAAAGCTTTTGTTCCTTTTAAAACACTTAGAGGCACAGTCGCTTCGAATTTTGTGTTACACAAAAGCACTTTTTAAATGACATCAAATTCATGGGCACATTGTGCATGTTCTATTGAAAGCTCCAGACAATAATAATGAGCCAGACAAGACATGCATGAAGACAGAAAGAAATACTTTAGGTGCCTCTACAATATGACTGAAATACATGGAAGGATTATAATCTATTGTGATGGAGAGATGGGAGCAGAAGGACAGTTACTCAGGTGAACGCGTTATTGTTCCCCTAAATTGGAACAAGCTAGACTTTTTGTGATGTGTATAAATCTACTCATTCGTCTTTTATTCCAGTAAGAGTGTCCAATGCTGTAGTTTATCTTTTTCCACCGTCTCTGCTGTTCAGCTCTACCTGATTATAATTCCCTAAAATACACAGTGAAATGCGGCGTCGTTTCTCAGGAGAAAATATCGGTGTAGAGCAAGCCGACATGGCTGCAGCCAGCTGAGCAAAAAGGCAATTTACAGTGGAAGTCGTGGCTTTCACCTCTGGCTGAAATGTGTGACATTTTACTGCTAAAGCATTGTGAAACTACGATACTGTAAGCTGCTCTGCCGAACGCTACAGATGCAAATGAGTGGAGCTGCAACATTCAGTGTGAGAACATGTTCAGTTCTCAGAAATATAAGAAATAAATGCCCTGTGCATGTAGGACACTCCCTGTTCAGAGTGGCAGGAGCAGCAGAACGCCACAGAGCTGAAGCTTTGTCCATGACGACATAAGACGTGCAAGTGTAGGCTGCTTTAAGGCAAATGGCCCATTAGCTCACACACATTTGTTTGAAAGCCACGTTATGACTGACCCATATTTCCAGAATGAAGGGAATAAAGAAATGGATTCAGTCTGACGTGGGAGGCTCACAGCCAAGCAAAGAGATGGCAGTGACATTAGAAAGGGGTGTAGATCACGTTATTTCCATAAGTCGGATGTTTGTTTGGAGAACACATTCTGTTTTAATGACGAACTTCGGAGTGAAAAGACCCAGTAAGTCATAGAGATGTGCAACGTGACAAGTGAAGAGGCAGAGCTCTACTTCCATGGACCACTGATCCAGCTGAATAATGGAATGAGCGATGGAAATGTCCAGAATTTACCGAGAGCTGGCTGCTTCAGTTTTATCTGTGTGATTGTTCGACTACTGTCCTAGTGTGGGCTCGAAAGGTGACACAGGCATATACATCATAATCTGTTGAAAATAATTAATTTTCTGATTCATAACTGGACAGAACACCATGAAAATGAAGACTTTTTCTGGTAAAATTAGACAAATGTCAGTGCATTTAACTCCCACCGAAATAACTATCATAACTATCATTTCTTCTCGGATAGTCATTGAGCCGCTGTAATAAAAACAATCACAATGTTGAATGGTTAATTTCATTATTATATTATACTCCTTAGTCTAGCCAGTTTAATTATTCTTACTCATTTCAAAGACTGCAGAATGGGTGACATCAAACTATGAGATGACCTCATGAAGGCATGGACTTTTTTGAGACACAGGCAGGCATGAACATGGATGTAACAATCAACGCTCTGTGTTCTTAGAATGTTTTTCAAAAAGTCTTGTTTCTATGACAACGTTCTGCAAACAATGCCCGTTTACACGTCAACAGCAGAAATGCTGAAAACAGTGTAGTTAGCGTGTTGGGCCACTAGTGGGTGCTGATGTTGATTTTGGTAATAAAATCACACGTGTGTAGAGAACAGTATGCTATAAACATTAACAATTTGAACATTAACAACACAGACATTCTTATGGACAGTCGACAAAGTTGGATTGTGATTATGAGTGACTGTAAAACTGCCAAAGTCCCAAGAGAGCCTGGACTGGGAGTCATAACGCCCTGGAAGCTGCCGTCACTGTTATTTTCCATCCACTCACCCAGGTGTAGAAGAACGTTTTACTGTAACTGTGCTGCACATGACCATCGACTCCAGAGATAGAGTTGGAGCTTCTTTGAAAAGTCCCACCATTTTCATAAAGTATTTCCATGCACTGTTGTCATGTAAATGGATACTCAATGGAACACAAGTTTTGCATTTTCTCTTGAAAACACTGTCGTTTAAACAGTCGTTATTCCCTTCAGACATCAGTACCTGTCACTAGCTTGTCACTGTTTATTGCATCTGACATTTTATTATCGCAGTCAAGTGTCTGTTCAGGTCCTCCTGTGTTATTACTCTAATAATGTGGGTCAGTATGGTTATTTAAATTTTTTGCTGTTTTATTAAACTTTGAGAGGAGTAGGTCTGTGTCTGTACACTAATCAAGCTGTTGCTGTGTTCCTCTGCAGAGAGTGAGGATTAAGCTGTGCATTATGGTGACTGTTTGCATAGACTGAGTGGCCTGACTCCCCTGACACTTTAAATGGCATGTACAGCACATTGCAAGTGGAGTAGTGTCTGCTGACTTGTGGGCAAATTTTCCATGTTTGTCTCCCCCCCCCTCCACTGTCCATTTATGCTGCCATGGCTGCTTTCCCAGCGGTTCTCACAGAGAGTTGGTAAAAGCTTATGTGAAATATCATGAAAGTAAAATGGCACATTTCTCCATAAAGTGCCAGTTTTTCTTTACGTAACCGTGGCTCTCACCCCTCCTCGCGGATTACTGAATGTTCTCCCCGTGGTCCCTGCATGTGTTTGCATAGTGATGTAGGATGTGTTTATATCAATGTTTCAGTGCTTCACCAGCACAGTGGAATAAGTGCTCCTCATCAGCAACGTTGCTCAGAAATTTGAGGTGGGGGGAAGGCATCTTCTTCAAGAGCCGAGGCTGAGGAGAAGATCTCACAGCGTCTCATCCGCTCAAGCAGCCAGTGAGGCATTCGAGCACCTTAATAGAAAAAGCCTTTTTTTTTCTCTCTCTTTTTTTAAGGAAGTGTTACTTGCATAGGTTTGTCCCACATTTCTGTGCTTTCATATCTGCTTGCTGAGATGTTCCTGTCCCACAGAGCAGTATATTTGAACAGGACTCAGATCATCATGTCGCCTGAAAATAAACCTGTTTTCCATTCCTGCCTCATAGAAAATATAATCACAGACTTCTTGGATGCAGATTTTATTAAAAACTCCTCTTTTTTTTACCGATATCTTCCACGTTGTCCCCGTCCAAGCTATGCTGTGAATGTGTTTGGCGTGAAAACTGACGATGCAGTATGTTTTGAATATGATGGTAAATCTAGGCTTTTGTTTACAGAATGTGCTAGTTTCCCTGGTTGTGCTGCTTCGTGACCCAGATCTCATTAATCACTTTGAAATATATAAAAATATTTCAAATTGATAGCTGAAGTATGCAGTTACAGCCCAAGCCTTTAAAAGAACATTCTTGTAGTCCTTGTCTCTGTGGCAGTGCTTTTTTTTCTCCCCCTTTTGTAATTGATTATGTTTCAGCACATATTCTGTTCATTGGATAATCCCACTTTGGCACAGCTCCTCATATCCCAGGCATTCTGTTTCAACATTGTTGCCAGCACATCCCAACCAACAAATGGGAATCTTCAAAGTCTCTGACCTAAATTTTTAGTGAATATGAGTTAGATGCATATTTTCACTCTGGGAGATGAAAGAATATCTTTCCAAATAATCATAGGGGAGCTTGATTTGTTGGTCAGTATGGGAAAATATACTCACAAACCATAAATGTTGGCAGCTGCGAGCAGGACTTGCTTAGCTCAGCAGCCCAGCTCTCATTCTGCTGCTCAGTTTTTGAAAGTGTCAGGGATATTTGCCTCCCTGGAAGCGTAATGGCAATCTGGCAGCCCAGTGATTTAGTCACTGAGAATAGCCACGTCGTTTTCCTTTACCAGCCACTATTTACATTTGACGAACCCTCCGATTATGACAGGTGACAAAATTACTGAAGTTTTATTTTATCTATTCTTTAACAGTCTTAGTTTTTGTTTTTCCCCTCTACCTTTTTCAGACGGCTTTTTAAACGAATCCTCAGCTGTGGGTTTGTATTCTTCAGGGATCGGTTGTGTTGCAGAGCTGCTCTATTTCTGATAGAGAATCCCTAAAACAGGCTATTATAATGAACTTATCTAAGTTTAATCATGTGTGCGTCTCTTACTTTTTTTTTTGTTTTCTGAATAAGTCTTGAGTTCCTGTTTGTGGCTGAAAAAATAGCTCTGTGTGTTTCTTGTTTAGGTGGCTAACCTGGCATGCTCCATTTCCAACAATGAGGAGGGAGTGAAGCTGGTCCGCATGGCAGCGTCTCAACTGGAAACTCTGTGTCCCCAGGTACTTACGCTTGCCTTGAACTTCCACCCAGCTCACTGATGGAGCACATCCTCTGAGCCAAGACCATTGTTCTTTTTCTCAGTGAACATTTCTATATTCTCATGTAGTTTTTTTTTTTTTTTTTTTATTCATGCACATAATGGATCATTAAAATTAGCTCTTCAAATGTCATTACTGCTCAGACCTGTGAACATAAGACTAGAGAGCAATCTCGCTCAAACATGTATTAGTGGCAAGAATCAACTGAATAATTAATCAAATTAGGGGCTTTTTGAATAATCAGTCAGATTTGAAGTGCATCTCAGTATTGGATGCAAGATATCAGTTCAAACAGATTTTAGCAGATAAGCGAGTCAATGAATCAACATGAGTTCTCACAACAAAATCACGTTGGTTTAATCTGTTTTTTTAACTTCCTGCATGATTAATTACAAGATAAGGGATGAACTTGATGTTAGTCATCCATGCTCGCTGCTACACATTTGGCACTGAGGTGATACAAAAGATGTAAATGGTTGCTTTGTTGTGTTAATTTGTTGTTTCTTGTTGTGTACTCATAAACACACTCCCATCTGACATTTCTTTAACCTGAAACTCTCCATTTACCGGGTCAAGAGATGCATGCTTCTCAGCATGTAACACTTGATTTGTTTGTCTAATGCATTGGCAAGTTGGCAACTTGAAAGTAACTCTCTCAGGTGCACTACTTAATGCTACATGTTTAAGTGTTACGTTAAAGTGCTATTAAATGTGTTAATTAGTTTTCAAGTGTTAATTTTCTCTGTGATTTAATGATCAAAATGCAGATAAAGCCCCAGCCTCACTGCTTTAAACATATTGCCCCATTTTGAGCATGCAATGACATCTAAAAGTTTAGTTTATACCTGTGCTCTTAACAGACCCGGGTTTGCTTGTGGATCTTTTGATCACTGAACCACCTTTTCACATGTGTTACCACACCAACTATCAGGCCCTCATCTGTACTTCAGGGCCATGCCAGCTCTCTCCACCATGCTGCTGCTGCTGCTGCTGCGGCTCCTTTTAATCTCATCTAATGACTTCCATTCATCCTGAGCTTTGATACTCACAGCTGTTACTTCCCCCCCCCCTTCCACAACAAGCAGCTCTTAGTTTTGTTCCATTCAGTTCTTCAAAACACGCCGTGTCTATAATCACTCCAAGGAGAGGATTTACTTCCTGATGCAATTTTAACATTAATGTGGGGGAATTGGAGGGTTTCGTGCAATCAACCTATGCTAATGTTGTGGCTGAAGGCTGTGTTGTAATTGAGCTTTAATGGTTGTAATTGGGTGATTGCAGGTGATTAATGCAGCGTTGGCCCTTGCTGCCAAGCCCAACAGTAAGGTGGCCCAGGACAATATGGATCTGTTCAAGGATCAGTGGGAGAAGCAGGTCCGCGTTCTCACTGATGCCGTCGATGACATAACATCGATTGACGACTTCCTCTGTGTGTCTGGTAAGTGCTGCGCATCAGTCATATAAGAGCAAGAATATTGCGTTGTAACTTAGGAAAGAGCTGCATTTTTTTCAGTCTCAAAATGTGAAAGTGGACGCTTGTCAATATTGACTCATAAAGAATTCAAGGCTGCTCTTCAGAGGAAGTTAAACTGCTTTTAAAGATCTGTGATTTGAGTACTTACTGGCACAAGCCATATGTCCCTTGCCTGATTGGGCTCCACAGATGAAAACACAGACGAATCAGCAGAACTACATCTTAAATTGACATCCTGTCACGTGTTAAAGCGCACAAATGGTTTGTCAGGCGTACCCTTAAAGAGTTCTCATTAAGCATTAAGCAGAGTGACTTCTCTCACCTCCAGCCAAGGACAGACTGTAATTTACACAGTGGACATTTGCATTTTACAGGCGCCCCATTAATAAGCAGTCTGAGAATTTGTCTTCAGCCCTCCCCACTCGATACTCAAGCCTCCCAGTGGCCTATTTAATTTTAGGACTGTGCAAACACAGATTGAAGGCTAAGAATTTCCTGGCTGTGCATTTTCTTGATGGTACTTTAATAAACATGTTTTTTTTTTTTTTCTATTTTGATTAAAGGATGTTGAGAATGTTAAAGGAACATCTCCAGTGAAAAGTCTCCCCATGCTGCCTAGTTGCTCACGCTATTTCAATCACGTGTGTGGTTAATAACAAATGTTACGCATCACTTCATGTGTTCAGAGAACCACATCCTGGAGGATGTAAACAAGTGTGTCATCGCGCTGCAAGAGAAAGATGTGGACGGTCTGGACCGCACCGCCGGGGCTATTCGAGGCCGTGCTGCCAGAGTTGTGCACGTGGTCACATCTGAGATGGACAATTATGAACCTGGAGTCTACACAGAGAAGGTCCTGGAGGCCACTAAACTCCTCACTGATACAGGTACGTGCTGGAGCGAAAGACACCCATGTAACATGCTGCTAATAAACTGTAAAGTATTAACAACTTGGACTTATATACTTTATCATTACTTAGGTTATGAATTATTGTGTTCCGTATTAAAGAGAATCTCTGCTTCTCTTCTTCCTGCACAGTGTTTGAAGTATTGTTCCATATAAAGTAACAACCCTGCTGTTGCTCCATGTTGTTTTCCAGTGAGGTGTTGAAAGGTTTCAACCATCAGTGTTGCTCAGGCTGTCGAGATGATCGTATCTAATTGTTTTGGACTTTTTTAGGACACTAATTTTTGTTGATTACTCATTCCGAATCAGCATGTATTCCATTTATCTGTGCACCTTTTCCTTTGAGGATGCGGTGCTGCGAGCCTTTCATACTTTTTACACTGAAATGTGCCTTTTTTGTTCGCCAAAATCCGACTCTTTACATTTTCACTCATGTCAATAAGTTTCATTCTATAATGCCAGTACTTGTATCAAATTCATTTTTCATTCAATAGAAGCTAAGGGAGACTCAGTCCTTTCTTTCAGGCATTCTGCTTTACGCGATCTCACATCACTTGTCAGCACAGCGGTCATTGTTCACTTGACAGATATAAATAAACATTATAAATCATGGTTTTATCGCATTTAAATAAGTTGGTCTGTTTGCCAAAGTGTTGCCATTAGCCAGCAAGTGTAATGTATGAGCTGTGGTAGCTCACAACTCTCGCAGACTAACAAGATGTCAGAGACATTTGTCTATTGTGGAATTTGAAAACGGCTCCAGGCTTGACTGTCCGCACATTACAGATCAACATTAAAGCAGGGCTTCATTGAAGGCTGACAAATTGGCAACTTTTGGAGATGAACAGTGTTTATTGATAGAGATTAAGCCCTTTAAAAACAGAACAAACCGAAGGTTTTTTTTTTGTTGTTGTTGTTGATGGTTTTAATTCCTGTTTTACCTAACATGTGTTCAGAATACATTTTAAAGTAAATGTTTACAGCTTCAAGTAATAACTCAATTTCACAACAACACTCTGGCCTCTTGGTGCTGAAAGCAAAAAGTATTGATCAATTTAAAACCAAAAGTTCTCTCCATGAACAGTTTTACTAGATGAATATTATGTTAGTGTAAATGGTGTTTGTTTATAGCCCTCTGCTGCAGATGATACATAATGCTGCAGTTGTTCACAAAACAAAAATATTTTTATGCTTTCTAAGTTTTTGCTTAAAAATTGAAATGAAAGTGTAATTGTTTTTTCTGAGACCACGTCAGTCTTTTCCTCAACCGGTCACACTTGTTTACAGCAAGTAGTTCTGTCTTAAACAGTCGGTGCATTCCGCTGCCTCGAGTTCTGATTGTTTTTGCTCTACCTTTTTCTTCTGTGTGGGGAGTGTGGTGACTCCTCGTTGACTTTTCTTTCTTTTCCCTCCTCTTCCCCTTCCCCTTGATCTCTCCTTCCTACAGTCATGCCACGGTTCACAGAGCAAGTGGAGTCTGCAGTGGAGGCCTTGAGTGCAAACCCCACGCAGCCCGTGGATGAGAATGAGTTCATCGACGCCTCCCGCCTGGTGTATGATGGCATCCGCGACATCCGTAAGGCTGTCCTCATGATCAGGGTAAACTCCTTTCATTCGTTTATTTTTTCAGTGCTCCTGCTTTTATAAAATCCCCGTTGATTAATAGCACATCTTCATTTTATTGCTTTTAAATCTTGAGATTCACCACGATGATGTTCCTCGACTTTTGTTGTGCTTTGTCGAACTACAGCTTAACCTCCTGAAAAGCTGGACAAATTGCATGTGGAGATTAAAAATCCCATTTGCCGTAAACTGCTGTTGTTGTATGCATTCTCCGATATACAGCGTTTTATTGTTCACAGCATCGTGAGAGTAGTTACTGTACTGTAATGTATTCTCAGGAACCTCTGCACCAGATGCTATTTTTAATGGTATGTGAGAAACCGAATATATGCTGTTAGGGAAGACTTGTGATTAACTTGTCTCAGGCAACATTCGACCTAATTGACCACACTCGCAATCTAGTGTAACAGCAGCCTTAGTTGTCTGTGGGTTAATGGCTTTTGCTTGAGCGGAAGCATAACGGAGACATATGGTAGTGGACTACAACTGAAGCGTTACCTAATTGACAATGAGCTGACAGCAAAACCCATCGCAGCTGTAAAGGCGAAGGAACGGATAGTTCCTAAAGATTTGTGGTACCACTCATTTTGATTACTTCCCATTGCTAGGTTTCTCCTATAAGTAGTAAGTTGATTTGTTTAAATGATCTCAGTCATGCGACAGTATCCAATTATGCATTTACGTCATTGGCTTGCAATGTTGCAGTTGGTTGTATTTTGCCTTCTTCTATTATGTTCAACACTTTAATCTTTTGAATTGGAATCATTAGTCTTGACAGCACATTCTGTTTTGACAGTGGTGCTCCAAAAGTGTTCCTTGGCTCTCGTTAATAATGCCGCTCAGACGTAGACAAAAACCAAATGAAAGACGGTCCATTATGCTGTATTTGCATTATAATAAGCAACGGACTTAAGAAGGAGGTTTTAATTAGCATTCTTGAGTTGGACTGCAAGCCTGAGAACTACATTCAATTTCCAGCTGCCCCAGCTCCACTCTTGTTATCCAGATTGATTAAGCTGTTAACGCTGGGCCTATGGGGTTGGCTGAGCGCTACCTGGCGGATGAGCGGGCGTGCGTCGATGCGCACGTGTGTTTAAACTGACACAGGATTTGCAAAGTGCTTACTTTAAATTATCTATCGTAGTGATTCTGTCATTAACTACTGGCTGCAGAGAGCTTTAATTTGAATTACATCTCTTATCTTTAAAAAAAAAAAAAATGGAGTTCTCAGGGGTTTACCAGGATTTCTTTCTCACTTCTAAATACTATTCATCTTGGGTTTTGTGGTGATTATTCACCAGGGAATGGCTTAGCTCTTCAGCCTTGTGGTTATGGTATTTTCAGCAATAATTTACAGCAGTCTCATTAAGCTTACTGTTAATAGCTGTTGTTCATAATGAGATTACAAGTGTATCAACAACATTGCCTCTCCTATCTAACACAGCCGTTTTCTTGTCGAACTGTCCTTCCAGGGAACCGTTTGTATGTGAAACCAAGCAGTTTCTGCTCTTAAGTGCAAAGAGAAACCAAATACTTGAGAATCATTTCAGTTGAGATGGCTTTAACACAACTTGTCTTGAGGGCACGGCCACGCTCGTGCTCAGGCACACAATCTAGTTTTTTTTTTCCCCCCTTTTCCATAAAGCCTTACATGCGAGCACAACACGGTGGCCTCGTCTTAAATCAAAGCAGACAGGTGTGTGCGGTTGGGGCTCCCTTAGATAGACACATCATCAACCTCTATAAGTGGTGCATGGTCTCTGCTGGACATCCCTTGGATATTTGACAGGTGGACAGAGCCTTCTGCCCACCTGCAGCGACATCAGAGAATATGCCCCCCAGACATGAAACTGTCTCCAAGTCGGGGAGCCGCTGACGGTTAGATACAGGGGCAGCTGTCGTTACCTCATGATTTGTGCAGCGCAACATAGCCCCAAGGTGATTTTTGCTGTCTCTATCCTCGGCGAGAGAGAAAATCTAGTCGCCTCACAAAGATTTTTAGCAGAATGTAGAAGAGGAGAATAGCAGTGAGGGGGTTTGTTGACTTTACCTATCCATATTTACAACCGCTGATATAAATGCTTGATGGGACTAGGCCTGCGTGATACTGTCACTTAGGCTCTCCCCTTGTCTTCCCTTAATTATTGCACTTCAGGGGCCATCTGCTCAATTATTCCCTGTAGAGGTGACTCAGGTCGCTTCCTTTTCACTGGAGATGTCAGGCTTTATTAAATTAAATATTGATTAGTATTTTTTTTTTTTTTCCTCACCACAGTGTAAAATATAAAATAAATTTTCATTTACTGTGACAGCAGTGTATTGCCGTTGTTGTCACTTCCCGGGTAGTTTCCCATTGGGCGCTCGTCTCCGAGCCTCCCACATTCACAGGTTATCTGTTGCACAGGCCACAGCAGGTGATATCTCTGCCCCACTGAACAGCATTGTCTGAGTTGAAAGAGATGCCTGTGAGTCACTACAGCTTTGCTTCTGAAACCAAACGTGTAGTCCCTTGAGAACAAGAGCATCTCCACATTCCATAAAACAGTGTGAGGTTGTTCAGAGACCTTCAGCTATTTTTAGATGTGAGGGCTCCAAATCCATCACAGAAAGGGAGGCATGAGACAGCTGGATAAGCACAAGTAGGGGCTCACTCGTGATAATGCACCTTTATCTGTCCACATCATCTTCCTTCTGCTTATATCACTACCAGATACATTTTCCTGTCCGTCCGTATTGTATTTCGCCTTGAGCGTGACCTGTCGTGATAGAAATTCTTTTGAATATTAATACCCACCGTGGAAGAAATGTTGCTCATTGCTTGTTTTGTATTCACCGAAATGGAAGAGGTAAGAGATCAGAGATGAAGCGGCGGCATTCCAGAAGAACACAATTCATGCCTTCACCCGGCTCTCCACAGATAGCGGCGACAGATGGGCCTGTGGAACGTTTCGCTCCCAATATGTTTCATACCAGCTCCTACCTTCATATTCTCTCTCAAAATGCGCAGGCAGCACATTACACTTGATTTACAAATTCATTTGGAGTTTACAGTTTCTGTACCAAGCTGTGAAGGAGCATTTATCTGATGCAGCCCTGGCAGGCAGCATCAAGGCATTTCTCATTGATAGTAAGCAGGTTTGTTATTTAATAGTGCTCACGATGCTGTAGCATGCCAATATTATTTTATGTTCGCCACTTAGTTAAAGGCGCATTTTCCTTACCTCTTTCTGCTTCACCTACAGTTTTTCTTGCAGCTTTCCTCTCATTAATTTTTTGCTTTGCTCTCTTGTCCCGTCGAAGACTCCGGAGGAACTGGATGACTCCGACTTCGAGACGGAGGACTTCGACGTCCGCAGCAGGACCAGCGTGCAGACGGAGGACGACCAGCTCATTGCTGGCCAGAGCGCCCGTGTAAGTTATGCGCTGCTTCTCAGACACACATCACGTGCGCCACGGATATCACCTCATGTCTGAAATCCTCAGTAGGTGAACAGGAGCATACCTCGTGAGAAAATTGTTAAAAGCAAAAGTACACACATTTATCCGTCATATTGGAAAACCTAGCCGCCCGAGTCCCTCAGAACAAGAGAGCTCTTGAAGATGATTAAATATTGACTTTACAGGCCGGTGTTTGGTGTTTCAGCTACTAAGTTGAGTAAATGTATGTGGCATGTTTGGCATTGAATTCTAGATGAAATGTTAGCGCTTACCCAGCGCAACGAGACATGCCGGAAAACACTACACTGAATCAAGTGCCCTTTGATATCTTTCTCAAAGCTCTAGTTTCAGGGGATTGAGTTAAAAATGTAACCCTGCATCATTTATTTATTCATTCATAATGCTGCGCCCTCTTCTTTCAGATTAGCACTGTGTATTGGCTAAATTGAACCTTCTATTCCTGCTTGAAATGAACCAGAGATCTGGGGGGAAAAAGGCTGTAATTAGAATAACTGTCTGAGTGCTTATTGCAGTCCTCCAGTCCTATTTTTCCGTATTTCAGTTGATGTGCCATCAGGTTTTCAGATGTCTTCTCCTTGGCTGAACCACTGAAGTTTTGTTAGTGTTGTATATGTTGAATTTCGAGGTTAGGTTTCACTCGGTAAGCTACCTGAAAAGGCTCTCAGCAGATAATAAGTCTGCCATTTCTTGCCCTGTTAATGGAAAAGGTGAAATAAAGTGTGAATGCAAGCTCTCATGTTCTTGGACTGCTGCTCCAAGTCTCCTTTCTCCTTGAGTCATTATGCTACACAGTGCTCTGCCAGATAGGCCAGTTCTGCCATTGTGTGTGCGGTCGCACCTCAAACCACTTTAGTCCATTTTCCGCTCAACCTAATTATAACTTTTGAGGCTAACAGCGTTGAAGTAATAAGTTAATCTCAAGAATCCCTCATGGCAGAGCGATCCATCAGTGCCTTTCTCAGCCATTTGTTTTGATCACCAAAGCTTATCATACTGTTTTGGTATGGGTGGTCTTTTCATTCTTCTGTGGCTTTAACAGCTTTAAGCAAGCTTAGGTGACGAGAGAGAGGGAGGGAGCTTTGTCAGTAATGGAATGATTCCTTGTGCGATGATATTCGATTTCCTTTTCTCGAGCATCTGCTTACTTGGACTTGACGTGCTATTTCACTGAATTTCTGAATACCTGTTTGATGGTTGCCCTTTTAACTGTCCTGGCCAAAAAAGAGCGAAACGTCGTAAAACACACTCGCACATGGCGTCGAGCTCTGTTAAACAAACGCCCTTGTATTGATCTTGCTCCTCAGCTGCCAGAGGTGCCTGTTCGGCTCAAACATTGCTCTGTGGATCTGATCACCGGCTTAAAACTGGCTTTAATGTGAGAGAGAATAAATCCTGTCAGTGTTCCATTGTTTTCAAGAAGTGTGGACACTTCTTTCTTCAAATTGCATTTTTACATGGGCAGAGTGTTTCACTGTTTCCTTGCTGTACCAGCCCGGACATCTCTGCTGTGGTCTCAAACGTTGCTGTACTTCTGCCTGCCGAGTAAACCTGCGCGCATGGCCTCAGCAACAGTATGCTAAGGTCCAGTGTGCTAACCCCTCACACTTCCCTTAATTCCTCCTTCAGGCTATCATGGCCCAGTTGCCCCAGGAGCAGAAGGCGAAGATTGCGGAGCAGGTGGCGAGCTTCCAGGAAGAGAAGAGCAAGCTGGACGCGGAGGTGTCCAAGTGGGACGACAGCGGAAACGACATCATTGTGTTGGCTAAACAGATGTGCATGATCATGATGGAGATGACAGACTTCACCAGGTGAGCATGAACTAACAACCTGGCTCTCAGCCAGAGCCGTCGCTTACGGGCACACGAGTGCGAAAGTTCTTTTCGTGTTCATTAGTCTCATCTCAAACAGCAGCTGATTTAGAATATTTACTGTGGACACTTCATGCTCTCAGATTCATTTGTGTGTTTGTCATTTGACTGTTAGTCATCCCCTCTTCATTCACGTGGTCAGCCATGTTTTCTCACATTAATATTCCACCAGTAGCCCACTTGAAGCAAAATGCCTCAGAGACACACTGCATGTTTATGTTAAGCCTCTGCAAAACGAAATCTTCAAATGAGCGCTTGTTTGTTTTCCTACATTCGTCCACGTCTCCAAAACGGCATATAGTTTCACACTGCTGTTCATCCATCAATGACACTTAGTGTTTCTTTGTATTTTTCTTTTTCATCCTTTAATTTCACCACGCACAGTTATAAACATATCCTTTTCTGGCACATCAATGAAAATGTGTGCTCTGAATAATCTTCGGTGGATGGCGCTGTGACAGGGAGGTCATTTTTTAACTACTATAAAGAAGGCAGACGGTCAAAACAATCATTAAAAAAAACCTTGAATCATCAGAATACTACATAAATCTTGAGTATTTTTGTTGTATGCAGTGTTTTAAAAATATTTTGCTAGTTTAAACAGTACCTGTTTCTGAAAGTGTAGCTGTGGGTAATTTGCAGAACTTTGGTTTGATATTGATTGTTGCAGAAAAGCTGTTGTTTGGTAAATGTCTCCAGCATAAACAGTGCATTTGAATTTCATCAACATCAATACAGGTTTTCCAGTTGGATAGTCAGTGATCCACATGTAAACATAAGCTTAGTTCACTGATTTCTGATGCTGTGTGATGTTCAACTTTGTGCTCAAAATGGTAAAAATGGTTACAGACTGAGCCAATAAATATGAGAACAGCTCTTCTATTTATTTTTTTTTTACAAGTTTGAATTATTGGCTTGGTGCTGATAGAAAAGGTACGATGAACCCTCTCACAAGCATTAGCAATGCAAGCTCATCCATCAGGCAATTCACCGTCTACTGAAGCAAGGACCCTCCAAGAACCTCTTTCATCTCCTCTGTGTTGTGCATGTTTGTGGGAATTCAACTGGGCGTGGTGATACTTTGAGTAGGATCAGACCGCGATGCTATCTGGAGCTCACACTGCGTGAGCTGTTATGTGTGTGTGTGTGTGTGTGTGGACATTCTGACTTAATGCCTTGTGTTTGTGGCTGACTGTATTTGTATGACTGTGCCTTTTTAACTTTCCAGCTGAATTAATCAGAGGACATTTTGTACTCTGACTCACATCCGTAGTGGCCACGAAAGCCGTCTTTCAGTTTTCCACCTTAAATCGGTTAAAAATCAAGTCACCTTGACCAAAAAGCGACCATTGGGACAATCGATTAAATAAAGGGACTGCCCTTTTTTCTTTTTTTCACTTTGGATCCTCCAATTTTTAAAACATTTTCTGTTAAATATCATGTAGTAATTAAAGTTTCTCTTTTTTTAGAAAACGTTTCTTCTCTTTCACACAGTTACAGGTGTAGCACTAATACTCTATTTTCACACTTCATTACATTAATTAGTTTTTGGATGAAAGTCGGGATTTCGATAAGCGGATCTTTATTAGATGTTTCCAATCAAAAGCAACAGTGCTGGAGAAGCAGAAGAACCAATATGGGTGGATTTCACTCAACTACAACACGGATAGTTGAAGGCTGCAACTGAGCCTCAGATGTAGCTCTTTATATAACTGCGTTATATCTCGGTATTTTCTATGATGTTACTTCATCTCTCACTATAAGCAAAGCTAAATTAGAAAACGGAATTTATTAGTCAATATACCTTGACCTCTGTGCCATAGCTTGATGTGAATTTTATTGAAAGCCGAATGAGTCACTTGCTACCGAGCGTTTCGGTACCTCTCTCATTCCCCATTCAGTTTCTGCATTCATTGGCTGTGTATAGATGTAATGCTAGCCACCAGATCTGCTTGCATTTTGGTAGAGAGTTCCTTAGATACAGTGTTAAGAGCACTCGTGGCATCATCGGCAATTGTCCTGACAGCCGGTGCTTAAAGGATCCAATTGAGCGCTGTAACTTTTCTTATTAGAGTGCAGCCCAATGTCTGAGAGCATCCAAGTATCTGTCGTGAAGCACGCATGGACATTTATCAGGCAAAAATATATATGTTCGCATTATGCCTTCACTCCTGCATGCAGGGGTCGCGCGCAGAAGGTCAGAGGCAGGCTAATTCAAATTATTGCCCCCTCAACCTTGAGCTGGCACAAAGCAATGCCAAGGTCAATGCTGTATGAGGCAATTGATCCGGACCCCTGTCCTGACAAACCTGCAGAGAGCATGAGATATTCTTGTAGACTCCTGCATCACTTACGGCTGCATGGCAGCTCTCATGAATAAAGCATGTGCGGCTCAGAAACATGCAACATATTTGGGAGCCACCTGTCACAGTTCTGCGTTGCAGGGGGCTTGGCTCACGCACATCTGGAGGCCGGCAGCTGTCATCAGACATGAAGCGCTCTGCCTGCTCTTCATGTTTCCACCCAGTACGAGAAATCCTACATGAATGTCCTCTCGTCTGGAGTTCTTGTGTGTTTACTTTACTCTGTTGCCTCTGTAATTCTCCAAGTTTTTTGGCCAGACATGCAGAGCTCAAGAAAATCCTTTTTTTGAACCCGAAACTGAGGATTTGTTTTTTCGGGTCGGACATGGGGACAAGTAGGAAGATGCCGCAGTATTTTCATTGTTTTGAATAAAATACTGTTTTTCCAGAAGTGATCTCAGTGCCTGCAGCTCTGTCTTCAGGGCTCGCATTGTCCTCACAGAACTTCTAGTGTGTGCTCTGATGCATGCCCTCTTCCACAAAGACTCTTGTTTGGTTTACATCAGAGCAGCAGAGTGAGAGCAAGAGACGGGAAGGGTTTTGCGATGGGAGGGGCGGGAAGAGGAAGCGAGAGAACAGAACACAAAATTCCATCTGTTCTGGGTTGGATGGCTCATTTTTTAGCCTGGAGAGAGCAGCTTTGAATCCAATTTGTGCCTCTTGCCAACTGTGTCCCAGAGTCCCTTGGGGGAGCAGAAAAATGGTGAAAAGCCGACGAGCTTTACAGTGGGTCAGGTCAGGGCTGGACTGACCCCTGTTGAAGCAGGACTCGCTGGACTCCGGTCAGGTCAAGGATAGATGGGCGCGCTTTGGACAATGACCAAAGTCTTTAAATTGAATTGGGCTTTAATCTCCGTCTCTTCTTGAGCTTTCTTCATCACATTTGTTTCAAATGGTCATGAAACTGAAGAGCAGGTGGACGTTTGTGTAGATGATGCTGCGGGCCTCAACCTTCCAACAGACCTAAAGACAAACTTAAATAACCCCTCTCCCTTTGCATTCAGTGCTTTACAACATGTTTCGAGTTCATTGTTATGTATGTGGCTTTCTCATGACCACAAAACAAACAGCCGCTCCATGACTGCGATGCTGCTCCTGCATGTCGAATGAATCGGGAGCACATGAAAAACGGCGGCTGATCTTTACCTCAATCTCTCCTCAGGGGGAAAGGGCCACTGAAAAACACGTCGGATGTCATCAGCGCTGCCAAGAAGATCGCCGAGGCCGGATCAAGGATGGACAAGCTGGGTCGCACCATTGCTGACAATGTAAGTCATAATGAACCCTCCTCTCCCATGGGTTTGGTATAGACTACGCCTTTCTGCTACCCACACTCCATTACATAATTAGTATTGTAGCATTGTAGCACAGTGACATTGTCAGTGCCCGATGAAATAGAAACGAGCCGTAAGCACAAATAGGAGGGAAAATAATTCTTCAGGAGGTTATGAAATCGGCAACCATACTTTTTTATGTGTGGGGAAGATGTGAGCTATGAGAAAGTAAGCAGTGCAGCATGTAGAATGCGTGCCATTCATCATTTTTACTGTTAACTATTGTTGCTTTTACAACGTATAGCTGTAGTGTACGCCTTCCAAATGCGACCTGACTGAGTGCGGACCGATGCACGCGCATACATCACCGAAGCAGTGCCGCTTTCTCGAGAATGTACATAAACCAATAGGAGTGGATTTCATTACTGTCATTTGAAAAAAAATCGCTGCTATTTATTAATTCATGAATATTTTGACTGTGGTTCACAAGTTGCTCTATGTTGGTGGTGTTTTGGCAAGTTTTTCATTACCCAAATGCCAGTCGGTTCTGTACTGGCACGTCATCCTGCAGTACTCGCACAGAGAGAGAGGAAAAAAAGCAAAGTTTTCACTCTGATTGTTCTTTGACACGGCTCCCATTTGCCTTTTCTTATCAACAGCACTGTGTGTAAGATTTAAAGACAGAAGTCGGAGGGAAACTTTTCTTTTAGGTGATTAAAAAAAAAAAAAAAAAAATCTTCACGGTCATCCTTCATTTTTGCGCCCATGCGTTTCGTTTCATCCATTTTTTACACATTCAGGAGCAAATCCATGAAGTCGACACACACAGAGCAGCTCTTCAGGTGTTACCAAAGGGCCTGACTTGAGTTTCTCATGAAACAGCCCTCACCGGTCTTCCCCGATTTCTTTCATGATCAAATCCATTCGCTCTTCCATCTCCCACTCCCCAACTCCCAGTTCCATCATCTCTCTACATCCCCTCCTTACCGCAGAGACTGTGGACCTTGACATCAGGAAACACGCATTCAATTATCCATGGCCTCATATTTCACTTAAATACTTGCACTGTACCGCTCCTCAGGGAGGCACTGTGCATGATTTATCCCCCAACTTATTCATGTGCCATCTCTTAGGCAGAGACTTATGGCGTCGGTGTCTGCAGTATGTATACATTTTGTTGTTAAATCATGGAAGACTTAAGTTGTGATGTTTGCTACAAGGCGTGCTTGTCAGATTGAGGCCTTCTTGTGGAAAGACATGACTCTGTGTACCAGCTGTGACTTTTATTGGAGCCAAGGATACACACTTCAGCTGGAAGATACTCACAGACTTTAGATTTCGCTTTTGTGACACTGCTTCACTTTGTCAGTCTTTCTTTTAATCTCATACATATAAACTGAAGAAAAGCAGAATGCGCAGGTGATAATAAAGCCTGTAAACACTCGTAGAGTGAATTTGAGATTAAACACAACTGAATCAAATGTGCTAAGTCAAGTGCGTTTACCTTTCCTCACACAAGACGTAATCACATTAACTGTTATGAGTCAAAATCCCTCGGATAACTCACGATGGATAATTCCTTTTAGAATAAATGGGAAGGTGTGTATTAATATGCTCTGATTTTCTGTATAAGCTGCTGTTTTTTGTTTTCCAATCCTGTGCTGGAAAGGTGTGCGTTTAGCTTTCTGCAGAGTTCACTCCCCTGTAGTCACACGTAATGAGCTGCTGGCCTCCTGCAGCCCCGTACGTCTGATTTTATTTAATGTGCCCTTAGTTTTTTTATGTCTTGCATACTGACGTCTATTAGAAAGTATCAGTTTTACCTGTACTGACCTAATTGCATTTGAATCATCTGAATAGGGAATAAGCTGCTCTGGAGAGCGACTCTTCTATGCATCACTGATGCTTTTGAAGATGCTTATTCACTTTAATGAAAACAGTGTTATCCCCCAAAGAAAACAGATGGGCAACTGTGCAGGTGTGCAACTGTGTGTGTGTGTGTGTGTGTGTGTACAACTGTGTGTAGGGGAAACGAGTGTGAATGTTGATGGGCGTGCCTCTCCACAGGCACATGTGTATGGATGTGTTGCATGCTCGTAGGTACCGGTGTCTTTATCTCTTTTGTGTGTTTGTACACATGAGCCGAGGATTTTGGGGTTTGAAGCTCTCAAAGTATGAATAAATGAAGAGCTTTGGCCGTTGAAACGAGAGCCGTTGCCAAGAGTGAGGACCCCTTCAGCCGGTGAACCCATCCAGCTGTCCCTCTTAGCCTTTCTCTCTCAGCAGGGACCAAAACACTGGCCGACCAGGCGACACTCGCCTATAACACACGAGCCCGGGCTCCCAGCGATGGGCGCAGGGCAGAGGGGCTGGAGAGTGATGGAGCGATAGGAGAGGGGGAGAGAGAAGGGCCAGTGCATTTGTGTGGAGAGAGGCAGATCCCTCCTGAGAAATGAATCCATTAAGAGTGCTTCGCCTTTTAATTAGCGGCATAATTGCCAGGTGGCGGTGTTTTTTAAAAAACCGTATTTACGCAGCCAGTTTATATTTAGGGCCATATCTCTAACAAAGCGGGAGATGCCACGGGCCTCGCCAGAGCCGCGCCGCGCCACGGCACGTCGAGATGGTCTGCGTTCTCCAGCAGCAGTGCTGAAGTGAATCACCACGAGGACGCACACACACGCTGTCAGCGTCAGAGGAGGCAAGGCATTGCTGGGACTGCTCATTAACCTAGGCATATTAATCACTTGTGCTCTGTGCCTCTGGCCTGCGAGGCCTGTGAGGCTTTGCTCCTCATATACAGCACATCGGCAGATGGTCCCAGACTGACAGCGCAGCATCTCACCCTACATATTTCTGTAGCATAGAAGACTATATCAGATCGTGTCCGTCGGTTTGATACTGTGCTTACATGCAGGGAGACGTGGTTTATTTGTGAACTTCTCAAAATCTGATAAATGTGAGTAATAGACTCCCCATAAAAGTTTTAAGAAATTAGTGTATTGCAGAGATGAGCTGCAGGATTTAGGTCATTGCTGTACAAAAGGTCTGCACTGCAGTTTATTAAAAATTTATGACCTTCCGCTGCAGGGCACCTTATGAGAATTCCATCCGAGTGAGGTGGTAAACAAATAATGCTATGTAATTGAGATTTATAATGCAAATGTGTTAGCCACTATGTAGGCCATAAATATCCTGGCGTTTGCCTCCTCACCACATGAACGCCTGCATGTAGACACACAAACACGTGCACATAAAATAAGGCTTGCATATTTAGGGAATGGGCATGCGCTTGCGCGTTTGCGTGTGTGTTTGTTGTGCGAGCTTTATTCTCATGATGTATACTGACATACATAGTGTAGTTTTCCAATTTGCATTCAATCAGTGAAGATTTATGATGATCCGCGGACTCTGTTGCTGGTCACAGTCTAATCCCGGCTCTGGCCCCAGACGCTTTACAGCAGACAGGCTTGTAAATTACCTACTGCAGCAGAGAAGTAAAATTACCCAGGGAGCCCACAAATTCTCGGCTCAGCAGTTCAAGGGTCAGCCCACAGAAAACGACAGTTCAGCTCGACCAAAGTCATGGTAGTTGACTCTTATCAACTCTCGATCGATTGTTTTAAAAGCCATTTAGCCCCATTAATCAATATTTTTAATGATCTTTTTGTTGGTCCTGAAACCACTCTGAGGTGAGCCTGAATTTTAAGGTTGCAAAACCAGAGCGGCTCAGCACCGAGTTGATTTTCTACAAAGCTGAGGACTCCTTACCTGTTGACAGCAACTCAAAGGTAAAATGAAACAATTTGTTAGGCCAATCTGCCGAGTCTATCTGTCTTCCTTTGTTTCAGCAGAACATGCTGAGATTTATATTCATTTTGTTAGTTACAGTTGTATCTCATCTGAGGAAAATTTCCTTTTGAAGTACCTTTTAATATGTGCCATATAATGCACACAAGGCCTCAGGTTTGACCCCCCCCCCCCCACAGCTTCCAAGCCAAAGAAATCTAAAGAAACTGTTGACGCTGTGTGTAGTTTATTCAATCACCGCGTAACAATGGAGCGGAGTGGGAGGCTGTCTGTACACTGTGACGCAACATTTACACAACTGCACAGTTTAGGCCAGAGGGCTGCTTTTCACATATGTTAAGAGAGCAGTTTGTTAAAGCGAAGGTACAGTAGGTTAACATGTTCACATGCCAGCCGTCCCGCACTGATCGGATCCACCCAGACTTATTTACAGAGATTTTAAACGCATCTTGAAATTGCTGATATAAAGTGTCACAGTTTTGATATCGCTTGTTGTACTTTCTGTCTTCCGCCGCATTAGAGATCCATTTTGCTTACAAGTACAGCCATGAAATGCCTGAGTGACAGGTGCAGCACGAACGTAAAAAATTTTATAAGGGCAATTTAATGGATTCCCGTGGTTACCTTGACAGTTTTTTTTCTCCCCTTTTCGCACTTTTTTTTTTTCTTCTTTTTTGGCTTGCTCCCAGCGTGATTTTCTCCTGTCATACCCAAACGCTCCGTCTGCTTCAATGTCATATTAACGCTCCCAAGTGCCCGTGTGATTGAATTGGCCTCATCCAAGGATGGAGCATCTTTTTAGCAGATACAGTGAGCAGATCTGGCTATCATCCCTTAGCATGAAACGGAAGGTGGTGGCTAAAAGGTGCTCTGTCGCAGATTTATTTTTAGCCTTCAACTTAAGTGGAATCTGCTTAACACAGTGGGAAATAAAGACATTGCGGTTTTTCTTGGCCGTAGGAGCTGCTAATCAGGTTCCATACAGTAATCACCAGCATACCTCTTCAAGGTTTCCCTCTGCAATAAAACTCTTATTACATTTCTGAGAGCATAAAGCTCACATTCCTCAGTGCCGTTTAAAGTCGGTTTGCCGATCTGTTTTTCTAATTTCTGTGAATATTCAGCCTTTTCTTTCAGCCGCCATGGCCCCGGCTCCTGTGTCAGCCGTTAACCAAAAATAGGTTGATCATGAGGTTTAGGGGCTTCAGTGTTCAGTCCATTGTTACACGCCCCCGTTCTTTCAACCTCTCCAGCAGCTTTCAGGTGTCACGGTGGATAACAGTTGCTGGTCGTCGCCAAGCTCTTTTCTCACAGTAAGCGTAATTAATTACCCACAAATCCCCACTACTTTTCCCCAATCCTCACTTCTGGTTGGTGTTTTACACTTGTGAGGAAAAAGTTGGTAAAGTGACGCATGTTGTCCGTTCTAAAGCGAAGTGTGACGGTGAAACAACTTTTCATACGTCTCATTGCCGCAGGGCTTGGATTTACTTATTTTCACTTCAAAAATCAACAGAATAGCATTTTGCCCAGGGGTGGCCGAACCTTTGTGTACGGCTGTATAAGTCACAGGCACAAAGCTGCTCGGGGAAGCTTGCTTGCTGGTCTGCGGTGTCGGATTTCTTTTCTTCCCTTTAAGCCTCAAGAATCCATTCACCGACCGACAAAGACAGACTCACCTGGATGAAAGTTTTTTGTTTGTTAAAGCTTGTTTCTTAACTATGGCAGGAGAACAAATCGTGCTGTCAACATGCCATGAAATGAGCAGATTTATGGCTTGGAACCAGAGCTTATCGGTTCTTTTTCCATTTTATTTTCTTCCTGTGGCTCTCATTGTAGTTCCTTGTCTAAATCTATAGGACTGATGAATATATTTATTAGAATAAGAGATCATTACTACAGTATGAATGGCATTTAGGTTGTTGCTATGTTTTGCATGGCTGCAGGGAGCAAGCAGGTATTAAACTAAATACAGTGAATGAAAACACTCAAAACCACCTTACTTGCATCTGCGGGCAAAGTTGTGCAAATTCTCTCATGACAGAAAGTGAATGAAAAGCAAACATCATAAAACACTCCTCAGGTCCCGAGCCCGGCGGCTCCTCCCAACAGGTTGCAGACAGTGACACATTAGAATGCTGCCCTGTCAGTAAATATTGGAAATTGCCATTTCCTGTGGGTGATGCATCCTGAAAGGTCAGCGCCGGGCGGCTCTGCCTCCGTCCCGGCTCCCTGTAATGGAATTCAGTGGAACTGCATGGCATTTGCAGTGACGCGACTCGACCATCCCGGTCATCCTTCCTGTCCTTGATTGTTCCTCAGCACAAAAGCACAGTGAACTAGTTTAGTCCAACATCTCGCACTGTCATTCTTAATGCCTCGTTTTTCTTTCTTTTCTTTTTTTTTTTTTTTTTTTTTTGTCCCTGCTGCTGGTGCT
Organism: Salarias fasciatus; assembly: GCF_902148845.1. NCBI lineage: Eukaryota > Metazoa > Chordata > Actinopteri > Blenniiformes > Blenniidae > Salarias > Salarias fasciatus. The sequence continues at coordinate 9,218,177 of NC_043746.1, read as the reverse complement.
CTGTGGAATTCTTTTGCAGGAAAAGAGATTTCTTTAGTTTTTTTTTTTTTTTTTCTGTGCTACGAAAGCCTCTGTAGAGCAACAGCTTAAATGTTAGGAAATGCAAATAAAGGAAGAGCTTTCCATTCACTTACCAAGTGAAATCCTCATAAATATGCAGTCTACTAAAAGTCATGTACAGCGTTCTTACTGAGGAGATTGAATTAGCAAATTGCAACAGTGATCTTTGCACTTTGAGTTGACTTTACCTTTTGTTTCACCTTTATTTTCCTAAAAAGGTTCTTAAAAGCAAACAATACAGGGGCAGGAACAGCTGAACAACAATCGTTGACATTTCTGCTTGTGCTGCGCGCCTCTGAAAGATGGTGACTCACCTTTTCTATTAGTTGCCTGGAAAAGATAGCCAGAGTTTGCGTGATGAAGTCTCCAGCGCGCCTCTTCCTACTTTCGCTCTCTGAATAGTAGCTGACCAAGCAAGGTTAGCGGTCCTGGTCCGTCACAGACCACACAGCCTGCAATAAAAGCAAAGAAGCGATATGAACCCAGTTCGAAGGAGGTTATACAGCAGCACTCAGACAAGACACACACACAGAGGAAAAAAAAAGAAAAAGGCAGTGATGTGTTTTAACATTTGAGGCCACCAAGGCTTTTTCACGCTAGAGCAGACTTTGTCTTGTGAAATGGAAATGAATTGTTTAAATAGTGAGGTTAGATTTTCGACTTGACTGCTGAGTTGTGGAGTTTGCACAGCCGATACAATGAGACACGGGCCAGACAGAAAAAACACCTCAGACATGTCTATTTTTACTGTTATTTATTCATAGCTGTAAGTGCTGGACACCTCAAAGGTCCCTGGGTGGAATCTGACTTGCCTTTTAATGCGTGTGATTGAGGAAATCCTCCTGTAGCAGAGAGAGAGAGAGAGCGCGCCGTCTGCGGAGGCATTTGTCTGTGCTTGGCCCCTGAAACGGCGCTCACGTTGAGGCTGCCGCCTGTGTCTAATCACACACGGGCTCCTTATTTGCATTACTAAAACAATCCAAGGTGTTCCTGCGTCCCCCCCCCCCCCCCCCCCCCCCCCCCCCGCGCGACTTCTGTATTCACGTGTCACGGTCGGCACCGCCTCGCAGAGTTTCCTGAGTGCCGAGTGAAGCCAGCAGCTGAGCCGAGCATGAGCACAAGTGATGCTTTCACAGTGCCCTGCTCTCAGCCGTCTGAATACTTCCCCAAGCCTTCATTAGCATGGCTGCTGCATTCAGCCTCATCCCAGGTCTTTTGCGATTGCATGTGTGCATCTGTGCGTGCGCACACACACACATAAACACACACACATACACACACTCATCCTCTCTCTCTCTGACTTACACATCCCTCCCAACTACAGTTGGATCCTCTTGTCTGCGTTCCTTTTCCCCAGTTGGATTTCTCCCCCTTATTTACTCCTCCACGTTGCCCCCCCCCTCCCCTCCCCTCCCCTCCCCTCCCCTCCCCCGCCGGCGCTCTTCTTCATCCTTGTCTTTTTCTCCTACTTATTTTTCTCTGGTTCTTTCCCCTCCTTTTTAACCTCCCTCCCTCCCCCGCTCGGTCCGCTCTAACAGCCATGCATTAGTCGTCTCCTGTATGATGATCATCCCCTCCAGCTCTCTCCCCTCCTCTCCTCCTGCATACCTTCCCTTAATAGATTGTCAATCCTTTACATCTCATTCTTCTCTATTTAACCCGCCTTTCTGGCCATCAGAAATGAATAGTGGTGATGAGGAAGACATTTGAGATTAAATAATTTTCAAGGGACGTCCGCAGAAACGATGTCCTTCCTTTTTTTTGTGTGACATTTTTGTTATTTCCTGTCGGTGAATGTTTGTGTTTTTGTTTCCCTGAATCCATTACTCAGATGAGTAGTGTGTATGAGTGTTGGGCTGTGCCAGCTGGGCTGCTGTTTAAATGCATGCCATGCATGTGTGGCTGTATGTCTGGGAAACAGTCCACCGTATCCGCTGGAGCTCTCTGCACTCCCACGATGGATACTGATGCACTCAGCAGGATTAGATGCATCAGAAGTCCTCATCTGTTTGAAGTGTCCAAAAATCACTGGCGTCCCGCTGATGTTTCCTTTCCTCCCTTGGCGGAAGGAACCAAATCAAGGTTGTTTTTTTGGTCACTCTCCATTTTTGATTTATGCGCTAATGTAGTAATACACAATTAAGAGCCCAGCTGATTGTCTCTTTCTTGTATCTAGAGACTTTGAATCTTTTTGTTTTTTCATAGCGCTGACCCCTCCAGCACCGTCCTGCAGAGATTCCATCAATTAAAAGATTGGCTGCTATTACCTTCCTCTCACCTTTTCCCTGCGCTCGTAATCAACAGCTGCCAGAGGACTCCTCCTCCTCTCTGCCAAGCACCTGCAGATTCTCCAAGTCTGTATTTAAGCCCGCATTTTCTCTTGATCTCCCTGTTGGTGCGAGCGGCGGCCCTCGCCTTTATGACAGAATTAGTTTGGGAGGTGATGTGAAAGGCTGCCAGCCGCTGATTATTTGTCATCGAGCCAGTCCGCTGATCGTTGCTGACATACAATTTGTTCCATAGGTCAGTGCAATGATTTGACGTAAAGCCTCAGAGCCCCACCAGAGTGTTTACAGCCTTCATTTGATGAGCAGCTAAGAAGAGTACTGTGGCCTAATTACAATGCTGGCAAGGGGCTTGTTGAGCAAACCAGGAAAAGCGGGTGGAAATGGTTTTTCCAAGGTGCAGCCCGAGTCTAATTACGATGAGATGAAATAATTCGAAAAGATTGCCAATGCTAAATGAGATGCGTTTTTGTGGCGCTCTTCACATCGTGCCACTTTCAAGTGGGCTTTATGATAATTTATTGGCTTTCTTGAAGTTGATGGATTTCTCGTGGCTCCAGTATACTGTTTCATGTTGCTCGCAGACTTTTGACAATATTGTTTCTGCCTCGTTGGAAACAAAACTAAGAGGCTTTTTCAGCTTGGTATTGACTCTATGAGGCCTAAACTGTTTGGCCACACGTCTTAAGGCTTTTTTTTTATCCGTGGCCTGCTCTCTGTGACAGTTAATTGTATTTACTGAAGCCTGTCTGTAAGCCCGTCTGACCCCGGGCGGTTAATTCACACCTTCACACTGGAGGTCGTTGCTCGAACGCGTCGGACGGAGGATTCCACAACTTCCTCCGAACGCAGATCAGCGACAGATGGAGACGTTGCTTCTCGTGTGCTCGCTGCGCACACTTTCAATCAGGCATTTTGTTCCCGGATAGACTCCTCGCAGGATTATTACCGCCACCGCTTGATTGACAGCAGTGTTTGCCTCCGAATTGAATTTGCATTCAGCGCGACTTGATCATGCTTAACCTCGTGAAGATGAGTTGGCAATCTAACAGGTGGTGGGCGTGTGTTTGTCATTTTGGCTCTGAGCACGTCTCTCATGTGGGTGTCTACCTTACCTGTCACACTGCTACGATCTGATCCTGATAGAGTGGGGGATCTCTGCCTCCCGAGGAGTGAGCACACACACACACACACTCGCTCGGATTGAGTTGTGCCGGCAAGTGACAAACAATTTTCTGTCCCACCTGCAAGCAGGTACCATTAGATTCATAAACCTGCCCAAGCCAGTAAGCAGACGTGTGCATGAGACACAACAATATCAGCATTTTTTTTTGTTTGTTTTTGCATCCGGGCACTGATGTTGACACTTAATGTTTATATCTGTCATATTACTTTTAAATACATAAAATAATTGATGTTGCTCTGAACCTGGAACTGTGGAGCGATTTATCGTCAGTCGTCTTGACTGACTTTAACTTCAGGTTGCGGGATCGGATCCCAGCTGAACGCCGGCTCACCGTGGACAAGCCACGCTCAGTCACAGACGTCACATTCAAGCCTACAGGCAGTTTCAGGCCCCGTTCATCAAACGTTTTCCAGTGAAAACGCAACACTTTCATTACATTCCGTGTCCCGTTTCCACCGAAAACACAACTTTCCTACGTTTCGCTTTCAGTGTTTCTGCCGTTTCCATGGGAACCAACATGGTTTTCTGAATGTTGCCATATAAATCCGAAACCTCTCTAAAATAATGTGTCTCCTCTGGAGATGTTGTCGTGTGAACGAGGGTTCAGAGTCACAGATTCACCTCAACAGCAGGATTTTTGATTGTTTCTTTTGAAGCGCAGGAATAAAAAGATAATATTCCCCACACAGCGTGCGCATGTACTTTAAAACAAGGGCTTTTATTTTGAGTTGGGATTTGTAGCATTTGGCCCGACAATCAGCAGAGGGATTGTTCCTTTAGATGCGGTTTGTTTCTGCTGCTTCAGCAGAAAGGTCATTTGTTTATTCAACTGCTGTGAAAATCTAATTAGAGGCACACTTCAGACCTGCCCTCGGATGGACCGATCTCTGGAGCGTTCCGTTTTTATGGGGCCCAAAGCAGAGCGGAGTTTCATCCTCCAGCCCCGTCTGGAGGGACGCTGGCTTCCTCTTTCTTCTGACGCAGCGCCGTGGTTAACCGAGTGTGTTTCTGAGCTGAATTTCACCACCGAAAGTGAGCAGTTCAATTCCTAATGGAGGCGTGTTGTTTTCAGTGCCCGGACTCCACCTGCAAGCAGGACCTGCTGGCCTACCTGCAGCGCATCGCCCTGTACTGCCACCAGCTCAACATCTGCAGCAAGGTCAAGGCCGAAGTTCAGAACCTGGGGGGAGAGCTGGTCGTGTCCGGGGTGAGTTCAGCCGCAGCCGTCCGCCACGGAGGCTTCACACCGATCAGGATGATGCTCTTTATTCCCACATGGAGACATAAACATCAATGTTACTCACTGGGTTCTTTCTAAAGACCAAAACTTTCACCCTCTACTGTTACTGAGATAAATTAAAAATACTAAGACTTAATGACATCGGTGGTTGGTCGCGATTAATTAATGATTTATTCCCCAAACTACAATTTGCAGCTTATATTTTGAATCAAGTAAACAGATAAGAGAATTAATGACTTTCTCTGTGCGAGAAACAACTGGCGTTACCAGAATGTTTCCGTACCTTTTTTTTTTTCCTGCTGTGATCAAACCGCCAGTGTTTACAGGCCCCCCCCCCCTTTAAGCTTTAATTAACCACTTACTGACCGGTGAAATTCATTCTAATGCTGTGTGACGGTGTGAGGAAAATAACGAATTCCCTCTTCTCCCTGTGTGGCTGAAATGAGAAATGCGCCCAACACTTCCACTCAAGTGTCAGCGGTGTCTCTGGGGCTCCTGCGGCGTGGGCGACGAAATTAATGTGACCTTTTTACGCATTCTAAAATTCGTCACATATGTTTGCGTGCCAGACAAGGCGGCGGTTGTTAAAACTCCAGAATAAACACTCCGGTCATAGTTTTCTTCCCTCAGAGAAAAACTGGAAAATATCAGAGGGCTGCAAAAACATTTACTCGAGATATTTAATTTAAAAAAATACAAAAATGGAGCTGATTAAAGATGAGAAGCAGAGGGTTTTTCCCTCCACTAACCCGCCGCCTCCTGTCTCCTCTGTGCGTCCAGCTGGACAGCGCCATGTCCCTCATCCAGGCCGCCAAGAACCTGATGAACACGGTGGTGTCCACCGTCAAGGCGTCCTACGTGGCGTCCACCAAGTACCAGAAGAGCAAGAACATGGAGTCGCTCAACATGCCGGCCATCTCCTGGAGGATGAAAGCCCCCGAGAAGAAGCCCCTGGTGAAGAGGGAGAAGCAGGACGACGGCCAGACCAACAGGGTCAAGAGGTCGTCCCACAAGAAGCACGTCAACCCCGTGCAGGCCCTGAGCGAGTTCAGGGCCATGGATAACATCTAGAGAGCCGCGCCGCTCAGATTATCAGTTTATATATAGATCCAGCTGTCAGAGAATAAAGGTTTTAACATATTTCTTCTATCTTTCCATTGACGGCTTGTCCGTTTGACCCGTTCTAATCCGTTTCTGTTGCACACGCTCACACGGACTCCTGTCGTTCACCGTCTGCTCTGGTAGGCGCTGTTAGAGGGAAATCAACTGGACAAAGTCTGTTTTTGTTTTTTTTTTTAATGTGTATATTTCTCACTTTTCCTCCATGTGTATGAGGCGGGCGTGGCTTCATTAGATGAGAGAACTAATTCCAGGTTGCTTTTGATTTTCTTAGTTGCAGCCGCGGCTTCATCTCCGGGGGTTTTCCACTGTAATGTTTGATCGTGGCCGGATACCTTTTCTACTGCAAATATCAGCTATGCAAATTTCTCAGCTGCCTTATTCTACGTGTAGTCAGTGTGGACGTGCTGGGCTGAGACTGTTCTCCACGTGCCTCCATTTTTTATTCCCTCACGCCGCCGTAAACTAAACATTTTTAGCGTGTGTCCGTGTGACTCTTGATTTGTACTCTTCTTATGATTTATCCATCTCGAGTGGCTTTCTTTTTCCTGTTGACGAACCAAAGGTGGCGGATTCCTGTTGAGCACGCGGCCGGCCCAGGCTCTGTGGCTGAGCCCCCGCGGCTCGCCGTCGCCGCGTCAGAGCCCGGCGGGCCGGAGAGCGAGCGGAGCGTGCATGAGTCCTGTCCAAAGCCGGCAAGCTTCATTAACTGTCAAAGAGACCAAACACCTCCACTTTCCCAATGTCTCCAAGCCCGGGGATCAATACGCTCCCTCCCGACGGCCCGAGACAGCGGCCGGCTGACGTCGGGCTTTCGTTGCTTGTGTTCCTCGTCTTTAAGCCCGTACACTAATCGAGACTTTACGTCATGTACAATCCTTAGAAGCAACCCTCCAGATGTAGAGCTTTGCGATGCATGCTTTTATTAGATTTTTTACCTCCATCAAACCTCCAGGTTGGATTAATGTGTTGCGAGGCTCTGAGATGGAACATCTGTGAGCCGCAGCAGGACGGGCGGGCCGGGCCGGGCCGTTCCCCAGGTGGCGTTAGGTTTGGATTTCAATCCAGAGTGATATCAATCTCCTTTGCCGTGGATTCCCCTTTTTGTTATTGAGAGCTGACTTATTAGTGCACACGTTTCTGATATCAATGTGCTTGCTTTATATCTTAATAAAGATTGAAAAGAATAAAATTCTTTGTCTGTGATGCCTGAGTTTGGCCGTTCCACCTCGTCCGCGGCGTCCCTGCATGTTTTCAGCACCCTGAAGACTCATCATCCAGTCCCCACATGCTGCAGCGCGTAACGGCTTCCCATGTTTTATATGCGCCTCCCGTATCACGCCGTTTCCAGCACAGACCTGAGGGCTGCACACACACCACGCTCCTGTTAAATGTATAATTAAGCAGCACTTCTGTTGTGGGTTATTTTCTCCGTATAGGGAAAAAACATAAGTGCAGCTTTTAACAACAAACCGCTGTATTGTGGCGCTGCATCCTAAACAATATCCTGTGAAGAAGAAGAAGAAGCAGCGGTGGCGGCGGCGAGAGACCAGGGAGAGCCGTGTGAAGCAACAACAGGTTTGGTTTGTGTGTGTTTTTTTTCCCCAAAGTGCTGCAGTAATCACTCATCAGAGTCCGTCTGAGTCACCACTGAGAACACAAATCCACCTTTCATATTCTTAAACACGCAGGTCACTCTCAGCGTCGTCTGTCTGGCGGCTCCTTGATGATTGTTTACGGACCGGGCTTCGGCGCAGCTTTTTACCTCTAACTCCTCTACATCCGCTTTAAATGAATATTTAGAAAAAAGAATAAGAAGATGAGAATATTTCCATCTCCTTGCTTCCAGTCCAACTTGTAGAAAGCTGCTGGAGTAAAGGATGGACTTGATATCGAGAGAGTAAATTTGATCCTAACAGGTGTTCTAACCCTGACCCGAATGTGTGAATATTTTTCACTTCATAAGATAATATCTCCTTCTGGGAATAATGGTTAATGAAAGGCAGAACTCTTCTGTACTGATCATTTTAATTTGTCTCTAAAACCCCTTCAAGACATTTGGTGATTGTTTTAATAAAGTAAGTTGAGTACCGGTCCGTCTCGAGTGGCCAGTTGACTGAAAATGCATGTTTTTGCACCAGAGAAGGAAAAACATGCAAACTCCAGACAGGAAATCCCCCAAAATACAACCTCTGGTGAGCAGCTCTCGATACGTTTCCTGTATAAAACTTTATTAAGAGAACAGAGAAATAAAAAAGAACAACAAACTCGCAGATTTAATGAGAGTAAAGAGCTCCACTAATGACAGTTACAGGTGAACCAAATATATAAATACTGAATCAAACAGCTCATTCCGCTGCACACTGGATCCGTTTCTCTTGGTAATGAAGTGCTATGAAACGCTACCGGCACGTCGCAGAAGCGGCTAATTAAGCCTGTTTACTGGTGTGACTGCTGCAAGTTTAGCACCTCGAAATAACGTGTGAACATTTCTTAAGTTAGAGCAGCAGATTTTCCCGCCGCTCGCCGTTCCTATTTTAAGCGGTGACGTGAAGTTTGCCTCTGTCGCTTCCTCGTGTCCGAGCCTCGACGCTTTTCAGTGATTTTTAAAATTCTTTTTTTCCTCCTCTGCGAGCATCAAAGCAGCATCACTCATGGTAAATCTGCTTCTGTGGTCTGAATAAGGGAAAGCGGTCTTTCATTTACAGCAGAGGTGTCAGACTCGCTTTAGTTCAGGGGCCACATCCAGCTGAGTTTGAACTCGGTTTTGCCCGACCAGTAAAATGAAAGCATAGAAGTTCTTTCCTGAGATTGAGTGCACGACAAGGTTCACTTTTAATGCGCTTTTCACAAAAAAGTAAAGTGAAAGATGACCTTCCTCAAAGTTTTTCTTCAGAATTTACACTTGGCATGTTTTCACAAACTAATCTTTCTTTCTTTCTTAATAAATCAGGAAAAGGAAAACAACCTGTGTTCACATAAGAGCTCTTCAAACACAAACGTGCTTTTATGTAAATCTACACACTAATGCAACAGAAGGTTTTATGTTTGAAGAATTCAGATGATTCTTCTCTCTGCATGGATTTTTCTTGGACCTTTACTGGATTTCCTTTCCGCGTCTCGTTTCACCACTTTGAAGGTAATTTGGAAACATTACTGGTCACAGAAGTGACATGTAGTCTGGGATCTGTCATTTTACAGATACTCCAAAGTCCGAGGCAGCAGAGGCTTTTCTTTTAAGACTGCGGCGTCCATTTCAAGCTCCCTTTGGGCCGCATAAAAAGATGTGGCTTCACTTTGAGGCGTGTGATATCAGCCACATTTGGAGCAGGTAAATCAATTTTGCGGGGAGTAAAAATAATAAGACATCATAAATCAATACAGATGCCTGAGAAAGATGTTCATTAATAGAAGTAGTTTTCTGCCTGGCTTCTCCTCACCTCTGCTGTTGTCACAGGAAAGCGGGGAAATGAGGCTGATGCGAGCAGGCGGAGTCGCAGACTGCCTGGGTTCACTCATGTAGCAGCTTGATAGCTATGTATGCTACATTTAACATATTAGCTCGCAGCATTTGTGTTGGATCGCCTGTCCCGTCCTGGGCTTGAGAGACCGAGCCCGCAGCGTCTGCACATGTGATTTACACTAAGAGGTGCAGCCAGAAGCAGCGGAATAAAACAGAAACAAGCCCCAGAAGCAGATTATTGAATTCGACTAATTAGATGGGCGTCTGCCTCACATCTCGTCCTCGGCGTGGCGCGGGACGATTCGGAGCTCCAGATGTCTGCCGAAGAGGAAACGCTCCACCAGTCGATGTGCAATCAGTGCGGCTCCAGTCCAGATCTTTCTTTTCCAGACATGTTGAATAAGTAATGCTCGCTGTTGGAGTGTTTGCAGTTCATGTTTGACAGAAGCTCCCCTCCGTGCTGCGAGTGTCAGGAGACCGCGACCTCGCTCCATGTTCAGCCGAACAGAGACGGGATGCAGCCCGGAGCCGCTGCTCTTCAGCTCAATACACGAGAAGCTCCGGTTCACCGGCGATTCATCGCCACACTTAATTTGGTTAAAGGTTTAAACTGATATATCAAAGAGGAAAAACCTCTCAGAATCAATATTTACATTATTTACTGAAATGGTAAAACGCACTTTATCAAGTCCGTTAAAAATCCCCCAAAGAGGATTTTAGGCGTCGCCGTTATTCAACAGTAAATCAGATAATGTCAAGCGTCAAACAGAATCCATTTTCACAAGGTCACAAGAGATGAAATGTTACGTTAATCAGCCTCTGAATTATATCACCAAACCTTTAAGTGGAAAAAGCCACAAACGACCTTTAAAAGAATGTTAGAAACCTGTCAAATTAAAGTCCATTTCTAATTTATTAGGAAACTTTACAGAATGTTAAAGTGGACTTTCTTCCGCAAAACGGTTTGTTTATATTTGTATTTATGGAGTGGGCTGGCATAAATCTCAATACGAGACAAGCCAAAGGCTGCATCCTTGTGAAAGCTGCACAATGTTCTTCACATATATCTCCAAACTTGAAGGTTTAAGGCTGCCGCTTCGCCTTGACAACATACTTTTTCAGTCAGTCTTCTCAGGACATGCAAAACCAAAGAAGAATAAAAAATATTCCTCTAAGGAAAATGCAGCAGGGCAGTGTGTAAAAACTAGACAAGCTAACCTTTAAACTGATTTCAAGCCTTCTTTGAAATACTGAAACCATTTTTACTTTTATTTCGCAATAATCTTTTCTTACAAATTAGTGTCTTGAAGAGAAAAAAATACAGATCTGAGCTACTCTGGTGTATAAAAAGCATTTAGTTTGTTCCACTTCACCTCTGACTGCCTGTTTCTCAGACACTGAACTCTCTCTGATGACCGTGTTTTATTTTTTCCATACTTTATAATTCTGTGCTTGCGATCGTGTCAGTCAAATACAGTAATGATGGAGGTTTTTCTTGTCAAACAGAAACATCTTGTTTCTCAGACTGAACGTACTGCTATATCCTATATTTTAACATATGAATTGCTGCTTAAATTGATTCACATGACAATCAAAACAATAAAAACTACGATTTTCGTTCTGGGAAAAACAATAATTAGTTTTTCTGTTTTTGTTCACAAAGGGAATGAATGAATGAATCACGTTTCAGGCAGAGTGAGTCCCTCTGAGCAGGAGTCCTGTCGGACCGCGGGGTGACGGCAGCACGGCCCCTCTCACGGCGGTCAGTTGCTCATCAGCACTCCGGGCAGAGGGCTGCAGCATCGCCGGGCGCTGTCGTCGTGACCTTCTATGTAAATGTGGAGCCCTTCCGCCTCGGACACGGGCTCAGCCTCGGCGTCTGTCCGCCGAAACAGCCTGGCCTTTCACGCCTCCACCTCCCACCGGGTGAGCTCTCCTTTTAAAGTTCTCCTCCGAACATCAACAAGTTCCGCTTTTACACACTGGGAGAACAGTTCGTTATGCGCCCGGCCTGAGATCCAGCCGACCTTTGAGGGAAACATTACCTGCAGCAGCGCTAATGACTGCAGGGATGTTATCCTCTGACGGTTCGACACACCTGCTGCACAGCAGCTGCCTCAGCGCTCAGTGGAAGTGTTTTTCTTCTTTAACCACTGCTGGTTTTATGATTTTGTTGTGTACGTATGCATTAATTTGCACGGGAGCCGCGGTCCGCCTCTGACTGCCAGGGCTTTGTGACCGGGCGTCGGTGCCTCGCAGTGCGGTTGTTCCTCCTTTGTTCGGCAGCCTTGAAACCTGCCTATAAATCTCGCTGCTTTGTGATGCGCAGTGAGAGTCAACATGCGGTTTTAGAGGCACGGCAACTTTAAGGCACAGCTCTCAGACTGGAAAGATGCCTTTTTTTTTTTCCTCTCTCTCTCTCTCTCTCTCTCTCTGAGAAGCCAGACTGCTTCTTAGCAGTCAAGCGTTGTGCAAGTTTAGCTTCAAGTGAAACTTTGAATGTGAGACTCGCTGATTTAAGACTGTTGTGTTGCTTCTCACACTCAAGTGGAGGATCTGAACATTATTTGCAGCGGCGGCAGACGAAAGTTAAAGAACCCACTCCTGAAATGTGGCTGACATCTTCATGGGACGCCATAAAGTTTGGTGCATCAAGCCCACAGTGTTGACTAACAGACTAGAAAACGCCGAGGAGATATACATTTCACTTCTCGAAGGTTGGACTGAGCTCCATAAAGAGCCGCTCTCCTAATGCAATATCCAGATTCATCATCACGAAGAGAAGTCTAAAATATGAATCCTGCGTTTCATCTGAGAATGGGCCATCATGGACTATTATGAGGAGCCATGTTGGGAGTAAATCTGCACTCGTCTCGTGTTAATATTTCTACTGCGGTTTGAATCGGAGTCTGCCTTGCAGGAAGAAGCAGTAAAGTCTGAAACTGTAAAGACTTCGCACGTCACCTAATGGTAATAATAAATCTCACTCGGGTTTCTGCTTCTCCCGTGTGCTGATGAAGCTTCTGGCATCGGCTGACAGGACTGGTGAGGCACGTTAAAAAACGCCCGGAAACAAACACGGTGATTCGGGTAGTCTGGAGGTAATTTAACGGGATGATAAAAGTTTTAGGGGACAGACTCGTGCAAAAACGCTCATTAGTGTCGTGGGCTGCCTCCACCGGCGCCTGACGCCGCCTTCAAGTGCCTCTCCGTGGAGAGCGGCGGCAAACACATTCAAAGCAGGACGTGCAGGTGAAGGGAATTTCTTCAGCGCGGTCCGTCGAGTGCCCCATTAAACAGTGCCGCTGAACCAACGCCCACAGCAGCAGGACTCGTCTGGCTCACTTACAAGGAGTACAGTTGTTCTAATGGCAGTAATTTACCCCGCTCTGTCGCAGGTTGATAAAAATAAATCTCTGTCTTTGCCTGAGGTGGAGCTGTCCACTCTGATGTGGTGCTGAAAACTGTGCGGCCACCATAGCTTTGATTTACTCCCTCTGAATCAGCATCAGTCCTTTATACTAGATCCGTCTTTGAAAAAGCACAGGAACAACATGCAGCGTCCCTACAGAAGCATGTGTTTATAGCTTTATTACATGATGCTGACCTCCAGCGAGCAGCTAACTTTCCAAATATTGACTTGAACCAACGGACGTGTCAGACGCCTTCAAGATTGTGTTTGTCTGTGATCTAATTTATTTACAGTCTTTACAGTCTCGTGATTGACTCATTCATCAACTCTCTGGCAGCCCACACAGCGCTCTATTGGCTGACCCCTCCCAAATTTTGCTCTTAGAACTTTTCTGTTCATTGTTGCGCCTCTGCCCCCGAAATAATTGAATTTCTGCCCTTTATACCTCTGTTAGCATCAGTCAGTTAATGGATCGGATCACTGATTGAAATATAATTAACAGCTGCTGTGAATATCAGTAAATATACGACGGTATGATTTTCCATATATATATATATATATATATATTTATATCTGTGTGTGTGTGTGTGTGTGTGTACACATATGTATGGAGAATCTTTAAAAGTGAACAGGAATATGATTTTAGCATAAATGTGGAAGTAATTATAGCTGATTTGAGCAGCATGGCAACATAAAAGGAGACACGATCAATTCTGTTGCCATCGGAATCTATTTAGACTGCAGTAATTGTCAGTTTTATATCTGAGCGCAGTGGTCTGACGTTTCATGCCGTTTCTAGGGTTTCTTTCAGAAAATTGGGTGTATGGAGGGAGATATGCGGGTAGCTGGTTGACGTCAACATATAATTATATGGAGAGCTTTGAAAAAGAAACGCATAAACATCTGCTTTCACTAATGCCACGGTGCAACGACACCGCCGTGGAACGGATGTACAGTAAGAGAAAACACACTTATCATAAAATACTCGACCTGTCTTGATAAAACAGAGGATTTCTTCAGGATTTCCATCCATCCATCCATCCATCCATCCAGTCAGTTTCTCAGTAATGATGATAAAAAAACTATTTGTCCAAATGATTTGCATCCTTCACTTGACCCTCCTGCGGTGACGTCGGCCTTGAAGGTTTCTCTCTCCTTGAACTGAGCTGTGAGTCACATCTGCAGAGGTCGTCTCTGCACCGCTAGATTTTACCTTTCTAAATGTTTTCAGCTGCATCCATCCGACTGCAGATCACAGGGTGGTGGAGCTGATCCCAGCTGACTCCGGGTGATGCAGGTTATATCCTGGAAACTCGCCGACAGTCACATTCACACATACATGCAGTTTCAGAGACGGCAATTAGCCTCAAACGCGTTTTCAGACCGCGGGAAGAAACTCACACACACTGACGTGATATCGTGTCTGCAAAGTGGAAGGTTGTGCATCTGAACCCGGGTCAGCCTCTCCTTGCTCTCACCGCATGTTGTGTTTAACACAGAAGCCGCCATAAGTCGTCCCCGGGCGCGCAGGTCTGTAAACATGGCCGCCCCCGGGAGACGGCTGCGGCGCCGGCAGTTAATAAGAGGTCGGCGTTTCCCTCCAGTGAGGTCCCGGCGAACGCCAAGCAGCAAGGTGCTGCGGTACGAGGCCAACGGATGCAGATATGATGCAAAGGTGACAACACAGTAAAACTGTCTGCCCGGCTGCTCCCCCTCCCCTCCCCTCGCATCCATGTTTCGCCGTATCACTCAAGCTGCTGTCATCGCACGGCACGTTTGAATGAAGCTTTATCAGTCACAGTGGTCAAGTGTGACAGTTTAATCAATAGGCTAAGTTTTCTAAGTGATTCACATTATTTTAAAATCGGAGGCGGGGGGAGGGAGGGAGGGGGGGGGGGGCGGGTTTGCAGGGAGAGCAGGCTGATGGCAAAGAGCTGGTGTGCACAAACAGAGGAAGAGAGAGAGGGCTTCTGGAGTATTAGTCCGGAACCAAGTGGGAGAGAACTGGCAATAAACGCAGGCGGCTGGACTGTCAATCTGTCAGAGCATGTCTCACATTTGGCTCTGGTATATCTGGAGTGTAAATGTTAAATATGACTGGTTGAAAGGACCAGTGAACCACACCGTACAGATGCCAGAGTGCAATCAGACCAAATAAGGTAGTCCTCACTAAAAATGTCAATAGCTTTGCACAGGAGTCCCATAAGTCCTGCAGGACACCGAGGACTTTCAATGCTCCCTGCCGCCTGCAAAGTCACACACAGGCTCATTTATTTGGAGCCTCGTTATTTTAGAGGGAAATTATTTGACAGGAGAAGATTTCAGATGTACAATATGAACCCATAAAACAGAGCAATCGTGATATGTTTATTCAGACGAGGTCAACCGACGGAAGCCTGCTGGCTCACTGAGCCGGATTTGCTCTGCTGAAGCTCCATTATTTTGAAACTATTCTTGTCAAATATTTTACAGTTTTACACATTTTTACTGCATGAGTGATTCTTTCTAAGTGAAATATTTCTTCAGTCAAATATCCCTCGGCAACACATTCACAGAAGCTTTAAAACGAATGAAACAACAAACCAAATGAGCAATGCAGACTGACTTAACCACAAAAAGTTATGTGGTAACAATCCATCCTTCCATAAACTACGAATGGCTGGTGCTTTTTACCCTCTCATACTGTCTGCAGTGCTCCACAGTGGTTCTTATTTCCTTGGAGAACGCACAGATTGCCTGAAAGAGAGGCCGCGGACCCCCTCACCGATCTCTGATTTGCTGAAGCACTCCAAAAACCGAGGGCATGCCCGCTCTCACCAACGCACCGACATTTTCTCTGACATGGGCAAATCAAATCCAGACAAGCTCAGAGCCGGCAAAAGCATCCCTCCCTGTCTCCTCCTCCTCAACGGGGTCCTGAACCTCCGCTTGAGAACCGCTGCTTTAAAGCACCGGAGGTTGAAGTCCCTCATTAGAGAAACAAGGTTCGACGTAGTACAGATCCACTTGAGACACAATGTCGGTTCAAGGTATTTAGCGTGATCGGCACGAACAGTTTCAAATAATTTTCTTCATAGCAGTTCATTATTCCTTTTCTCGGCTTAAGACTGAATCAGAACATTTTGCACACTGGCTGCTGATTCAAATGACTTTATTTACTTTGCTGCAAATCCAAGATGGTGAGCCGAAGAGTTTTCTAAAAATCTGTTGATCTGGCGTGAAATTAGCCGTGAGTCACTTCGCAGTCAGAGCACAGACAGAGGAATATCTTCCTCTCCACCTAACAAACAATAGAGGTGACTGAGCAAAGTCAGAACTTGGTAGTAAATGAGGCACGTTTAATCCCGTTTCAAGGTCTTCCCCCAGCTCCCCTGACCTTACGGAGCTAACCTTTACAGGGTGCCATTAATAATAACAACTTCACATTAATAAAGATTTTTTTTTTTTTTTTTTCCTCCAGTCGACTGGAGGAAAACGGCTCCAGAAGCCCCTGAACTCCGGGAATTTGGGAGAGCATTAACTCCCTCACAGGCCGGCAGAAAAGACGCGTAGCTGTTAGGAGTTGCTGCGTTGTGTATGTTGTGACTGCTGGGTCAGGCTCATGGCAGCACAGTAACACACCGATCATGTTCAATGGAAGGACTGTCGTTTCGGGGAATTTTTCTTTGTGGAAGTGTAATTAGTAACGTGGCGTGAGAGACCCTCAATCTTCTGTGTACTCATCTCATAAAGTCGAAATGAATGCTGAGAAGATTCCCCCTGGAGGCTGGTCAGAGCTTTTTATTGTGACTGCTGAGTCTCATGGCCAGTTTTTCTTTTTTTTTCTCTCTCTCTCTCTCTCCTTCTTTTTAATAGGCATGAGCCTGCCAATGCAGAGCCATGTTAGCCAAAGACAAGAAGGAGTTCAGGCAGAATTACAGGCAGAGCTGCATCTCAGCCTGTCAGGACCCGTTACAAGAGCCGACCCGCGACTGAACTCTGCAGCATGAAATAAATACTCGGCTCCTCATAGCTGATGTTTGTGATGATTATATAAATGTTGACTTCAGCTTGGAAATCACAATTCTTAAGTGCTACATGCAGAGGAACGCCCGGCCGAGTTGAGAAATGCATTACCGCAACGCCTAGCATTTGTAAGATCACGGCATCTGAGACCAGCTGCATCAAATCTATATCCTCAAAGCGCCTCTTTTTAATGGGAAAGTGGAGTCCGGGGTATTTGTTCCTGTGACTGTGAGGCTCTGTCGAGATGGATGCTACAGTATGTAATTCACTGAAATGGTACCAGCATTAGAAAAAACATCTTTTCATTAAAAGTCACTCTATAATCAGTTCGGGAGAAATCACGAAAAAAAAAAAAAAAAAGAAAGAAAAGGCAGTAAAAAGTAATAGAATCAGCAGTTTATACAGACGTAGGTAATTATGTTAAAAACACGGCTCGCATCGAAACCTTCGGATAAGATTAAAAAACAGGGTTCCTGCAGTCGGGCCGGCAGTGAGAGTCGCTGTCGGCGTACAGCGAATAAATGGCCGTGGTGAACATGTGTGTGCTGTCCAGGACGATTTGTGAGATGTAATTAGATGTAAAATGCTTTTTAGCTGGCTCTTTAATTGACTTTGGGCTCCAGTGATTTGTGGCTACCAGGTTTTCCCTCATGGCACGGCGTTGTCTCCAGTCAAGGCCAGTGGATTATTTGCAAACACCTAAATCCAGCGTCTCCGGCCGGATCGGTTCGATCCGCTCTCCGGCCCTCTCTTGTGTGGAAGTGATTTCTGTAACCCCACGGAAGAGCTGCCTTAAATATACATTTCTTACTCCAGGTGTTAAGATTCCCCGGGCGATACTTGAAATACATCCTGACAGCTATTTAAACAGACCCACATATTAAACATTCACTGGAACACCTTTTGCATAAGGTAATCCAGCAGTGTCATACAGCATTGCTGACTACCAATCATCTCATATGTATTCCGGGTACCCACTTTAACCGGCACTGTATTTTAATGGCTGACATCTCAGGGCTGCAATTCAAGTGTGATTTATATCTTCTCAAGTCATCAGTTACAATCGGATCCAAGGATCTGACTTTGTGCTCGCTGGACAAGCATAGCTAATACAAAAGAGGAACACGGAGAGGGGGGACAAAAAAGAAAAAGCTGTGTCACATTTCCGATTTTGAGCAAAAATCTGAATCAAAGGTGCTGCAGTGAAGGGAGGAGAGGTAGAGAGGGGCGACAGCCTCCACATTGGTACGCAAGCCTGTGTCTCATCCTTAAACCAATTTCCTTCCTCAATACTCTGGGGAGTGGTCTGATTTGCACCGTTTCCTTTCTCTGAGTAAGTGTTTATCCTGCTTTTACAATTAGATCTTGCTCCCAGCAGCAGCATTAATCAAATAGCCAGACATATTCTCTGCATTTGGAGATTGAGGGAATGTGTCCTACATGTCTTCCTCTGTGCTAACAGGCTGCGAAGCGGCGCGCTTATTTGTTTAGTACGCGTCTCACACGTACAGTACACAGATTGGAGAGGTCAAGAGGATCTCAGAGAGCTGTGGAAGGGAGCCCCACTGAAGGTTGTTTGGATATATTGTGTTGGGGAAACATGCTGGTGACCTATTGATTAGACTAATGTTGTTTATCTTGGTTTGGGTTTCTGCTGCGTGACAGTGCTGAAAAGCACGGAAATGGTGAACTCACACTGTGCAGAGACAAAGTGGAGCGTTTCTGAAGCACAATCAGGTTTTGAGTGATTCGTGGTTCTGAAAGTAGGAATCTTTTCCTGGACCTTGAAGCGTTAAAAGGATGGGAAAAAACAAAACAAGACAAAAAAAAAAAAAAAAAAAAAAAAAAGCCTCTGATTGGGAGTTTTTTTGTGATAAAGAGCCCCTGCTCTACATAATTGAGTGATTTAGCAGAGAAAGCATGCAGCTCACAGTTCATGGCTGCAGCATTGTGTGGGAGTGTGTGCATTCCTCTCCCTTCATAGCATAACGTCAATAGAAATCCACTACAATCACTTAATGTACTCCACTGCCCCTCTCTACATACGGGCTCTAAATGCTTTAATCGAAGACCTGCTCATTTTTATTGGTGTTCTTTATAGGTAAGGTTAGCGATGATTTTCAAATGCACCCGCTGATTTGTGGCTAATTAGGTCGAGAGTTAGTTAGGCCACAAAAAATGTATGTTTGCTCAGGGGCAGCAAGTTGTCTGCTGGGTAAACAGCAGCCGGAGCGCAGAGCAGGGCCAAATCGCCTCTGTAGACATATAGCGGAGGACTATCTAACGCCGGACCGAGGGCAGATGAAAAGACCGGCGTGCTGTGCCGTTATTACTATACCAGAGGCGTGAGAGACATTGTGATCCGTCTGAGAAAGAGATGATTTACCAATCAGGTGGCTGCCTCTGTCACCATGGTTACCCACCAAAGTGTTCACATTCAGCCAGGAATATGCATGACGTCCAATTTATTAGTCCAGAATTAGTCTGATGGAGCCAGAATTAGGAGTGATGGCGAAGGAACGTGCAGATATAAATCACTAATTGGCCTTTTTCTTCCCTGTGATGCTCGGTGTTGCTCGTGTCACATGTTAATTATCATAGGTGAAGCCTGGAGCAACAACTCCAGCAGCGACGCACACAGCTTATTATTGACTTATTTATTCTAACCCCGCTCTCAGCTTTATCTGCAGAGAATCCCGTCCCTTTACACCACTGGAATTGTTTATCCGGTGTTTTTCCAGACTAAAGAGCGCTTTCCCTGCCAACTATATAAGAAGCCATTCTGCTGCGTTGGCTAATGCAGCCCTCAGGTAGGGAGTTAATACATTATATGCATTTCAATATTTAATGAACTAAATGCCAATGCCTCCCAAAAGGGCCTATATAAAATTCAGTGAAATGAGCAAAAATGCGCCGAGGCGTCGGCAGGAATTACGCGCAGATAACGCGGCACTGCAAATTGGATTGTGGCAAAAACACAAATTGGACAAGCAATTTCTGCTTGCATGTCATGTGGAAGTGTGAGCTTGTTGTCATGTGTAGGTGAGCAGAACAGCTGTGGAAACTGTTCTCTGCGTGCCACTAAACAACAATGACCTTTGTTGTGAATTGCTATTTTTCTCATATGTGAGCGAAAATAACGAAACTGACATAACGTCCGTTCTTCCATCTGTCCGTTCATCTCGAGGCGCTTTAACGAATAAACCCTACGAGACAGAATGTTCAACTTTCTTGCAGAAGACTGGGAGGTGGCAGCTTTCTGCCCCTCTGGCTGCAGGGTCAGAGGACAGGAAGTGACAAAAGGATTTCAACTTCTTAACAATAACAAGTTGATATCAGACTAATCAATTTCATAGATGGGAGCAGGAAACTCAGATCACAAACTCTGACTTTGACTGTCGCGGATCTTGCAGGAAGGTACAGAGAGGAGAGAGCCCGGAGTGAAGAGGAGAAAAACGGAATAAAGAAAGTCTCTCAGCACTTTAAACCTAGAGCAGATTAACCAGGAGATGGCCTTAAAAGTATTTAAGCCATTTTAAGTCTAATTTTCAAGGAAGAGACTGAGTAGGCCTTCCTACGAAATCCGAGGGACCTTCAGGAAGCAGCACTGTGAGAACGAAGCGTTCCGGTGGGGTAATGCGGGACGAGCAGCTCTTAAGGATATGATGAAGTGTGGTTGTTAAGAGCTTTATCGGTTAAAAGAAGAGTTTCCGATTTGATCCCGGATTTCACAGGACATCGATAAAGACAAACCCTTACGGAGGAGGTGGGATCTCCCCTGCTAGTTCTAGTCAGGAGGCTCGCTACAGCGTTTTGAACTTTCACTCCGAGACTCTGAAAA
Source organism: Salarias fasciatus (assembly GCF_902148845.1). Taxonomy (NCBI): domain Eukaryota; kingdom Metazoa; phylum Chordata; class Actinopteri; order Blenniiformes; family Blenniidae; genus Salarias; species Salarias fasciatus. The sequence goes on along the minus strand of NC_043746.1, from coordinate 9,197,566 downwards.
CTGAGCTTTCTGAAAACGCTTTGTTTCACTGTAAGCTTTGATTATTTTAAAATTGTTGCATTCTGATCGCAAAACGTTTCACACCTGAAAACGTAGAAACTTGAAAAATGATTTAAACAGTCAAAGTCATACCATTCAGAGTGGCCATATGGCTTAGACTGTTTTTCTCTGAGGTGTTTGGAGGCAATCTAATTGACTTTTATCTGAGTTCAAGAGAAAAAAAACAATCCCCTCAGTCAGGCCTGAATGTCCTTGAGGAAAGCTTCCAATTTTATAAGGGAATAATGAAATATATTTGTGTATCGTCTGCATAGTGATTGGATTCTAAATATTCACCATAGAAAGCACGTAGAATGTGAAAAATTTGAGTCCGACCACAAAAACCTCTGAACTTTTACATTAGTTTGAACTGAAGAGTCATTACTTTGATGAACTAAAGGAACTCTGTGATAAATATGATGGAAACCAGTTTGGGGTTGATCCTTTAATCCCTATGATATGTTCCAGTCTCTGTAGTAGGATGTTATGATCAATGGCATCGAATGCAGGACTGAGATCTAACAGGACGAGAACAGAGACGAGTTCTTTGTCTGAGGCCGTGAGAAGATCATTAGTACCTTTGACCAGAGCTGTGTCTGTGCTGTGATGAGCTCTAAAACCTGACTGAAAAGACTCAAATTGATCATCTGTGCACAAATGGTCACATACTGACGGGTAACACTTTTCCCAGGATTCAATAAATGAAGGGGAGGCCGGCTATTGACCTGTAACTTGTTAAAACACCAGGATGACAGGTGAGATTTTAAATTAGAGGTTTAACAAAGACAAATTTAAAGGCCTGTTGTAAATTTCGATTTTATTTTTCAAGTGACTTTTATCGTCCCAGTTTATCTCATCGTGACCAGAATCTCATTGTCAATAGAAACCCAACCTGTTACTGAAAATACATTGATTTGGCCCAGTATTGATGTCTAATCATAGAAATGTCTGTATGTATTTGACAGTTGAGATCAGATCTGACAGACATGATGTTGGCTGCAGTTGAGCAGCATTTGTGAAAAACTGAAAAAGATGAAAGCTGTTCAACTGGAAATAAGCTTTTTTATATTATACGAATGTATATGTGACAAATTTGGGGAATACGAATTCAATTCTTTTCTCAAATAGTTACAATTTCATCAATGAAGCAGTTTGAAATGTAAAGACTGTTAAGAGCGAGAGCTTAGTGTAGTTTCTATCTGTAAGCTGTGAGTCAGGTCTGCAGAGGTTTCCCTCTGGTTTGGCAGAGTTCATTTGTAAAACACTGCATGTGATCCATACTTAAAGAGTAAGTGTGCCCAAAAGCTGAAAATAGCATGCATCAAAAATAATAATCTGAATACTGTGTGCATGCTCACCAGCCAGCACTTCTCCATTTATAAGCCGCAGTCCACCTGGAAGGTTGTGCAGGTGGATTCACCTCATATCCCGCCCCCGACACGCCCACAATCTGCCATGAGCTGTCGATGCAAAGCACCTCAGGAATATTTTTGCATTTAAATAAGGCTGCTAATTGATGGCTCTGTATGCTCAGACATGGCAGAGGAGACAAGGAGAAGGAATTTCACCGAGAGCGAAACGGAGGTGGTTGTGGGGGAGGCGGAGGTCGGGATCATGGTCAGAGTGGTGGCGTGTCGCCGCCGCTGTAAATAGTGTGAGAGCCGCAGAGAGATCTGGTGGAGAAGAAGTGCTCTGATCTGAAGGTGGAGGCCAAGAGGACAGTGGCATGGCTCCGTCAGGCGAATCCGGGGGACACCCTACCCACACCGCGGGACGATAAACACTGCCAGTTTCCTCCGTTTCCAGAATGTTCGTGCACAAGAAACAAATTTCACGTATCGGTTTTCACATTCTCCCGCCAAGTTTATTTTTAAAAATCACAGCGTTTGCATATGCTGTGCACATCTTTCAGGCCCCATTTTTTTTTTAAAGTAAGCAATGTTTATAAATGAGGCCCCTGCCCTCTGTTAGGTTCAGGTCGGGGCCTCTTCACCTTTGCACCCTGGATGTATGATTTTGTTAGTATTTATACTCACGCGAAGAATCACTGTATCCACACAATTATTATTAAAAGGCGTTTTCACTTGGAAAAAAATAGGTAAATTTTAATTAAAATAATCTGTGTCAGTACAACGTGAAACTTGTAGTTTGTGAACGTTTATGAATAGTAGTATTAAAAAAACAATTATAAAGAATGATCATGATATGAAGCATATGAGCTGCACGAAAAGCACAAAGCAACATTTTTACTCCAGTATTCAACCAGTGGAGGAGCCTCACAGCATGATGCTGCCTCCGCCGTGCATTACTGTACGAAGCCTGTATATTTTATTAAGATTTCTTGCGTTTCTGAACCCTTTGAATCGATTCATGCCCTGAATTCCCTGGAAACGCCACATTCTTTTCATCTGTTTGAACATTATCATAGAAGGACGGAAACCATCAGTGTTTTTGTATTTCTTTTGGTCTTTATCCTGCTACTTTCTTAACTTTGGCGTATGAAGCAATTCCGCCTGCAGCTCTTTCGATGGACGCTCTCTTTGATGGTTTCCCACAATGCACATCACCTTTCACATGTTTCTCACCCAGTTTCCTCTCATCTCCTTGTCCATTGTTTGTCCTGATATTAATAGCATCATAAACTGTAGAAGCAGGGATTAAAGGATCTTGCTCTGTAGACTTTTGAAATGGTTAGATTTTTTTAAAACAATAGCGTTCCGGATGCTCTCAGACATTCTCTTTGATGTTTCAAACAGTCCAACCACCAGTCATTGGTTATTTCAGGTCATTTGAACACTATAAATATATTTTTGTTGAAATTCACTGAAAATGGGCCAGTAACTGTTTCTGTTTTTCATTTATACCTGAGTTTTTCGTTACGCTATTAGGAAATTTTGGACATTATTAAATATTGAAATTGGATTTTCTGAGGATTCTCGGCAGTCCGAGGTCGGTGAAACTACAAAATCACAAACTGGTGTTGATCATATTCAGAAGAGCAGTGACTGCGGTTCAACTGAGGTGAAAGGAGGGTTTTGGTCAGAGTTAAATAAGTAATAAAGAAACAGAAAACGCTCTGGGCATGATGAAAAACTTATGGTAGAGGCTGGGAGTTGAACCCAGGTTGTGGAAAGCTCGTCTCCAACCACGACTCCTTTTGTTCTGCAGTGAGGATTTCTCCCTTGTTGTGCTTTGGGTGCATATCATCCCTGTTTCAGAGGTGAAGGCTGCTGCACTGAGGGTTGAATTGGCTCCGCGGAGGTCGGGTTTGACCTTCAGATACACCGTGCGTGTGCTGGACGCCTGCGCCGCCTCGGCTCGCTGTCTCTTTGGGGGTCATTTAAATTAATGCATGGCAAAGACCCATGCTATTCCTATTCTGCTGTCGGTTCCCATATTACTGCTGTCGTACGTGTTGCAGCGTCGCCGGGCCTGCAGTAGCTCCAGCGGGCGCTGGCTCAGGCGCCGACGCCGCTGAGACGAGCCGAACTCGAAATACACCGAGTAAATCAACTTTCAGTCGTAATGAACCGCTGTGTAGGCTGACTTAATTGAAAGTGATGTTAAATAATTTCTCTGTGGCGGTGGTGCCATGAACCCGGCCGAGCCTCACAGCGCGACCTGGTCCTCCTCTCACATGCCCGATTTCAGCCATCATGCACACTTGAGAAGTTGCATTTGTCAGAGGGGGAGTGTTTATCTTGCCTTAAAAAAAACAACCCACATCCTTAACATCACATTTGGATTTAAAAGTGTTAGTCTTTTCGGCGGTGGACTCTGCAGGGTGAAAGAATCAGTGCGAGAGGTTGAATGTTTCTGTGTTGAAGTTGGACGTGAAACAAGACACAGAAAAAGAAAAAAAAAAGCAGGAGGGTCTGCTCTGGAACGGCGCCTCAGGAGGGGCTGCTTCTTCGCCTTTGATTGTTCGGCGTTTCTCGAAGGCTCTGTAATACGGACGAGAGTTCAGCAGGAAAGCAGAGGGGGAGGGGGGGGCTATTAAATTTGTCGAGGGGTTGAGTGAACTTGTCACGGCTTCATGCAGACACAGACAGTCATTCCTCCTCCTTTTATTTTTAATTTTTTTTTTTTTCTTTCTAGAGATTGCCTCCACCCAACGGAAATAAGCTGAGGGTGAAGAAGTCATACATAACAACATGATTCAGCCTCATTAAAACGTCTCCGCACTCGTTTAAGGGCGACGCTGCAGACAAATGTTGAGTTTTAAAGCCATCAGTGGGATTTTAAAGCGTAGTGTGATACACAGAACCATGACACGTCTGTCTGTCATGCAAAAGGATCAGTAAATTCTCAAAAGGGCTTTCCTGCGAGCATTTCAGTCCCACTGGAAACATGAATCGCTTTTATAAAGGCCATTAACCGAAAAATCCCTGAAAACAAAATACCTCCCAAATTTAGAAATGGTGTAATTAGAGCATTAAATACCAAAAAAAAAAAAAAAAAAAAAAAAAAGAAATTTGTGTCCAGAGAATCATTATAAATTAATAAATATACTGTAATATGTAGATGCTTAATTTATAACGTAATAATTTTGGGGAGTGTGTAATTTAATATTCTTTATCTTGTCATATCCTCCGTCAGCCGGTTCTCAATCAGCCCCCAGCCTCCCATCAGCCCGCAGAGCAGCAGAACGCTGACAACGCAGCCGCCATCACACTGCTTTTATAACAGCATACATCAAACCTTAAACGCTTCGGAGAAACACTCAAACATCTGCGTGTGGGTAATTTTTGTTGCTCTATAGATTCTCCCCAGACGCACAGCGTTCAAAGAAAAAGGAGAGTGTTAAAGGGAAAGAGGGACACAGTGTTTTTTTTTTTTTTTAGCAGGAGCAGTGATTCTTGGACTTTGGCAGTGAGCAAAACTGTGGCATCTGCAGAGGCCTCCTGCTTCGGCTCTTGCCCCAGGCTGTGCAACTAACTCAGAGTGCTCCAGTATGTAGAATGCAAAGGGCCTTAATGTAAATACTTCATAGCATGCTGAGTGGCCCCATGAATATGTGATAGAGATATGGGCACCAATTCCAATTAAATGTTACACAAGCAGCCCCCCTTGCATAAATGTGCGCTTTATTTTGGACATGAAGTTATGCACTCAGTATGTGTATAGAAGCGAATGCCTGGCTTCATCTCAGAATACATTTGCCTTTATGCCGCCTGGTTTTATCTGTTTTAAATGACCTCTCAGTGAGGTGCCAGTCTTTTTGTCTGGTTTGCGGCGGTCGGCCATGACCAGGCAGCAGACACCTGAACTGCGCCGGTGCGACCTGTTACTGCACATCATGACGGATATGGAGCTGAACTCATGAAGACAAAACGGTAACTCTGGCCAGCAGCTCATCCTGGTATGCCTATCTGGTTGAAGAAGTCAGAGTTTATAGTGAAAGATGTCATGCTGTCCATTTATAGAGAAAAACATGGCGTGAAGCCCGTCTGCCTAATGTTTAGGAACTGACTCCACTGGAGCTTTGGAGGGAAGCTGCTCTATTGGTCTGAACTCCACCGAATTTTGTTCAGTTTGTATCATTCCACTGAAAATACCCACTACTGCTATCAGAGATTACTGCTTTCATGAAATTGGGTGCATCATCTGCAAAAGTGCTCAGGTGGGGGGTTCAGGTCAAAGAGGCATCAACATGAATGGAAGATCCCAACGTTCCCCAGCAGAACATTACCTAAACAGTCACTCTGCCTGTGTTTTTCTGCTCTCTTCTCATCGCCATGGGACAGCCATCCAGGCGTCCTCCTGCAGGTGCTCCATGTTCCAGCTGTTGTGCTCATTTGGCCATTATTGCACTTATTATTCTGCAGCATGTGCACCAGGACTGGTTGGTCAGCAGCTCTGCAGCTCCATGCACGACTAACTGTGATGATCTGTGGATTCTGGACCGTACCACACAGCAAAGACCTCCCAGTCCATGTGCACCGATGACCTTTGACTCTTGGACTTTTGGACATGCTCTCACCCAGTCATCACACCATCATGAGAATTCACTCTTTATAAAATGCTCTGAAATCCTTTTATCACCCACGATCAGGAGCCACCTTAACGAGATGATGAGTATCAGTGCTCATAATCTCATGCCTGTTTGGTGTATACAGAAAAACTTTCATGGGATCCACTCATAATAATGTTTATAAATAGATTTATACTCATTACCTCGATGTTTTTGTTGTATTTTGTAGGATGTCTTCTGTTCCAGGTAAAGAAAAAAAGCTCCTTTAAATGGGCCTCTCCAGGGGAACTGTAATGCAGTACATCCTAAAAGCTTATTAGTTTGTCCCTCAGTAAGTGTCGGCCTGAAAAGTGAAATGGATGAGTTCCTTTGAGTTTTGTTGGTTGACATGACAACCGGGCTCTGAAATAGGAACGTAACATCTGTTCTGTTAATAATTGGACCAGAGCTCCTTGTTAAAATGTCTCACTATACTGAAGGTTGTTTGTTCCGTCACTGCAACCAAACCTGCGTTTTTCAAGAATCCACTAATTCAAATTTCCCTCAAGACTCATCTTTCACAGTTTATGTTGCGTTTTTATGTCTGCTGTGCCATTACACCTGAGACAGGAAGCGTCTGCTCAGAGGTTCTCAGACTGTGAAACTTCAGCAATGTCAGAGGTTTATTGAAAGACACCCCAGGCCATGTGGATTGAGTGAACTACGTGTAAAATGGGGAATTTGATGACACACAATGACAATTCCAACGGATTCACAGGCTGCAACCTCCAGTCATGCAGTGCTTTTATTGAGGAGGAAAGGGGGAGCTGAATCGGGACTAATAGCTTGAGGTAACGCGCCACTGTCACACATTTCCTCCTGCTTTCCTTACTTCATGTTAATTTCAGGAGTGGTGTCAGAGATTTTTTTTTTTTTTTTTTTTTTTGCTGGTGCTATGGGGGGAGCTCCATCTTTCAGTGGTGCAGGGGAATTTAGGGATCTGCAGTTTACTTTCCACTGTAACACCGACAAGATGCGCGCATCACACCGTGCTCTTGACAGTAAAACATACAGTAAAAGCTCCGTGATTTAAAACGCTACGATGCGGCAAAATACGCCAGATATTCAGCCAAAGTGGTAAAGATGAAAGGTTTACAGGCCCGCCACTGAAACACACCGCTGAATTGCAAACTTTAACACAGTTTTTTAATTTTTTTATTTTAGGGATGAGCAACTCAGTCACACAGAACTAACTCGAAGGAGTCAGAATTTGGATCTCAACCACCAAACAGTCAATAATCTCAGACTTACCGTTAGATGTGACGGTATATCGGTTGTAGGGACTGAGAGTGACGGTGAAGCTGGGCTTTCATCCCTGTCCCCTTCACGCTCTTCTCCAATGTGTGGACGTTTAGTTAAAAGCCCTCAGTGTTTTATTACAATAAGTAAGTTACGCTCACCAGAAAAAAAGGCGCTCTCATTAACAGGAAGCGGCAGGTTCAGAGGTTAATGCATGTGATGAATCAGACCATGGGTTTTAAGTGACGAAAGTAAATATTTTACTGATGAGTTTATTAATTAACCAGACAACAAATTCCAATATTCAAGCATGAAATATGTAAATAAAGCACTTAAAAAAAAGTCACGCTTATTGGCGGTGCTAGTGGGGTGCTATGGCTATCCCAGCCCCCCACACACACCCCACCCCCGGGCGCCGCCTGTGGTTGGTTTGTAATTGAACTGTGAGAAATTCATCTTCAAAATCATGAGCTTGTTCAAGCCTATCCTTGGTTTTAATACTTTCTCCATGACGCCCTGGTGTTGCCCAAGTCACTGAAAATTAGTAATTGATTAGACACGCTTCTTACCAGTGACGTGATGCAATAAAAAAAAAAATCTAATTAATTAAGGGCTTTATAATTAATTAATCACAATTATTTACATTTTAATCAAACCTCAGTCGTTAATACAAGAACGAGCTTTTTTCAATTGTGTGTTTGTGAAAGAGAGAGAGAAAGAGAGGAAGAGATTGAAACTAACTAAAGCAAGTTGAGACAGCCGAAGCAATAAAAATGTGCCATTGAAGTGTCGTCATCCATTCATTCACATGCGACACGAGGAATAACCTCAACATTGATGTCCGTTCTTGTTACTACAGTCGTTGTCATGACTCTGCTCTCATCCAGGCTTCCATTGTTACCACCTTTTAAACTAAAACATTCGACATGCAAAGCTCCACATTTTAATCTGTTTGATGCATCATATCTGTTAGTCTGCCACTTTTCGCAGCCATTTTCACAGTATGAGCAGACGTCCTATATATGCAAGTATGCAAGAGAGCACGAGCGATATCAGGGGTTTGAAGAGCCTTTAAAGGAGACTGTAAAGTAGGATCCGTCAAAATATCAGGAGAAGGAACAAAAGCTCCATCATACGACACAGAATGACCAGAGAAACACTCAGACCAGCAGAGTTAGAGGGATGCCACGAGTTAGATGAACTTCTCAGTATCTCTGAGCCGTGCTCCATGCTTCATGCTAAACACTTTCAGGGCTCACACACTGGTGAGTCTGCATGCTGGATGTGATTAAAGTAAGACTGATACACTCCTTAAAGGTGGAGTGTGTGGCAGTAACACAACAAGGTCAGTCTCTCAGTCTACAGACATCAGCGTGGACAGGGCGATGCACCGCACCGTTGGAGGTGCATGGAGGTGGTTTGCGAGTATGAATTAGGCTTCATGGCATTCAATGATGCTTTTATTCAGAGCTGCTGATTCATCTAATTTTTTTTAGACACAAGCTAATTTCAATTTTGCTTGTAGTAACGTATTTTTCATAGTGGTATTTGTGTAAATAGGAGTTTAGTGAAATAGTAACATAGTTGTTTGCTTGCTTGTTTCCTGTAAATAAAAAAGGTCTGGAGCTCTTCAACAGTTTTTAATTATAAGAAACCGAAACAGAGACAGAAAATAGAGAAAATTTCTACCAAAAGTAGCGGTGTTAAAGTAACGTGTTGCTTATGTTAATCAATGAAACTAACACCTTTGGTTTTCATAAAGTATGACCACTAATTTGGAACTATCACCAAAGATTTCGTTCCTTTCATGCTGGTTTCTTTTTATGTGGGACAAACCACAATTGCACAGTGAGCACCCAGATTCAGAGGCCGTCCTGCTGCAACACATCCCGCTTTTTCTCATTGAACATTTCAGAAATTAGGTCCACAGTGGCTGAGTACATCATACCCACGGACACTTTCATTTTCGTTTCCTGCCTCTGCGGAGGATGCATGCAAGCAAGTCCCAATTAATGAAGGAGTTAAATCATCAGCAGACGAGACTTAAAACACACTGCTGGCCAATTAGCTTCTCCAGCAGGTTCCAGTGTGGGGCTTTGTGGCACACTGCCTCTGGCGATTCTGTCTTGTCCTGCTCAGGGAGTTTGGAAATCCAGTTCATCACCCCACCTGACCTGAAACCGGCTAAGCTTTATTCTTTTTTAGCCTTCCAGTGCCAGACTGACATTGACGCATTGGTTGCTGCTGGCAGAATTGGATGGATAAATACAAAGAAATCTGTAACACCCCAACCTAGATCTGTGTCTCGCTTATTGATTGGGTCATGCACCAGTAGATCTCCATTTGCCTCAGCCAAAGAACATAGGGCTTTTTTTTAGGATGACCCCGTGGACTTGACCGCTACACATGTCAGATCATGTCATTCATATGCACTGAAATCAGCAAAAGCAGCTAAACTTTTCTAATTATGGTGCCTGCTGGTACTTTTTCTTTTCGAAGCTCATGCATATCATGCATATTCATCCTTCTTCTGCTCAGCTCTCACAGGGTGTATTGTAGGCAGGGAGTCATGTGACTGTGTGTAAAGTCAAGTTGCTTTTATTGCAGCTTTACTGCCAAAGCACAGTGTTGAAACTGGATCATAGTTTAAACACATCCAGCATGCTATGACCGAGCTGCCGTCTCACTGTTTGGCGTTTACACACTTGTAGTGTGAAGAATTCTCAGGGGCATAAATTCTCACATACCATGAAGTCATATGATGAAAAGAAATAGGATGGAGCTTTGAAAATTAAAGTCTGGCTTCACATACATGACACATATTGAGGCTGCGCCTTTTTCCTAAAGCTTAAAAGAGTGGCAGTGGGGAAAGCTGAGAGCGAGCCTGGCCACAGAAGTGCTGAATGAGTCATCTTTTAATGTTACCTGCCGCCGTGTGGAATCGACTCGTCCTCTTTTCATTGGATTACACACCGAAATCACAAAACAGAAAGAGCATCTTTCACACATTTGTGCTGCTGTTGCATCACATGGGGTTTTAATCTCTGCTAAATATACCGGCAGTGTGAGCAGATCACTGCATTCTCACAGCTCCGAGCACAGAACTCCGCATCTTATCTGGCGGCTATACTCACTTTTTCACACATTTAGAAACTCTGGACTCCTCATCTGCATTTATATAAGCAGCCATAAAAGCTGGTTTCGGGTCTTTTTTTGGTCGCTTCCCTCTTCCTTGGACAGTGTTGAGGAACAGGAATAGAATTGAGATGTTGGCATGGGCTACTTACTCCACGGAGGCAGCAGCTGCATAAACAATGCTTTATTTCACATCCTCTTAATGTTTATTCACTGGCACTGGATTCGTACACTGATAGTGCTGAGTCACACCCTCATGCACACACTCTCTAATTATTCTGTACCATAGCAACCGTAACTTAGCAATTGCTAAACCTCTTCCGTTTGAGAGGTTCAGAAAAATGTCATTATATTTTTTTTTTTTTCTATTTATCCTTTTAAACGCAGAGAAGTATGAAGGAAAAGGAGTCCTTGCTGTATTGTTGTGACTTATTTTCACATTTTCTCAGAAATCCCCTTTGTGATGTGCCGATCAAGGTCTTTGCAGAAGATGTGGAGTCATTAAATTTAACATGACTGACGACTTGTAATGTTATTTACAATACAGAGTGTGCACTTTATCATAAAGACAACACTATTATATTAATATAATCGCGTTATTACTGTTGTGGTTGTTGTGATTGCTGTGGCGTTGTTGCTCTTTAACAGATCCTATTGTCGTCATTGTTATGCACCATAATCCCACTGAACCATGTCCAATTCAACCAACACACAAACACACCACCACCCAGCCAACCAATCCTGTTTCTCCTGTATATATTTACACGGTGTGGTCATGTGTGCACAGCGATGTTGTCAGTTTAGGGTCTTTCTGTGTGGAGTTTGCATGTCTCCATGGTTTCCTGCAGGGCGCTCCAGTTTTCTGCACACCTGTAGGTTGGATGAAGCCGTGTAGAGGACGGCTGGAGAGTGAAATGTGTTAATAATGAATATTTATGTAGAACCATGCAGGACCTCATGTGAATTTTTAACTCTCTTACAACTGTTAACACACTCACTCTCTCAGCTGATGCTTCTAACAGCACTTTGCTTCTCACAGCATTGAAGTACACGACTAAAGACACATGCCTGCACAAACCATTCATTTCATAATTTTAATAAAAAAGTAAATCAAAGTGTGTCACTGACCCCGTCTTCTAACTGCTCATGTCTTTCACGGCTGCAGATGTGTGTCATTCCTCCCGTTGCGTCGGTCAAGTTAAAGGAAACAAGTGCAGAAGTGGTTTTTCCCTCTCAGCCGCAGGGCTTCGGTTGAAACACCTGGCTGAAAGCTCCTGCTGCAGATGCATTGAGGGCATATTCAAATCCACTTTTGCACGTTTCACTGAAGCGGTCTGAGAGCTCGTACAGAGCATGATTCAAACAGACAACACTTACCTCTGATGGAATAACAGATAGGGTTTTAAACATGACATTAAGTCAAGCACACCTGCACCTCAGCAGATTGCTGTTATTTAGCAGAATTGTGACATGAAGCCTGTTTATACTGAGCATGCCGGTTTGTGTAATAAGCATGTTCAAAGTACATTGTGTGTTCACCCATGTAGGTGGATGATGCTACTGTAACTTCACCGCATTGACTTCAAGACGTTCCTGATCAACAATACACTTGCTTTCTGCTGCTTCAATACAACAATGTGACGGCTCTGTGCATGACCACGTCTTATTTTAGCTCACCAACTTACATTCAGACGGCTCCCACAGAATCACACGGGATAAAATCCAGGATTTTCTTCTGAAATTATCAGCAACACATTTCACATTTGCACAGCCGCAGTTGCATCTCCTTCTTGTAACCCGTGGACATTCTTTCAGCACTGGCTGCATCTGATCGGTGTTGTGCAGCTGAATGACAGCCTGTGGATTTCTTTTAGTTATGGCAGCGCTTTTGTGCATTCAAACCCAACAAGTGTTTGGAACAAATCATTTCAGACAGGAGAGAGCATCTTTTTTTTTCTTAAAGAAATTGAAGTTTCTATTTCTCAGCTCAGTGCTGTGATTCTTTATGTTGCAGGTTCTTCTGCTTCAGAGAAGACAAAGAGGCTTTGTGTTGAATGTGCTTTTTGGCATGTGTATACAGAACGCTGTGTTGCATCTACAATCTGATGAAGCCTTTTTTTTTTCAGCAAGAAGCCCGGTGTGCTTGGGTTAGCCAGGAATAGAGGAGAGGGTAATTGAAGTATTATTGTTTGGCAAAACTAGAATGAAAAAGGAATAGAGTGCAGAAAGTTGCATGGTGAGCGGAGGCATGCCAGAAAAGACAATTGAAAGCGAAGCTCTCGTCTGACTTTGAATCCCACATGATTGTACTTTGGTGATGCTGCAAAAATCCTGAGTAACTGGGGTCAAAATCCGACTTGAGTTTGCGTGCTTCTCATACGACACTCAGTGGAGATTTACATGATTAAAAATACAATTTTTCTCATGTATGACTGTCATGCAATAGTCATGTGACACTTCTGCAGGACAGCTGAAGATCCGGGGTCACATGAATTCTTGGTTTCGACTAGTCCGCCAATCATTTTGTTGTCAGACCTGAAGCGAAATTGGGCTGATAAAAAAGTGCCAAGGCCGGTGGATGAAGCGCGCCCTGACAGCCTGAATGCACACTTGTCATTTCTTGCTCTGTCTAATTCAGGGAAACTGAACTGAGGAGAATTTGAGATGGGTTTCAGACATCTGAAACGTCTGTGAGGCAATTTCATAGAGAAATATTGTGCACGCGTGCATTGCTGTGTGACTCATGAAGGGGAATTCTAAACCCCTGCAAACATTTGAAGACATTTTACAAACTTCATTAGCGATTTTGTTTACAATTTGTTGCAGCCCAGTGAGGTAGAAGCTTAATCCAGTTTGCTTTTACTCCTCAATTGGATTGTTTACTCCAATACTTGATATTAATTAAGAATACCTTTAAAACTAATGAAACTAAGCAGAAATCCTCCTTTATTTATTGTGAGGCATTAATACATTTGGTTTAATGACACTGAGGAGCATTGTGGTTGTTTTTGTGCTGAAGTTTGATCTGACTTTGGATGAAATGCTCCACAAGAGAGGATGCTTTAACTTCATGCACACTAAATAATGTCACTGCTGACACCTTCTAAAACATCCAATTAACATTGGAGGGGGGAAAAAAAACCCACCTAGACTTCAAGCAAACCCTTACGCCTCGTGTCTTGGAGTATTGGAGTATCACCTTGTCTGTCTCAAGAGCTGCTTCTTGTGGAAGATCTATGAAATTCCCCCACTCTTTCCTCTACTGGCTGTCTTATCCTGTTTGTTAGTGCCTAGTCTTGGAGCTCGGATCCACACACACACGTACACACACACACACACACACACACACACACACACACACACTTTTCCTCTCCTGCCCTCGCCTAAGGGTTTGGTTTGATTCATGCCCTTTGTCAGAGTTTGAGTGGGTCTCAAAGAAATAATGGTGTGACTTCCCTGGGAGTTTGGCGCCTTCCTTAATTGGTGTCTTTTCTCGCATGTACATCACATTCGCCCTTGTTCACTCGAAATCACACATCAAAGGATCTAAAAACTCCTCTCCTGCGGTGTCAACTTGAAGTTCATCCTGCTGAGGTCCTGATAAGAGCGAGACATCAAAAATGTTGACGGAGGCGAAAGGAGAGAGCAACAAATAGGAACTGTCCAGTGTTACATTTAAAGGACTCTATACACACACAGCGGCCAAACAGAGCAGCCTTTTGACATCATTGCTTAAATCTGTCATATTAAACAAGCTTATTTCAATTATTGCATCGTCAGAGAAGCTTCCTGTTGTTATTGTTGCTTAACAACTGTTAAAAAATTATCTTGATTGAAATAATATGAGGAATCTTGCACTGTCTGTATGGAGGATTTTTTTTTTTTCCCTTCTTCTTCTTGGCACATGCCGACCACAACCGTGAATGAATTTTATAGCTCTGAAGGCTGTTGTTTTGTTTTTCACCAGCCCACACTGCAGTCACGGCTAATTACAGTTAGTCATACTACACATTAGAGCATGTGATCACTGTAAACTGTGAGCAGTGAAGAGCTCTGCGAGAACACGAGCAATTTAAGAAAATAAAGAAATAACCTGGGCAGATAATTGTAATGAAATAAATGTAATATCTTACACTGTGCTGCTGCAAACTCCTCTTTGAATGATGAGGAACATATGTCTAGCACCCGATGTTTGAATTCTAAGCCATGCCTTTTTTTTTTTTTCTGTCCCTGTCACTGGCAAAAAAATGAATGGTCATGTTTTCATCCACTCAGGTGTGAAATTGCTGCTGTATTTGGCAGATCGGCGCGGGTTAATGTACTCTCCAAGGTCCTACTTCCTATCCCCGTGCACCCCCCCCCCCGGCTGGCGTGAGCCGGCCCCCGTACCGCACATGGCGTAGCGGTTTCACCGTGGCCACTTTGGCGATAACAAAAGATTTGTGAGGGTGCTTGTGAGCAGGAATGTGTTCAAATGCGGAAACATGGCCACAAACTGCTGAAATGGATCTTCCCAAACGGTCGTAAGTCCTCGGCGGTCACGCTGGCTCATTTACTGGTTGTCCCCAAACGGGCGACGTGACTGGAGGTTCTTTTTTTTTTTTTTTACCTCCACAATCAGAGTGATAGAAGTGGCTATTTAATAGCTGGTTTGTTTTAAGAGGAACCGGGTGTCGCTGGGGGGAGCAGGAGGGGGCGGGAGCCATCTAAACAGCCGTGCACCTGCCTGCGCTGCGGCGCTCGCTCCTCACGGCGCCGTGCACTGAAACGCCCAGGTTGGAGTCATTTGGTGGCCGGTCTCATCTGCGCATTGATCGCTCTGTTTTGGATCCTCTTTCATCTATAAATAATGTAGTCATCTGTGGAGTGTACTCTCTCTGAAATCCCCTGTTAGCAGCGGCGGGGAGGCCATCAGCCCGAGAAGGCATGTCAAGCCTGTCTATGATAATTGTTTTATGGATGCCACTCTCCCCCCCTCGTTCTCTCTCCTTAATTCCTTTCATTCCCTCCGTCCCTCAGATGACGGCACAG
This sequence comes from Salarias fasciatus, assembly GCF_902148845.1. Classification (NCBI taxonomy): domain Eukaryota; kingdom Metazoa; phylum Chordata; class Actinopteri; order Blenniiformes; family Blenniidae; genus Salarias; species Salarias fasciatus. The sequence continues at coordinate 9,182,109 of NC_043746.1, read as the reverse complement.
TCTGGACAAACCCAGTGTTAGAACTCTTTCTCCCCAACATGTGACGTTCATAAGATCACAAACTCTGTTTCAAAAGGGGAAAGCGTGCTGCTGTTAAGCGATTCTACCGGGGGGGGGGGTAAATAAAAACGAGTGCGGACTCGCCTTCCTTGTGTTTGCCTGCAAATATTGCCCGAGTAACACTTTCCTTCTCTTACCGTCTCCCTCATTATCAATGCTTGGCTGCGCGTCTTACCCAGTGTACTGTAAATGCTTTCAATAGCAATCTGTACGGGCTGGGAGTGTTGAGATTTCCATTCTGCTGCACATTTCTCTCTGCAGGTCTCCGGAGAGAGACGGCAGCGGGATTGCCGGGGCTCCCCGGAGGTTGGACACCAAGCCCCAGGCAGTATGAGCCGATTAAGCCCAAGATGGAAATACACATTTCTTCACATATTGTTTTCAGCTTGATGGGATCTATTCTGTTGTGTCCCGTGCTTTCGCTTCGCCGTCCCACAGCAAGCGGCGGCGCTGACTGCCATCGCTGGCGTTCGCATGCGATGTGTCGTCAAGTTTTCCTGACACGTCATATGATGGCGGAACGCAGTTTGTTTGTTTGTTTCTTTGTCTCCCTCCAAACACGCGAAGCGCTTCGCATTAAAGAATGATGCAGGAGTTGCAGAGCCGACATGGCTAACGGAGACGTTGCAGCCCCGTTTCAGTGCCACACTGTAACCTACGCGCTCACGTTCCTTTTCAGAGCACCTGGAAAAACTGTACAAGCACACTGAGTTTCATTCGGTTTCATTTGGTTCCCTTCTCAAAGAAAAAAAAAAAATGTGAGAAAATCACAGAGAGAAGCAGGATTTATCCTTTAATCTGCGCCTTTATTGCAGTATCACTTGACATGGGCCGTTTCCCATTATGTGGCTTTTGTTGCTAGGATTGGGGGCAGGGTCCTTTCTAATGAAACTTGATATCTTAAGAAAGGAGACGAAGGAAAAAGAAATAATGAATAAAGCCAGAGCTTTTACTCGTGTGTTTGTAGCGGCTTCTATGGACTGATTCAATTTATTTTGAGCCTAAATGAGGGCGTTTTGTCACGGAGACAGGGTGAGGCCGGAGCCCCGCTGCGGCTCGCAGCATGACTGGACACATATCTCTAATCTCGTGGCATTTCTCCCGCCTGTAGTACAGTGGCTTCACTGGGGAGCGTATCTCTGAGAGAACGCCGCCGCGTGAACTGATAAATTATTCTGCCGAGGTTTTTTGAAGACACGCTCGGCTAAATGGCTGCCAATAAGCAAGGCTCTGAGGAACCAAATCACCTGCTGCTGTCACAGTCCTAGAAGACAGGTACGCTGCGAATCACTGTAACATTTGTTTCCCCCGATCTCCTGGATAAGGAAGAGACTAGCAAGGAGACGCAGCAGCAAATGCCAGGGCGGCCCTTCTAACAACCGAAGCTGGGCATGAAATGTGGCACCTGCTGTTGGAACATTTTAGTCTTTTTTGTTATTTTCACTTGAAAGCACCAGTTGTGATAAATAATATATATCCTATTTTGACATGCCTTTGTGCACCGGGCGACAGATAACATTTCTCTTTCTCATTTTGACGTGGCTGTTACACATTTCGCCTCTTCTTTGATGCTTGTAGTGTTAAACTTAGACACTGCTGATGAGTGTTGAAACAAACACCTACCCTTTCAAACGGGCTCATTTGCACTATTTTGTTTCTGGAATGGTTTGATGAAAAGGTCAGGCCACCCCTTGATGCTATCTGGCCTCGCAGACAGTTTCATGTGCTCCAGCTTTGACATATTTGAAGTCTAAAAAGTCAATTCAAATTATTTGACCCCTCAAGTTAAAGTTGGAGCCACGGCAGAACTCGAGCTTTTTCAGTTATATGAATGCAAAATATTAAAATGTAAATGAAAAGAAGGGGCTTTCTCATGAGCTGCTGCTCGTCGGCCAGCAATGTTCAATATCCAGAAAAAGAAAAGGAAAAAAGAAAGAACCTAATGTCAAAAAGTGCATTAAAAGATCAATGCACACCGGAGACTGAAACTCCAAACTTCGTTCTGGGGTGTAAAGCACATTTGCAGACGACTGGCTGAAAGGAACAACGTGCGGGATTTAGTGGCATCCAAAAGGGATTCTGCAGAGCAACACCAGATGAAAACCCCTCAGTTCACTTTTCGTCTCTTTTGAACGTCTGGAAGAACCTATGGTGGTCACAAAACTGATTATAAAAGAGCAGAATGTCCTCTGGTGAAGTTATTCTCAGATTGTTCGTTTTGGATTGCTGGACTTTGCAAACTATGATTCAGATTTAGCGAGTCCTTCATGAGAAATGTATTCATTCAACATGCATGTTCACGCTCATGCACCTTCAGTCTGCTTTGGTTTTTGATCTGGTGATCAACTCAGAACAACACTGTGACTACAGGAGTTTTCAAATGAATGTTTCCTGCTTTAAAACAACCTGTTTGAAACAGAGACAAGCCTCGAAGTGAAACGTGCTCAGATGGACCTGGAATTGAAATGTCACAGTTACACCACTTTTTCAGTAGTTCAGAGCCGTTCTGCTGTTTTCTTTACGTTGATGTGAAGGTGAGCCTCACGACTGGTGGTTTCACACTAATGACAGTATAAGCAGGGACTGCAGCATCTTCATCCATCCATATTTTATGCCACTTTACCCGGCTTGCCGCGGTAGGAGGATGGGGGTTCGCGGTGTGTGTGTGTGTGTGCGTGAGTGTGAACCACGCCACCACCGTGCAGCCCTGTAGCAGGACATATTGACTCTGTGAACTGATAACAAACAGCCTTCAAAGACGCCACGTGCATGTTGTGGCATCGCTGAACAACACACTTCCAGATCATATTGAATAACTATCATCCGCCACACCGGCTGTAGTGTTTTGTTTTTTTCCACTCTGCTCTCAGGCATTAACATGATTTAAAGCAGAAACAAATGCTCGCTGATGGTGCACTGTGCACCACAAGAACAAAAAAAAAAAAAACACTGCTAAAACAAAGCTTGTTGTTCAAAGCAGTGGAGAACTCTCAGCCTGGGATGGGGCATTTTATCAAACACAAGTCCAATTTTAAATCCCTCACAGAGTCTTTTTAAGCAGTTGTTATGGCGCAGAAAGCACCCTGATGTTGGTTGAGAAAATGTTCTTTTGTTACATCTAGAAACAAAGCAAATTTCACAAAGTTACAGCACGCTTAACTTAATATTTAATAAACCAGCTTCTTCTAATGGGGTTAGTAACACAGTTGGTAATTTTAATTGTAATTTAGGGACCAATTACCAGACAAGGATGACACCGACACTAATTAACTATCAAACCCAAACCGTGGACATCCTACTTAAGCTGAAGGATTGTAGGTCTTTCACCACATGTTTTATCACGGCTCTGTGACATTCATTAACCCTGTCATGACTCATTTTTTTTCCCCCTCTTCGCTTTGAGCCAAATTGCAGTTCGCGCCTTACGACGGAGCAGCGCTGCGGCTGCAAGACGATGAAAATAATACAAGTCTGCATTTTCTCTCATTCAATATTAATGAAGTGAGTTGCTGATGCTTTGCATGCACCACATTTGAAACTGTAGCTTTGTGTTTGAATGCTGTGGGCTACAGATTTGCTTCCTGAATATACGTAGCATGACTCCCACAATGCCGCATCAGAACACCTGAGCTTACCCAGCTGTCACAAATGTCACCGCTTTTCTATTTTAACAATATCGACAGTGGATATCAGTTCTCTTTTTTTGTGTCTTTGCTGGTGGTTATAATGTCAGAGAAAGAAAAGCAAAGAGGCTCCACTAAACGTGCAAATCAAAGGTGGGCTCCTGTATTTTAATCCATCGTATTAAAATGCACAGTTCCTTGGCTGTGATATTCAATGAGGCAGAGACGGAATGAAACTGACTCCTCATCGTAACATTCATTCAGCTCAGGTGTGTTGAATTAAGTAATTAGTCTATGAATTATGAATTACATCACTGAAGGAAGGTGAACAGATGAAGAACGAACTGGGAAACGCCTTCAAACACCAGCATATTTATTTCATTTGTGTTTTTTAATTTCTTTTTTTAGCTGCTTTATGTGAGAAACATTTCTTTCCATTTCTTATCACTGGCAAAGAAAGGGAAGAAACCACAACTTTTGGCAGTAATATATTAGTAACACATTGATATTGTAATTTGACAACACAGTTACTGCCACTACATCTTTCTGAAGGTTTGCTGAAAACAGTTTTGCCGAGCTGCTTTCATTCACTGCCAGTGTTCATTAAAGACATTTTCTGACAAGTTGCTGTTTCAATGAACTTCTGATTACATAAACATGACCTCACCTTTGTAGGGATTCAGTAAAGTTTGTTAAAGAAGCGCTGTTAAGTCCAAAAGCATCAGCTTTGTATTCTTGTGCATCTACTGGCACACAAAGGTTCCAGACAAATTTCGTTGCACACTTGCACAATGACAATAAAGTCTCTTATTCTTATTCTTTTGGGTTTTGAAGTCATCTTCCAGAAAAGTTGCGTTTTCAGAATGAACATTTTCAGTCACCATGCCGCTGCCGTGTAAGTGAACAGCTAAAACGCATTACAGCTCTGCCTTTTCACCCTGAAAACAGTGTGGTGTAAACGGGATCTGAGTCATTAAGCTGACCCACACAGAGCTGACAGCACGGCTGATGTGTCATCCAACACCACAGCAACACAGCTTCGTGCACATTAATACAGACTTCAGTGAGGGAGACAACGAAAAATGGTTTCTTTTTCTAAGTAACCCACTTGTTTGTGACAACACAATATTTAAGTATTAGCTATAATCCATCTCAGATTCTGTTTAACATGCGCGGCACTGCTCGCCGCATCGGCGTTGAGTTTCTCTGCAGACTTCTCTGCTGCATTGACGCTGGTTAACAATATGACAATAAGCTTTTCATTTACCCAATTAGCATAAAAAACCCTCCCCCTTCATGAGGAGGATATTATCTTTTGTTTTCTGTAATAAAGTAAAACCACAAAGCTGACAGCAGAGCAGCTGAAAGATAAACAGACAGGACTCGGCTGCCTGCGCCGTTTGCACCTTTCTGTCAGATTCTCGCCCTTTTGCACAGCAGATTCCCAGTAATGTTCATGTGTTCGGTCTCAACTGACTCCTGGATTGCTCTGCTATTTCTGGCCTGACTCCTCCATGAACTCCGATTCATGCCCCTGCGTGATGTGAGCAGCGGTTAAATGGCTGTTGTTCAAGCAATCAGAGAACGCCGGAGAAGCCAGTCTGATATTATGATCATGAAGATATTTGAACACAAGGGACCGCATAATTGTTTGATTTAAAGCCGTAATGCGATTATTGGATTCACAACCGTTACATGTCACATGCTACATGCTAACACAGTGTAATTGCAGTAATGTTTTACTCTGCCGCAATGATTGAATTCAACCATCTAAATGTCTAAATTTTAAAGATCACGGTAAGAGTGCAGCGAAAAGCGTGCACATTTAGAAGTCTCCATAAAAGTGTGTCTTTCGATGAACCTTCATGAAGTGCTGAAGAATCAAATGCTTTTCAAATCTAAACCGTTAAGCTAAACTAAGAGTTTTTGTTCAGAATACTTGCTTCCATCACAGAGATACTTTTATGATTATCCTCGTCATCACCGTGATTATCTGGATAATGAGGAGCTGCGGTCTGCAAAGCGGCCGTGGTCGCGCTTCCAGCCACAACATGAAAATTGCAGAAAAAAAAAGTGTCATTTTGCTCTGACAGAAATGGACGAATGCTGCGCTGCTCTCCACCGAGCGTTTTAATACACGGGATTAAAACACAGGAATTCTTACTCGTGCACAAAAAATATCAAAGAGAAACAAGAAAGAGAAAGGGGAGGATGTAATAGCCGCTGGATAAATTGTGCCTAATAGTGTAAAAACCTTTAAAATTAATTGAGCAGCCAAATGTTACTTGATCCTTCTCATGCATGCTTGCAGCCATGGACTTCCCTGCTGCTTTGTTCCCTGTGTCAGAGCCAAGAGAACGCCCGGACATCATATTCATCACATTATTCTTTTTTATTAGGGCCTCTGATATTAATGTTGCGAAATGCATTTGCCCTGCGTGTGATTGTTCGGAGGCAGTCTGCGGTAGAGGGTAAATGGCACGCTGCAGTATTTTACTGTGATCATGTTAAGCGCCAACAATCGGTAATAGCGCGGCAATCAGTGGCTATTAACTGGCTTCGGATTTGCATAAAGAAAAGATTATTTACATGATCAGACTGTGTCACCATTCATCACCGAAGGCTGGAGATTCTTGCCCTTTTAAACGATGAGCTCTTTAAGCAATGCAAAGACATGCACTCGGAAACCTTTGTAAGTGGTGGTCCAGCTTTCCTGTTAAAAGGCTAATTGCAAAAGGAAATTTGAGCTTCATGCATGCAGAAAGTCAATGAGTCAAAAAAAAAAAAAGAAGTTGAAGTTCAGGTTTCAAGGCCAGTTTGGAGTCACAGAACGATTCAGCTCAATGTATTCAATTATATCACATTTCAGGGTGGTGGACGGGAGGTGTGGACCAATATGAAAGTCCGGCCGCTGTATCTGTGCGGTCTGAGATTGTCGGCTGACCCAGTATTCAGTCCAGGCTTCATGCTTCACAGAGCTTTTCTGCAATCCCAGGAGCAACTGAAGAAATTAGGGATGGGAGGGCGCTACAGCAGCATTGATACGTTTCATCTTTGCTTAGAGGCCTGTCTCTCTCTCTCGTGCTATCTACAAGCAGGGGGGGGGGCTTTCAGCAGCCGGAGGCCTGCAAAAAGGAAAAAAAAGAGCTATGGATCTCTGCAAAGCCATCGGGGTTTTATAGGCTATTCCCTGAGAAGCAACAATTATTTCATTGCAATGAATGCATGCAGGAGCACGGCGTGGCACACTGCATGACTGTCTCGCAGATTATGAATACATCAGACGCCGATGGCAGAACAATCTAGACATGATTGTTGGGTCCTCTGTGGGTCTGGCCCTGCTGTCATCACCTTACTGTATGATTGCTTCAGAAATAAAAAGGAAAATGTACCTGAGAGCAACAATTTACCTGAAGTGATTCTAATAAAAACATGGCGACGTGTTAAAGTCAGAGTCTCATAAAGATGATGTGTGTTTGTCAAAGACTGGGAAGTGTGGTCCCGTGCAGCGACTTCCACCACATCGCATCTACATGCCGGCTCCCCCGGGGCCGCCGGCTTCTTCCTCCTCAATCTCAACTCAACATGCGGGTAACGTGGATCCAGCTGAAATCATATCAGCTTAAACCCAGAGATGATCAAATTTTTGTTGAAGTGCTGAGGGACAACAGAGGAGGAGAAAACACTGATCCTACAAAATGCAATTTTATGACTCCCCCTGTCACATCTAGTTGCTTTGTCAATTTGCCGCTAACAGTGCTGCCTCGGGGGCCCCGGCGTGGCGCCGCCGAGCGTGGATGTACCAGCCGCGGCTGCCTCGGCTGCTGGAGCGTGCACCAGTCCACTTCACATCTCTTTCACCGTGAGCTCCAAAGATCGTGTTTGGGAAGAGAGACAACTGAACAGACTTGTAATTGTTAAATGGTTGCCTGAAGGTGTAGTGTTTCTCAAAATGGAGGTTTGCCAAAGGTTTACCAATGAGGACGAGTCCTCTTCTTTTTTTTTTTCTTCTTTTTTTTATAGCTGGAGTGAAGACGATTAACATTTCAGCCTGATTCAGTCTGACTGATGCGGAGTGATCTCAGAGCACTTTCTCATAGTCAGGGTCAAGTCACAATGAAATTCACAATGAAGACGGGGAGAGAGAAGCCCATGAAGTCAACCACTCTTACACGAGAGACGCCGGTCCGCCACGGCGGCCAAACACTCTCCAATCACGGCTACTCACTCAGGGACGAGGGCGCAGGCAGCGATGTCTAAGAACAGCGAGAGCGCTGTGTGTGTTGCTGAATAAACTGTGTCGTTAGGCAGAAAAAAAGCCTTTTTTCTATCGCAGATTTCCATTTCACCACTAAAGACTGAAGCTGTTGCCAGGTAACATAAATGCAACTAAACTGAACAGCTACAGGCTGTTCTTGGCTGACTTGGATGTGCATGTTTTATTATTAATTTCTCTACTTCTACACAACTTTTTTTTTCCACTTGGTTGCGTCTTTATATCTTATGGATATAATGTCACTGTGAACCAACATGGCAGAAATCATGTTTACCCAGGAGAGGTTCTGATGCCTCTCAGCTACTATCCTCAGGTCGGCAGCGGCCATCTGATCTCTGCAGAGCGACGGCTCAGGGCGCTTTATGTACGGATCATTTCTGCCTATTGCTTTTAATTTTCATCTGTTTTTTCTTCTTAGTACCCATCCATCCATCCATCCATCCATCCATCGTTTTTCTACAGAGGTTGAAGTAACAAATAATAAACACATTGTTGTAAATAAGCAGTATTTCCTTATTATTGCTGGCATCTTCCTACTGATACTGCCCAGAATTCTGCATTTTTGGAGACAGTTTTTTTTTAAAAAGTAACTAACTCTTTGACTAATTTTTCTGAACATTTACTTGAATTTTTTCAACAACAGCTCTTTGACTTGTAATTAAGTTCAATTTAAGCCATGTGACAGCAGTACGGGTGAGTCCAAATGTTCAGGACTCGTGTTACCTCTGTGGGCCTCTGTCGAGCGAGCCTGACATCGATCCTGAAAATTACAAAACGCTTTTAACGCCCAGAGATCCCCACACTTGTGCTAACGTCGCATTTCCTTTTGAACGTGCATCTGATGGACACTATTGTCCCGTCATGTTATTCAGGGAGAAAATAGGGAAAGCTGCTTGCTAGTTTGAAAACATAAATGAAATAGTTGTCAACAATGGTTATTGAGCTTTTCAAGAATCTCTAAATAAAAAAGAAGAATTAAGTCTTTGGGAGAAGGGGGCTGCTTCCTCCTTGATGAATTAAGCAGTCAGCAGCACTTCATAGCGCTGTGATACGCGAATGTTTTCACTGGGAAATCTATGCACTAAATGCAGAGTGGTTGTCTGTGCATCCTGTGAACAGACAAAAGGTTTCGAACTGAGATTGCAACACATGTCCAGAAGCTGACCCGTATGAATCTGTCTTGAGGAGTATGTTAGCTGTTAGCTGATGCTGGAAGAGATGCAGAGGTGTGTCATGATGCTTTTCACTTTGTTACATTTACTTATTTAACCTTTTGCATGAACCGAGAAAGTATTTTTATTGCTATTGGAATTGTTATGTATTCTCCAATGCTGACACTAAATACACACTTAGGTATATTTCATGTAGTACAACTTTGTTTGAGTGTGGGACTGTGGAAGTCTTCGCAGCGCAGAGACAAGATGTTTTGTGAGATAAGATAGGTTGTAAACATTTTCAGTTTTAACTGTGTACAAAGGAATTTATGAGGGTCCATTGTGGAGGTTTGACCAGAGACACAGAGCCGTAAAAACCGGCCAAAGGTACCAATCAGCTGGACTCAGAAGAACCCGACTCTTAACAGCTGATGGACCCAGCTGATAGCAGATGGACACACGGAGAAGAAGGATGTGGGCAATAAACCAGCGTGAAGGCAGGTCCTCTCAAGGGTTTTTAAGTTTGAGATTAGAACTGTTCAGGGATCTGGCTCCTGATGGTCCTGCAAGGTGCATGAGACGACAGAGACCCCATGGGTAAAACCTACCATGTGCTGGTGTTGAATGATACTACGGTAAAGACACTCTTCGGTTTAATCTGTGGTTATTCATCTTCCCTCCAAAAAGAGAAATGCACGGTAGAACCTCAGCTCCAGCTGTCAAATCCAACATCACATACATGAGTGTAATTCTGAGGAAAAATGCAACTTTTACTTTTGGCAGGACCATATTAAGAAAATTTGCAAAGATAGAATAAGGAAAAGAATTTGAACTGATTCATGTGGTAAAATTTTTATAAAGACAATTCTATCTCCAGTCTCATTGAAAGATATTGTTTTATTTTATCTTTATTTGCACATTATAATTGAACAACGCAAGTCATTCAGCATTTACTTTGATAACTGAGTCAGTTTTAATTCAAGCACATTTGGTCTACCACCGCAGTGGAGCACACACCATGGAGAGGTCACCAGTGACTATTCCATTTCTGAATGAAAAATAATTACGCGTATAACTGTAGGGTGTCAAAAAAAAAAACAGTGCTCAGGTGAAGTGCAGATATATGGAAGATCAATCAATCAATCAATCAATCAACCTCTATCTCTACAGCACTTTTCACGCAGTGCTTTAAATGTTCCAGACACAGCGTTACTTCCCCACTGCCCAGTATGATAAAGGACAGATCTACTTCAGTTCTACTTAAGGAGCCGACAGTAACATTTGTTCCTCATTACTTCCCACCTCTTCACGGCTACGACTGTGGGGGTCTGAAAATGTGGCAGCCCATCACCGTGTGACTCCATTTTTGTGTGCACAATGTCACAAAGTACCCGGCGCAGGACTCGGCAGCAGTTACTGGAAAGGTTTTGTTTATTACTGAGTGCAGCGTTTTAACCTTCTCCAGATTACTGTTGCTCTCCGTCTCGAGTGTGAGAGGAGACATAATCACCTTTGAGATGGCAGGAGGGAGGCGTCATCCTTCATCCTCGTCCGCGGCCTTGAGAACAACATGGCATGTTCACCAGAGAGGTCTGTGACACCCCCCCCCCCAAAAACAGCGCCCCCCCCTGCCCTCTCTTCATACATCCCCTAATCTACTTCCCTCACAAACACACCCTGCACCCGCCTCCTCATCCCGCTCCTCCTCTGAGCACACACACCCATGCAAAGCACACACCCAGCCACGCAGGGGCTTATCGTCACAAGTGTTATCTTTTCTGAAGCCCTCAGAGAATCTAATCACGAGAGTCCCGCGTGGAAACCTGAGTGCAGTTTATTCTGCTGAGCCGTGCTGTTTGATAGCTCTCCACAACACTCGCCTGCACACAGACCACACACACACACACACACACACACACACCGCTCGGGCGGGCATTAAGTCCTCACTTCAAACACGTCCAGCGGAGAACACGGCGCGAGCGCCAGATAACATCGCATTATCAAAAAATTTCGCCGGAGCGTCTCGATATACTCGGCGCCGACTGTAAATGGGCTGCGGGGCTTAATGCTGCCAGATCCTCCGGTGAGGTGAGTAGTCATGGAGCGGCAGCAGGAGGGGCCTCTCATCCCAGGAGGGCGGTGGAAGCTTAGCCATGCCTGCAGCCTGCAGCCCTCCGGGAGGCTGGGGAGGCTCTCCGGGGAGGGGCGGAACGGGGTCACGTCCCCCTTCAGACGCTGTTTTTTGTCCCCGGTTGTTTCCCCGCGCTCTTTCGTAACCGCCGCTTTTCACCTCCATCCCAAACATAACGTCTGCATGGTAAAGCGGTCGCTCCTTGGCGGCGGTGACATTTGAGCTGCTAATTATTATGTTCGCTCATGCACCGTTCCTCCAATGGCTTGAATTCTTCCTTACAACATCTCGGGTCAGGAGGAGGCCTTTTCTAAGAGTTAAAGGAAAGAATAAGAGAGAGAATCTATTGTGTATCACAATGCAGTCTAGTAATCCTGAACATGTTATTAACTGCCCATTGTATCGTCAGACATGCAATTTGAAAACTTGGTTCTTTAATTTTCACTTTAGGCTTTGCTTTTTTTTTTTTTTTTTTTTTTTATTTGAGTCCAAAAAGTGTTACCTTTTAATTTAGATATGGCAATTTTTTGCCGGAAATTAAGTTTTCTTTATCTCTTAACCTGACAGCACTCAGTTCTACGGAGGAGAATTCTGATATCAGGAGCTGTAATATACCCACAGAAACAAACCGGGTTGTCTCTCACTTGGAGTTTCTCATCTCGGCTGCTGTGTCGGAGAGGAAAGCTGGAGAGGAGAAGTACACAGAATAGGTCCCTGTATCCCGGTGAGCATTACCACTGGAAGCATCTGTAATCTTGTCAAAGGAGGGGCGGGCCAACAGCTGTAGAAATGTTTCTATCATAGCTTTAATCTTGCTTTCATTTGGAGGCCGTGTTTCAAACCGGCTCTATTAGACAGGAGCACGATCAGATCAAGAAGTCCTCCGTCTCTCCTGTCACGCAGTAACTTTCCCCGGCTCCGAAACCGCATGCTCCGTCGCCACTGCTCACGGCTTCAATCAGCCCCCGTCGTAACGTACATGGAAGCTTTCAGTTCTGTAATTATTATCCACCTCCAGCGCACATTCACAGCGTGCCAGAGTGTGTGTACCTGTTTGACCCACAGTTGTTGTCTGACCACAAGAAATCACTCTGCTGCACCACACAGTCCCCACTGGGACATATCCACCGCTTTCAAACCTAAGAGGATTTTTTTTTTTCCTTCTTCTTCTCACTCCCATCTTCAAAGGATACTCATTTGAAATTCAGATTTTGCAGACATGTTTCGCTGCCCGCTGTAAAGAATTTGCTGCGAAAATATTCTTTTCAAAATAGCTAACTACAGACGGGATGTTTATTTAATGTGTTCAGACGATGCGCTTAGCGGCGGCGAGCAGCGAGGGACAAATGCAGAACACGCAGCCTGGCCAGCATTTCGCCACAGCCATCGCCGGGTTTTCCCTCGGTGTTCATTATGCAGAGCATTTGCAGAAATTCTCTCAGATCTCTCAGGATTAGGATAATGTGACACAATAAGGAGGAAGAAATCCATTGTGCCTCATTTAGAAATGGGTTAACTTTCTGAGACACCTATTTCAGATGGGTTTAATTTCCATCCTATTTATTCTTAGTTTTAAATTAATAAGTTGTTTTGTTCTTCAATAACATCATATAAGATGCTTTTCAGACCATCTGTCATGCTAATTAGTTGTTAACTGTGAAAATAGTGGTTCTTACAGATATTGATAATTATGCATTTTCACAATCTGCATTTGTATGACGCATTATTCTGTCATTTAAATGGCATTATGTGTTAAATGTGGCTGGGAAAAATAAGAATACTCCTTTGATTGATACCTGCAGCCAGCAAGAATTTGTCTCCAAAGTGTTTCACGTGCTTGATGTGTTTCCGGGCTGCAGGTGTAAAGCCTCTTGGCCGCAGCTTCGAACCGCGAGAGCGATTTTTCCCTCCAAGTCTCATTTCCACCTGAGCCACCGGCTCCGGGGACCGGCCAACGCTTTCCCAGTCTGGCCGCTTGCTGCCAGTTCGCACATGAATTAGTGTCCGAGGGAGGCTGGAAAGAGTCCCTCCTCAGTGGAGAGGGGAGCATCGTGGCATCATGGCGCCTTTGTTTCCTGCCCGATGACCTTTTAACCCCAGGAGTAAGACTCTCTCATGATTTGAATGTGATTCAAACCACATGGCCGCATGTAAGTAGCTCCGGCTTCAAGGATTATGAAAGCATTTTTTTTTTTTTTTTTATGAAAGATTTGAGATTTTATTGACTGTCAAAAAAAAAAAATATTTCATTTACCCACCGGTCTCTTTTAAATTGTAATTTGGATGATATCTATCCTTCCTTTTCTCTTAAAATATAAATTTATAGTGTGTCACACTTGTTAATACACTTAAGAACTGCCACCAAAAACTATTCATTTAACAGAGAATAGTCAATTTCAATTTGGATGTTTGTTAGCCAGATTTAAAGCTCACCAGGGTCCTGTAAAATGTAATGCGCTTCCAAATTACATGTCTAATGACACACTTTGAACCGAAAAGTGTTTTAGATGGATCGAAAGTCGCTGAGGGCGCGAGAGGAGGAGTGATTAAATAACTTAAATGTTCTTAAAACTCCCTTCGCTGGAGCGGAGTGTTTCAGAAGGTCCCCCTTTGCTAAACAATGAGCTTTTCTTCTTGTTCCTGCGGCTCAACGCTCGCGCTTCACCTCCGGTGCAGAGTTGAAAACTTTCCCTTTCTCTGTGATGACTGAGAGTAATTTGAAAGGATAAATTTGAGATAATCGTTGGCGTTGTCTTTAAAGCTTATCATTGTTCACACAGCGGTAACATGGTTCTGGTCTTTTACTTTTATTTTTGCAACTTTGAGAAAACAAACACATCGGTATGCCTTTCAGGACGCCATGTTCACCCAGCGGGTGCAATCAGCTATGAGATTGGTGCAAAAAGTAATAATAATGACGATAACTCTAGTGATTCTGCTGAACTGGCAGCAACATTCATTTTTAATGTGTAAGAAGAAGTTGATATCAAGTTCTATATTTTCAAATATAGTTGATTGTTTTTTTCAACCGGTTCGAGTATTATGGCAACATCTTTACACATTTATTAAGAACAGTGACCTGGAATCAAAGCCAGGTCACAGCCGAGCAGTTGTTTTGGGAATATTCCTTCCTGCAGGGAGAATATACATTAATACCGTTGTGTTTTTCGTCTGCCCTGTAATTTATTCAGCACTGTGCCACAGAAATCCAAATGTGATTTCCATGGTCAGCTCATGCATAAAGAATTACACGGAGGAACGCCATGCGAAGGTGGGCTGTAGAACCAGGTCACATGTTTCCCAGTCCCCCATGCTAATGAGAAGTGTAAGGAAGAGCATAAATGAATCATCGCCACTTAAAGCTTCACTAAAATAATGCGACATATTGAATGACAAATCTTTTCACAAAATCTTCCTTTCAAAATATCTATCAGCACAAACTCTTGAAAATATATGAAAAAAAGTTTTTCATTTCAGTACCAACATTTTATTGGCCTATTCATATTATTTTATTTTACACCAAAACACCAGCTGCAGCAGATACACAAGTCCTCCATCTGTTCCGCACAACCCAGAGGACATCTTAACATGTTGCCGCAGGCAAAACACAGGTGTAAATAATATACTTTATTCATGAGTGATGGCTCAATTCCATTTAGCTGCTCCCTTTTTATGCTCCCCTCTTACCCCGCCCCCGCTATTTTACACTGGGGCAATTGAATAGAGACATGCTCGTGTTTAAAAAATATGCAAAAAAAAAAAAAACAGAAAAATGACTGTTAAAAGGGTCTGAATTTGAAAAGATCTCACAGTCAGTGTGGAAGAAGTTTGCTTCAAAGCTCGAATTACATTTCAATTCACAACAGCATCAATTGCAGGCGACATATGTTGGAGTGCTGCTGAGCAAACAGTTGGGTCATAAAGGGAAACAAGCGAAGTGCAATCCGCTGAAATGTTCGACGTGCAGCCTCTTAAAACCGGAGCGTTGGCTTCAGATCCAAGTGTTCTGACGGGGTCCTGGCCCTTCACATATTTTATGGAGATTCAGGACAGTTTACCTAAATTAAAAGAGTTACACCACATATTAAAACACAGCATCTGAAGTCCCATATTTGTAATTATACTACTTAAGTTAAAACTACCTGAGTTTTATTGTCATACTCAGCCTGTTTAACCACTGTTATCCATTAGTGTTTATTCTGGAAAAGTTGCCCTTTATGTGTTTGAGTGACCCAGATTCACACCATTCATGTCAATCTGAATAGAAATCTGTTCGTCAACAAAACTGATGTATCATTCATTGATTGACTGTCAAAACAAAACGCATGTATCGCACGTGCTTGATGTTGCGATCGCCGTGTGACCGTCCCCTCGTCATATAAAGTCAAGGGTTTCTACTCCAGCCTCCTTTAAAGTCTCTCCAAGGTCGACCTCAGGAGGCAGCGTGTCTGCCTGTTCCTGCCGAGGCGCGTTGAGCTGCTTTAGCAGCAACTTACTCCTGATCGTCTGACCGCTGATGTCCAGCTGTCTGATTTTGTGTCGCGTTTAACGTGTGTCAGCGTAATATTCATAAAAAGAAACGGCTGAACATGTCAGCGTGGGGGTAACTGCATGCCGTTTTATGAACGTGTGTGTGTGTGTGTGTGTGTGTGCGCATCATCATTTTTCCTCCACAATGGCCGCTGTGTCGTCCTTGATTCGGCTGAGAACGTCTTCTAAAGTAATACAAAGGTAGCGGTGAGGGTGAGGGTCAGAGCAGGAGCAGTTACGGCTCAGTTAATCTGCGCCCAGAAAATGAAGGGAAGTCAGTGTGATGTCTGAGGGAGATGCATCCACGCAGCCCGTGGAGCTCAGTCTTCTTTTCCTAATCTTTTCTGTCTCGAACAATTTCAAGTATATATTTCTATAACTCACATGTCAGCAGAGAATAAAATAAACAATAGAAAGTCTGTTGTAATCTTTGTTTCACACATTAATTGTTTGAAAAAGGAAAGAGAGGCACAAAGCTTATGTGGTTTTCTGATCCAACGACATTTATACTTTTCTAAAGAAGAGAAAAAAAAAATAAGCCTTTCCTCTTAATTCTTCAGGTGCAGCTTACCTCTCTCGGCATAATGAAATCTACCGCTCATAGCATTAAAATGATTAGAATTAATAAAGACAACATGCCATTTGTTATTTCATTTGTACTATCTGACTCTGATTTTTAAAAGCTTGACTGTATTTTGCTCCAGAACAGAGAATAAGAGTCAGAACAACCATGGTTTTTATGCTCTCCGCCAGCTGTTATTTCAGTGACTTTTTACTGGCTGCGGCCATTCAGTTTATAGCATCTGCTCTTATATTTGTGTGAATGCGTGTTTTCATTTTCAATGAAATGACCTCCGATATTAAGCCACAGTTCCATTTCCACATGCTGTGAATACTCCTCCTCCTAACTCTGACTCAGTCGATGACCTTGTCGATTCTGACAATAAAGCAAGTTTCCTGGCAGACACAGTTAGCGCTGCACAAATCAAAAAAAAAAAAAAAAAAAAAAAGGACGGCGCGGCCGCTTCTTCCACAAAGAGGGTTTCAGGTAACAAAAAATAGCCCAGGATCCTCATCCCCCTCCGAGTATATTCACCACTTATTGTATAACAGAAGAAACGTCGGCTGCAAAAAGCCGGTTGAATTTTACATCACAAAGGTCAGAGAGACACACTAATGTGGATCAAACAACTCTCTGAAATCTATCTGCCTCTCTATGAATCTCCCCTGCAATGTCATCTCATAATATGATGACAGAAGATGCAATCAGCGTTGCAATTAGCAGGATGAAGTCATCCCCTTGTGTTCTTGACCCTTTTCCACCCAAGCTGTTTCAAGCCACTTTCCAGTTCCTCTCCCAGGAAGCAAACCGTTTTATTGGATTGTTCTCTGAGTTCGGGCCTCGTCCCTGAAGGTTTTCTCCAGCGGCGACTGCAATACTTCTTGTCATGAAATGACAACCCTCCACCTCCCAGCCCCCCGTTTTTCCCGTCATAGTTTACGGAAGGATAAGTTGCTTTTCATGTCGCTGGCGTACAAATGGCACCTCAAAGTTAGATTTTAAAATCAGAGTTTTTCAGAAATATTTCCTGAAGGTGCTGTTATGTGAAGTGCCGCTGATAGTTTTTTTTTTTTTTTTTTTTTTTTTTTAAGACGACTGACTCATTCATTTCTGCTCCATCCATCCATCCATCCATGGCTTTAGGTATACAGTAAAGTCTTTATTTTTTCATTGTATCACGATGTAATGAAAAACTTTGCTAGATTTGTTTTCAGAATTGGTTTAAATGCAAAAGTACACATAAATATAAAAGTAATGAAAGCTATCTTGAAATCACACTAAAAAAGTTTAGATTGTTAGTAAACTGTTATATAGCGAGCTACATATTTAGTCACACATAATTATTGGAATTTGACATAAACTTGACTTTAATTTAAGAGAGCAGAAAAGATCAAGTATAATAATGCAGCATTAATTTTTACATAAAAAAATGAGAAATAAACATAGTTTGTCATTATTGGCATAATAGCCTACTTTAAAAAACACACCTGAATAATTTTTACTGTTTGGTTTACTATTTGTAAAAAAACCGAAAAACTGCTATAAAAATTTTACAGTTATTAACCAAAAGGTTTAGTGGGCTGCTATAGGCTTACCACACTCGCGTTTAGTTTCTACACATCTCAGTTGTGCTTAAAATCCACAAACACCAGAATTTACTTGAAAAGGTCTACTGAAGGTAAAACATGAGGTTTTTCATGTTTACAGTTACTTCAGGCGAGTTTCATTATTCATTCTGTGGATTTTTTTCCCTTGTTTTCTATAAAAACACAGGTATTGTACAGTTTTCTTTCACCTGCTGGTAAAGGCGTTAATCACAATAAAGTAGAGGGGGAAATTTCACCCCTCGTGGTGAAAATTATTGAATGGAAGTGGCACTATGTAGCCGCTTCTGCGATCCCTCGCCTCGCCGGCAAATTGCAGCCTGCAAACGCGTCGGCTGCGCTGATGTGGCGGCAGGCTTTAGAGTGACTGACGGCTCGGCCCATGAAAGTCAGCTCAAAACAAATGTAGAGCGCGGCGGTTATTGCGGGCTGAGCTTTTCACAATCAACTGATTCAATCTGCTATTGGTCAAAGCGGCGGCCATTAAACTGGATGCAGCTCGTGGCTGTGGGTGAGGAAGCAGGAATATCGGCGTGCTATGTACAGTATGTGTCGATATATATGTGAGGACTTGGATTGTATTATTTTGTAGGGAAAAGGGGAATCTGGTTTGTGATAGATAGCCCAGCACACAAAGTACTAGATCAGTCATATTATATCAGTTCAGTTTGTCATGAAAGAAAAGTGGCACCATTTTCTTTTTTGTGTCACCATCACTATAGCATCCATTCCCCCCCCCTGGGACGGCAGTCTTTAGGTCTGTGATTATAGTTTGGCATTAATACAACACACTGTGCTTTGGAAGAATGAAATATTTTTGGCTCGAGCTGAATTTAATCTTTTTATTGCGGCAAAGTCTCCACAAAAATATGTCTCTTTCCCGCTGTCTTGGCTTTGCGCTCATGCCATTGTCTCTAATAGTCATCATAAATTCAGGGCAGGCACAACCCGTTCCCTAAAATCTGCAATTTGATAGATGTAGAGTTGAAATAGCAGAGAGACAAATTGATCATGCTTCGGCCTAGACCTTGATTTTGAAAATATCTCCCAGTGGATCACACAGATGAGTTAACAGGACGTCGAAGCAGACATTTTTGCTCTTACGTTTTCAGTAGATTGTTCAAAGCACATCAGATTAGCGACTGGATAAGAGGTGACTTTCACACAGCTTACTAACAGTTTGGAGACACAGAAAGTCAAGACACACATCTTCTATCTGGTCAGAAATCCAGTCCCCCCCCCACCGCCCCACTCCCACAAAATTCAATGAATAATTTAATTTCTTTCACTGATAAATGTTCACGTCTTGGCATTGGCTTGTCTGCTCTAAATTTCCCAAAGCTACATTTTGTTGTGATACTCATCAAATTAGCTTTGAAATTAGCTTTGAATTCCAGTGATCATCAGACTCATTAAAATGTGTTTATATTTCAATCAATTTTTCCATGGCTCAGTAAAAAGGCTGCTGCACAGGCTCCGTAATGTACGGCAAATATTCCAGCTCTCCGGGGTTAGAATAGCCTTCTTATTAGGAAACACTTTCGTACAAAGCCCTGGCTCATAATTTACTTTTACTTGTCGAGTACTTAGTAGTACAGTACTTTATGTAGTTCGCCACTGTAATCTAATGATCGGCCCTCTGAACTGCCGCCGCACTTTTCAGATACGATTTAATGTGAAAACTCCTGATAGATTCTTATGCTTATCGCAAATAATAAATCCAAAGCAGATATATAATTCAATAGATCTGGATTACATTAAGAGAAATGCATCTCAGAGATTCAATTTAGAACTTATGAGGCTTGAATTATGAAAGACGATTACTGTCTGCCTCCTGCCATAACTGCATGAGAACCCAAACTGAAATAAGCATTTCATTAAAACCCTCTGACGGTTAGAATAAGTCACTTTTATAAATAAACAGCAGTTAAGATAACCATTTGGGGAGATGAGCATTTTGGGGGGGATGATGACTTCCTTTAAAGACTTAAAGCCAATTGAGGTCAGTATCATGGGATGTGCACTGTGTTTTCATCGGCGATGCCGCGGCACAACAGTTGCAGCTGTTCTGCAGCGATTAGCCCGACACATCATGTGGTGTGTACAAAGTGCTACCAGGCTAACAGCTGAGTCAAAAGTAGAGGGCCAGACCCTCCTAATGGGATTTTTTTCCTCCTTACCCCCCCCCCCCCTTTTTTTTTTTTCTTTCTTAAATTTATTATTTCTTTGGGTTTTCTGCTTCAGTCTTGGTGGGAGTAAGTGAAAAAGTAAAGCATCCAGCCTTTAAAAATCTCAACGGAAAGTGATTTGCATTGTATTATTCAAATTGCATTTAAGTGCATAATACGCTCTAATTACACAGTACTGTACTGAGTGTGTTTTGAATTCATGCATTTCATTTTTTTCTTTTTTTTTTTTCCGGCAGACTAACAGAATGAATCACACAAAATGAATAATGAAAGGTGGCTATTGTGCAGATTTAAAGTGCTGCTCTCGCCTCGTGCAGTTAGAGTGATGAGAAATGCATTTCCGTCTGTGGAAGTAAATACTGAAGGCTGTGTGTCCATACACTCGGCGGCCACTCTATCAGTTTAATCGGCTCTTTAAAAGCGAATATCTTATCAGCCCGGCATGCGGCTTAATGCATTGCTTTGTGGAAACGTCCAAGCCGACCGGCTGAAGTTCAAACGGCGTTTCTTGTGCTTGAGCCAACAGTTTGGGTAGTTTCAGTTCCTTTCCACAGCTGGAGCGCTTTCTATCAGCGGGGTCCCCACATTCCTGATTGCTGGTGCACCACCTCCATCACCGCAGAGAGCCTGACCTGATGCGGTGCCCGTCGCTCTCCGCCGGCACTATTACAGTGTTTGTCTCCCGTCCTGCAAATGGAACCGCTGTGTTTTCGTCTCTATCTTTGCTTATGCTTTCACATGCGTGTGTCACGAAAAGAAAGGAACAGCAGCGATGATCACTTGTTGCTCTGGGATTTAACTTTGGGGAGATGGGATACTAGAGTGTCTTTCGGAAGAAGTAAAAAGGGAAATAAAGGAGAGAAAAGTGATTTAAGCCAGCTTGAAAGTGCTGCTGGTCACAGTCAGGCTGGCCTGAGTGTCTCAGAAACTGCTGATCTATTGGGATTTTCAGGCACAACCATCTCCAGGGTTTACAGAGATAACAGCATCTAGTCAGCAGCACTTCTCGGACTCTGTTATAGCGGCAGAGATCAGAGAGGAATCGCTAGACTGCTCCAAGCTAATATAAAACTCAGCGTCAATAAAATTAAATTGAGTGTATGTAGCACCAATTATAAAGTTCATATAAATTGCACAGCAAGGTAGATCCTTTTACAATAGAATAATAAGAAGAATTTGGCCATAAAAGAAACTCACAGGTGACCATCTGCCTGGGAGGGATGGTGACAGGAGAAGAGAGCAGCACAGGGAACAACAATCAGCTCCACACAGGCGGTTCGCGGGGCCTGGACCTGCAGCCTGGGAAAGGCAACAATGACTCAAAATGACCGCTTGTCGCAGCCAAGGAATGCAAACAGCAGGTGGTGGGCTGCAGAGACAGGTAGGACCACGTCTGGCAGCGTCGAGCCACAGGATGAGGATGTGGTAAACACATGCTCACCAAAACTGCAAAAATACTGCCAGATGAGGTGGATGCTGGGTGCAGTGTGTCCCAGCTGCCCTCAGAACCTGAGAAGTGGAATTCTGAGTTTGACAAGCTGGTGTTCAATGTGAAGCATTAGTGTAAAGAGTTCTAAAAGAAAAAAGTATTTAAAGCACTGAGAACTTACTTTACAATATGAATCATGTTGTGATATTTCATTCATATTTTCATTCATACTCAGCTACATTTTTCAAATAAGTGCCGCCACTCCAGGTTAGGAATACTGAGTGTGTTTACAACCGGAATGCTGCTCAGGTTTGGAATTTAACCATCATCTGCAAAAATAGCCAAACTATGAATCCTCCGCCGTATCAACAAGTCGGGCTGCTGCTGGTGGTAAAATGATGCGGGGGAGACTCTTTGGGCTCCTTATTACCAACTGAGCACCACTTAAATTCTACAGCCTACCTGAGGATTGTTGCTAATCATTTCCATCCCATTATGACCACAAAGTGCTCATCTTCTAATGACTCTTTTGAGCTGAACAAGGTGCCATGTCACAGAGCTCATGAAACCTCAGGGATGCTTTATTGAACATGATGAGTTCACTCTACTTAAATGACCTCCACACTCACCAGCAGAGCTCATCCTGAGCGCGGTGGAACTTCGACTTACCATCGCAGAGGTTCTGCCGACAAATCTGCAGCAACTGCGTGACAGCATCCAGCCCACACTGACCCAGATGTGGTAGGAATATTTTCAGCGCCTTGTTAAAACCAAAGCTATGGGAGCTTAAAGCAGGAGCAGCATAGTCAAGTGGTATTAACAAATTAGTTTGAGGCGTTTGTTCAAATACAAGCTTGATGGACATTGTTTGTCTGTAGGGCACAGAGGAGGGCGCTTGATTTTCTTCTGTCTACCTTTCAGTGAACTATGCTCTTAATTGCCTTGATATGGTAATCCGGCTCATTTAGTATGCCAAGCAGGTTAGATTAAACCCTAAGTGTTATATTTTAGGCCTGTGTGTGTGTTTGAGGGTGTGTGAGAGGGTGTGTGTGTGTGTCAGGAAGTCCTTGATACTGAAATAGCTCCAGTTGAAAAAGCAGTTTACTGTCACATCACAAAGAATAACAATAACGCATCCGCTCATGATCCGGGTTTGATGTTGCTTAAAATCCATCAGTCAGTCATTACTTAGTGAGTTTTTGGTCTGAACACAGCCGAGGGTGAGGAACACATATAAGCAGCGGCATTGGC
The DNA here is from genome assembly GCF_902148845.1 of Salarias fasciatus. NCBI lineage: Eukaryota > Metazoa > Chordata > Actinopteri > Blenniiformes > Blenniidae > Salarias > Salarias fasciatus. The sequence continues at coordinate 9,159,300 of NC_043746.1, read as the reverse complement.
GGGCGTGCGGTGTAGTTTCTATTCGATAATGAAAGAGAAGCTGTTTTCAGTATTGGTTTCGTGTGTTTGAGACTGAAAAGGTCTTACAACAGGAATCAGTGTTTATTAATCTTTTAATTCCTTTGTTAAAATGATTTCTATGTAAACAGAATATTTAAGAGATGCCAATGATCCTTCATTGTTTTCTTTCCTACGCAATTTTCTGTCTCTCTCTCTTTACTGCAACGACAACAACCCAGAAAACCCTCAGGTCCCCACAAGAGCTGATATGTACACACTTTCTGGTCTATTATTCATCAGATTATTCCTCACGCATGGTGTTTTAAATACAGCTGGATGTCACCGAAGTGCACCGAGCACTGGTTTTTATCTCTGCCGTGCTGAAGTGGGAGTTGGGTTATGGCTGCTCTGTGCTTTCTCTGGGACGGTGTGATTAGGTTCAAACAAAACAGGCCTATTCTGGATTTATAAAGGAAACATTAGGAGGACGTCAGTGTTGGCTGCTGTTAACCAGCACCACACGTAGAAAGCTGGAGTGACGCGGTGAATCAGTGACATTCGGACAAAGATCCGTGCTTTATACCTCAGCCATATTAGTACAATGTTATGATATTAAACAGAATTTCCCTTTATAGAACAGATATTTTTATGTCATTAAATGAATTCCACATATTAAAAAAGTGTTTTTTTTTTATAGTGTCACTGCAGGTGACAGCAGTGTGACAGCGAGCCAGAAAACACAGCAACATGACAATTAAACTAACGCAGCTAAAAACACCTCAGACATGATTATTATAATATATATTATTTTCACCTGTGAAATAACAGTCACTACATAATGGCAAGAACAGCAGAACATGAGCTCTTTGATATTTCCAGCTGAAACTACTTATTAAATGTGTATTTGAGCCAAGCGTACGGACACAATGTGAGTTAGAAGACAATTCAGTTTTTATTTTTGTTTTTCATGTCCTGTCCAGCATCAACGCAGCGGAATGGAGGTCTGGCTGCTGTAATGTGTCGGACTGATTTATCTTCCAAGAAGGAGCTTATAAGTAAGAGGCTCCTCTTGATAATATGATTTCTTACTTTATTTTATTTGTCTTGAATACTGGTACATGATACTGCTGGGCCCGACAGGGAGAGAGAGAGAGAGAGAGACAGAGTGCGAAGGAAACAAAAAATAAACAATGAATGGAGAGAAGGAAGCGAATGGAAAGACACAACAACGATGGAAATGGAAAATGGTGTATTAGTGAGGAAACGAAAGGTGGGAATGTTTCCACTTCCCAGTAGGAAAAATGAATTCATTTCACTGACACAAACTGAACTTTGAATTGGGATAATGGAACTTTCATCATTCAGCGTGGAAGCAGGTTTAGTGAAAGTTCAAAAACACACATTCTCTGTGCACAAAAAAAACAACCCTGTTTTCATTATATTTTTTTTGCTCGTATTCATTCTCTAGGTACAAGGCTAAATTATGACTCTCGCTCTCTCTCTACTTGTCATAATAAAGCTTTTTAACAACTGTTAGATATTGGAAGCAGAAAACAAAGTCCCTTATTTACAGCGAGGGTAAGTGTAGTGTGAAAATAAATGTTCCTTCTCCAGCTTAATTTCATCTCCCTCCTGCTAGATACACTCTATGCAATGACTGGTTTCCTCTGTTATCTGAGCTCTGACAGCAGCAATAATGCGCCTCTGCTGGAGGCGGCCATGTTGCTTGCTTGTTATTGTCATGTGAATGCTGCTACACGGGAAATGGGGCCGTTCCAACAGGTTGCCATCCCTGTGCCCAGCAGCATGAAGATGGGTTCAATCAAGCTTTTCCAGCAGCTGCTGATCAGATCTCCACATCTTCCAGCGTGAAAATTTGAACCTTTCCTGCACACAAAGCTGCTTCCTCCCAGACATCTTCTTATGATATTTGCTGGTAATGGCTCACTGACCTTATTCCAGCGGATCTCCATGAGAATCAGGAACCGGGCTTTCACTGAAAAACTGCAAAAGGTTTAAAGTGAAATCACAGTTCTGCTGGATCACACAACTTCTGCTTAAGCTCCTATCTCACTGGGCAGCAGCAAATTGCAAAAGGAATTCAAATAAGAGTCTTCAGAATACGTCAAAACATCTGCAGCAGTTCACAATTCCCCTCTGAATTAGAACGTGAAAGAATCATCCAGGTAGGGATTCTCATCCCGCAGCTTTTACTCGTCTTTTATCCACTTTGCTCAATGTTTGCTGACAAAATAATTGCTGGACTGTGGAAGGTTCTGTAGTTATAGGTAATTTTCTCAGGAAAATGTCATACAGATCTCTGTGTATCAGCCCACACGCGCGACAACGCCGCACAAATTTTGACCCACACTTTGCAAGTTTGTGCAAAATTATTTCAGCGTTTTTGTCGGAGTGATTTTCTGACAATTTTGTCTCCAACTTGTTGGCAGCTGTGGCACTCCGGTGAAATGGAGCCTTTGGCTGCGGCCACTTTGACGTTATCCTGGAACAGTCTGCAGAAATCACTACAGCTGCAGCATTCCATTACTCTGGGCAAAATGGTCATTAGAATTGTGTAGCTGCTATTCTTATTCTGCGCCCAAATGTTTCTAGGATGTTGTAACTATACGTCAACTTTTATTTAATTACTCCTCTATAAATAAATGTTAAATAATAATAATAATAATTTACAGATGTTCTGTTATATTGTACAGATTTGCCAGCAGAAAAGACAATTCACTCAAGGGGTTACATGGTGTAATAATGATTCAATAGATCGATAGATAGATAGGAAATTAAATCAAATAATTGACTAATACTATGAGAACAGTGTGCTTGTCACTTACATGTGGCTCAGATGTCACCTTAAGACCAACCCATGTGTGTGACAATCGTATTTTAATGAGTTCACCTTGTTTCGCTCATCCTGTGTGAACGAGCGGTTGCAGGAAGTCTCGCTGTATTGTTGTTCAGGTTGTGAGCTTTTAACAATTAAAACTTGCGTCGGTGTCATGTTGCTGTCATCGAACGTGATTAACAATCACCTGCACAGCGTGATTGGCAAGTTGGTTAATTTGATGATTACACCTGAGAGAAAATGAATTGCCTCGAGTAAAACGAGCTATCAACGGCGGTGATGTTTGTGATGAGCGGCTGGAATATTTAGCAAGCTTTTTTTTCCCCAAGCATCACGTGTCACCACAATGATTCTGACTGTATAGTTGAACAAACTTGACGTCTTTTACTCGTGTGTCAAGGATTTATCTCAAGGTGGAAACTCTAATAAGCCAACGTCATTCTGCAACAACACCTGTGTTTTTTTATAGTGATGTGCTCAAGTTCTTACCAACATGCCCTCCTCAATATGATCTGCATGCAAAAAGGATTCCACAGCCATTCCTGGAAACTTCTTGCGAATAGCAACATTCAAAAAGTTATACATCTCAGCTTAAAGCCCAGGAAGACAGCCTCTCCGCCGCGCCGCTGTATTGCCAGGAAAATGAGAGTCATCTGAAGTAATGGCTTCCTAGAACTCCCCTTACATCAGCATGAGAGTACAGGCGGATGAGTGGCGAGCCACCAGGATGTTACGGTGCTGTTTTCACAGCTCGACGGGAATCTCCACCAATTCCACGGGAGTGTAATGCACACGCAAGCGCCGACTGTGGACACAGATACCAAGACTGTCGCCACACCGATTTCTGCGGGCCCTTCAAGTGCACACACGTGCTATCACACATGCTCACTTAACTCTTAATTACCATGGATGCTCAAGTCATCAATTATTAAGCGCACTCTAGGCGTCGCTAATGGTATTTTTGGAGTGGAGCTTTATCTACTGTAAGAAGGTAGATGTCTAGTTCGGGATTCTGTGTAATAATTTATGGGGACCCCCACAGGCAGTTTAAACACCGTCTGTATTCAAATGCAGCTGCAATGTCTCAGCAAGTTTTTTTTTTTTTTTTTGAGGGGGGGTTTGTCTGACCCTAATTCTATATCCGTTCAAACTGCAATTACTTTGCAAGCAAGACCTTTCTGGTACAATCAGGCAACCATTTGAGCCAAATGTTGACGTATCACAGCGGTGCAGCGGCTGATCTACACCCTGCTCTGTATTACATGTTCATTTCATCAGTCATTTTTGTCCAATATATTTTTTTTTTTTCCCCCCACAAAAGAGAATTTAAATTTCCATGAGTCACATGAGCGGCTGGGTCTTCTGAGATCTTATCTTAGCATGTGGATCCATGCTGGGGTTGTAGCCGGGAGTTGATTGACAGAATATTAAATCACAGCAGATGGCTGAAGAGTCATCTCAGGACATTTGGGGGGGATAAGAATACCTGGCGGGACGCAGTGGAAAACATAGCATCCAGTGGTTTAAAACAGCATAAAACACCTTAATATCACGGCGTTTTGACAAGGCTTGAAAATCACCTCTCTGCTTTAAAACAAATGCTTTTCAATTTGAGACAATCCAAGCATCACCAAAGTGAGACATTGCCCCGGCCGAGGCAGGGATACTGTATTTCAGAGGCAGAAGGAGAGACAGGGAAAGACTTTGGTGGTGAATTCAGCGGTGTTGCTTGTCAGCTCCTCCGTAATGGAAAATGTATTTAAAATGGGGTCTACTGGATCTCATTTTACGAATCATTAATAATAAATTGGTGCCATCAATCCTAATGATGACGGGTCCCCTATTATCAGGCCAGCATTTGGGAAACTTCTACTGGCCTGGATCAATTATTTTTTTTTTCTTTTTTTTTTTTCCAAACATAAAACATCTGTTTGGTTTCAGGAAAACCTGTGTTACATAAAACAAGCGTGCTCAGGGTTGCAGCCTCTCTGGCTGGTTTGCTGACCTTTTCAACCTCTGTTTGCTGTTGGCTTTGCCCACTGATACCAGGAGACAATAGAGGCAGAGATCACACTGAGCTCAAGGCAATGACCCTATATAGTATAGGAGGGGGGAAAAAAAGGCTAAACCTACTATAGCCTGAGTTAAAGATCCATGACTGTACACGCTCCATCCATATGACTACACTAATAGAAGAGATTATTTGGAGTACTGAGGGCATTATGGTTAGATGATCATGGATATGTCCTTGAACAACATCCATCACTCACATTTTCCCCTTCGCTTCATGCCATGTTTATGAGCATGCCTTGATATGCAGTCATTATTAGGATTTACTTTCACATACGCAGCGCGCAGGTAGGTCACAGCACATCGGCCCGTGTTATCACCCAAACATGGAAAACCCGGGTGTCATTTTATGACTATAAAGCATTTTCCAGGCGACTGTGTTTGCTGTGTAAAAAATGGTCTGCTTCAGAATTAGAATGGATGATAACGCCCATGTGGGGACATTTCAAAAGCAGGGTTGTTGGTATGAGCATCAGAGGTGATATTGTCTACTGAGCCCTCATTCTGAAAGAGAAAAAAACATGTTAATTCTAATCTAATGTTTTCTACATAACCTGAACTGAACTCCAGTCACTAGCAGTGATCTTTTGGCCTTTAACTGTGATCAGTTGTTCGTAGCAGAAAATGTTGAATTCATCCCCGGTCTGTAACAAAAATAGATTAGATAATAGAGAATATTTTTTCTTAGTAATAAGGCTGCATTTACAATTGATAAAACTATGAATGGTTGACATGGATCCTGGATATAACAAGAAAAAAAAAATCTTCTCCATAGAAGCTTCGTAACTTTTTACTCCCACTGAATCATTTCCCCTATGTTTTGTATTACTGATGATTGTCTGTGTTAATCATAGAGGAGTACAAGACCAAAGTACTAATCAAAGGAATGTTTTTTCAGTATTCATCAACTAAATGTACCAACTTAATTTATGACCTTGTGCGATAAAAAAAAAAAAAAACAGAGATGAATCCATTAAGCTTTGAAGCTAATTTGCATCACACCAAATTAGTTTTCTTATAATGGGAAATCACATCATTACAGGGTTATTTGTGTCTTTTTATCATCGGCTGTACGTATAGGCTTCCTGTGTGTTCTGTGCAGGGTGTTATCGCTCTCCTGGCTCCTTCATGCTAACAGGAGCAGTAAAGCAGCCTTCATCGCCTCACGGTCTTCATCATGTGTTGAAACTGATGTCTGTTTGTTTGCAGCTATTTCTAAATTATGTATTCTACAGTTCATGGGTGTGTTGTGTTAGTGGATCAGATCTTACAGCAGATTCGTCACTGCTGCTCTTTAAAAGCCCTACAGAGCACATTATTTTTGATAAATCTAATTGTATAGGCATTTGCAATGGATGGCCACTCCTGAGGTTCAGACTAAAAGACTGTCTTTGTATTTAATGTCTCCTGTCTAATGTGTCCTTTGGCCAGCTGGTGGCCTTTCTCATTTGATCAGTATATTGACCCCAGCAGTACTTCATCTATTTTTTTTTTCTTTGTTTTCTAGTATTTGAGCAAACATATGCTTTGTGCTGACTTCAGCAAGCAGCATCTCTGCAGACGATAAAACCTCCGCGCCCTTTGTCTCGTCTATTAACCTGCTCTTACTCACAGGACGGGGCACTCTGAAATTCATACCGTTATTCTTAGCATTTACCGTGATAGCCTATTAAGTGACATTTCTGTATGAGCAGGTCACCTGCTGTATGTACCAGAGCCCCGTATGGCTCGGCCAGGATGCTGCATGTCACACAGCATCTGGACGGCTTTGGACACGTTTAACATTTCATTCCGATCACCGTCAGTTTAAAGGTGGAAACCTGCAGGCTTGTGGCAAGATAGTGAAAGTAGTCGCTGTGAATTTATCAAATGATGATTGAGTGTTTTCGCGGAAGAAAATCTGACCCAAATCTGGAGAGCTCATGAAGAAATGGCAGTCTGAGGAGAGATGCTGCATATGAATAGGTTTTCTTTCACATCTGGCCACAACAAATGTAGACGTAGGCTATGAATACAGACTGACATAAATCTAGGTGTGTGGCTCAAGAATTACTGATTAAATTCTGTTCAGAAAAGAATAACGAAAAAAAAAACTGTACAATGACAGCTGTCATTATCACAGTAAATCAGTGGAGGCGGCAGCTCAGATGAGTGATTGTTTATTTTTAGATGAGTTAGACCTGCCCTATTAAGGCTTGCACATGCAAATATGCAGGTGTAATCTCGGCTGCAAATCTCGTTGTAAATATAGAAGCAGACCTGCTAACTGGACACACTGAGTGTGAGAGAAGCACATGATAGCATGCATCGTCCGCGAAGCATGTTTGTCTTCATGAATATGGAATAACGGCTGTGCAAATCAGATTGTGAGAAGTACTGGGAGGAGAATATGCTAAAAGATTAATTTACGCAGCTAAATAGTCACAATATATGAAATAGCTTGCATTGATAATGGTTATTATTATTTTTTTTTAATGCTTTGGAAGTTGTGATGTGAATCATCTCAGACTCTATCAGTCATACAGCTTTTAATGTGCTTTTCCTCATTTTGCTCCCAATGGTTTTATTTACAAACTTTTCTAATCCCAGAATTCTCCTGGTGTTGTTGCGCCCCATTGGAAGATCTCAAACGGCCCCAGTGGAAGACCCGCCCCACACTTTGAGAACCACTGCCCTGACATGTCCTCCATCAGCAGGTCAGGTTTTATATGCCGAGTTCATCTCAAACTCAACATCTTGATATTGTTTCATTTGAGGTAAAATGATCAATATAAATATTTAACACGCTGACGAACTGTGCCGTGCTTGTTTAAATAGATTATTGTTTCATCCAGTTGAAGACTGATGATAATTCCCTTGACACTGGTGCCATGCCACGATCAAAATTAGCCACCTAATTACAATATGTATACATTTTTAAAATCCACTTTCAGCTCCTGTGAGACTGGTCCCCAAAAAACCCGAGGAACAGCTGCTTTTGAAAAAAAAAAAATCTCAGCAAAAGGCACTTGCCTCTATTCATCTCTTCCCCGTAGTAAATTAATGTTCTCTGGCATGGAATAAGTTCTTGAGAGTTAATACGAGTGTCCGTTAAGCCACCAAAGGATGTGCTGCCTGCTGTTGTGATGCATACAGAATAGGCACATTATATCAGGAAATATATGCCTAAATTCTTGTTAAAATGGTATAAAGCAGCCCTTTGCTCACAGCCTCTTCCCCGGCCTGCCAGTGCTGATTGTTAAGGTGCAGATTGAGCGTAGCTTCGTCTCGTGCCTGCCTTGTCATGCCACTGCTAAAAACCCGTGTGCCGGATCCTCTGCCTGCAGCAACAGATGAGTCATGTCTCCGTGCATGCAACCAGGTCTCGTCACCAGGTCTCACTGAGACCGTGCTCGCTCCGCAGGCTGCGGGCAATCTCTGGCCGCCCCTGTAAAATTCATCGATCAGTTCTGACAACAACCACACCAAAGACATTAAGATCAATGTTGCCAAAGTGTTCTGGTTGCCTTGGGTTGAGCTGGACTGGGACTCTGTTACTGCCTGCACCTCTTTGCACTCCACAGTCGGGTCTGGTGTCGGCGACGAGATTAAAAGCCGCACCTCTGACCTCCGCATGAATGGTTACCTTGCTGTTTGACAGAAATGTATGCATTGATTTGGGAGAATGTAATCAAGGAGGCAATGGACTGCTTGAACGGCTGCAATGGCGTCATTGCGATCCAGTAAGCAAACAATAAATGTCATAGCATGTTCAAAGCTTGTGTCAAATCAATTCTTCTGCCATAAACACACCGTCAGTGCAGTTTTCTGACATGCCATCAGCACGTGTTGCAGAAAAAAGAAAATTTCCAGCGTCTCCTGCTCTGGTGTTGCATTAATCTGTCATTCTATGGTATATCTGTTCGTGAGGAATACGTCATAAAAGCGGGAGCTGTTCTTCACAAACATTAGCCTCTCGGGTAGAACATTCTTATCTGAATTATGTCAAGGCTTCCCAGTGATGTGGTGCTGTTTGCTGGGAGAAGCCACGCCGTTATCCAAGGAAGCTAGCGAAAATAGGTCTTTATTGTGTGATGTGCCCGTGTTCATGCCACATCTTCCTCCTGACAAACAAACAAACCAGAGACAGCTGCACAGATTGCACTTAGTGAGCAGCCACTCAGGCTGAGCAGACACAAGTCATACTGAAATGAAGGGCACCTCAGGTGAGAGGCGGTGTCCAAAGCGTTTCCTCAGCTAGATTGGCCTAGATGAAGACAAACAAGTCCGTTTCCTTCACAGCTACAAGCCCAGTTGTGACATTTGCATCCATTTAGATGATCATAAGTGACAGCTACCATGTTTCAGCCTTTACTTAGCAGTATGCTGTGGCTTTCTTCACCTTTAATTATTCAGATCTTTGTTGGACAGAGTATTGCACCTCTCTCCCAGGCTTTTCAACAACATCTGATTTGTTACAAGCCACTCTCGTCAAGGCAACTCACTGCTTAACACTTGACTAGTTAAATTTTAAAGTTCAGAATGATCCTGTGCTCGCAGGGCTTTCAGAGTACACTTGTTCCCAGCTGCACAATAAATTTAACGTGATACCAGTATTATCCTTGAAACACATGCTGTGTGTCTTGTAGTGATTCAGCAGCATATTCCACAATGGGAAGCATATTAACATAATCCAGTAAAGCATCGGCCATGACGGAGTTTCAAAATTAACAGGGTGCACTCATACCGCTCCCTAAACAAGGCTGTGAAAGTTTCAGTGTGGCTCTTTACAGGATTTGAAAGATATTATGCTTCAAAACAGATGTAAATATTTTAAAATGCTATGCAAAAGTTTTTGAGTCTGCTCGATGTTTGGATTCCCATTAGGAAGATGTTTGATTGTCCTACATTCATCTTGCAGCCAGAGTCTGAGGCAGCTTTCACAAGAGATGCAGTTTCCGAGTGAACGCTAAAATCTGAAAAATGAGAACTATATTCACTTTGATTTCCACTTTATTAGCCCTCGCGCTGGTATGTTTAACACTGGGTCAAAATATGTAAAAAAAAAAAAACTTCTGCCGCCACACTTATGTGTGCTGCAACATATTACATGTTTGTTCAAAGAAATCACCGAGATGTTCAAAGAAATCCAAACAGCAGCAGGGATTTGTTTTTTATGCACATAAATTAGCTGCTGTCACACTTTACTAACCACAGATAGCTGCTCTGAAAGCGTCCACAGTTCACCGGTTCAGAGCCCACGGACGGACCTCCGCATGGGGAATCCTATCGAACCGGGGTTCGTTTCAGCTGGAGCGAACGGGGCAAGTGCGAACACATTCAGAACCGTCCTCAAACCAGAGGAGAAAGCCAGAGTCCCTCATGACATATCTGTTATTATATAGTCATAACATCAGATTACAGAATATGATGGAGATTTGTAGGCTGCAGCATTTTACATTTAATAAGATGTCGCTTTTTGACCCTTCCATGTCTGTTATTCACAAATTGGGAGTGAGGTTAAAAGAAAAACAGTTCACTCTTTAGAGGTATTCTGCATACAATTATGCAATTTTCATTTGCAGGTCATCAAAGTTTGTTAAGTTTAGCAGCTATTCTGTCAAAGATAATGGAATATTTTTACTTCCCGGGGATATTCAAAGTCTTGTTCGTGGGATTATTTTAGGGAGTTACTTACAAATGAGTCTCCTTTGGGTGAAGTTGTCTATGCTTCAAGCTTCTTCGCAGAATCAAACCAGTGCACTGCATGTTTTAACCGTTTTCTTAAAACACCAAATTACTCACATTTCGTCATCTGTTTCTTCTTTTTGCACATAAAATCCGTTCATTTTTTTTTTTTTGTGTTCTCTGAAAATCCACTGGCCGCGGACGTTTGATCAATCAGTCAACATTGTGTCTGCGTTTGTTATTGTCAGTGTTGTCGCGTGCTGATGCAGTGCAGATTTTCCAATCCAATTTGTGTTTTCAATCGCATTAGAGTGGACAGATGCCAAAAATGGACTTTTATTCTCAGCAATTCTGCGTATAATTTGTGCAGACACACGTATGAAGTGTGAAGTGGACAATTCGGAAACATCGCTGACAGGACAACACGTTTTTTGCCGCTAGGACAAAGGTTGTTTCGAATGGACAAAGCTGATGGGGATAAAGTTAGAACAAAAGAACTCATTTGCAAGTTAATAGTGCTTAATCAGTTTGTCGCATTAGTGCCTGGTATAACAAAGGGATATGGGCAAAGGGATTTCGACAAAGAGTTTAAAGCCGCTGGAAAGGCCAGGGCCCCGATGTGATAACATTACAGTGAATTTAACATTGTACTGGTTGAAGGTGAACAAGTACGGACTCGGAAGCCAATAATGGGGCTAATTACGCTTAAATATGTAGCGGTGAAATAATCAAATGACTGAACGGTTGCAGGCTGACATGCAGTCACACCCACTGCCACTCTTTGATCGCTCTGATCAACCTGACCAACGCTCGTGTTCGCACTAAAATGTATTATAATGCTTGTGTAGCCATTTATAGAGGGATTATTTAAATGAAGGCCTTTCCATATCACGGGCTGACGAAGCATTTTCAGAAACTGGAGAGAGAGAGAGAGGGAGAGAGAGAGAGAGAGAGAGAGAGAGAGAGAGAGAGAGAGAGAGAGAGAGAGAGAGAGAGAGAGAGATTTACAACCTGTAGCTAATGTCTGAATGGGTACCGGCTTCGGTGGGATACAGACTCAGCTCGTCAGCGCGACTCTTGACTCATTAAGGTGATGAATATTCAATTTGCACAGATACAATCTTATTCTGCAAAAGAGCAATATTAACAGGGCTGGGGTACATGCTCTTATCCAAACACATATAAATTAATCAGCGCTCCCAGGTGGAGGCAGAGTGTTGTACGGCAAACATCTGTGGCATGAATTACTCTTCTCTTTTGCAATCACATCATGACAAACAGGAGATTTAATGATTTTCTGTTTACATGTTTACCAGCAGAAACATATCTGCCACCAGCGAACCACGCCATGAGGAGAACCGAGGCGGGCTCCATAACGTTTTATTGGGAGTTTTTACTTTGTAATAGGATTGTTATTTCCCAGATGTAATGCAATATAAATTGGGGTTTCATTTATCTGGAGGCTTTTAATTGCCTTCAACTAGCCTATATGGAAAATCAGCTTACGCTAATGAATTACGAGTCCGCCCCAATAAAACAAAGTGCTCTCATATTGTAGCGTGTCCTACAAATTGTAGAAGGTCAAACAGACATTACGGTCAGTTTTTAGATGCCGGAGCGTCACCTTTAACTCGGGGAGTATGATTACAATCTGGTGATGGCGTGATATATTTTATAAGACATAAACTCTTGAACGAGATGTCACTTTCATTACAGCTGCTGGGTGAGCAGCAGTCGCGGCATCAGGCGAACTATAGAGTTGGTTCACAACGGGAGCATCCGACAGATGGTGTTTTGCAGAACTTGCAATGATTTTTCTTTACGACATCCAAGAACCGACGCAACTTAGGCCACAACCACCGCGGCACCATTAATGGCAAGTGCAGATGGTGTTTCTGATAATGATCCTGAAACCAGGTGAGACTGTGTTTGGCATGTTATGGCTGACTGACTGTTGTCTGCAAGAACTGCTCAATAAATGTGAGTTATAGACAAATTTGTGTTTTCTCTTTCTCTCTCTTTTTTTTTAATTGCAGTTATTAAATGCTGGTACTTCGTTTTTCACGCATTTAATACCTCAGTAGGACACAATTAATTCCAACTCTAAATCCTGCAGAATGACTCCGAGATCTGACCGTCCGTTTCTCTAAGTTATCCTGCGAGTATGCGTGCTCTGATCTCTGCTCAGCCCGTTATGAATCTGCTGTGATACGCAGATGAACGCTGAGTGATAAATGCATCAGGCATCAGGCTTCATGGGGACACCTCCACGCCCTGCTTCTGAAGCTTTCATAAATTACAGAAGCAGCGAGTTGTGTACTTAATCATATTTTAAACTATCCATCATTTACTTACAGCTCTCAAGTAAAACATAGAACAACTCCTCTTATCATAATTTACAGCTGTAGGTTGTATTTTATTTATCTGTTTTTAATATGAGGACTATACATTTGGGCATAAATGTCCTCCACATGTCCCCCACACCCGGAAACACTGAATAAAACAAGAGGTAATCTAAATACTAAATATTAAGGACTCAGAATAGCAGTAATGGTAATGTGTCAATTTTTGGAAACAGTTTTACTGCAATAGAGATTTCAGTGTTAGTTCTGGTTGAAATGGCAGCATTAGTAAAATAACCTGAGTCTCTGCTGTGATCGATGCTTCCTGTGATCAATCTCAAAGCAACCAGGTCAGCTAGACTCGTCATATTACTTACACCAACTGAGGCCAGCAAGTTTAGTTTGCCTCCCTCTGAGGTGGAAATCTCAGTGGTTTCTGAAGCCTGTACTTTTCTGAGCCATCTTTTGGAGTTCTTCCAAGCATTTTGAGGATGTCCATCCCAAAACTGTCAGAAGAATGTCTGTACATATATTGTCATTTGTTCAGGTGGTTAGGCACCTCAAAACATATTGAACCAGGTCAGCTGGACTCGGTCATATATCTTAGAAGATGCACATGATGAAGTCCAGTTGACCTGATTCAATTTGCTTTGATGTTTCCCATGCAGCAAGGCAGTGATGTGGAAATTAAACCATTTATCAAGCTGGTTCATACATACAGCCAAAACTGGCAAGCCGCAGACTCCACTTCAACCTGTGAACTGAACTTGTATAACAGCATAGTTTGAACAGAGAGCTGCAATTTTCAAATAATCATTACTTCTTCTCCTAAATAATTCACCAGGAAACAGCAGGACTAGTTGACGTAACACAACACTGAGACCAAGAACTGAACCACAACAGCAGAGAGAGGTCAGAAGACACTTGCTTTTCACTACTGAAGTATTAGATTAAATGTAAATAGGCAAAAATGTGTCGTTTATAACATCGGCCTCCATGGGGAGATGCTGCAAAGAAAAACAAGTAATTTTACTGGACATGTCTAATTGAGATTGAGTTTGGCACCTGAATGAAAATGGGTTTGACAGCCCTGGATTAGAGCTAACCAGCCCATGATCAGACAGTAACAGACGACAACTGATGAGAAACTGCTGAAAATGAGTGCATGTGATTAAAAATAAACCAACAAGCTTTCTGATACATTTTATTTTTATTTGCACATTGTTGCTTTTATTTAGTTGTGTCGTTATCTGAGCTATCTGCTGAGGGTTACAAAGTTCTTAGATGCTATGTTAAACATTCTAGAACTGAGGAAGAAGATCTCCAGTAGATCCACTAACTGTGTTTACCCAGCCTCAGAGCTCAGACTCTTCTTCTCACACGAGTATCTGCAAGGTTCTTCTGAGCACTTTCACATCTCTGTTGATGCTGGATTAACTGTATTTACTGAGCAACTATGTTGTAAATATCCAAAGAATTTTCATCTTTGTTGTAAGTTTCAGAAATTTGAATCATTTTTTCCAAAACTTCAGCAAACATTTGCGAGCGATCATCATTCTCTTGATTCCTTTGTGATGTTGGGAGAATCTTGAAATGTTTTTTGTACATTCCATTTTGTTTTGAAAATAGTAAAGGCGAGGAAAAAAAAGCATGCGATGACAATAAAAACTTAAAGAGTCTGAAGAAAAATAAGCTTATTAAATCCTGCCGTCCTCCAGTTCATCTGTTTACACCCTGTGAATTTATTTTTCCAACCAATTACAAACTCATAAAGTTTTATGAACTTTTATAACCGCAAAGCAAAAGAAAGCAACCAACAAGTGCAGGTAAATATTAAAGAGTGTAAAAACAAAAACACTGAGTTAATTTCCCTCCGTTTCTCGCTGTACCTGCTGAACTCCATTAGCTGGTCCTGCAGTTTGATCTGCTTCGTGGTTGGACTCTGCCTCGGCTCCCCACACAGTCCGTTACACACTTTCACCCCACATATAGAGAAATACTGAAGGTTTCTAAAGTTGTGCGGACACGCTGATGTTCCCTCCTCAAACCAGGGGAACTATTAAATTCCTTCCTTAATATATATCTTCCCTTTCTTATGTGGGAGTAACATATTTGATAGTTTTTATATGATTTCTACTGTTTGCAATTAAACCAGATTAGTGAATTTTAATGTTTCTGACTTTAAAACATGCTTGATGACCCCTGGTTTCAACAACTTCCCCTTCATGTCGCCTGAGAAGGAACGTTGTGACACTTCAGACTAGACTCGATGAGATTAAGTCTTTGTTCAATGCTAAACCTTTGTCAACACGTTGTCCTGCAGGCCACAAGCACATTAAACACTGATCGCTTTATTAAATGTGCGCTCCTCTCTATTAGGAGCAGATAGTATGTCCTTCATTTTAAATGACAACTGATTTACATACTGAAACTGAACTTTGAGCTGGAGTTCAGTGAATGTGTGGTCTACTGAACAGCAATAATTTAATGTGTGACTTGTTCCTAATTAAAAATGCTCAGCTTGTTGTTCGTGTTATTTGTGGGAACAGTTCCTTGCACGCTTGCTGATGGTGCTGCTGAAGCAGTGATGTCTGTGACGAGGGATGTTCGATCTATGATTTCTCTGCAGGTTTTGCCATCACCTTCCCTGCTGTTGGGATTTAAGTTGTCACTGAAAGAGCAGCCGGCGGTGCTGCCCGTGTTCAACACATTGGTATCTTAGACCGTGAGGTAAAAGATATCTTCACTGTATTCCATGTGCCATGGATAATGAATAAAATGATTGCTTCTGTGTTTTTATAAGTTTCATCAATTTGATTTCGGTGAAACGATGGCTCATCCAATTTTGCTGGAGCACCTGAAATTCAATTTCAGTCTAAGTCACTGCTGTGAGATGACGGCGCTAAAGCCAGCCTCATCATGACACATAAAGGCTTCAATGTTTCAAATTAGCCTCTTGAACCTATTCAAATAGTGTTTGATTACAGCTCTACTCATGGGTGGGAGAGCGGATTACCTTCAGTCACTAGGTTGTTGGTTTGATTCCTCATATGGCCTATAAAGAAGGATCCTTAAGCAAGAACCGACATCTGCCCCCTGGTGTGTTGGTGTGTGTAGATGCGTGAGTGTGACTGCTGAGTAACTACATGGAAATGAAATACAGTAAACTTTAACAAATTAGCAATTTAAAGTTTTGTTTCAGAAGTCCTGAGAGCAAAAAAATTTTTTTTCTTCTGCTCTGACCTCGAAAATATAAAATATATCATGCCATACGATAGCGTACAAATTCGAATCACCTCTGCAAAACTATTGAAAACAGTAAGCAAAAAAGAAAAAAAAGGACACCGAGATGTTTTTGTTTCGACACATATTTCATGTGTGTTTGTGCAGAGTGCGTCTGTAATAGAGGCTGCTCTCTGCCTGTCCTGAACCATCATAAATTGGCCCTGGACCTCCCAAATAATAGGCATATCAAGAGATTTTTACACAACAGCCTGACTCAGTGCACATAGCCTGCCATTCCAGACACATCACCACTTCAGATATCTGAGTCTTCATTTGCCATGACAACAGTGCAGAGGATCGGGCATGACACATCTTTGACAGACTGCGGAGTGAAATAGGTCTGCATGCGTTGTTTTCCTGTCACTCCCTGCTTTATGCAACAAACATCTATAAGAGCCGCCGCTTCTCCTTGCACAATCCAAATTGCTTTGCCGAGCTGATAATGGTATTTTATTGTGCGTCTGCAGACATCCTGAGACCATTAATGGATGCTCCCTGGCAGGATGCGACGCAGCGCACCGAGCCAGCTGGTCAAGTTGCGTGCTTAAAAATTCAACCTTTTTGTTGTAAAAGTGTGTGATGGGAACAAACACGTTTTCCCCGTCGTACGCCGAAGCGGTCACTGCGCCGGATGAGTTGTTGCGCCGAACGCACTTGGTCGGCCCAAATTATGGGAGATCAACCCCCTTTTGTCTGCTGTAAAAACCTGCAATTATTCATGAAAGAGTCTGGCCCTAAAATCCTCTGACTGAATTCAGATCACACCCAAATACTATAAAAAAAAGAAAAGAAAGAGGCTCTTCAAGTGTCTACTGTTCTGCCATAATCACCATGATATATGAAACATATCCAGTTATGATAACGAGCACGTTCATTAAGCTAATTAATGCATGAATTGGAAAATTTTCTGTGTCAACATCCTTGTTTTTGCATATCCCAAGTGTTGCTAATATGATCTCTGTATTGTAAAGCATCAAGTCGTTACACGGAGATTTAAAGACAATCCACTGTTTGCAATTAGCATGCAGATTTATGCAAAAAGGTGCTCCAAAGTTAAATAGTCTACTTTGTAGTGGAATCCTGTGGTGCAAGTATGAAGCTCTCGAGTGATTGTGTTCTCATGAATGTGTCAACATACACAAACACACACACACACACACACACACACACACACACAACAACATAATTCCCAAGATGCTATCTTCTGTGGCGGCTGGAGAATGAAAGGCAGAGAATTATGGAGGCATGAGATTTGAAAATAGAGCCTCTGGTCAAACAACCTGATGCCAGGCCTCGCAGCAGCGGCGATGGCTTATGGCCATGCCTCAGCTTGGCTTGTCTCAATATTTACACAGCTGTGTCTGGTCTGGAGAACATCAATGCAGGTCCGTCACCTCGCTGACCACAGTGGGTCACCGGCGCACACAGAGACCCAAAACAAACCCGCACAATCTGCTTCGTCCCAGGAATTTTTTTTTTTTTGAGAGGGCTCTCACCAACACAGCTCTCCGTAAACGCAGCTCCTGTTTCCAAGTGCCGGGAATAATCTGCCTTAAGTGTGAACTTTGTTTGACACGAGGGTGGTTTTCATTTCCTCTCACTACAATGGGATTTGACAGAATATATCTATTTTTATAGGTCAGATTTGGTTTGTCATAATGCAGCAGAATCCCATTTTTGATGATTGAACGTCTCCAGATATAGAAAAGTTTTTTTCTTCTTCCTTCTTTCTGATTAGAAGTTATATAAGTAGCATAAATGAAAGGAAATGCTCAGTCGCTGCTTCAGAATGAGTCATTTGAACCGCTCTATATTTGTAATGTCACAAAGATACAGTCACATCATATGTGCGGAGCGCAGTCCACTGCCCTGGTTTATACGCTGTCGAGAAACATTATTGTGAAGCTAGAAAGCTGCAAGACTGGAAGAGACCTGTGGTTGTTGCATCTGTGTCAATCAATGGTGGCATCGGATCAAAACTACAAAAAACACGTCAGTTTTAGAATTAATTCTCAAATCAAACTATTTTTGCCATATAATGATTACAGTCAGTCATATTTTCATTTTTTTTTTTTTTTTTAATCACAGATTATCATGATGGCTTTATTTATTGGATTTCTGCTCTGCAGATCAGCAAGAACCATTTCTTCTCCTGGCTGTTGTAGCAACGTGAAGTGCGGTTGTGTAAACGCCTCACGCTGCTGCACCGAGACCATCCAGTCAGGGTTTGAGATGCACGCTGAGGATGGCGGCCTGTTAAAACGATGGTGTGTGGGAGTGTTTGGTGCTGAAAACAAAAAATGTTTATGGTATCAAGATGGCATTATGATGTCAGAAATTGTGATTTGAAATATTGTGCTTTATTGTATTAACATCAGTATTAGCAGTTGGGAAAATGGACCATGTACTGCGCCGTTTAAAAATTAAAAAAATACCCTGTGATGATTGTTCAAGAAAAATAGCAAGCCTTTAATTGTTTACATCTTCTTCAGACTCAGGAATCCGATGCCTGACAGACGACAGTGGAGGTGGCTGCATGTGGCACCAGTTCAGTGCGGCATTATACCGTGTGGCTGCTGTGGTTTTCAGCGGTGCATTGTGAGGCGTGCATTTGTTTAACCTCTAGCATTTCCTGTGTTCTTTTTACCAACATGTAGCTGAGCACTAATGATGCATTTATTAGCATAGCAAGACAACGCCGTGGGCCCATTTATGTGCTTTGCTCTGATTTATGTGGACAGTATGAAATGCCGAGAGTGACTGGCCCTCCTGTAAAGTGTGAAGAGAAAACCTCATGTAAAAACTGCCGACTTGATTGTACACAGTGCCAGATGTTCACTGTGTTTGGGATTTTCTCTGCAAGGATTTCCTGGATAATCAGCGCAGAGAGTGCATTCCCTCCAGCCGAGGTCAAGTCAGAGAGGTCACACTCATTATCAGACAAAGTGACTCCTCTGCCAGCGTAATCGCAAAGTTAAAATCCTGAAGTTAAACTCAGCGGGTGCAGCCATGTGCGATTTACTGCAGGGGTGTCAAAACCATTTTAGTTCAGTGTCCACATGCAGCACATTTTAACCTCACTTGGTCCTGACCAGTAAACACCGGCCTGCTGGAACAAGGACAATACATTTGCTGTACTATAAATACTGACAGGGTTTTTTTTTTTTCTTTTCTTTTTATTTCAGAGCAGAGAATTCTGATACAATCTCAATATATGGATTTAATACATCTTTCAAAAGTGGTAACTGAGTGGCGTTTGAAATCCTCTTTGCCACAGTGATGCTCGTCAGCCTAATGTTGGCTGAAGCCTGCCGCTCCTCGGGCCGGGGTTATTTTTTGCACCCTTTGGCGTTCATGTTTTCAGTAACCCTCCCTCACAGTATGGATTTGATGCTAATGTAAATTCACTAGCAAAAGGCTAAACAGCAATCTGCTCTTCAGTTACAGTCAGTCTCAGTGTCGTGCTAAAACACTGTGACCCACGGCAGCAAATTCATCGTTACAAGTTACTTTCATTGTAAATCCTTTGATATAGCTACACAAGGGAGCCAGACTGGCCTCTCTGGAGGCCCAGGGACCACCTATTCGATACCTCTGATTCACTGCATTTTCGAAGGGTTTTCTTTTATTTGCTTGGCTGCCTGAATAGAAGCAAGGAACGACTTGTGCGAACCTGTGGAGTTTCCACTCTCAAACCACGATTCTCTGTCTGGAGGAGACGGCTTCTTTATACCCGTGAGCCATTCAGCCCATCACATGTAGCTCTGGTGGAAAAGCAGCTCGGGCCAAAGGTGTGGAAAGAAAGGAAGCTTTTCAGTAAGAAAGCAGCTGTTCTCCAGGGGTGCATGAAAATGAAAGCTCTCGGTTCATTAAGCTTTGTTTCAATTCTGACAATCTGTCTTTCAGTGAGGTAATAGTTCAGAAGTGTTCTTGATTTTTAGTGGGGAAAATGTCACGTTACACAAGCGAGACAGAGGTGGCAGCCGTCACAATGCCAAAGCTACTCAAAATAAAGTTTGATGCTTTTCACTTAAAAATTCACCCCGGACTTAAATAGGCTGGCATTAACAGGAGCTGTGGAAGAAAAGGGGGATTTCAACCCCACACAAACACATCAGTGAGAGATGTTTAATGTCAAACTGTCTATTTTCTCACCTGGTTTGAAGTTATGCACTAGAAAAAGAGTGAGAAGTTGCTTAAAGAGTCTTATATACAGTAATTCTGTTTTCATTATGGATTCGGTGCCTCATTTCAATAAAGAGCGTTTAGTATGGGGCGCTCTGAGGCTCAGACACACGTCTGTGACCATCTACTCTCTTCATGGTGTCTGTCATGTCAGGACGACTAACCTCACTTGTTCGCTTGCGACATCAGATTGTTCGTGTCTGAAAGTGAGCTCACTCAGAAGCGACTCTGCAGAAAACCTTTGACTTTCCCTCAGTCTGGGTGGGTGATGCCGCCTATGCGGCTGAAAAGCATTTGCGTGTTAAATTTGACGGTTTGAGGCATTGTGAGGGAGATATTCAAGCCGGAGTCTTTGGATATGGGCTCTTTGTGATAAAAAGCGGCAGACAATGACTTGCAGATTGGTTTTCGGGCCTATACAGAACTTTTACACAATAACTTCAGTGGATACTTAGGATTTCTCGGACTCCTTGATATGTTCTTTTGTGTGTTTGAGCTGAGCTGTGTGCAGCCCTGTCCAAAGAAGACCTCTCCACTCTAAACAATGGAGCCCATAAATTTCTACATCATTATGAGCTATTCAGATGTTCCCCGCTTGATGTGCGTATTTGAGGAGCCAGAGGGCCATCAAAGTCAAACATAAAATACAAATGAGATCTTTATGAAGCCATATTCATTTACAGTCTGCCGCTGCATTCTGTTTAATTTTCTGTATCTCACTCTTTATCTCAATCATGCTCCTCCAATCTGTTGCAGGCTTGATAGCATAAAAAAACACAATGCCTGTTGTCAGCTCATTAATCTGTGATTATGATCGCTGTGAGCGTACATACAACATCCATGCGTTCTTCAAATCACCGCGCGCAGCGGCGACTCGTGTTCCTATCGATCGTTTGTTTAGAAGACATTCTCGGCAAAAAGAAATGCTTGAACCTTAACGACTTCCCCGGAGAGCGGTTGCTAAAGTAACAGCCTCGGGCACCATCATAAGTATTTGGTCAGTCAGCGCCATTATTTCCCAGGCCATCTGATACGGCCTCACCGGCAGTCATAACTCACACACCTCCAGTCACCTGCCAAGGGCGAGAGCTCAAGGTCGCGTTTAGCCCCGGGTTAACATGTAGCGGTCCACTGCCGTGCAGACACGCCACTGTCACTCACCTCAGTTTGCAAAGTTAACTTTCAAGGCACAGAGTTAATAGAATTTTCAAATATTCATCTTGCATACCTTTATTTGATAAGGACTTAGGGTTGTCAGTCTGTGGTTTATTCTGCTGCCTCATACAGATTTTTAAAGTTTGAATAACCTTTACCAGCTAAATCATTTATAAATCCAAGAGACACATTAGGGGCCTCAGTGGAAAACCAAACAATTATTCAACAAATCTGAGATAATCAGTAAAATTTATGCATTTATAAACCTGAGTGGGAGAAACTCTTTTTTTTCCAGACAGATGAGTAATTTAAAAATTGTGGATTATGTCGATTATCTTTGAAAATGATTATAAACAGCGTTTTTGTTCTAAATTGTTGAGGTTCTGCACAATAATGATGCTAAACTACATATTCCATCAACCGTACCTCATTAAACCTCTACAACAGCCTAATGCAGTCACAACGACTTATGCTCATCAATAACGCTTGTTCTGGACTTGGTCTGCCACTGGGCAAACTGTAGACGGTAAATTACTTTACAGCTTGTGGCGGACATTTCCCCACAATGAGAGGGACAAATCTTGGGACGATTGGAAAAAAAAAGGATCAGGTTAGTTCTTCTCGTCTTCCGGAGTGTTTGTTCACAGAAAAACTTCAATTGATAAAATCTCAGGATACATCGAAGAGAAAGGAAAAGAAGTAACACATAGGGAAATGGAGCTGGGTAGCAAAAAAAAAAAAAAGCTACGTAAACAAACAAAAGAGGAAAACAATCAAAATACAAGCAGCGTCATTGTATCATTATCAAAGAACTACAAAGCCTTGATTTTATTCTATAAGTCAGAAAAAGTTGCCTTGTAACGGTACCTTTCGGAGCAGACCTTTTTGTAGGGTAGCAACTTTTCTCCAATGTCAAGCGACACAAAAGCTTTTTGCTCCATCGTCGGTGCAGAAGAGAGATTTTTTGCTCGGTGATTGATATGCATGTCTTGTGAAGGTATTCTGAATATTGAGATAAGACCAAAAAGTTTTTATGGGTAATCCCAAAGTATCCAATAACATTTTAAATACCAATTTCCAGAAACTCTTGGTAGTTTTGGATGAGATTAAATATGAGAAAGTGCGGCTGTTGTTTGCCCACGTGAGTCACACTTACAGTCAAAGTCATGTGTAAACTTAAATAACTTTACTTTAGACCAGAGAAGACCATGTACGACCTTGGATTGAACGATTCTGTATCCTGAACACACGGTAGAAGGAAAATATTCCACAAATTTGTTGTGAAACCTTGTCATCAGATCAATCTTGGTGCAAACAGAGATTTAAAAAAATGATAAAAACCTTTTGTAGCCGTTAAGAAATTACAGTTTTCATGAGAAGGTTGCCAACATGGACATTATAAATGGTTTCTTCTTTTCAGAGCAATCTAAATGATGCTCTTAAAAAAAAAAAAGAAAATTATCAATAAAGATCATGCATGATCAAAAGTTTCAGTTAACTCAATTCCTGTGATCAAGGACAAGAATAAACCTAAAAAAAAAGAAGAAGGAGAAGAAGAAAGAAAATGCCCTTATTTGCCTGTCTGTGAAAAAGTAATTCCTTGAAGCTGTCGTGATGCGCAGAGCAGAGGCGAATATGTTAATATTCCGGTTTCATTGTCGCTTTGCCATGATGGACACATGGCTACGCTGATTAAAAGAAGCTGGGAGCAAAATGCATAAAAATAGAGGCAGGTTGCAATGCGATAAACCCCTAAATGACGGTGTGTGTTTGTTTTTCTGCGTCTAATAATTGCTGTTGCAGCTGGAGAGCAGAAAGAGGTTATTGAGGATAGAAGAAATGATGCTTGTGAAATACAAAGCAGTGAGTCTGTATTATAATAAAGCTTGGTGGAACATGCCCAAGACGTACCAAGTTACGAGTTTTCTTGTAACACCTACATGCATTGTGCGGCGCAGGATTTCTGCAACAACATTCGCAGATCTACATCTGTAGTGTCAGAGCGGTCTTGTTTGTGACGATGCATTGCAGCAACCGCAGGAAGACATGGACTGATTTAATCAACTATATCTGTAAAAATGTGTGTGTGTGTGTGTGTGTGTGTCTCTCACAGTCGGTGGTTTGTTCAGATGTGGATCACAGTAGATTCTCTGGGTGTGTGTTACACTCTGCTAGTGTGCAAATATATCGTGCAAGCTGGTTACACAATCATAATTTTCTAGCCAAACAAATCTACAGTCAACATCTATTTAGTATTCCTGCGGTCCAATCCAGCTTTAGCGTGTTTGTGTGCTGTCAACACACAGAAAAACGCAGAGAATGTTATGCTTTTTCATTGTAAACAAGCATTCAAGGGACTTGTAGCAGTGAGGAGTTTTGAGTGCCTCGTGTCTTAAACTCATGCCGATTGCTCACAAATCCAGCCTGACCTTGTTCAATGTCAGCGGCTGTGTACTGCGCTGTCCGAAATCTGCAAGAGTTTATTGGATGTACAGCAATCCAGTTGTGCACAACAACAAGCTGCAGTGATAGGAGGACGTTACAAAGTGCAAGGGAGCATGAAAATGCTCCTGCAACAGAGCAGAGGTAAAAGGAAAAAAAAAAAAAATACAAGCAAACAGAGTGGTGAGAATTAGCCTGAATCTACCATTATTCCCTCAGGTAGTGTGCAGTGCACAGCCTCTTCCACAGCGAGGAGAGCGCAGGGGCACCATCGTAGGAAAAGCTGTTTATCTTTGATTCCCCTCAATCAGTAATCAGGCCCGTGTTTGTGTCAATTATTTGTCCTTGTTAGACAGCTGGTAAGCCCGAACCATCTCGCACAATGCTGAGCCTCATAAAGAAAGGCAAATCCAGACTTTATAGGATTACTGACTCCCTCATAAACCAGGAACTCAGCACCCTCCTGAGCGAATATTCCATTTATAGGATTTATTTTGCAGATCCCAAAACGGAGTTCACCGCCTTGCTGAACCGAAGGAGATCATATGACACAACCCCGATGTCAACGGCGCGCTAAGCTTTTCAATATGCATCACCCCAGCTGACACCGTGAGAGGTAAATCTGGTGGGCCATCAATACAGTGGGGGAGCGAATTGAACATGATCCAAAACGTATCAGATGATAGATCACCCGGAGGGGGTAAAAGGGGATATTACTGATTACTGCGTGGATGCAGAGCAATGCAAATACAAGCGGTAGTGATTCCCAACCAGCAGTACTTCTTTCCCAGAGGGTACATAAAAGGATTGTGGGGCGGCTCGGCTGATCAGGAAAGATTAAAAGTTATATCCACATATTCAGCTTTAAGAGAAAAGTAAAGCGCCATAAAAGATTGCCAAACTGCTGGGAAATTGGTCTTTAATAAATGTATTGCTCCTCTAACCCGTAAGCCAGCAGCCTGCCAATTTCAACACGTTAAACCACATGATGCCTTCCCGGATGCATGAAAACTCTTTTGCAAAGAAGCAAAAAAAGTCAGAGTGCCTGAGCTTGACTGAAGCATAAAGTTAGTTTTTTTTATTCTTAAACCCAGATAAGTTTTGCTGAAAGATTTATAATGAAAACATTTGGTCTGAAAATAGCTATAAATATGTTAAAATGTAGTTTAGGAGTTTTACAGACCTTTTTTTTTTTTTTTTTATCAGACTTGCAGTTTATTACCTGCTACAGATGGATTTCCCAAACTTAGGCAGCAAGTCTGCAAAATGTCACTTTCCACTAAATTACAGGTCACAATGATGTACTTCAGCATGAGGCATCATGTTATTTGTCACATATGTAGGTATACCACAGGAGCTTTCATAAAAAAATAAGATGACACTAAGAGAGAATGCATTCAGAAACATTTATGGACAAACAAATCAAGAAGACTATTTGTCTGTTTTTTCTTTTAATTTCATTTTAAACAAAATAAAATCCAAGTAATGAGTACAAAGAATAAAAGGAAAACAAAAACTTGACATGTTTGAAATAAGCAAAAGCTCATTAAATCAATTCTTTTGTGCTGTCTGAAAATCACTGGCTGTGTTTAGTGCTATATAAATAAAGCTGAATTGAATTGAACTGAAAATGAACCAGATCGATGAATTCTAATGGTTTTGACAGTAAGAACAGTGGATCCGCGTCGTCTCTGTAGCTGGTGTCGTGATTGAACCTTATGGCCTTTCTTAGCAGCACAGACAGCGGATGTAGAGTATATTTGTCTCTGTTAAAGAAAAAAAAAATGCTCCAAACAACTGCTTACCTGCCAATGAAAAGGAGATTGACACATTATCACGTTAAACTAAACCCACTCATTTTACCAAGCTGAGAGATTGTGAAATGAATAAACAGAAAACACATTACACTTTTTTTTTTTTTTAATCTCCATCAACAACAAAAAGCAGAACACAACAGAGGAAAAGAAAGAGGCACCCAACTTTATTAAAGTATTCTGCAAATACCCAACAAATTAATTCTTGGGGATGAATGTTTTTCACAATTTGTTTTAAAGAAGCTTCAACTTTATAAACGAGTTCCAGAAGTCTGTTTTCTTCATTCATTTCTTTTTCTAATCCATCTTTGAAAGTTAAAATTGAGAATCTGAAACAGGCTCACACTGTTTACAAATCCATCTTTTCATCTCAAATCAAATCATGTGTGATGCTCCACAGCGGCATGAAGAGCTGCAGACTGATTCATGTCTCATCTGAACGATCACTGTTTACGTTCTATCGCGTATTAATTCATAGGTGAGAGACGTTTCCTGCTACACGTGGCATTGTTTATGTACAAGCTTTGTGAAGCCGCATGTCAGCACTGTTTGCCTTTCCCAGGAGTTGAGGTAAATTGCCAGAACTGGGAGAGATGTGAGCTTTTTTTTCCCTCCTCGTCTTCCATATTTAATGTGCCCCCACGTATGATTTTCAGCACACAAGAAAATATGTACAATGTGTTGGAACGACACACATTAGGCTGCTGGCTTTGTGCCTCAGAATGGCATGTGTGGGCCGCGCTAAAGCAGGAGATTTCCAAGTGTATGAATAATTTTGAGCTGAAAATGATAACATCTAATTAAATGAGTCAGTGGGAAGGTCTGCTTTACTCATTTGTCTGGATGCCTTTAATGCCAGCGCCTATTATTCCACACTAACAGGGCATTTCCCTTTTCTTTGATGATATCACTAATGATAAGGTGCTGCATGAAGCTCGTGTGTGCATACCATATATACTCATTTGCCTTCCATAATGGTTTCTGAAGCTTTCATATGACAATATATTCCTACATTCAGGCCACAGAGCAGCCTGTTTCTTATGAGATGACATGGGTATGACAGATGTTGGAATATTCACATCCTTTTCACGGGTTCCTCTGTCTTTCTTTCTCAGTCAATAACATTGACTCACTGCATTGAAGAAAAATCAATGTGTGCGAGGCATGATGGTATTGTGGATTCCAGACACACCGGTCTCCACCGCAGAAATGTCTCCTGATGACTCAAGACGGTTGCTGTGTGTGAAAATTGCACATCACCGAGCAGTCAGAGTGAAGGATGCAAAGGAAATAAGTCAAGGTGAAATCAAGCTTTCTCAATGCCTCCGCGTGTGTCAGAGGAGCGCCTCCTCTTCCTCCAGCTCCAAACGCACGCATCGCATCCACGCCTCGGCATGAAAAAGCCGGGCGATAGTGAGGGGTGGGGGATGGAAAGAAAAAAAAAAGAAAACGAAGAGAAACAGATCAAATATTGTGTGCTTTCTCTACAGTTATGTCAATATGAGGGTAAGTGACTGCTCAATATTCTCCACCGACCTCCAAAATGATAAGAGGGGGGTGATGTAAGAGTTACAACTGCTGCAGTGTATTAGAGAGAGCTGGCGCAGAGAGAAGGTGAGGGAGGAGCGAGTGGGGTGGGGGGGGGGGACAAACTGACGGACTGATTCAGAGATAAAGCAGAGAAGATGTTCGGTGGGGGCCCTGAAGAATAATGTTTACATGGCTGTGGCGCTTTAATTTCCTTCTAATGCACTCCCATCTACAGCCTGATCAATTATTTACACAATATTTTCCTTTTATACTTAAGTCATGCTATTTAACTGGATGAAGAAAAAAAAAAAATTCAAAGGGCTAAATGCCTTTGGTTTAATTCAGGCTCCTCACTCGGCTTTATGATGTATTCAGGCTTATCAGACATGCTCTGCCCACACTGGTTGTATTGAGTATCAGATCACAATCCACAGTCAATGGCTTCTGCCTGCACTATACAGCGATGTGTTCTCGGGGGAAAACTCCTCCACACAGAGGAGTGTATTCAGTTTCCTAGCAGTGTGTGCGAGGATGTGCGCTGCGTTGGAGGCGCCGGGGTGACCGTTTGATAAAGTACTGCTCTTGTGCAAAACTCGTTAACAGAACGTGATGCAGTTCAGTGGGAGGACGCGTGGAGCGTATTGTAAACGGCGAGCTTTGCTGGAGAGAGCAACAGGGCGGCGGAGCACTAACATACATGTTGTGTACTGTTTAAAAAAAAATAAGGACTTGAACTCCATGGCTTTCGACCCTTTTTAGAAGGATTTCGAGCCTGATAACCATCAGTCTGTTGCCATGCATAGAATTAACGCCAGATAATTCATACAGAAAAGCACATAAAGCTAGAAAGTCTGAAGTCTGCTTTGAGCCAGAGGAAGGAAAAGTATCTGTAGTCTCTCTGATATAGGTACGCTCTGGAATGAGAGTATTTTTTTCCGAATGTTTTTTTTTTTTTCTCTCTCTCTCTTGTTTTTCATTTCGGTTTCGTTCAGCTGTGTCAGGTAGGATCGGGGTCACTGTTGGAACGGTTTGAAAAGTCCTCCAGAAAGAGTACTGAACCAATGAACATTCAAAAACGACGAAAAAAAATAAAGTTAACCTTTCACACCATTGGGGATCCTCACTCTAAGTTTTCAGTACACCTCCTTGTTCGCACTCGTCCTCTGCAGTCGCTGAATGGATTTTTGAAACGGCATCCCAGGAGGTGTTTTTTCGGAGAGAAAAAGTATCATTGAATTACAATCAAATTGAACTCCAGGCAGACTACCGTCTGTAGGGAAAAGGGACGCAAAAAGAGAATAAATCAAAATGCCACAATGAATGTTGAATGTTTGCTCTACACCCAGAGAGATGTCGCTCTGTGACGACCGCAGGTCAGACTGATCCCTCTTCAGGGACCCATAAAGAGATCTGTCAAGTCCCTGCGTCTCGGTGTCAAGTGGGAGTTTGAACAGATGCTCTCTGACCTGACGCCCTTGTCGACCAAACTCAATAAACCCACCACCATCAGACTGCGTCAACAAAGTTTCACTGATTTTGCCATAAATGTCGCACATGTAACTGTTCGACTCTGGCGTGTTTGAACTCACTCAGGAGAAAATTGTCATCCTGGAAGACTCATTGACCTCCCGCTTCTCTCTGCAAGCTTCACCACACAAGTAGACTTATCCCAATCCCAATCAGGATTAGTGTAATGTAGAGATTAATTAAAGGATAATTCTGTTTTTCATGACTTTCAGATATGTCTGTAGCCTGGGATTTGTCTGCGTATTTATCGAGTGAGCCAGAATTACTTCAAGGTATTATGCATAAAGTTTGTCTAGGACCAAGAAATACTCCCAGCTTAGATAAACACCAGAGATAATTATAAAGCCTCCTACGGGCACATTAGGAAAAGAGCAGAGCTCATATGAGGCCATTTTATCACAGTGAATGCCAAATTATGATGTCTTTTCTTTTATTAGTTGCAGGAAATGTAATGCATTAAAAAAAACTGTATCAAGGTAATAGAGAAACAGTTGTTCTGTTGATGATTACAAGAAGAATATTTAGCGTTGCTCATTTTTTCTGTTCACTTGGATCAATGGAAACTAATGAACGCTGTGAGAAAATGACCCGACGGGCAGGACAGATAGCGTACGAATGCCTTCAAAGCCTAATGTTTCACACTGGGAGCAGTGGTACCTTGGATTTGTTAAGGCACAAGTCTCTTTTTATCCTTATTTTAGCTCCTGCCTCACTTTATGAACTCTTAACCACAAAGCAGAGCAAATACAAGAAACCAGGCACATCCAGCTGTGACGCAGATGTGCCTCGCTGTTTTGCTTTGCTTCACCTTGTTAATGCCGACTTAATTCGTGGACAAACAAACACACGAGACAATAGCCGCGGTTATGCTGCCGTTTGCTCTGTGTCTGCTGTGCCTTTGTTCCTTCTTCTGTTCCTTCTTCCGTCTATATTAATGGGACAAAAGGTGGATACAGAGGGCCGGAGTCTTGCCACCTCGACTGTGCCTCTGAACCGATGTTGTTCAGCAGCAGCACAGCCAAAAGAGGCAAAACGGTGCCTGTGCGAATAGGTGAGCCTCCTCAGTGGAAAAACACACACACACACACACGAATGACACACACACACACACACACACACACACACACACACTGTGGCTTCATTACATCTCTACTGCAATAAGCTGGATCACTGTTTAAGACAACACAGCATTTGGCATCATGCCAATTTTATCCGTTTCATTTTGGTGCTGAAGAAAAATCTCAGTGTTTGTCGGGTTAATAATGAGCATGTGTGCACAATCTGTTTATTGATCAGAAAATTCTAATTAAGTCGGCTCTCTCTTGATTTCGCCAGATATCAGTTTCTCTACCAGGCCTAATCTATCAGAGCAAGAAGTTTCTACGTCTGGAGTCAGGGATTTTCCCATTGGGGTGTGCGTGTGTGCGTGTGTGCGTGCAGACGTGCGCGTTTTCACTCATAACCTCTCCAGGGATGCCATGCTAAGTTGGATAAAGCAGTGAAAAGCAGGATGGATGGATATAGCAGACTTACGTTGAGAATGTAACTCAACTTAAGGTTCAGCCATTAATAGAAATTCTAGTTTTTCAGCTTAGCACTTGGTCTCAACAAAGATCATCCATCTTTGAAAAGTGAGAACTACTTCAGGTAAAGAGGTACTTCCTACAACTGTCCCAGATGGTTAAAATTTCAAACAATCTTGTTTAAATGTATTTTCAGAACATTTCCTGTGGGATTCTCACAAGGTAACATCGCATTGGAAACCAGACCTACACTGATGTGTTAAGTGTTGTGTTACATTGACGAAAATAATACGTCAAAACAAAACCTAGACTGCTGCAGAAATGAAAGAATAGAAGAAAACTCCTTATCTGGCAATCTAAGAAAACTCAAACTAGGAAAAGGGCTCAAAGATAATCTACCTGGTGAAAAACTTACCAAACCGCAGCCCAAAAGAGGCGTCCTGTGGACTCCTGTAGAGCTGCTGGCTTCAGTCCATGATAGCTAGTGCTTATTCCCTCCTTGAATCCCTCAGGTGGTCAGCAGTCATCCAAACCTGGCACAAGGGAGAGAGACAGAGAAAATAAAACATCCATGCCTGGCACAAAACAGCAAAGATTTACAATAAATTTGTATTTTTTTTAACTTTTATTTAATTTACTGAACATCTTGCTTAATTATTTTTTCTTTAACCCATCCTACTCAGAGTTAATCTACAGAGCTGCTGAGGTGGCGCCGGCCAGCAATTAACATCTCACTAATATCAATTACTGCTGTTTATTCCATCAGATGAATTGCAACTAATTATCAATTAAAATGCTCATATTGAGATTTGGAAAAGCTTGTTGCCGTCAGATCTTCTTAAAGTCACTGCAGTTCGCAAGTTTAACTTTTACCTTGTTTAGATACACTAACAAAAAGTGAAAATTAAAAAAAAAAAAAAGTTTACTCCATACTGACTGCTTCACTTTCTGGACAAAAATATAGAACTGTCTGCTGATAAACAACATGCTTTAAAACCGATCAGCAATTTATCCGAGTCGTCTTGATTATTTCAACCTTCCTAATGGAGGTAAGAACCTGAAGCCAGTTAATCTTTTGGCGAGACTGGAGGCACGAGGGGCTTTCTTTCAAACTCTCGCGGGGGGGGGGGGGGGGGGGGGGGGGGGGGGGGGGAAGAAAGCGGCCCTTCATGATCCATCCAACCTAAATAAACATCTGCGAGCAAATAAACAGAGCAGATTCCTATTAAAGGTCAAGTGCTTAAGTCTGCAACAGAAACATGACCAGGCTGTAATCCAACATCTCAAGCAAAGCAAACAGCAATGTTCTGAGCAAACAGAAATGTCAGAGCTGGACTGAAAGCCATCTCCGCGGGAGGCTCTTTTTATCACTGCAACATGCAAGAGACACTGTTTACATGCCAACCATAAGGAATAGAAGAGATGCTGCGAGTAAGCAGACACAGAAACAGAGGGAAGAAGGGAGAGAGAGGGCCAACAGTATGTGCATATAATCCTGGACATATTAAACTCCAGGGTGCGCTCCTGGATTTTTATGTTAATAATGTGCACCAGCACATGGCAGGCAAATGGGTTGTGGATTCTCCACTCATTAAATGAGGTCATTTACTGTACCAGCAGAACTTAATCCAAGCTGAGATGAGACCAATTCCATGTGCGGCATGCTTCCATCATGCCCCGTTCACTCAGCGTGCATTCAATTAGGCATGTTGCTCTGAATGGCAGAGCGCACCAATTTCTGACTGGACTTCCAGCACACAAGGGAAAGATAGCGCAAATGAGCTCCATTATATTTCACAACTTGTACGTGGAACATGAACAGTGCTGTGTTTCAAGTGCATTTTCTGAAAAGTTGTTATATTTGTGGTCACGGATCTAAGCTGCTCGGTAAAAAATATATATTTGCTGAGCTTCTTTTCCTCATCGTGCTCTCTTAGCTGTCCATAAGGACGGATGCCCACAGCCACCAAGTGTGTCCTGGTTCACTGAGCCTTTCACTTCATCATAATCTTTGTCTCATCAAATCACATCAAAGTTATTTTTCCCCCATGATGTAGCGATTTATCATTATAGTTTCACTTGAATGCGTTGTAAATGCCCTAAATCCACCTTATGTTTGCTTTCTTACTGTCATGTTATCAGCATTCAACAAAAAAAAACTGCTGCTCTCACAAACTGCTGTGCACAAGTCCGAAGATGAATGGGATTGTATCGTAATCTCAAACGTTGCCTTGCATGAAACATAAAGTAAAGTCCGTTACTCTCTGAATCAGCTATTTGTGCCCGACGCCGTCTTTGATCCAACAAAGCTGAAGGAAAAATACAGTAAATTAAACTCTGACGTCGCTGAAATCATTAAGCGTCTTAAAGAAATTATTGTTTAGCTGTTTACTTTGATCCCTGACGGTGTCGCACACGCGCACACACACACACACAAAATATATTAAAAGAGTACTAAACTGCAAAGTACTCGATGAACCCTAACTCTTTGAAGTAGGTGCATAAAAACAACGTGGAGCCACATTTGTGAAGCCTCTTTTGTGATTTCGTACATACAAAAGCATGTTTGCTCTTTTAAGTAGTTTTTTTTTGTAATTATTGTGCTTTTTTTTTTATCACTGGACTCAACATGAAGCACAATAAAAGCAAAAAGCGTGATTTAATATACTTAAGCCAAATAAGTCCTCATATCGACAATGGATACCTCTCTCCTTGCGCTACAGATTTGTTTAAAGAACAAACATAAAAAATGGACAGCATCTTAATTATGTAAAGAAATATATTCTACATTTTATATTTGTATGTATCTCAGGATGAAAATCTGATATGAAGAAAACTATATCCATCCATATATGCATCCATTCATTAAAGAATCATTAATTGGAGATGTGCGAGCATGCGTGCATGCATGTGTGCGTGCACCTTTCCTATGAAATGTGGGCTGTAATTAATTGCAGTATCGACTACAGAAACAATGCAGCATTTCATCTGATTTCCACACCACTGACCATTAAAATACAAAATAAAACAGTTCATTCTAGCTTCATTATTGCAGCAGGATTTACAGTATTGTACTTGACTTCCTGTGCATGACCCTCTTCTCCAATTACTGTCAGTTTCAGAAAGATTGATTTCTCATTGCAAGCTCTGGCAGTGGAGGTCTCGCTACCCAGAATTCACTGGGTGCAGATTTCAACCTTTGCATTTTACAAAGTTTGTCTCCGTTTTTATTGCTAATCCTTGCGTCATCAGGTGTCACCTTATGTCAGCAGAGATTCGAGATGTGTCTGCACTACGTACAGCGTGTGCAGCGAGAGCTCAAAATATCTCTAAAGTGTGTGATCACAGACCCAGCGCTGCAGCTGGGATTTTTTTCAGGCTTATTTCTATTTCTTTTAACATGGTATTTACAAGACCAGGTTATACATCATCTAATGATGCACATTGCTCAGCGATTTCACAGAATGGCCCCTCGGATGAATCAAATAGCCCAAGGTGTGATTTCAAATGCGCACACAACCACCCACCCACCACACACACACACTCATGCACACACGCTCAACTTGTTCATTTCACTCCACTTGTATTTTCCATTTTATGTTTCATGCTACTTTTAATAGACACAAAGGTCGTGTCGCAAAGAAAAGTGGTTGTCGCTGACTGACTAACTCACTGACTGATGCTCATTTTCAACATTTTCAAGGCGACCCAATGAGCTGTGGACCAAAAGACAGGCAGAGGGCTGAGCTATGCACAGACAGATACATAAAGAGACAAAGGTGAGCTGTGTACAGTGATGTTATACAAATAGAGGCGCGCCAGACAGCCATACAGAGGGCGGATTGACAGAAATGAGTCAGACGGAGCGTCTCTGAAGTACAATTTCCAGGCAGCTCTCTAGCTGCGTATATAGGCCTGGCACAGTTATTACGTACTCGTCTGAATGCAGTTATTCAAGCAGCAATTATTAGAATAGTTTCCATTGATCCATATGAAGATAGCTGAATGACGCTAATTTTTCATTATTTCACTAGTAGCACTTTCCTTCACTCGACGCTGTTTTCCACCGCCGATGTTTGAATGTTGCAGATGCCTTCCTGCAGAGCCTCTTTTTCTTCTGCCGTTTAATGTTTCACGGGAATTGAGTGTTTATTTTTTCGGGGCTTAATGCCCACAGTAATATCAAACTGGCCACACACTTTGATGAGCTTTTATTGACACCAACGTCATGGATCGGGCTGCAAAGTTCATCTCAGTAGCACTGTGGGTGCCGTTTGAGTAGAAGCCAACTGGAAAAAGTAGCGCCCCATAAAGCGGAGGAGGTGATTTATCACATTCACCACAAACTCTTTCATAATAGCAGCAATAAACAAAGAGGAAGAACACAAAGAGCGAACTCACCAAAATCATGTGACAGTTATGTGATAATCCTGACTTTGCATTTTGCAGTATCAGTGTACCCCCCACTCCCCCCCCCCATCCCCCCGATGTCTGCTATTAGATTTGTGCCTATAAACGCTCCAGTGTCATCATCCACAACGTGATCATAAACGATAAGCTCGTCAGTGGAGGGCGGCACGCTGCAGCAGCGGCGGCGGCGGCTAATTGTTTCCTCACAGCAAGAAAGGTTCCTGTCAGGCTATGATCGGGCAGAGGAGGGAGGGGTGTATCCCACCTCTGGTCACATCGCCCTCCCACAGTGATTAAAGCTATTCCACAGGCAGACTGAAAAAAAGAAACACTTGTAAGTGTAAAATTGAACATGTCATCTCATCTGTCCGACACCCAGAGTAAAAGTCACTCTCTGAACTGCAGGATCACACTGCGGACTGTACCAGTCCTCAAACGAGCCTGCCAAACTGGCTGTAGTCAAATTCCTGAAGGAAATTCACGTCGATATATTTTTGGTGGTTGCACCCGTCTGTTACCGTCGGGATTTTCTGTTTTTTTCCCTCTTCCTACACTCATATTGCATTCCATCTTAAAACTGCCAACAAAAACAAAAAAAACAAAAAAAAAAGAAAGAAAGGAAAATGCCCCCTCTGAATTACACCTTCATTTTGGTTCCTACCTTTCTCTGGTGGTTTTTATGCCCTCCCTGTGCCTACATGGCTTTTCTGCACTCTGGCTTTCTCCCAGTGTCCACAGACATGCTGGGTAGGTTAACTGGAGTGTTTAAATTGCCTGTAGGTGAGTGTGTGACTCTGAGCGTGCGGCTGTCTGGCTGTGTTAATCTTCGGATGGCTCTCTGGCCTGCCCAGGGTGTACCCTGTCTTACGCCCTGTGCTGGACTGGTTAGACTTTAGCCCGCCTGGAGGAAGTGGTCATAGAAGGAAGGATAGGTTTCTCTTTGCACAGCTGCTAATCTTTAATGCAACTTCGTCTTTATATTTCAAATACATAGTATCACTTCAATTAATTAATAAACTTTAATGCGTGCTGCAAATTAAAGCTTCACGCCAAAGTTGTGCATCTGCTCAGCATGCGTGTGGCGTCACAGTGTCCCGACACGTTTTAGTACACTTCTATTTTACTGCAGCGACATGAAGAGTTAAGCCACCAGGGACGAGGCTTTCAGCAGCTGTGCAGCGACTGTTTAAAGTTTTTATAGGCATGAAGACATCTTCCCAGAAGGTCATATTAAAATACCTGCTTCTTTGTCTCCTCCTGAACTGCTTCTATTTCTTCATAAAGACAACAGCAGCATTTACTTTCTGCAAAAACAGATAACCCCGCAAGAAGTGCAGAGTATTAAACATTAAATATTTTGAAACATTTTGTCCAGAAGGGCTTGTGAAACCTGAGGTAAGGACCATTCAGACAGAGTGGCATCTACAAAAATAGAAACTAGGTGGTTTTAACCTTCACAAACCCATATTTCATCAACAAAAGAGACAGTTCTTGATTATGCAAAGAACAGGAAAATGCAGTTTTGTTGAAAATAAAGCAGCACTCGAATAAGTGAATGCTACAGTGGTTCAGTGTGACGGTGGGTCGTGGTTTATAAACCCTGAAAGCAACTATGACAAAAAAAAAACCTGCAGACTGGAGGCCCATGGGGTCAGCAAAGAAAATATCTCTGCTGTATCACATACAGTATGAAACTCCTTCCAAATCCCACTCTGCAGACAGATAAAGCCTACAACCAGGCAGCACACAAACAGACGGCTAACAGTCTAGTGAATCTCTGCGTCAGAAGTTATTTACAAGTTCCTCGAGACAGTTTATCAATTCATTTCGGTCTCAGGTTTTTTACCACTTCACTATAAATTCCCAAACATCTGTGATAAATTTGCTCAGTGCTCCGAATGAGTGCCATTTGTCTGCCGCTCCGTTATTTTTTTTCCGTCGCTCTGCCTTTATGATTTATTCGAGAATCGGCGTCTGTTTGTTACCTAAAGCAAGAACAACTCTGAAAAGATAAAAGCTCTTCTTCAAAGAGTTCATCCGAGTTCAGCTCCGTTCGTTTTCCGTCTGTAGCTCAGCCTCACTGTGCCAATGCGCCACACTGGATGAAGATGTGAAGCAGTCACATCCATATTATCCACAATAAACTTCTGTTAAATATTGTTTGTTGGGTTCTTGATCTTAAAATACTTACTCGTGAACAATGTTAGCAGAAATTGAAATTTCATGGGTCTGCGATTCTCTGGAGTGAATTATTAAATTCTTGATATTTTTGCAGTGTTTTTTTTTTTTTTGCATTCCTTGCTTGTTTGCGCTCAAACTAAAACTAAGTAATAATATACAGAAGCTATCCAGCGAGGAAAAAGAAATTTATTTATATATTCCAGAACTCATCGAAGCAGGAATAATCAGGAGTCAGGGGGATGCCTTTTCCCAACATGTTTTTCTCAGTTTAATGTTTGAAAAGAAATCGTGAGTGAAATAAGTGAAGGAATATTACATTTATGAAACATTTTCAGAATAGATTTTAATCCAAGTAGAAAGATGTGAGCATCCATTAAAGTGGACGTTTAACGAAGTCAAGCTTCGTAATGGATGTGGGCTCTGGTAGGGTCTCCAGGTGGAGGAATGGAAATGTTTTGGGGGTTATTCCCCGATAAAGGGAAGAAGGAGAGAGAGATGGTTGTGGTGGTGTCGTCGCTGGACTGTTGTGGTGAACGGTGGGGTTAGCTGTAAAGTTGTCTGTTGAGCGGTTGTTTTCATCCTCACCTGAACTCACGAACTCAGTCATGACAGAAATGTTGAGATCATGGATGCAAGTGGATAAAATTAGGGATTTTTTTTTTCCCCCCCCAAAGTTGAGCAGTTGCATCTCAACATCACAGGGAATCATTTGAGATAATTTGATCATGCTTGTGTCGGCAACAGCTAGAGGACGTTATATTTTAACGGAAATGTTCCAACAATGCCTCTTCGGGACTTGCACCAAGAGAACAGATAATCTATGGAACACTATCTCCTGGAGGGTTCCCCATAACACAATCACATAGGTAAGTGCACAAATGAATACAGCCCAGAAGTAGAAAAATAGAAATTTCATTCCTTTAATACATATGACAAAGGACATTTTACTTTAATTTCAACAACCAGTGAGCTAAACAAGTCCACAGCGGCTATCCAGTCTGAGACAAACACCCAGGCTTGGCAAGACAGTCTAAAGAACTGTTCAGATTGCAGCTGGCATCACAGTCTTTGCTCACAGCTCTGTGCTACTTTACCTCAACCTCAGGAGAACGCTCCACACCAACTCCTCACACGCTTTGCAGCAGACATGTGCTCAGGAAGGCAAAGAGAGACAGAAGTCAAAAGGTGGCACCTTTATGCCGTTCCACTGATTGGACTCCACCCCACCTGGCTGCTTCCTCTACTACCTGAGACTGACCACACCCCCACAGCCATCCTGAACATAACACTCAGGGAACACTGGGAAATACAACCAAACAGTTACACTTCCTGTCACTATGATAATTAACACAAACAACAAGCATACCTGAAATATACAAACCTCACTAAATCTTGTGTTTTCACTCTTTTAACAGACTTTAAAACTTATTTTCTCTTCCACACCATTTCTCTGTGCGTCTGCTAATGCGTTCCCACCCGGAACCACTGCATAGTGCATACAATGACTTCTGCCACAGTAGCTCTCTATCATTTGGCAGGTAGGAATGAAAATTTCATCAAATGTAAACATGACTAATTCACTGCAAATGTGATACAGTTACGCTTGTTCAGAATAGCCAGGCAGGAGCTGTGCCTCTGCAACTCCAAACAAATCGAAATGGCAAAATCTGTAATGACTGCTGCAGACTCCACTAAGGGCCAATCCCAATTCTGCCCCCCAGCCCTCCCCCTCACCTCACTCCTTTGTCTAGCCCTTCCCCGACGAAGGCAGATGCAATGACTCTTTACCCTAACTCATTCTCATGAGCGATTTCAAAATATAACCAACAATTTGAAACGTGGCTAGGATTTGTCTGGAGTAGCAAACGACTGCATGTCTTATAAAACACGAGTGTCATTCATATTAATATAATTAATCATGTTTAATTATTTACATTCACATGTTTCCTTCCAGCTCTGCTCTTCCATCTTGTCAGCGGACGCGGTGTATCAGGGGAAATTTCTCATAGCCCTTCTTTTCAAGTGAGCTCCCGGCTCCTCTTCGTTTCAAGGGCTGTGCAGCCCTTCCCCTTCACGCTCCCCCTTCCCCTCGCTGAGGACTGGGACATCCCTACACTAGACGTAAACACACAAAATAAAGGCTAAGGGGGGTACAATTTAGATTGGCCCTCAGTTTTAGATCTTTCAAATTTAACTTTTACATTTTTTCAAATATATGCATACTTTGATTTATTTACTTAAACAGTTATTATTGACATAAGAAAAGAGTTAAACACAGAGTCAGTTCATTTGTTTGGGAACTAAAAATTGAATTAAGTGTACAAAATGCCTTTTTTTAAATACGTGAGCATAAAAAAAGTCAAATAAATGAATCAGAAATGAAAACAAATCTTGTCTGCAGCCTGATTTTTAAGCCCCAGTGACCCAGTGACATGGATTATGAGCAGAGCGCAGACTTCCATCAGAGCCGAACAGTGAGCTCTGGGTTCAGTCGCAAGTCAACACTGCACCTCGCAGGAGGCAAGAAAATCATGAAAAAGTTTTCCGATCAAACAGCAGCACCTGAACAATCAAACTAGCAGATGCTGCAGAAATTTTAAATACCTGGTTTTAAAGTAAAAGCTGTGCAATTTGCCAGTTTTATCCAAAACTTTTCTGACTCTTTAGCGAGCCGTTTACGGCTTATGTAAGTGCACGTTCAAAAAAGACGCCCTTTGTCTCACCTACTTGAAGCACAGGTAGTACAGTTTGACAGCAAATTGGGTTTGTTGTCTGCACTCCGGTGGGATCTGTAACCTCCTTCGCCAAGTGATTCAGTAAATGGAAAGAGGAAGGCTCTGCCAAGTGCAGCAGAACAAACAGAGCTCATTTAAAAAGTGTGTACTATAATCAAGGCTTGCATGTTTGCCATCTTACCTCAAAATATGACTATTGGACATATTTCATTTGTGCCATGTCTGATGTTTTTCATTCATTCGTTCTCCATCCAATTTGACTATTCAAATATTGGGAGTGGAACCACTGAGCAGCACTCCGGCTCCAGCTCCAGCGCCGACCGTAACCACAGCACCAAACCGGAATGGCCGACTGTAAATAATAAATGCTCGTCTTCTGCTGTCTCCATATCATACATGAGAAAGCTTTTATGCCGTCAAGAAGCAAAGTCTGGAAAATCAATGTACCGTAGCCCGAGGTCACTCACTTTTTATTGTACCCATGTAATACACGAGCCTTTGAACAAATAGCAGACAGGAACTCTGCTATGAAAGTCAAGTAAGGAGAAAAGAAGGCAGCAAGGTGTAAGAAAGGACAACTCAACCCAAGTCAGGTCTGGGAAGAAAAGCTGAAGTGTTTTTGTCTGTCTTCTGTATGTTATGTCCTCTTCGCTTTTACTATGATATGCACAATGCTTTTTCAATTTACATGGAAAACACGAGAAGTTCCCATCAAACAATCAGCTCTTGATATGTTGCGGTTGAGTTTGCATTGACTCAACACTTTAAGTATGTTTGGAGAAAATGTGCTGAAACGGACTCATTACTGAACAGACAGAAATGACTTATTTTCATCAATACAGTCAAGAAAATCACACCGAGCAAACTCCCCTTTCCATCGCTGTATTTCTTTCTTTTCAATAAACAAGGCTGGCTTTAGTTATTTCAGATATTTCTAGATTTTCCTCCTTCTCCGAGTTGCTGTCATGTTTCTCTTCGCTCTCTCGCCACTCTGCCTCCACAAAAGCTAATTGTGTGAAATTATTCTGTCTGCCTCAAGTCATTGGTAGTCAATTGAAAGTAGTTTCTTTTTCAATGGAAATGACAACCCTTCATAATCTATTCTCTAAGAACTGTAATTTGTCAGACAGCTACATCTTACTAGTCACTGGTCTTCCTCTGTTATGAGAGTTAACTAGGCTCACTTATAGAGTTACCTTTGTTTTTGTGGCTTTATTATACTAAATCATTACTTGATTCATGAATTAAATTAAACACAACACAGAAACAAAAATGTGCCTATTTTGGTGGTGGAACCTTTTCTTTTTTTAAAAGTTTTGTACATACTTAAACAGATAACAGAATTGGTCTCTATTATAAATTTGTTAAAAACTGGTATTACTAATGGTATTTAAATATTGGGTGTTTTGGCAGTTTGCCTCACCAGAAAGTATCCGATTTATTTTACTTGTATAAAGTATATACTTGTGCTGATATGAAATACCAATGCAAGTGCTTATTTGAAATTTTTCGTGGTCATATTTTCTATATCTGATGCTATTAAATTTCAGTCAAAATGGAACTGACACTTGAACATTTATCCAGAAGATGTCTTGGATTTGGCACATCTCCCCATCAGATGAAAATAATAATAATAAAAAAAAAGATAATGCATAACAAGATGCTGATTGTTATATTTTTACTATTACAAAGTTTGCCAAAAAAATTCTGTTTTTAGTCCAATAAAGTTTCATTTCTTAGACTTGAACATTGAAGTATATGGTTGTTGTTTTTTTTAAAGAGTCAAAACATACCGTCTCTCTAAAATACAACCAGTATGATAAAACATTCCAGTACCAAGTATCACAACTGGATCAATGATGACTGAACCTGCTTTGCAAAGGTGAGAGACAGATTTTATTTATGCATCTTTTTTTAATTCAGTTCACAATCTTTCATTTAATAAGCAGACCAAACATTCTGGTTTCACTTTGATTCCTGCAATATGATGAACCACTAAATATTTTATTGTAGAGAAGTTTGATTTGGAATAATTTACTTGTGAGTTCAATCAGATGCCTCATCGATTGAAGACTGAACAGAGGAGTGAGCAACACCAGAGAGAAGAATATTAAGGCTAC
This sequence comes from Salarias fasciatus, assembly GCF_902148845.1. NCBI lineage: Eukaryota > Metazoa > Chordata > Actinopteri > Blenniiformes > Blenniidae > Salarias > Salarias fasciatus. Next base: position 9,117,457 of record NC_043746.1, on the reverse strand, counting down.
TATTTACGCTTTGGAATATAATAGTTTGATGTCTGGCAGGCCTTCCTCAGTCTGAAGGGTGATGACGTGTGATGCAGCAGACTGAAAGAAGTCACGTGAGCAGGCAACTAAATAACATGCAAATTGAAAGGCGGCAGTGAATTGCACTCTGGGGAGTTCTTTGCCCTGTGGAGAGTGCCACTGGCAGCCTGTGTGCTCGCACCACAGCCGCTGAGTGAGTATGAAACCATTTGGCCCGCTGCCTCCGGTTCCAAACATTCAGACCCCCGGTTGGACAACTCTTCTGTAAGAGTGCTTAGCATCCACTTTGAATTAATGAACTAGAATTCTCTTTGTACCATCTGACTTTGTGAATGCTCCAATTTGGCAACAATGTTTCCTCCTGTTCTCCAGAGTGCCAGTTCTATTCTTTCTTCTTCTTTTTTTTTTTTTTTTTTAAATGAAAACTTCATATCATTCCGTATGCAAAATTTGATTCCAGTAGATGCCGCCGCTCAACTTTAGGAGTGTCATTCGAGATTTAAAATTAAACTACTGTGTGACTATGGACTCTTGAGCACTCTTGGTCATTGCTTTTTTTTTTTTTTTTAATTTTTTAACTTTGCACTGTTCAGCATCCTTAATTAACCTTAACTTTTGCACCTCCTGCATTTCATTCATCCACCCATCTTGAATGCAGCACCGTGCGGCTGCATTGACGGGGCTGTAGACGGGCGGCAGCAGATCCAGGCAAGTAATCACAGTGACACACAGTCTCACACACTCAAGTTTACAGGAAATTCAAAGTCACGTTTTTGTACTGTGCGAGCAAACTGGAAAACCTGGGGAAACACACACGTGCACAGAAAGAAAGCAAGCTAAGTTCACACAGTCGAACAAAAGAAGCGACACGTCACTCTGCAGCCTCATCCGGAAAAATCCCTCAGATAAAAGCAAAAACTTAATTTACGCAGCAGAAAAGTGTAGTTTAATTAATTTGCATGCAGGCATGTGCAATTATTTCATGGTTGTAATCACATAACACAGACTCTCAATCCTCCGCACTGTGAATCATTCTTTCTCCCTCTGTTCAACGTTGGAAGGTAAATGAGAATTAATCGAGACCACAGTCAGTGACAAGAGGAATATGTTTTCAACAAACTGACCTGTACTCATCCATTTCGTCTCTTCTTCATTTTGCCTTATGTCCCACTTCTGCTTCGAGTTTTGTGCCGTAGGATTGTGCCAGGAGACGATCTGATCGTATATTAGTGATCAAAGGTATGAAAAGCAATTCTGTTTTTACGCTGGGAGAGAGGGGGAGAGACAGCAGTGTTTTTCAGTCGAAGCTTTCATTGGGTTTTGCATGTTCATTTAAACAACAATGGTAATGAATAATTGCGCAGAGAGCTCTTTGCCTCTGTGCCAACAGGAGGAGACAACTTTTCTGAGAAGCAGTGGACTGTGATCCGTATCAAAATGTTCCTGACTGAACATGTGAAAACACAGAAGTGATGCTGTTTCCTTTGGATTGTATAAACAGGGTCATGAGCAGAAGCTCTGCCACCACTTGCACTTGGAAACACCTCAGAATAATAAATATGCAACGCTGTCTAAAGGAGGAAATAAATGAATTGAACTGAGGTTCAAAGAGCATTTTGTTGTCACATTTAAATCTCAGTCAAGACTCCCGGTTCAAGCCCAAATCTTCAATTCAGGCTTTATTTCCACATGAAATAACATCAGAAACAGGGTCATATGAACAGATGCAGAAATGAAATGTGCCCCAAACATTTCTCTAAGAATCCAATCCAAAAAGAGAAATGAAAAGAGGAGTTTTTGTTTTGTTATCTTTTTTTCATTTTTCCTAATGAATGCATTTTTTCAAGTTAACTTTTAGAAGCCAACTGTAACGTAACTCGGAGATAACAGCGATCATGCAGGACCATCTACGACTGGACCACCGAACTCTAACCCTACAGAGGCAACATGGTCACCTCCAACCTCGCCCCTTTGAACTGACTGAACTGAGTAGATCTTTCTTGTCATGCATATAAAATATGAGGTGCAAAATGATGTACGTTTTAGTGTTTACCTATAAAATTCCAAAATTTCTCAGAAAAACAAAATCCAGAAACAACAGGAGTCTCGCGGGGGAGGCAGACCCAGTGATGGAGGTGATGAGAGACGATACAGGGGAGGATAATGGAGGTGATCAGAGAGTCAGGGCTTCAGACGCTTTTTTGTAATCGGGGAATAAACTGTTTAGGAATCTGTTGGTTCTGCACCTGATGCTGCGGTTCCTCGTGTGGGTGGGCTCCTCGGAGACCCTCAGTGCTTTGGTCATGCAGCGTTTTGCAGCCGGCAGCAGAAAGCGCCAATTATTTTCTCTGCTGCTTCAGTGCTGTTGACAGAGTAAAGAAAGCTGGCAAACAAGCTCATCATCATGTACGTCAAGGATAGAAAGAAATGAACTTCAATATTTGAGCTATGTACTGTATTCATGTTGTATTTTCTTTCTGTTGTTACCATATGCAGAATTTGCTACAAGAGTTATGATAAAAATGTAGAATTACAAACGACACTTCACAAAATTGGTGAGAGAGATAAAGTGGGTGTGTGAAGTCAATACATGGTCTCAACACGGCCATTTTCTCAGTGAAATCTCTAAAACTTAACGTGAATGCGTTCAGAAAACTAACAATGGAACGAGGCACTATTCCACCCTCTCAGTTTCTGATGAATGCAGAATTAAAGGGGCTGTATCATGCTTTTTTTAGCTAGTCCAAACCCTAGAAATGGCATTAACATGGTAATAGTTTATTTTTGGTGCAAAGGAAAAGTAATTTTGTGTGAAATAAAAGATTTTCTGGGGCTAATTCTGAAACCCAGAAGAGAAAACGCTCCGTTTCACTGAAAATCCCGCCTCTCCCCCTGTGGACTTTGACTGACAGCGTACTTCAACCAATCGGCGCTTCAAAACAAATACGCTGGCTAGGCTCAGGGGAGCCGTCTTCTCCGTGTGACGTGAACGTGGGAAAACAGAGAGTTTTCACGGGTGCGGGAGGGGCTGCCTCTCTGAGCAACACAAACACGAGGAAAGCTCAAACACTCAGGCACGAAGGAAAAAAACGCTTTGGGGGTGTTTTAGGTGAGTACATAGCCATATAACAAGGTTAAAACATACAAAAAGTGAATTTTGCATGATACAGCCCCTTTAATCATTTTTAGATATGTTTATAGTTCAGATATTTATACAATTATCAATCAAAAGATGTTTCACAAAAAATACATTAAAAAACATTCTATTATATTGTGATTGGATGTTTTACCTCATACTTTACCATATACTTTTAATTTTAAACCCCCTTCAATCTAAACAAATAGTCATCTTTACATTCTCATCCACATATTATTCAAGAAAATGAAAATAATGAATAATACTTTTATCAAAAATATACCATATAATTGATAGAGCAAACATTTGATCCAGAGTTAAATCATAACTTCTTCCTCCTCATAACACAGCATCCTTCAGTCTGACTTATTGTTGTAACTTTATGAAAGGTCAACGACGAACAAAACCACAGATTCACTAACAAGAGTGTGTTAAATAGTTAAATACTGACCTGTATCATACATTTTGCCAAAACCGTCATTCTTTTTGTTAACTGTAGTTCTGGTATTCATTAATGCATTGCCCTTGAACTGCGTATAAAGTGCAGTACTTGTGGCATCTTTCTCAGGCTGACAAATAGCACTAATGGAGCATATTTCTGTCTATCTCGCCGTGATCAGGTCCTATATGGTGCTATTCAGCATGCATTAACAAAAAAAAGCACTCATCTTTCTCTCTGCAATAAAGAGCTCTTCAAGAGGGTGTCCGTAAATATCCCAATTTCATGGTCAAAAACCAGCCCGTGATATGATGGCCAAGGTGTGAGTGGCTTGTTTGTACTCGTTTGTTCGCTAAAATGGAAGCTAATAATAAATCTCAGGGAACACGCATTTCTTTTCAATAGAATGAGCAACTCACTGGGGCATGAAATCATTATGAAACTGTGGCATATGGGAGAGATGGCAGGCGACGGCGGAGGGCTGCAGTCACTCACAGTATTCATCCGAATGAAACCCCGTGAAGCCAGATCTCCACCATCACAGGGGAATCAGCAGATAAGATATCAGCTGATGTTTTGTTTTGGTAGCGTACATGAAGAGCAGACACCGATATTATGGCTTCCTCAATCTCAAATGAGATGAAATAGAATAACCTAAATTTGGGATGGAATTCAACCAGATATCGGCTCTTCTAATGAGCATCCTGCTTATGGGCTCCAAGAAACTTAGAAAAGAGAGAGATAATGCTGAACATGAGCTTGACAGCTAAAAGTTTACGCTAAACCACTGTTTTATCTTCAGTATTGCACTTTCACTGTGCGATCAAGTACCATGCCCTTAACTCTAAGAAACTATTTCAGTGGTAGTATTGTATATGATCCACAAAATGTCGCATATAGAAATATATAAAACACATCAGCAGTTTGATGTGCTGCTGCTGGAGCATTGATTCAGACTTTACAGCAGCACGATCCAGACAGAGAGATTCTCCACGATGAAGGTCAAAGACAAACAAAACAGCTCTTCAGATCTAAACTCCTGTCCACATGCGCAAAGGTCAAGTTGCCACAAACAGTATTCTTTTCCTGGTATTGTTGCATATCACCTTGTCAAATGATGACTTACACGAGACAAACTTAGAAAAAGAAAAGAGTACAAAAAAGAGTGAAAAGTACAAAGCTGTCAAGACACATTGTCTCTGCCGCGCTTTAAACTGAGCCGATGCTAACACAAACTCCAACATGAGTCCAGACGAATAATTCAGTAGTGATGGTGAATAAAATCATGGCGCTGTGCTGAATAATGTGTTTGAAGAAGGATGAATACATTAGCAGTGGAAGGAATACTGTATCAGCAGGAGCGGGGCCGATGATCACAATCACATCGACTCCTCTCATCTTAATTTCATACCGACCATATTTTTTTGATCTGCTATTATTATTATTAATGACCATCATGCCGAAGAGACTACAATCTAAATTTAATTTATCCTGTTAACAAGTATTTTATATGATGTCATGCACTGATGGTAATCTCCATTGTTGTCCAGAAACTATTAAAAAAAACACACAGACACACACACACACACACACACACACTCATAAAATTGCCCTTCCCATGCACCGGGTGATTACTTAAATGCTGTCATTATTCACGGCGGACAGATGTCAAGCTGAGGTCGCGTGCACACAGACCGATTCATGATCCCCTGCACACACCTTGGATGTGCTCCGTGATTCATATACGTGTGTTGTGTCTATTATAGGAGGCAGGAATGACAATGTCAGTGTCAGATAGCTGCCTAATTATATTCATGACAGATGATGATAGAAACAAAGTGACAAGCATGAACGGGATCACTGCCACTGCTCAAGTTGGAGGTTAGACCACAGAAATAACATGTTTTAATACACCATGTCTCTTCAATTAATTAGAAACTTATATATGTACATATTTATATATTTATATACCCCGTCATTGCCAAACATAATGTGTAATATACAAGATTAGTCATAATATCATAAACACTTGGCTGATATTGCGCAAATAACCCTTTTGTTGCCAAACCAACCCTGATTCATCAGCGTATTGCCTCCACCAGACCTCCTGAAATCCCACATCCCACAGGAACTGCAGTTTTGGACACGATCTGAGAGCCTCAGTTCGGTCTTTATCACACTCCCTCAAATCCTGGTGCTTACCCATTTTTTTTTTTTTTTTCCCCCCGCTTGTAACACATCAACTGTGAGGACAAAATGATCACTTGCTGCCTAATATATCCCACTCACTAACAGGTGCCATGACAAAAAGATAATTCCTGTTATTCACTTTGGCAGTCATCATAATATTATGTCTGATCGGTGCCTGTACGCTGCTCAGGAAAGGTGTTAGGCATGTTTTGCAAAGAAGTAACTTGTCAAGATACTGCTATGCTGTCTTAAGACATTAATTGTCACAAGAAAACATGCTGTATTGTCTTTGAGACTGTTGTTACTCGAGGACAGGAAAAGGCTGATGGAAGTCTTTTGTGACCAAATCAGAGCGATCGCGGATAACCTTTCTCACTTTCTCTACAAGGATCTGTTGCAGACTGACAGAACGATGACAGAGTAAGACCAAGCCCAGCTTTGAACAGCACTTCTCACTCTCTTTTCCAATTGTCTGTTGCAGAAGGGTTGCCCATCTGCAACAACAAAAATTGGACATGGCGAGAGCAGGTGTGCCAAACTTGAGGACATTGCTTTGAAGCTGTTTTTCTGGAGATATTGCCTTTGTGAGAATTGGATCTATTATATCTCACAGAAGAATGTGACCAATAAAACCGGGCGCATGTGAAAACCTGAGGGATGTGTGAGGACTTCCCTGTAAATCTGGTCCCGCTCATTCCGATCTTGACTTTTTGACCTTTGGCCATTAAAATGTAATCCAGTTGAGAGTGAACATGTGTGCGAAATTTCAAGAAATTCTCTCAAGGCATTTCTAAGAGGGGACGGCTGAACGGGCGAATGGACATCCTGAAAACATAATGCCTCCGTCCTCCGGCTGTCAACCAGCACAAAGACACAATTTGAAGTTTTTCTAAGCGGCCGCTGCCGCGGCTTCAGTGTGTGCTGAAAATGGCACAGCTGGGCAGATACGTGCGGTCACTGTTAAACGCTTAGAACGAAAAACCCTAAGTATCTCTGCACCACAAAAACACGAAACCCTTGACTGTGTCAGGGAGAAGGAATCAAGTAAAAAAGGAAAATTTGTCCTGATTACTTGACTTATCACGATGTTCAGAGTGATTTAAAGTCTGTCCTACTTCGGGTGGAGATTTTGTTTCACTATCTCACAGCTCCTAATGTATTTTCCTATAGACATTTTCATCCACTGCTCTTTCTGGGAAACTGAAACATTCCGTCCATATTCTCTGATAAGTGTCATCGACTATTCTACGAGACCGTAAAATCTTGAGGAGCTTGTTATTGGCTCTAAAATACAGCTTCCAACGGGGGAGACCAGGAGCAGCTGTACCATCGGTGAGTCAAAATGAAACACTTCATTTTTCTTTAACAAGTTAGAATTCACCTGATAGACTCTTAACATGCTCTGGTGAAGTCTCTGTTCCACAAATCTTAAGGCAGCATGAATGGGAGAGCAATAGCTCTAAAGGGAAAGCATAATATTAAGGTGTTTTTTTTTCAATGCTTTTTATTCAAACTGCTCAAACCAAAACCATGTCTGCTGCGAAAGTTTATTAATTTACTCACTAACGTTTGTGTTGTAGCTGTTAGCAGTAAGGAGAGAGAGTCTGGGTTAATTCTAAAGAGTCTTGATAAAGTTATATTGCATGCACAACAATGTCATGTGGCTTCTGCTAATTAGATAATAAATACACCCACAATCACTTTCACCCACATCATCTGGGTTGTTGCAGCTTGCCGAACAGTTAACTATTTCAATATATCTGTTACAAGTATGGATCATACAATTAAAAGTATTAAAAGTTATCAGGGTTGGTTTCTTTCTGAACTAATCTGAAAACGGTGTTGTTGAACCGTCTGGTAAAACTGTCTGAGACTATGTGGCGTCACTTGTGACATTTTCAATCCTTGTGTTTGACACTAAGCTTGACATGGAGGAGTGAAAGGACCACAACACACCAATCAGACAGCGAGATCACACAGACAGGGTGTGGTGCACAGCGGATCAATCCGGTGAGCTGGAGACAGCAGCGATCTACAGAGGTGGCATCCATAGGCGTACGGCGTCACGATCACATGCGGGGGGAATTATATACAAACCCGTCTCATTGTACTACACCAGACCGATACGATCAGCCATCCTCTGTATGAGGGAGATGAAACTGCAGCAGCTGGTTTGAGAAGGAGGACATCAGGGGAAACCTAGAGAGGTGCTGGAGAGCACAGCTGCAATAAGAAACATGAAAACATGGAGCATATAAAATATTACAAGACAAGACGGTGTGGAAAAACACACGGGGAAACCCTGAGTACACGTCTTGACATGGAATGAGGGAACAGGAAGCAGCGCCAGAACACAGCTGGGAGAGTGTGGACATGGAGGGGACTGAGAGAAACATGAATAATGATGTTCCGACATAAAAACACTTCGCTGTGTGAATCCCAAAGACCATCATGATCCACACTAATGAATAAAGACCATCACAACAATTTAAGAAAAACTAAAACACCAGGAACAGTAATGGAAATACATTGATACAGATTTCATGAAGAATTCCAATAAAAAGAGCTCAAAGCATAACAGCAGGGTTGTGAAAAAAAAAACAAAAAAAAACATGCTACACCGGGTACAGTTACCTATTTGGTATCATGTTTTGAAAATTAAAGCTTAAACAGCTGAAAGACTTAAGAACTGCTAAAGCAGCTGCCACGGTCCCACCACACTTATTACCAGACGATAATTGTGCTATTAAAACTTTTAAAACTCTTAATAAAACACTACATAAAATCTGACCCTTTTTCTAAGTGCTGCAGAAAAGCAGGTTTTTTTTTCTTAAAGTGGTCAGTTTTAAAGGATTAAAAAAAAAAGTGTCCAGCTCTCCCTTAGTCAACCATTTGAAAATGCCTCTCTGACACTGCCTGCTGGTCTAAACAGCCCTTTGAGTGAATCTTGCAGCAGTGCCGCCAGACTTCAGGGCGCTTAAATACAGAGTGCAGTGTTTAAACCGAGAAGTGCATTACGCCCATCTTCTCGTAGCCCCAAATGCTTTAAAGCTAAAAGATTCATCTGGAAAAGCAGCGGCCTCGCCGAGCAGAAGACTCGCCGAGAATTAGGCGCGGAGCTGTCTTGGCTCGTTCAGCCATCGGAGAGCTCACCCCCAGATGACTCGCTGGAAAAACAGGTTGAAAACTCACAGTTAATGTTGAGAGTGGTTGGTTGAGGTTTAGTTTATGCAGTCAATTTGTTGTCCATCAGTTTTGCCAGGGGAGAAGAGTAATAGTGTCATCAAGGGGGATAATCAGTGGAGCGAAGCACATTAGGGAGGAAGTGTTATTGAGCTATGTGTTACCCTTTCCCGTTACTTCCTGGGAAAACAATTACTGTGTTTGAGTAACCAGTGATTGAGACAACATGCACTCACAGTCAATTTAATTGATGAGTTTATTCATGCAAAACAACGCGGATCGGCCTTTTAAGAGCACACGGCGTTCTGTTTTTTTTTTGGAGGGGTTACTTTTTAAGTGTTGCAAAATGTTCTCCGGCTGCAGAGTTTGCCTCAGAGATACCTGAGCTGCAGACATTTCCAAAGCAAATAGCTGAGCAATGTCCCTATCAGTGCCGCTGAGCAGCACCGTAACACAAATCCATCCATCCATACACGGCCTCCCTGCAGCTCTCTGTGAGCGGCCCTCCTGCCGTCTGCACACACACACACACACACACACACACTACACAGGAGAGCGGTGTGTGTCCTCTTGTTAGATATAATGAACTAAAACAGATAATGCCCTCCCGATCTGATGCACCTGACAAATACAGGTATCGTGCGGTTATCTCTGTTATCCTGAGCTCCTGAGAGATCAACACTTTAGTCACCCGCTTTCTTTCACACCAACATGAAGACGCGTTTATCTGAATAGAATCCCATTTCCTGTAACATACCTCCCTCAGATTGAATTAGTTCTTTTAAAGTTTTTAACTCTGATGAAGCGCCCGCACAATCCTGCAGTTCAGATGTCTATTCACACTCAATGCTTTCATTAAAGGTAGTTTTCTCAACCAAATGGTGTTTTGTTGTAACTTTTGTAACAATGTCCTTCAGAACTTTCCAATGTATATAAAGTACTCTGCTAGGAATAATCCTTACAAGACCTTTATTCTCAAATTGTGGTTAAATGTCTGCCCCATCATTGCAAAACTCTCAATAAAGAGACATATTTTTTTCAGTTCATACAGGGAGAAAATATCAAGTATGTGACTGTGCTCAACTTCCAAACTGAATATGCTTTAAAATTGAGCATCTCCAATTCATATTTAATGTGAGCTCACAAAAACTTTCCCCCCTTCAATGTGAAAGCATCTTTCAAGATTCAGACTCTGCTCATACATCATTCTGCTGCGGCGAAGGTCAAACCTCCAAGAGAGGTTACAGCAAACAAAACATTGTTAGAAATGAGGAATTTTTATTTTTTGTACATTTATTTCTTCACCCAGGAAAGAAAAAAATCCCCAAATTTCTCCAGCAGCATTTTTAAATGATGACTGATAGATTTTGAGGTAGTTGTATGAAAGAACGTTCTCAAAGAAAGCTCAAATGTCCTAAACAGAATATTTCTCTTTGCATTATGACCTTCCACATTTGAAACAAACAGTGCCTTTCGAGTAAAAATGTTACCTTCCAATGGCTTGGTTGTATATTACAGACATCAAGTGAGTGTTTTCTACTTGAAAGTGAAGTGTTGAAAGCAATAGAATTGAGCGAGCCCAAACATTAGAGCAACTTTGCTCACAAGCAAGTCGTCCAAATGACTGGGTCTGAGCGTCTCCAGAGCTGCAGGTATCACGGGATGATCTCAGTCTTCAGTCCTCAGGACCGACTGAAAGGGAAGTGGTGCCACGAGGGAATTTAGACGCTCTGGCAACAGTGTCGTGGATCGCTGAGGCTCAACCGTGCACGTGAGAGACTGACAGCTGGCTCATGCAGCCTGATCCAAAGGAAGAGCTGTCCGTAACATGCAGCACAGGAAGGTGGCAGAACACACATGATGCTTCCCTGAGCTATACGACTGCAGACGTGTCGTTATGTCTATTTTGACCCTGTTAACCGTCGAAAGCGCCAAATGCACACGGGCATTAGAGGTGAAACACAACGGCGACCTTTCTGTCGTCAGCTGGAGGCATGAGAAACGTGCGCTGGCAGGGAGAGCCATGGAGAAAAGGGGGGCTGATGGAGTCGGCGTCATATTTTAAATGGTGTTTTTCTCAGAAATTCTAAAGTGCTGCAATTCATGTGGAAGCTGCTTTGACACGTACCGCCCATCTAAATATTCTAGTGCGCCATACACACCCCACTATAGCAGCGGCATTCACTGCTGGCCGGGTCCTCTTCCAGCCACCTTTCAAAAAATGCATTAAAAAATAGGACTCAGACTTGTTTTGAAAAACCAACAAGGAGTTAAAGATGCCCATAAGTACAGCCTGTCAAAATTTAATCAGCACTGGACATAGCAAAACTATATTTTGTGGATCGTTTCTTCTCAAAAGAATAATTTGGTTCAGAAAAGAGGCAGCTACATAAAACAGCTCTCCTAAAGAAAAACTAAACTGAAGGCGTTTACTGTGGTTAACATCAACCTGGTGAGTTCAAACTTCGACTGGTTTTCTCAGCAGTATTCATTAACGGGAGACGGCACTCTGTGCAAAGTTGTACTTTGAGGAGACATACTCATGCAAGTATAAAATTACAAAAAATAGCTAGCTGAAATACAGAAAAGGCTCAATCAAACATGTGCATCTGTCACGATACTATATCTATTGTACTATATGTATTGAAGTGGAATTCCAAAAGGACTGAGCAAACATACCATCAGCTTGCACCTCTGATCACGTCTAAAAACGACACCTACAAGTGGGAGCAAAGCTTCTCAAAGACAGTCATTCACATAAAGAATGATATGGAATAATGCTTTGTTTTCAAGTTCTCTGGAACACAGTGTGAAGGCCGCCCAGTTTTGTCTGAAGTCACTTGGTCTAGAGACTGTTCCCCTGAGAACCAACATGTTTTCACTTGAGAAACAACGTCCACTTGTTTCGTGAGATCTGGCTACATGACTCTGGCACGGCCGGAAGTCATGCCAGAGTCGGCCTGGATTCTCCCCGGAGCAACAGCCTTGCTCTCAGTCAGCTGATTTGTGTGTGCTTCCTCCGCAAACCTGAATAAATCCTCCTTGTGGAGCGTCAACACCTCGACTCGTCATCTTTGGCTCTGATTCACCAAAAATTCCACAACGAAGAACACTTTAAAGTTTATTCCAGATGACTGACCCATACAGGCCAAATAGCTTCCTCTAACTTCCTAGTCTTCTAAACGCTTCATTCATTATCAAATTAGTTTGATAACATCTTTCCACTTGGTTCTGTTCAAGTTTTATTAATTCAAGCAAATGTCAGTTTTTCATTGTTTTTTTTTTTAGCAAGGTTTTATTTGTGTCTGTACATCACTGGAACGTTTCATGTTATGAACTTGAATTTCCTGTCTTTGTAATTGAGACATACTTGGAATATATTAAATTACAAAGCATCTTTGGGTAATTTGATAGATGCAAATCTGGAAATGTGCAAAATGTTTCTTGGTAATAAAACCCACAGACAGACAGACTCTTTCTTAATATCCATCACTAGTTTTAAAAGAGACGTGCAGCGATTTTTCATCAGCAAAGAATTGCCAAACAATCATCAGACCAAGCACAGGCATGGACAATAAAATGTAACCTTGGAGTGTTTATTTGTTGGTATTATGTAGTTAAAATCCAATGAGTGGGATATAGCCCTGGACAAGGTGACAGAGGACTCCTTCTGAAAGATATTACACAGTACAGTTATCAGGAGTTTCTCTAATTCCCACCAAGAGCTCATCCTGTGCCCTGAATGGACCCTCAGTATCGCTGATGCACAACTCGAACAGACAGACTCACCTTCTGTTATTAAAGGACTGTTTCCAGCTAATTTCAAAGTAGCTAAATGCCACTTAATTATCTTTTCCTCCAAGACGTCAGTGAGTAGAAACTCGGTGGGTTCTTTGAGATTATTCGGGGAGCCGCGGCCAGTTTCAGTCACATCTGAAAACATTTTTGTTTGAGCTATTTATTATTATCTTCATCATTCCAAACGCTGAGTTCCATCAAACTGGAATTTACCATTAGCCTTTTAATGCCACATGATGGCATTTTCAACTTCGGATTTCTGTGTTTACTCTTCTCTTTAGTGGATGACTCAGACTTGTGAGTTCGCAGTTGAAAACAGGTGTGTGTGTGTTTTTTTCCCCCTCTCTTCCTCATGTGTTGGCCGCTTGTGCGAAGGTTCATATTTAATGATTCTGGTGTCATTGCATTTTAATGGGAAAAAACACTTTTCAAACATGTGGCAGAGTAAAAAAGCAATTTAGCTTAAGGTGTAGCATTAAATTGTAGATGCTAATGGCTTTGAGGTCATCGAAGCCCGTTTGTGACCAGAAGGTCAAGGGCTCAAATCTCTGAGGAGAGATTAAACAGCTTTGAGTAGAAAACCTGTTTTCACACCACTACACACTGAGTGGTTTAGATAAAACGCCATGGGACAATGCAGGAGGAGACACTGATGTTAGCAGGTAACAAACAGGTGTGGACGAGGATGTTTGCTCCATTAAATCAGGATGAAGGATGATTTTCACACAGCGGGTAAAAAATATCTGCCTGCAAGCTCATCCTAATGGCTCGTTTTCACTGGTTTTCATTTACGTTTCGCGCACAGTCATTTTTTACCAACATTTTGATAAATGTATCACTGTTACCCCAGGGACACGTTCAACTTTTCCCCTCAGTCTTTTCACAGTAACTAATATAGAATGACAAAGGGGTCTGTGCTTAAAGAATTAAATGAGCTTCTTCATTCAGTGAGAGGATATAAGTGGTAAATTAGCCCCGTAAGTGTTGAATATTCCAAGAACTGAAAAGCATTTTTGCCTTTTAAAACTCGCCAGATTATGATTTCCTTAGGACACAGTTTAAATGAGATCATCCTCTATCCAAAAGAAAGAAAATGGAAAAATCCTATCCTGAGAGGCTGGTCAACTGTCATAATGCAAATCATCATAAAGCCAAGTTTTACGTAGTTCATTAACGGCACTAATGAATAACCTAAGAGTTTGTTTCAGGACTCGGTGAGGAGCAAAAAGACAGAGGAAAAAAAAAGATAATAAAATGTAGGGACTTGCATAAGACTAGCCAAAGGGTCCAAATGCCCCACTTTTTACTGTCGCCGTCATCAATCAAACATAGAAAATGAAGTAAATGTGTGTTCAGTGCTACTGTTCTCCCTCTGTGTTTTATTAAATAACCCAGGGACGGTGAATTTCATTACATCCGTTGCAGCTCAAATGATAAATACTTTTCCAACCTAAGGAGTGGACATTATTGTCTATTTTTGGACTCTTTAAGTAAGAGGTTTCCAGTTAAGTTTGACCTGTGAGACCAAACTCATGTTGATTATTTTAAGTAATGCGTCAGGGAGTAATACTTTTCTGACAAATGTATCTGACAAAAAGTGATGAAGCGAGTTAAACAGTGCATTCAGGTTCCTTGGTCAGTTTACCATAAATAAAAGTAGAAAATAAAGGCGTTGAGTGAAATTGGAGCTAGCTTAAGAGCTGATTTCTATTAAGCACAAGGAGGTTAAATCAATATAAAAGGGCTGTGAGGAAATGGAGGGGAAACTATATATATATTTTTGTCTCTATTGTTTAGCACCCAAAACTCATTCTGAATTTATTTATTTAAAAACAGATTGAATTGTTCTGTTTCCCCCAATTATTGACTGAATGCTGCCGCGCGATGGGATCATCAAACACCACCTCAATGTAATGCAAGCTGCTCATTCAAAATACTTTTGGCATTGTTTTCGTCTGCATCTCCGGTCTGAAGCATCTTTGAGCTCCTCAATGGCAGAGGAAGATCTGGATTTATTAAAATTCATGAAGCAAAAGAGCATAGTTGGCTGTGAAATTGATCTTAGCCTTGCACGTACTGTTTCATCTTGCCAAAGCAGCACCGTAATGTTTACCAATATATCCTTAGCTTGTCCGTTTGAATAGTGCATGAAATGACATTTAGAATATGCCCTTTACTCCGCTCGACTCATTATAGGTAAGGCAGGCTGTGCGAAATGGCTTTGGATTATGCAAAAAAAAGAGCAACGGTAGGAGTTTAGCTAAAAAGTCCAAACATTTGGCATTCCTGTTAGAAAAGGCACACAGAAAGGTTTAGGGTGAATGAAAATATATTTACATATAGAGTGCACGTCTGTTTACAGGTTGCATGGGTGACACGCTCATGCAAAAAAGAACAATATAAAAATCTTCAGTGACTCCCACTATGCAAGAAATTGGTGTTATGGTCTCATGGGATCCTGGTTCGCTTTGACGCAGCAGTGCTCGCTGCTGATATGGCTCATGTGTTTGTTTGTACAGTGTGCTGCCCACTGTTGCATGGTTCAAACACTAATCAGATCATTATAAGACCAGCCAGGTTTTTCTTGTCTGGTTGTGTATTTTATCTGATTTTAAATACCATATTAAATTTCACGACTGACTGGTACACAAAGATTCCTTCAGTCTCATTAGTTTGTTTTTTTTTTTGTTTTGTTTTGTTTTTTTATGTATCATGCAGCTTTGGTTCAGTGGACAATCCTCAGAGTCATAGTTCAAAACAGTGTGAGAAACAGTGGCTGTTGGCAAACATTATTATGTTGCTAAGCAAGACTGATTCATGGATTTTGTTTTTCTCAGTCCTAAAAATATGAACATGGTGTAACAATTCCTCCTTCACACTTGTTGCCACTAGTTAGGAGTAAAGCATCGAGTTATCAATATCTTAGTGTAGTGACTGTACTTTTCACAGTAGTGAGCCGGTTACTAAGTTAGTAACAGTTACTAATTTTACAATGAATTTCAAGATCAGTCTTTCATATCATGGGATACAAACTCATGCAGGGCATACAGCATTAAATTATCCAGGAACGATGCAGCGAGCTAAAACAACATCAGTATTAGGGACTAAAAAGAATCTAAACTAAACTAGGTTGGCTATGAAATGCAAGATTGGTAATATGCTGTCATTGCTTGTTATGAGTTCCTGTGAGAAAACACATGATGTCAAATTAGGTACGACTCGACTCCTTCCACCCCGTCCTTCAGTTGGACGGTTACTTATTAAAAGCTAAGTTGAAAAGCTACAAAACTGCTGTTTTGCTACGACTGTGTGTGTGTGTGTGTGTGTGTGTGTGTGTGTGTAACTTCTCTCTCTCTATTTAGGTGCAGTGAATTTGAAGCGTCTGCTGAGTCTTGGACACTCACTTGTAATTTTGCACGGAAGCCTGTTTCATATCACGTTGCCTTCATTACACTCACAATAAATTCAACCCTTCAAAGGTGTGATTTAATGAATTAACTAATAATCCTACACTTCACTTACTTCTTTTCATCGTGATTTGTGAAATTGAAAGAAAAATAAAAGGCATGCGAAAAGGCATCTTTGACTCTTTGATCTCCTTCTATACAGTTCAAGAGCCCTGGGTTGGTAAAAAAAAAGAAAGAAAAAAAGCTCAGTTTCTTTGCACGGGAATGCATTTTGGTCTTTCCGACAGAACAGATGATCCTCTATTAAAGTCACGTATTTATATGATGTTGGATTTTTTTTTTTCAGGGTGTATATCTGCAGCTACTTGAATCAGATGGTGCACCAAACGCTGTCGGTTTTGTTCTCTTTGTTTTAATCTCAATTACGATGGTAATGCTCTGTTGGAGCAGCTTACCTGAGGTACTGAGGAGAGATATGAAAAATATGTTGGGATTTTAGGATCTTTTATTCATCCCACAGTTGGGTAATTTACTCATTTTGAGATTGCACTGCTTTGGCGTGTCAGTCAGATAACTCTGAGAGTAAAAACCTAATCTGAGTTAGAACAACCAGCGCTCTATAAGAAAAGCTGTTTTAATTGCAGATTTCAATTAACCCAATTTTCTGTCATTTTTGACTCATGGGGGGGATGCCTGAGCGGTCTCCGACTGTTCAGGCACAGTTAACAGCATTATCTCTCTGCGGCTAACACTGTTACCTTTGCCTGAGCTGGCTGAGGGTGGCCACTAATGATCCCTGCACACAAAGATTGTTGTGCGCCCAGATGTCACTGCTAAAACTACAAGCACAGCCCCGGGCTGTTAGGCCTAATTAAAGCCAATAACCCATACGGTTTGATCACAAACTTCAATTCCAGGCATGAGTCTGCAGTCTCTGTGCTTCTTTTTTGGTTATCTTAATTTGTGCTGATGGACTGAGCAGTCTGCCTCCTCACATTTTTTTCTCCCTCTTGGCTTCTAAGTGAACCGCATCAGCATTTATGTATATCTTTAATGTGCAAATGAGTGCTGTACCAGTACATGTGTGCCACGGCCCCTCCTCATATTCTAATGAATAATGTAATGAATGAGTGAATGATTACATGAATTCATTCCAAATGATTTGCTATCAGTCTTTTTTAAATCAGCTTGTTTAAATCGCAAACATCTTTTTGGGGATTTTCCACTACGGGGCTTTTTCAGAGTGATAATTTGGATCATTGTAGGAAAAAACAACATTATTACCAAAAACTGTAGTCTGTTAGAGTCCTTATGAGCTGCAGCTGAAGCAGGCAAGTGAAATTCACTCAAGCTGTTATTAACGATTTAGACCTGAACTTTTCCAGTTGTGTTACATGTACAAATAGATTCAGTGAGATACACCCGCTGGGCCATAATTGTGACAGAGTGATGTGTTTACAGACCGGGATGACATGGATTGCACTGTTCTGTGCTCATTAGGTCGCGCCTCACCTGAGGAGAGCAGATGTTTGAACTCGCGTGCCAATCACCTGCTCTGCTTGAGTCGTGCGGCGACGTGCAGAAACGGTCATCAGCCCACACAGCGCCCCGCCGACGGGGATGCAGCACAGTTTATTGTTGCTGCGACGCTCCCCCGGCGCTCACGGCTCTCCTTAAGTAGGCCGCAAACGGCATGCACCGTAAAAAACCCAATTACCAAAACATTGACTCAATTAGAAGATTGCTAAGGCAAGTTGAAATAGACCATTGGCTCAAGTGTTGTTATTGGGAAAGCCAGTTAATAAATGTTTGTACAATTATTCATAAAAAATATTGAGTCAGGTGATAAATTGTTGTTGGGTGAACGCCCACAATGGCTGATATTGACTCAACTAACATACAGTAATTGAGTGAATGGATTGGACAAGTTGTGCATTTGTTGACTGAACAAATGTGGGCGGCGTCATTTACGGTAATGAATTTCGAGCAAAGGAAGTACGGCAAAGCCACAAAGTTTGTCGACACGGCCTCACGGAGGGACGAGGAGTGACAGGTAAGCAACACTGTGCGTTTGCTTATTAACATTGTCAATCTCTGAAACCAGAGTCAAAAGAAATTTGTTTTCTGTGGAATCTGTTCTTGGGGGACTGTAACATTTTTTGCTTGCTAGCTAGCCAGTTAGCTTGGGTAGCCGGGCAGCTAACTTACATATTACCCCTCTAATTCATAAGGTCAATGTTTAGCCAGCTAACAAGCTAACATCATTAGCCGTCTAACAGCGCCCGAGGCCCCACGAGCAGCACGTCCGCACGTTAGCTAAACCCGCGGGGCAGGGTTTAGCTAAAGCTAGCTCCGGTCCCGCGAGTGGCACGTCCGCCCGTTAGCCCGCTAGCTGACGCTTGCTCCGGTCCCGTGAGCGGCACGTCCGCCCGCGAGCTGACGCCTAGCTCTTGTCCCGCGAGCGGCACGTCCGCCCGTTAGCCGGCTAGCTGACACTCGCCCCGGCGCGGGCATAGCAGCGCCTCTGTGCGAGAACTGTTGGCGGACGAACGCCGTCAGCTCGTTGGCCCCCTCGCTCTAGCATAGATTTATAATATGGTTTTGCCTGGTAAACAGCCTAGCAAGCAAACCATCAGTCGGGAAGCAAACGTCGAGGCGGGAAAGCTAGCTTTGAAGGCTTTAATAAGGTCAGCTTCTCTAGCATTTGTATTTATATCAATACTTGCTCTGGAAGTAGCTGTAATCCTGTCATTCTCAAACCACTGGGTTCCCTTAACTCTGACAAAGTACAAATTGAACTAAATGGACCCCAGTCCCATTAAAGTTGTTTGAATATATAATGGTATAATGGACGATGTTTTAGCCAATGAATGGCGTGATGCGAGCGTCAACTATTGGTCCTCTGACATGTCAATCACGCTGAAGAAATGCTTGCGTCACGCCGTCAAGCGCGCTCGTCGGAGCAGCAGAGCAGGTCGGATGGTCTGGCGCATGCGCGTTTTTCAAAAAGCAAGTAACAGACGTTTGGCTTCGACTTTATCGAGAAAATCGTCCATTTTACCTTTAAGGAAAACACTTTTTCCTAACTTGTAAGGGTCATTTCACAGTCTCCTAAAGCAGTGGTTCCCAAACCTTTTTGCCTGTGACCCAAAGGGGAATTATGACATTTGCCAGGACCCAAACTAGTGAAAACAACAGATCTACAAGCCCACAACACATCATGAAATAAATTGGCTGTGCCGTTCTTTGGCTTCCATCTTAACTTTTTATTTTGGCATCTCTCTACTCAGGGCAGTTTCTTCTGCTTGACACAGTTTCTTCTCATTGACTTGCACTACCCTGTAAATATCTGTCACATATTTATAGTTATGTATCTTCTCCCTCAGATGAAAGGAGGTCGTTGCTGAAAATGTGCATGTCTCCACAATCAGCCAGAGATGGCCAGCCCTATTCTTGTTGGATCAGGTAAGTTTGTGTATGTTTTACTTTGTTCCTTCCTCAAAGTACACATAAAATGTCACACAACTGAGACAACCATATGCACTGGAGAGGGGTGGAACTAACTGTAGGTGGGAAGAGAAATAAGATGTAATGATTTTGTCAAGAGGAAGTTAGACTAATATTTCTAGAAACACAGAATAAACACAAAAACAACACCAGGGCCATGTTTCTTATACCCTAACATTAAATAAAGGGTCTGATGCCTCAAAGGTGGAATGGCCCTTTAAGCCTGGTATTGAAGATGGTCACTCTGATCTGTCCTGAGCAAGTGACGTGATGCTACATCTGTGGTTTTTGCTATGATCTGTCTACAGGTTGTACATTCACAAGTTGTCTCTTCATTATCTAATTGTTTTGCAGGTACATGCAGAATTCAAAAGAGTAACAGGAAAAAAATTGATGGAAACATTCTTCCCCTCCTTGGATGAGCACACCAGAGCACACCGCACCGTAGCTCACCACCCCACTCAAGTGACACTAAGGAGTCTGTTGGAGTACCTAGACGAGCAGGTAAGATGGAAAATAACAGACAAATGTGTCTTCACCACTTAAACCCTACTGGGTGTCCGGAGTCCCTCACGATTGAAAATAGTGTTTTCTGTTATTGTGGGTAAAGCTTCTGCTGAGAATAGCTGATCGACAAGCTCACAATGTCACATAGTGAGCTTGTCAGTCTTCTATTTTCAGTAGAAGCTGTTTTCAGTACACTGTACATACAGTAGATGTATGTATGCAGTTACAATGAATCAGCCTTTAGATTCTAGATGTGAAATGAGCTACCTGCCCACTCCATTCCCACACTATGTCTGAAAGAGTCGACATTGTAAAAAATTGTACAGTGACAGCATTACATTGTTGGTTTTTGTTTTAATTTAGAACTGTTTACTTTGTTTTCATGTTTAAGCACTTTGAGTTTACACGTCTTGTATGAAATATGCTGTATAATGTACATGTATGAACAATATGCATGTGACTTGACTTGTCCTGTGTATCCAGACCACAGAGATCGTTAAACATCAGAGGGTGGTGGCTGTCAAAGGGCTGCAGTATTACCTGGGGGAGAAAACTGAGCTTTTCTATAGCCAGATGGTGTGTACGAAGCCTCAAGCCCCATGCCAATGGGTATCCTGGAGATTGTGGGGCCTCCAGGAGGCCTGGAAGCTGCGCCATTGCTACCTCCTTACGAGCCTTGAACCCCAGACTTTCCTTTACAGCTTATACTATCAGTTATTGGTGTTGCTCTGTTTTGCACTCTTTTCAAATGTTGTGTAATTTTTTTAATTTGAATTTAAATGTTTTGTTTTGTACACAGAAAAATAAAAATTTAAAGTAAATTTGTCTTTATTAGTCTTTATTTAATTAGGCTATATTTTATGTTGAGTATATATCATTTAAATATTAATTCATGCAGTCATTATTATGTTATTCACTCAATTATTACTTTATAGTTGTAATGACTATAAAGTCCTAGTTGAGTGAGCACATGATGTGGAATATGACATGGTGTCAACTAATTTGTTTCAATTGGCTCAATTAATAAGCCAACAGTCATTCGTTCTGTCAACGATTATTAAGCAATTGGCTGAATTAATAGCCAACGAAGAGTTTTTCGTTCAGTCATTGTTTTTAAATAGTAACTGAGTCAACTCAAAACATTTCGTGAAACGCTTCACCCTATGAATAATCAATTCAACCAATTTTTTTTTTAATACAGTGTGTGATTGCATGTCGGCCCTCACAATACAAACAGCCCTCTGTGAATGCGCGGCACATCGCGCGGCGCTTTCGACTTTGATAGAGGTGACTGCACACACACACAAACAGCAGGTCGAGGGATTCCATCTCGCATTGTCGACTTTTCCTGAAAAATGCCATGAAAATAACATCTCTGTCTTTTAGAAAATCAATTGCAGTGTTTAATAATCAAGCTGCTTGCACAAAAAAAAAAAAAAAATCACCTCTTTAATTAAATGTTGTTAATAGATATGTGCATTGAACTCTTCTCAAAAACCACTGAAGATTAGAAGGCTTTCAGTGGCATTTTTTAGAATAAATGCCAAAAGATTAACACCACAGAGACCATAAAATTGATAATACTCTTCAGGAGATCTGAACACACAGACCACTCGGCTCCATCTTCGTCCCTGCCGTGAACGGAGGGTTCAGAGTTTGGCGTCCCCGTCTCCTCTGACCTCACCTGGACTTCAAACATTACTCAGCAAAGTCAGAAACTGAACTTTCTCAGGAAGCTGGAAAAAAAATCTCATCTCCTTCATCCCCTGCTGATTCATTTCCATTCCTCAGTTGCTGGTGCACCGTGTGCTTGTAACTGTACGGAGGAGAACAGGAAGTCCTGCAGCTGGAGGTGAGGGTGGCAGAGTACATCATGCACAGAAGTTCCAGAACATCACCCGCAAAAATCCAGCATAATCCATACATATATAATATGTCAATCAGGCTAAATGTTCCAACTTTAGAGTGACTGCAGACGTGATTGGCTTTATGTCTTTGACTTGTCTCGAACTGATGATTGGTGCCTTGCTGGTGTCGGAGCGGCGGACAGGGCAGCCTTCAGCTCCAGATGATGGAGGTCTGCGCATAAAAGAAGGACGGACGGGTTAAAGGAAGCTGGTGCTGCACGGCGAACTCATCGGGAGGGCAGATGGACTCAGGCCCTGTAACAACCAATAATGTAATAATGGCCAATAATGAAATAATTCCAGCCATTTTAAATTTCAGAAAATCAATAATGTAATAACTTGCCAAAAGTGTAATAAGGTATTTGATCCATTATCAAAATAACATTTTCCCAGTAAACCAAGGGAGTAATATTTAAAATTAAATGTTCAAAATATGATAAACTGCAGCCAATAGTGCAGAAATTTGTAAACTAGACTGCATTTTTGTAAAATTAGTGTTTTTTGGGGTTTTCGTGCTGATGGCTTATCAAATATGGATACAGTGTCTGGCACAGCTATCTTAATCATTCACTGAGGAAACAAACAATGCATCTGGAGTTATTACCTCATTAATTACATTCAAACTGGACAAAACTATGACATTATTGGCCATTATTACGCTTCTGTTGTACAAGCCATTTTTATCCTCCAGCATTTTTGTATTGTTCTTGAAATTCCTTCTCCTTTCTCCCACCCTCTCTCCTCCTCGGTGGCGGTTCACGTCACACGGGGAACTCTCACAGCCACACTGTGTCGTAGTTCACCTGCTACACTCCGACAGTAATGCAACCGGTCACTGTTTGTGATGTAAAAACATGACATTTCCTCACAGTCAAAGCCGTAATAAATAATAATCATAAAAAAGTGCACATCCTGGACGTGGTTCGGCTGCAAAGCCCTGGTGTGCCACAAAGCTTCCCTCCCGCCCGGCTGCTGACAGAGCTGTCAGCCGCTGCGTCAATCACGCTGAATTGTGGAGGAGGTTGTAGCGTTCAAAAGTTGGAGCTGGAGAAGTGAGCAGGAATGAGGGACGCTGTGCTCTATTTGTCTCCGTCAGCCTCTCCTCGCACATCACAGGGAGTTTTGTAGTTAGGTAATCCACCAGCTGTTATGCTGCTTTACTCCGGTGACAAAAATGGTGCTAAAAAGAATGAGTCAGGGGCTTCTCATCTGATAATTCAAATCAACAGTTTAGAGGGGAAGCCTAATTCTATTAGAATGCTTCATTATAAATATCTGTGGTCCTCAATTACACTTTTTGGCATAAAATGTTGCAATCATTTCCGCGGGTTAGCAGACAGTCATTTAAGCCATTTTTGACATGAAATGTCTCCGCTGATACATCTGCAGTGGAGTTGTTTCAGCTGCTGTCGGCTTCACAGCTCCACATGCGCACGCCGGCGTTTTCAAACTCATCAACTTCAAGTGATTTCACAAATTATGATTTGCAGCCGTTGATTTGTTTCATTTGTAGTTCATTAAGACCAGGAAGGCGTCCTCTGATGGACTCTCATGGCGACCGTCCACATCAGGCTGTAAATAAAGCGCTCCCTCCTCTTTTACTTTTTTTTTTTTTTGTTTTTATTAAAAGAAAAAGAACAAGATTAAAGAGGAACATTTTAACTCCTCTGTGTAAGGTTCAGAGTTTGAGCTATTTACAAGCCGCGGCCGGTTTCTACTTGATTGTTTGGCTCTCAGGATAAACATTAACCGAGCCAAGAACATATTTTAATATAGCTCGTGAAAGTGAAACGGTTGATAATTACAACTTATAAGTTATGGAGGCTTTTTGAAAAAAAAAAAAAAATTGAGTTAGAGTTGAAATTAAACCTCTTGCAGTTTGAAAATGATGCTCTCTGAGACTGAACACTGTTCCCCTCTGCTGCATAAGGCACTGTGAAGCGGATTAGTAGAACTAAAAAGTATGTGTAGTTTTCTTATGTAAATATGTTGTTATCGATTTGTGGCCTCCGAGTGTTGAGTTCTCATGTTCTCTCCGGCTCAGGTTTCCTCCTGCTATTCCCAGAGATGCATGTTACATGGATCAGTGGGTTGAATTTGATCATAGGTTTGATTTGATTTGAGTCTCTTTCTGTGACCCTTGGACGGACGATCCACATGTGGTTCACTAGACGCCCATGAATCCTGTGAATTATATTTTTTTTCTTTAAGAAAAACTGAGTCTCATGTGGACAGTTGGTGTGATGAGTGTTAGTGGTTGAATATGTGGTAAACCCAGAGAGTGACCTGGAGTCAGACAGAGGAGCAGAATGTGTCTATATTGGTTCACATGTAGCTGCTGGTGTGTCTTTCTCTCTCTCTCCCTCACCGTTTGGAAGTTTCCTCGCCGTGCCATGATCCACGCGGATCCTATGAACGCAAGCTAAGTGCGATTCCTCTCCTCTTGATCTCGCTCCCGTTCCCTGTCGTCTCTCCCCGTCTGCTTTCTCCCCTCTGTGCGAAACTCCGTCACCTCATATAAACCCAGTCGGCGGCAGGGGTGCAGATTGACAATCTGTGGTGGGATTGGCTGTGCTCGCTGGTTTGAAGTGGAGATGAGCACCAGATCTGTCGCTGCATGGAGCACACTCATATCTCTTAAACTCTACTACTACAATATTTGGGAATAATGCGGAGCTGCCTAGCAGATGAGATGGCAAATTTGTTTTTTTTGTTTTTTTTTTTTTTTTTACTTTTGCTTTGTTTTGTTTTGTTTTGTCTTCTGTGGGATGTCGCACAGCAAGTTGCACATGCTTCCCTAATATACTGCTTTATCTCAGCGCAGTGAACTATAATGAAAAGATAAAAGTCATAGCAGGATAATTGTTGTTTTCACATCTCTTCTTCCAGTCTAAAATTAAAAGTGTGAAGAATTTAGAGTGAGGTTATCCTTCTGAGATCCACATGGGGGATTTTAACGGATGTGCTTTAAATGAGGAAAATATACGCAGGATTTTAAATTATCCTTCATGTCGCTGCTGGTTAACACCATGTGAATAAAAGACGGTTCGCTCCAAATAAAGTAGGCATCAATGTGCTTTGCTTTCCCACAGTGCAGGAATCAGAATGTTTTCATCTCATCAATCAGCTACAACATCATGAGCATTGACAAGTGGAGACAGTAACATCTGTTGTCTCTTTTCCTTGCAGATGTTGTTGAGAAGAAGCAACAAATGAACATTTTTTTTTTATCCTCAGCACTCTTTTCAAATGCATTGTAAATTATTAGCTCATATAGTCCACATTCAACGACACACTGACCAGATGTGACTCTTTTAAATGCTCCTGATTTGCTTCACGCTTTACATCTTGAAGTCTCATCAGTCTCGTCAGCACAGGTGAGAACGAGGACGTCCCTTACAGTCCATCTTATCCACAGAGAAAATGACAGCAAAACACACAGAAAGCGATGCACAAACACACTGAGGCACAACGCTGAAAAATGAGCCTGAAAATAGACTTAAGTTGACTTGTATATACATAGATATGAAATAAATGTCATGATTTACACAGAGATCAAAATAAACTGATTCAACACACCGAAACAAGACACACCAGATATTATTCCCTGACAACCTCTTCGCTTTAGCTCCATGTAAAAAGCTTATGATGAATATCTGGAAATATATGTCGAGTGTGTCAGTTATCATGGGTATCCAGTGTGGACAGCCTTTCGGGAGCACAGAATGATTCACAGATAAACATGACTGCTTCGACAGAAATGCCAAAATGGGAAAGTGTAGTGCGAGTATCGCATTTAGCAGGGCAGCTGCAGTGGGGGCTCAGTCTATATATTCACATGGGAAGCATTCAGGGACAGTGTTGACTCCTGCTCAGCCAATTTACGGAGGAGTGCAGAGGGTAGAAGATGGCGGCGGCATCCGCAGCTGTATTATTCCCAAACCTTATAAAAAAAAAAATAGAGCTGGTGTCAGAATCAATGCGTCAGGTGTGAGCCTCACGCCAGGCTCCGTGTTCTTGTCAGCAGGCATGGAAACCTCAGCTTCAGCACCAACAACACTTTGTGATGTGGACAGGTTTTCCTGGCAACATTTAGGGAGTCTGTTAAGGATGTTCATTTAAAAAAGAAATTATGAAATTAAAGATGGAGTAGAAGTAAACACAACAGTGTCCAGACCGATGCAGCGAACCCTTCGGTTATCTTAGGGAGGTATTTAAAACAGCGTTGTCATTTCACACATCCACATTGACTGTAATTTTTATGACAGTCAAACCTCCCGTGGCGATAACAAGACACTGTACATGTCTCTGTCCAGGGAGTCTTCAAGATCTATTATCAAAAAAGGAGGGGGGTTTGAAAGATTTGTAAGAAGCCATCCTTTAACTTATGTCTTGTTTTACATTCTAAATAAGATGGAATACTAAAATTCTCAAATCAGTCCTTTTTTCTAATTGCTGGGTGAATGCAAGGTTAGCACAAGACCCCAGGCAACGAGTGTGCATCTCAGCCACTGTCACATTCTGCCTTATTTTTGAGAGGACTCGTTTTGTACACATGCACGGAGACAGCGTGCATGCATGCACTCATGTGTGTGTACTCAAGTGCGTGTGTGTGTGTGTGTGTAAGTGTGTGTGTGTGTGTGCTCTAACCAACCCCACTTTCCTGTAGTAGAGCATAAAGAGCAGAGATGAGGCTGGTACTCCTCTGCCTGAGAGCGATGCAGCCATGTCACTGCTGAAGCTCTTTCTGTCGACGCTCAGGCCAAGTACTTTTAAAAGTTATTTAATCAATAACTCTTTTGGTTCACAGCATTGTTATTATTTTTATTTTAAAAGAATGAAGAAAGTGACAGCGCTGCTATGTTTTCACTTTTTAGGTTCAACAGTTCAATGGCTTCAAATCACTGTCATGACTCACACATCAAAGGAAAGACGGCGATGAGAGAGTCCTTCCTCACTCAGACTCGTCTGGTTTCATCAGACCCTGAAGAACACAACAGCAACACCAGGAAGAAAGATTTTATGTGTAAAGGGCAAAGAAGGATGAGCATAATGCTGCGGACTGTTAAGGGCTCTTGGCTGTGGGGTGCCTGGACTTTGAAGAGTGATGTTTTGTTTGCTCAGTGTTTGGTTGTTGCCAGGTTACTGCACTGTCAGACCGTCGGGAACCAAACAACAGTAACAAACAGCATCTGCACTTTATAAACTTTTTTTTTTTTTTTTAGTAGTTCAGCTCTGCTGCTTTGACTGTAGTGGAATCCATACGTTACGTTTAACTTTGAAAGTTTTGTTGCTCACTACAAGTTCCAGTCCAGATACTTGGTCCTACATTATGAGAGGTGATCAAAAAGTTCTAGGTCTTTCCATTAGTGATCGTACATCAGGCTGCACACTCATGCACCTGCAGCAGAAGTCAGCAGTGACTTTTATGAGTCAGTTAGCCATATTTGTGCAACATCTTGCAGCCAGTTGCAGGCTCTGTAGTGTTTTAAGTTTTGTTTTTTGTTTTTTTGCCTTTGCAGTTGCTTTATGAACATCACATTTTAGGAAACCATAAAATACTGTGTCCAGATCTGTGCAAGAAAAACGCACTCTGAATGTCAGGGGTTGATCACCTGTGGTCGGAACAGTTTTTTTTCATAATCCATAGACCAAACTTGTCACAATGTGTGTGTGCATACGTTCATCCAAAAATGTGTTTTAGACTAAGTGGAAATGTCAGATTTATATCAGATGTGAATCGTAGACAACGTCTTGGCCCACAGTCAGCTAGAATTGCCTTCAGCGCCCCGAGAACCTGAATTGGATGAAGCTGTATATGAAGAATGTATAGATGAAGGTTTACTTGTCAATACTGCTCCTAAAATCTATGTGACAGACAAAAAGTGACAGTTTGAATCAGTTGACAATCCAAACAGAAAATACAGGAAGTGTAAATGTACAGTAAGTGTAACAGATCACCATGAGAAATGTGTTGCTGTTGTTGCTGTTGTTTTTGTCACGTTTTGACAAAATCCACCAGTTTAAGACAAATTATCCAGTAAATCCAGAACCTTCCAGAAACTCTAACAATAGCCAACGCTGATTTAATTTCATCATGGCCCTGACAAAGTTAATTTATCAGTCACTTCTAATACAACCTTTAGCTCTCAACAATGGCCCTGATTAATATGCTGCCTGGCTTGAGAAAACAAACAAGTCCTACCATGCCGGTTCGCTGAGAAATCCTGTTTTTTTTTCTTTGCATTAGAGCAGACAAACAGTATTTTTAATCCAAATTGTTTTGATGTCAATTCCTTCCGTCTTTTTTAGTTGTTTTCTTCCTTTTGCTGGAGCTTCCGGCCCACTGCCTCACAGGCTGACTGAACGATACATTTGCTGAACAACAATTGGACAATTGCTATTTGGGAGGAAGAGGATTAACGGCCAGTCAATTACACAGGCATATTGAAGATTCTCTTTTGTTGTGCTTCCTTTTCTGCTTACCTTCAGCTTTAGCTGTCATCATTAATACATATGCCTTTAGTGACAAGACATATTTCGTGCCCTGCCACTGGCAATGATGTCAAACGCAGGCCGTCGGTGGAGAGGAACGGTAACACCGCCGCCCGAGGACACCGCAGCCATGAGACGGCCTTTCCAAATTTGTTCAATACATTGATAGTCTTTTCTGAAGTCTTTGTTAAAATAAGATTTGACACAGAGGTAAAAGCTGTCATCTTGAGAGGATATGCGTAGGAATCGATGTTCTTATATCACAGATGGAGAGGGAAAAAAAATGTTATGTAACTAATGGAAAATCTAGCTTGAGAAAACAACTAATTACAGTGACTGTAGCTTATTCATGCTGTTCATTATGACGTCCTGTGCAATGGCCCCCAGTAATATTGACATCAGACAGCTGCCCGGATCGTAAAACACGCACCAACTCTGCAGAGACGAATGTCACTTCAACAGCATGCAGATCCCCTCTAGTCATGACCCTATTTGGATTGTAGTAGGTGCAGTGCAGCATGGCAGAAGCTGCTCCACAGGACTGGCCTGACTGCCTTCAGCCATCTAGAAAAAAAGAATTGGCTCTTTGGAAAGTTTCCAAGCAAAAAAATGAAAGCGATAAGCAATGCAATAAAGGGAAGAATAGCCTTTTGGTGCAGCCTGTACTCAGCAAGCTTCAAAGAGCAGGATGTCCACAGAACAGATGCAGCAACAGACATCACTTGCATTAGTTACTGATGCAGAAATTTGGATTTCTATCAGTCATCATGGGCGCAGTGAACACAGTCCGCGGTCTTGCTGGTGCAGTCTCAAAATGCGGGGACTCATAAAAGTTATTGGCTCAGCAGTGCACTGGAGTGCTCCTTGAAACTTTATGAAACAATAAATATTCCCACACCACCTTGTTTGTGAGAGCACAAAGCAAAATTAGGATTTCTTAAGCCGCGCGGAGCATTACATCCCTTCGTAATGTCAGAATACTCAAGTTCCTGGTAAGCTGCTCTGCAGTCAGAGGACAGCTGTCCTCTAAAACTCAAAGTGCTGTTTGTACATTATACATGTACATTATGCACTGTTCATAAAAGCTTCTGCGTTTGCCATTGTTAACGCCGACGAAGAGCCGCCTCGTTCCTGGAAAAAAACCCTCCAGCTAACAAGGATTGACGCTTTACCTTAATTGAAGCATCATTAGTGTGTTGTTTTGAATAAATCAGAGGATCTCTGTGGTTTGCACGAGCGTCGTCACCCACCTCAGTGGAAGTGACAGACGTGGTCACAGCGAATCTGCTCGGATGAGACGTCAAGGTTTAAAGAGTTTAAAAGTTTTGGGCTTTGATGAGTCACGGCATCAGAATGATGCAGATTCACAGTTAGACGTGGCGGAAAATCCTCCTTCACAAAGGTGTACCAGCTGGGATTTAAGACCAAACAGCAACAACAGAAGACATCATATGCTCGGTAAACAGAGTTAGACATTCATTAACTTACATATTGTTTTGCTCAGCTACTTTTTATCCTGTTAGAGATATAAAACTTTTCTGTATTACTCATTATCCTTTTGTTTATACATTAAAGCGTACTCCTCCCAGACTGTTTTTTTCTTTCCTGCATTCTGACAAACCCTCTAAAACTTATTCAACCCTTTATATTTTCCCTGGTATTTCTAACACTCACTTTGAATAGGCAAATAGGCAGTATGTAATTTTGAAACTTCTAAGCTATAAGCTCTCGTCGTCCAATATTTACATCTGCTTCGTAGAGCATATTCAGATTCTAAGTTTTTCTCCTGTTTTAATCCCTGTAAATACTCCCTGGCTGTGCTCAGTGTGTTTAGAAGAAGTGAACTGTTTGGCTTACAGAGAAGATGACAATTTATTTCAGTTTTATTGTGCCACAGCACTGTGGGCCCGAGGTATTATAGTTTCAGATTGTCTTTCCATATGTCCACGCATGCGGGTGTATGCAAATGTATACAAACATATGTCTGCCCGCTCCCAACTCATCAGCTTGATAGCTGTACAATGCCTTGAAGTAATTTCCTCATACTCAGGGACACACAGTTTTCCTGATTCAGTGATGAACAAATTAGTTGAGTGAAGGGCCAAAGGTCAAACTAATGTCAGTTCAGTTTGTTGTAAATGCAATATCCCCTCTTCAGTGTCTCCAAATCCTGTATCAACAATCCAGGAAGCTCCAATGCCATGTCAAGATCGGTTTCTGGATTCTTTCTGTCTTGTTTTCCTGAACAGAGTTGCTGGAACTAAATGTGGTTTGTAGGCTTCCTTTCTACACACACTTTGCCTTCAACTTCAGCTTTGGATTGAGGCGAAGGCGTTCATTCACACTGACTTTTTCAGCCTCAAGCCATTTTGTCAAAACTCTGGAGTAGATGTTGGTGTCAGTGTTCATTTGAAAGACCCGTTTACGACCGAGCTTGAACTTCCTGGCCGGTGTCTTGAGATTTTTTTTTTTGTTTGTTTGTTTTTTCTTTTTTCCAGACTAGCCACATCATTTCCTTGCACACATTTCCCTTACAGCAAAGTACCACTCACAACATAATGGCCATACTAAAAAAATATATATTTATTTATTTATTTTGCTTTGTTTTCGTTTTCTTTTCTCATCAGACCATTGCACATCCCTCCACTAAGTATACTCCTTTTGCAAAAGTCTGGATTTTTACAGTGGTTTTACTGCAGTAGATACTTTCAAGCTGTGTAACCTTTCAGGTCGATATTGGTTCTGTTTTACTGTGCATGTAAACACTTTTAAACCTGGATTTTCCAACATCTTTACACGGTCCACTGCTGTTGTTTGTTAATAGATTTGTATTTTCGACCTCAGCTTGTTTTCATTTTAAGTCGTGCAAAAAACCCCTTCCTGCTTGCTCCTGGAGTTGAACGAAGGATCCCCTGGTGTTTAGACTTTGCTCCCAGGATGTCCTGGACTTGTTGAGGTCCACCGATCTCTTATTTCCTTCTTTTTTTGTTTGCACAGTTGACTGAGTTATGTGTCTTGTCCCTTGATGCCAGGTTAAGCCTTAAACTCCTTAAAGCCTTAAAATACACGTCTCCTGTTGCCTTACATTAAGTCAGTTACCCCATCAGAAGGTTACAGAAAAAAACTCTGGCAGGTTTGGAAAGTTTCCAGCTTATTTAAAGGCACAGTCAACTAAAATGTGTTTGAATATTCCACTTGCTGGAAGTGTGACACAGCCTGCTATGTGACCTTAAACAGAGACTTTTAGGATTTTTCTACTATGTATCCCAATTTTTAGACTAGTTTTCATGTTTTTATGAGTTTTACTGATTGAAGAAATACTTTTTCTTCCTTGGAGATGTGTGTTACATCAAATTTAGTTGTGTGTAGGTGTGAATGCGAGTGTGTGTGTGTGTGTGTCTAAGAGACTGACAGACATTCTCGCTGTGTTTGACCTGTGATCGACTGGCAGCCTATCCAGGGAGTATCCTCCCATCAAACGTAATCAATGGGCCTTGGCTCCAGTGTCTTGAGGCCATGGATGGATGGATGGATGGATGGAATATAACCCTAACAGTTGGCATCTTCTTGCTAAAACCATTGATACCACATTGATATATGACTTTTTCAGTGAGCTGTTATGCAAAAACGAGAATTTAATTTGCTGTAGTAATTAAAGTTTTACAATGATTTCTTTCGGTCTGGTAATGTGCTTTCTCTTTTGCAATCCAATCTGGTGAATTCAGTGACTCAGTTGGATGAGAACACTAAAATTAGCACAGTTTGCTCTCAGATTGACAGGTTCGGGTCTTGGGTCCCAAACCTCATTGCAATATGCAGAATTAGCATACGAGATGTGCAAGCCAATCATATGACCTGACCCATCTGGGCTTTTTCTTTCCCCACCTTGTTAACAGTGCTGACCGTTTTGCCTGTGATTCCTGTGATAGTGTTCTTCACTTTAAAATAGCTGTTATTTCACATTATGAATCCCTCCTGCCAATGCCTTAAAGCTGTACTGAAGCATTTTCCCAAAAAAGAAAAAAAAAAAATCCCTAAATTTAATCACCATCTTGCCAGGCATAGCATTTAAATGTTATAAATGTTGAATGCAATGATAAAGTGCAGGATTTGGGATCGTGTATGCAGAGGAGCTCGTTTAATCTGAGTAAATTCCTTTTGTCACCCTCAAGTCTAACCATTTGTCAGTAAATAAATCGCTTCTCCTTCCCTGTAAAACTGAACATAACTGGCATTGTCGCTGACATAAAACAGCAGAAAACGTATATATTTTAATGGCTAATTTCAAATCTCAGTGCAGCGAATGAAGGCTACCTTTCATTTCCTCAGACAGGTGCACATTATTATACAATTGGTCTTTAATGAGCATGCCGTGTTTGTGCAGATCTGTCTGAGCTGGAGGCCCGTCTTCATTCATTTTAGATGAAGTGCCTGGAGAGAAACCACATCAATATTCATGCACTGATGATTACAGGAAGCAGGAAAAGATATTACTGCACTGTTAAGTGCAAAGAAATGTTAAATGTAAACACGAACGATATGATTTATGATATTTAAATGACACGCAATTAGATTAATGGCCTGAGCCAACCTCGCTGACCTCCATTAAAGGCACTCTTTATAATTGTCCTCCAAGACACTGGGTAACACTTGAGGAAATTAATTTGTAATTAGACGATACGCTGATTTAAAAGTTTGATATTCGACTCGGTAACATGGTCATGCTTTGTCTTTAGGGTAAATTCTTACCTTGTTACAGGAGACACAGTCAATCACAGCCTTTATTAAGCATCTCCACTTACAGGCAACACGTGTGATGAAGAGGACGAGTTATCTTGTAACGGTTTCGTCAGTGTGTTCGGAAAGCTCACATCCCACCAAGATATACCTGAAGATGCTAACACAAGCAAAGATTTTCACCAAGGATTTCAGCTTTGTGCTTCTGAGACATCACTTCTTAGTTGATGTGTGTGGATGGCTGATTCCCAAAGTAGCTGAGGTAGGAATTGATTTGCTGAGGATAAGAAGGATAAGGGCATATCTGAGTGGGACTGCAGGGAGAGAATGAATACTCCTTGAGAGGCTGGGAGGAATGTTAACACAACTCAACATACACCATTTTGCCAAGAGGTAAAATACCAGTTTATATTTAAAGACTTTTCATCTAAGTATCATAGAGAAAAACAAAGATTTTCCTCATGCTCATGCTTCCCTCCACACTGAGTGACAGAACTAAACTGAAAGTTTTCTCACATGAAATACAACAAACTCAGAAGGGTAAAAGTCATTAGATGTGGGTTTGTTGTTGTAGACATGGTTATTAGTTGCCTATTATTAAATGTGGAGACAGCTGCAAGTGAGAATAATGTGATCAGCTGTTTCTGGTTGCAGTGTACATTATGATGACATCAGGTTAATGAGGGACCTGCTAAAATGTCTTGCTAACTGGGAGAATCAGATTGCTTTTTGTTTGGGTCTGATTCCCACCTGGCTGTTAAACAGTCTGGTAAATACAGAAAAAAAAAATGCTGATGAATAGCTTTTGTTTGCCAAATTAATACAACAACACAATCTTGGCAGTGTCATTATGGTAAGCCATCTCCACTGACAAAAGGACCTGGGTAAACATACTTAATATTCATCAGTAGCCTTCAACAGAATAAATGAAGTGGAAAAAGAACAAAAACATAGACTTCGACATTATTTACATCCATTTGAATTACCAGGAACATATTTATTTCACCTTCTTTTACATCCTTCACTGACTCTTTTTAATCATCATTTAGGCGTGGTGTTTGAGGTGACGCCAGATAACGACACAGTTAATCAATGGTGGGCAAATCTGAGCATTCATAATAAATCATGGCTGTTTTCTTTTCCATCCCCCCATCTCTTTCCATGTGCCGTGCGGACTGAGCTTTATTTTGAGAAATTGCTTTTTAATTCAATTTGTTTACCGTGATATTTTCCACGCCCTGCTCAATAAAAGACTGTTTGGAGAAAAAAAAACCTCTAAAAAACATAAAATTTACATTTGCTATGACCATCTGTTAGGAGATGTTTTTCTTTCCCAAAAGAATGAGAGTACTTGAAAATGTGCGTCGGGCAGGTTCTCTTCTGTATTTATTACCCTGCGAGTAATGTTTCTTGTAAATTGCTGTTGTACTTGAAGCGAAAAGCTAATTGGTTTTTGGAAATTAAACGGGGGAAATTATATGATTACCTGTAGTGTAACTGCAGGTGACTCCGGATTTCAGAATTTATTACATGACTACAGGAAGCTGTTATCCTGCTGTTACCCCACAGTTGCAATGGCTGACCCCTATTTACACCAATCCCATAAGGGAAATGGTAAAGCCCTTGGTCTCTCAATTATTAGGATTATTATTAGCCGTAGCAAACCTACAGGGAGAGAGGCTCATAAATCAGAAACCGACTCACACTCTGGAGAGAATGCTGGCCTCCTCTGTTTCTGTAAACGGTGAAAATGTGGAATCTGCAAATCTCTGAGCCAAAGAAAATATCAGATTTTGTTTTGATCCTCCCCTGAATCTCCCTCAAATAAAATATTAGGCTATGCCGTTTAATTAATATATCTAACAACAGTTAATAAAAGAAGGTTTTGCAGTAAATCACATATCATAAAGCTCAGGGCTGCAGCTCTCATGTTCAGATGGGAGTGAGACTTGTGTCCCTGGGGTCGCTTCACATCGGTTTAAAAGTATTTTTGTGATTTTGGATGGGCTGTACAGTACTGTAGTGGTGAGCTCTTTCTTCAAAGTGATGATATCCAAGGTTTGAGTCTCTCGTGGGCCTCTCTTTGTGGAGTTTTCGTTATCTCCCTGTGTGAGCTTGGCTTTCAGGAGGTGCTGCAGTTTTCTTCCACATTTCACAAATATTGAAATTAGACTAATTGGTAACTGTAAAACGACCTCCCGGTGTGAGTGTGTGTTTCTTTGCCCTCCAGCAGGTTACAGTTGGCTGGAATTGGCTCCAGCGCCCCACGACCCCAGGTGGAATAAAGCAGTTCAGAAGAGGGATGAATTCATCGGTTCTGATTTTGTTTGTAAAGCTCATTGCACTGTCATGGTTTCACTGCTAGTACTCATTTAGTGACACATGCTGACCAAGACCTTGCTCGTTTTTTAAAAGCTATAATTGCACATAAACACCATTTTTTTGGACAATTTTTGTGAAACGTTAAAAACTGATGTGTTATAATGCGAGAAATGCAAGACCTGTCTCTTTCTTTGTTCCTGTCTTGTGTATTTTCATCAGCAGATTAAAATTATTTCAGAAATTAGGCACTGACTCCTTTGTATAAAATGCATTGCCTGTGTTTTCCCCTTTTTTTGTTCACTGCCTTACACTTTGAGAACGCTTTTTGACTGTGAACATTGATTAATCAGATTGAAATGGTGGGCGACGACTTGAAAACAGCAGCCGAACATCATTTTCATCACCTTTTTTCCTGAGCGCAGGAATGTTTTTGTTCAAAGCCGTCTCTTGTGGCATAGAAAGAAAAACACATGCTTCGTTGATGCCCTTGGGGAAATTATTTCCATACATTTGACCCTCAATATACTTAACCTTAACTATACGTAGTGGGAGCAGTGGGCTGCCACAGCAGGGTGCCTGCAGCGCTGTTGAGGGTCGAGGACCCACAGTGGTGATCTGTCAACAGCTGGTTTCGAAGCAGTGAAGCTCCATTCCCAAGTCCACTTCTCCAACCTCTAAGTGGAGATGCTCTTGTTTGTTTTTGGTCACAGATAAGAAGCTATCTTATATCTCATCTCGTGAATTTCTTAGTTAGCATTAAACATGCAATTAACATTGCTCATGTTAATTGCATGTTTTTTTGTTTTTTGCATTGCAACCCTCTTAATGACTATAAACCCTTATACCTCTACAGAGGCTAATAATACAGTTACATATATGTTTACTGTGAAAATATGTATTTGCATCGTGAATCAGGACCATGAGACAGAGGGAAATAATCAAGCTGTCAGAAAAAAAAATTGCTTTTATTGAACCAGAGGATTTCACCACTGATGTTCTCAAAGATGTTTCCCGCTTTTCACTGTGAGGGTGAAATGAATGTGTTTAAGATAAAAGCAAAATGAAAACAAAGCACTGATCATTTTAGTGCTAACCCAGACAAACAAAAGAAGTGATAACTGCCCCTTGCACCAGCTGTTTGCAGGAAGATCTCAGCCATGTGCAGCTGTACAAAATTATAGCTTTTAACAATCATTTCATATATTTCTATTGTTCGTTCTTCTTTCGAAATAGCTTCTCCACAGAAGCCATCAATTTCACTTGACGATCAAACATTAAAAACACTGAAGCGTGAGTGTTTGTAGCGACATGGGAAACGTGTGATGGTCTTGCTGTATTTGAAGATTTTCACGACATCCCGCAACCGCGGCTATTTTTACCTCTGGCAGCAATAGTTCTGAAATGAAAATTGAACTGATGCCTGTGACTTGGCCTTGGACATCTTCTCAGGATGTTCCAGTGAAATCAACAGACTGTCATTATCAGCCGCAGCAGGCCCGGCTGCCATTCACTCCACTTTGTATATACAGTGCAAATCCCACAGCATTACATTTAGACCAGCAGCTGAAGAAATAATTTCTTAAATTGCACAACCGACATGTTAGTCTGGGCTGAAGTTTTCTTCTTCTTCTTCTTCTTTCTTTTTCTCCTTATACTTCCAGTTGAGAGTGATTGTGGTTCAGTCGATAGAGCAGGTCGTCTTCCAAACCGGTTGGAGGGTCAGTCCCTCATCTCAGCCTGTCCTCAGGCGCGACACTAAACTCCCGCTGCTCTGTGATACCTTGGCTGGCAGCTGTCACTGCTGCTGGAGGGATTGTCTGAATGGGTGTAAATAAGTGAAGTCCAAGCTGCACATATGTTATTATCAATGTGTGTTAAAACAAAACACAAAGAAACAAAGTGTGGTTGACGCTAAGCGAACAAATATTTCCAATTCTGCCCTATTTCTGGATTTTGCTGACATTGTTAATGTCTTTCACTGAATGTGTAATTTCCTTCCGTTCAGCTTCTTCCTGTGAATTACCACAGATGACAGACTACAAGTGAGTTTGATCTTCGTATCAAATCGGCTTGTTGAAGTAAATCAACGCTGGTCCCGGGGACGGACTGCCCTGCAAAGTTTCTGATGTCTCAGTGCCCTGACACAACTGATTCAGAGGAGTGGGTTGTTATCAGGCTCCTGCAGAGCCTGATGACGGCCCATTCATTTTAATAAGGTGTCATTTGAATCGGGTGCGTGGAAACAGAGACACGTCTGACATCGTGTACAGCACTAAAGTGGAAATTTGTCTCAACTGATATTTTTACCATCTGTTCAAAAAGAAATTGTGTCCTGACACTTGCCATTGTTGAAAATATCCCATTCAACACAAGAACATTGCTTAAAAAGTAGCACTGTGATTGTCTGAAATATGGCACCACAACTAAGTGAAAGTGTCAGAAGTGAAATTGTTAGTCGAAGCAAAGAGGGACTTTCTCTGTTTCAAATCCTGGCTAGACTGAGGGTCTCTGGGAGGGCAGTGTACGGCGCTCTCAAACACTTTGTGGAAACTGGGACAGCTGAATCCACGCCGCGATTAGTCAGAGCGAAAGTGATCACGCCCCCAGAACATCAATACATCAAGCTTTGCTCTCTGCGAGAAAGAAAAGTCACTTCATCACAGAAGCCAGATCTGGTTAATAAAGAGTCTCACTGGCAAATGTACGGCCAAATGAGGGTTAGTAGTCGTCTGAGAGGATGAGTAGTGATCTTTAAGCCCATTTTCAGGAAGGGAAACAGGGCCAACTGCTTGGGGTGGAGTGAGACATACCGCAATTTCACGGTGGAGGACCCAAAAAAAGAAAAATCCCATTTACTGATGAATCATGGAGATTTGTGGCTGTAACAGAAGGGTGCATCTGAAGGGACGAGCAGGAGAGACACTGAAGTGACTCCACCCTGTTCAAGCAGGAGTACCACTCTATTCTTCAGTGACATGCTTCCCTCTCTGATTTATATCTCGATGTTGAAGGATTTATTCCGTCGCAGCGTAATGTGGCAAAGCTTTGCAAAAACTTCCACCAAGACCAAGAAGTAGTGACTGTCACGGACTATTCTCCACACTAGCAGAACCTGCGAGCTAAAAATCATTTATAAAGAAACACAGTCACTCCAGACTTCACGCTACACTATTTTGAAAATTGCAGAGCCATGCTGGGATAACATGGGTCATCTGGTGGCGCACAAGTGTCTGGAGTCCATACCAGCTTGAGCGCATTCTGTCACAGAAGCAAAAGGGTGCGAAGACATGCTAAAACATTCATGTACTTTTCAGACATCCAGCCATTGATCTCCAGCTGTTTGAGCCTGTCTGTTTTCTGCACTGACACCACAAACAGTTTGTTGTGTAGCTCCACACTTTAGTGCACCTCAGCTATAACGAGCATAGCCCCCATGTCTACATCCGCAGCTATAAATTGCTGCTTCCTATGCTTTTCCAACTGATAGGTGGTGCAAAGAAAACCGGAATGAAGAGACGTCCCCCCCCTCTGACAAATGTGTCATCATCCGCAGTGCTTGGGAACTTTTTGCTGAGGAGACTGTTCATTTTTCCTTAAAGAAACATGAGAAATAAAACACAGTAACAAGAGCACTTCTCCTCTGTGCTGCACATGTTAACAGAATGACAAACTCGCTTTGCCCCTCTCTATTCACTCTTTGTCTTTTATGACAATGGCACCAGAGCACTGTTTTGCATTTCTACCATTTGGTTTAGCAAGCTGCTGAGAGGAGTCTGCTCCAAGCTGATCTGTGTGCAGAGCTGACACTTGTTGTCTTGTGATGTGGTAATGCGCTGAAAGAGAAATCCAACTATGTTAGGATGAACCATGGCCTTATTCAGTACTAAAATATATATATATATATATATATATATATATATATATATATATATATATATATATATATATATATATATATATATATATAAAGCGCCTACATATTTATTTATCAGCTTTATTGAAAGTAACTCACCTATTGTTGTCTGCTGTCTGAATTTCAATATATATTTATTTAAGAAGTGAATGTTGTGTTTTGCCATAAACCCCACTGCCTCACAAAAACAATTCAATGCACCAAACAAACACAGAGCAGCTTACATCTGTTTTTATCCTGCTTTCACCACTCAAGAAAGAGCCATATACCTTTACACAGAATTCCTTCCAGATTGCGTTACCTCTGTAACCTTGGCAGCAAAATAGTGGATCAGGTGGATAAAGACTGCAGCCTCTGTGATGCTGTTTATTTCTCCCAGAGTGCTGTGCACACACAGCGTTTCTGAATTGGCTGCGGTTAACGTTGAGACCTGCGAGATTGGTACATGCCTGGCAAAATCGTCCTCTATGGCAACAAGATGCAAGGTCAGAGAGGAGGAATTCATATTTAACATGATTTAAATGAGAGTGTGACTAATCGGAAGGTGTTTATGTGTCCCAGCTGTGGTCACTGGACCAGGCTCCGGAGATTGCTTAATTGCAAAGATACTGGCGGCCGGATAATTTCCTCTTCTTTTTTTTTTTTTTTTTTGAAATGTTTTTGAAACTTTCAGTTAAAAGTGTCTTTAACCTTCAGCACTACAATCAGGCCGGCGTCAGACATTACTGTAACCTTTCCCCCTGTATGGTGATAAAGTGCAGTAGTTATTGTAGAAAGAAATGAGCTTTAAAGAGCTGGAGCTAAGCCCAGCTTCACTGATGCATGCTGGTCCTCAGGCATGGATGCAGGTCTCAAGGTTAATTGCTACCAGATGTTCATCTTCAATAGTTTGTTAATCAAGTGAAATTATCAGTCTCCTGAAGTGG
This sequence comes from Salarias fasciatus, assembly GCF_902148845.1. NCBI lineage: Eukaryota > Metazoa > Chordata > Actinopteri > Blenniiformes > Blenniidae > Salarias > Salarias fasciatus. The sequence goes on along the minus strand of NC_043746.1, from coordinate 9,076,969 downwards.
ATTCTCCAAGCTATTGTGAATTCATATTTACAGAGCCTTTTAAGAAGGTACAAAGAAAGACGGAAGGATATGTCTACATTTTTTTGTGCTTCATCTTGCATTAAAGTCACATTCCCTCATCAGCCATGGTTCATTATTAGTCAGAACTGTCTTGGTTTGAGGGACTAATGAATGTCAACAGCCGCCAGCAACAGAGAGATCCTGAAGGAGGTCCCGAAGCCCTTTTTTTTTTTTTTTTTTTTTTTTTCCCCATCATCTTGTTGCCTGTTTTGCTTTTGGTCCTTAATTCATTCACGTTGCTTTGGGCTTGGTCTTAATCCCCTTTTGCACTGGCGGCCTCCTTTTTGAAATGATGTGGAGTTTAAATTCTACTCGGTGCACCATTGTGGAGACCGAAGGAGCTGCCACAAACAAATCAAGATGACTCTTTCAAAAAAAAAAAAAAAAAAAATTCTCAAAGTCAGACTATTTGGCTGGTTTACTGATTGCAGAAGAAGGACAGAACATCAACCTTTCGGAAAAAAAAAAAGAGCGCCAAAACTGAACTGCAGAAAATAATTGAATTTGCCTGTGGGTAAAACCTGGGCTCTCGCCGTGGTTCTCACTGGCCACTCTGTCTGGAAAGTGAGCCACCACTGGCAGGAATCCTGATGGCACCAAAGATTGATGATGTTGTGAGTTCATTATAATTTTAGATTGCAGTAACAACCTAATCTCTGCATGTTGGACTGCTTTACACAAAGACTTGAAGTCTCTTTCTGTGCTGTCTTACAGAATCCAAGCCTCCCGGTCTTCCTTACCTGAGAATAAAAGAAAAATAATTTGACCACTAATGATGCAGCAGTGTAAAGATTATTATTTCTGGGGTTTTTTGTAACTTTGATTTACTCTATTTGTTGTTATTGCCCCATGTTTTTGAAGCACAGAGCTGTGAGTCTGAACTGGTGGTTTAATCACCACTGCATTCGGGCTATTACTTTTTTTTCATTGCAAAGAAATGTCACTGACTTTGGCCATTAAATTATGTTGTCTGTAAGAGAAAATAATACAAACTTGCAGTAACAACATTCCAAAATTCTTCACCATGCATAATTGTGGGTCTTTATTTGGGTATTTTTCGTGGTGTGTGTGTACTACAGAGCTACAGTTGATATACTCAATATTTATCAGGCTGCTTCTTTCAGTGCCTCAATACACCATGCTGGGGTGAAAAGTTGTATTTCATGGCTCAGCCGGCCGAGGCAGGTTGAATAACATGTCGACTCCAAAAGGTTTATCAGCTGCACATCAGAAAATTGCCTTTAGGTTCTCTGGGTCCTTCGATTTCCCTCCATAGTCCAAAAATGTATGTGTAGTTAATGGACATCTGACTAAGCCCCGCCCCCAAATGCAAATGAAAAAAAAAAAAAGTTTTCAACTGCCAACTTGTCCTAACTCGGATAGTCTCATAAAAACTCCACTGAGAAGTTTTAGAACTGGCAACAGTTTTTCTGTATCCTGGAGTAGTTAAGTTATTTCAAATGTGAAAACAGTGAAAAACGATTTCTGACAGCAATTCTTCTTTATCTCCTCCTGTGGCGTTTTCAAGATTGCAACTGACCTTCCATTTGCACAAGTTGGAACAGTCCTAACATCTGAAGCGACTTGAGAAACGTCTCTGATGTTCTTAGCTCATTGATTTAAAAACAAACCTAACCTCTGTCCCAGGAACTTCAGCTGACAGCTGCCATCAACATGCAGTCAGCTGCGACGACTTGTCCAAATTAGCAACAGTAAGGAAGTAAAGGTCCACCGGTGACCTCAGATCTCTGCAGGTGTGACTGGAAGTGTGTGGTTGTCTGTCGCTCCGTGTTTGCCCTGTGATGGACGGGCGGCCTGTCCAAAGTGTAACCTGCCTTCACCCATACCTAGCTGGGATTAGCTCCAGTGCCCCACGACCCTGAACAGGAATATGTGGAAGATGGATGGATGATTTACATCAACAAGGAAAAATATTATTTAGACATTTACTTGAAAAAAAAAATCTTGTTTACAGATGCCTTGCTGTACATTTTATCATCATCCAGTCACATGAATGCATGCACACGTTGGTATTATCTGTCCTCCCTGCAGGGAACACCTCGGACATTTCTACCGCGCCACTAAATCCTGGAAGGACAGCGCAGCTCTCCCTGGTTAAGAGCGGTGATAAATTGCTTCTACTTCTCCACCTAAAAGGGAGACCAAAAGTTCACCACTCTGGGAGTTTTAAGTCAGTAAGGACTAATTTCCTACCCTTGGATGCTCCATAAATTCAGACCTAACGCTTACATTATCCTCTATGAAGGCTGGGAGCCGGAGAGGTGCGCCATTATCCCGGAACCAGATAACTGCATGCGCAGGATTATCCAGACTTCTGTGGAGTTCAGTTGTTCAAGGGCCCTCAGAATAAACTGAGAATGTGACATAATTTTTTTCCCCGTGCTTATTTCAAAGCAGATCGTAAATGGCGGGAAAAATCAAGGGAAAGGAAGCGATTTCTTTAAGTATCGTTCCTGACCTCGCTGACTTGGAGCCATCACCTGACTAAACTAGCCAATGGCACTTTATCGAGCACACAGGAGAAATGGCTGTGTGCTCTAAACAGGGATTTAAGGATTAACACTCCTTTATGTAGGAAGATAAAAGACAGGCTGGATTAAAAGAGGAATGATTAATGTTGTGTTGTGCATGGACAACGACCAATAAATATTCAATTATAATCCTTCGCTCTATAATCAAGATAACAAATGCTGAGGCTGAACTTGGAGATGGAGGCTGAAAATGCGGGAAAACAGAAATATGAATCAAACGGAAACTGCAGCTTTAAATGTTTGCGTTTGTTCTTATGTGAATTATCATGTGTTGCATAATTAGATATTTAAACATTTTGAGTCAGAGTCTTTTCCAAGAGAGTGAAACACAAAAAGGACAGTCAGGCTTACTAATTAAGGAATGTTGTCAATAATAAGTGAATTAAATATGAAATGCATGCCAGAGAGATATGTTTGTTGTGTTTTTAAATATTTATGCAGTCACGGCAGCACAAAAAATTAATGTTTTTTGTTTGTTTGTTTTTTTCCGTGTGGTTTGCATGTTCCTCCTCTGCATCACTTTCCTGCAGATACTCCAGTTTCCTCTCACAGTCCAAGAACACGCTTCCATTAGACGTTGAAGTGACTCTAAATTGCCCGTGTGGGGTAGTTCATCTCTGCTGCTCTGGGATGGAGTGAAGGCGTATCCTTCCATTTGTTGATAACCAGCTGCGATCGGCCTCAGTTCCCTGAGTGGGATAAAGCAGGAGGGGAGATAGATGGACGTTTCCACTATTAGCTGAGGCAAATCCGTGGGAGCAAAGTGGCCTCACGCTCCTCACATGTACTGTAAATTACCTGTACATGGACTTTTTTTATAGGTTCAGAATGTTATGAATTTCATTAGTTCCGGTCTCTAAATATATCAGTTACACTCATTACTAATTTACCTGCTTCATTACTGTGTTCATTACCTGAAATGACGAAATATCTTTTTTTTCCCCCCCTTATTTTATTAATGTGTTGTGATGTTAATACATACCAAAGTGGTTATGCCAGAGGCCCGCCAGCACATGAAAAAAAAAAAGCCAAAGTGTGCATGCTAAATCAGAAAGAAATAAACCGACATGTATAAACTCCCACAAACACACAGAGCGAGTCGTGACAACGAGAACAAGCATTTAGGCAGAGGGAAACAGGAAGTGGTAGGCTGTAAAAAAAAGTGTCAGGGACAAAGTTTCACTTACTTGTGACAGTTTTTTTTTAAAAAAAAACCTGGCACATAGATGTATATATTTCACAAGTCGTCTGACTAATGAGAGGGGAGAGCTGAGAGGACCTGTGTATACCAATGAGACCGGGCTGCTTCATTGGGAAATTAAGCTGAAAACTCTCGAAACGGGCATTCGAGGACATTGGTGACATTGTGCGAGGAAGCCAATTGAAGTCAGCTTTCACGAATAAATGACCTGATCTGTTTCTAAATGACAACAATTTTGATTTGAAGAAGTTAATAAATAATAAAAAAAAAAAAAGGTGCAGTGACAAAACCAGGATATCATTTAATTCATAAGCTTTGCCCTGCACGTTTCAGGGATGAAGTACTGTACTCCCGTCACAAAATTATGGCAATGATGAAAAGATTTTTCTCCTTTATCTTCTGTAATTTATCCTCAGCTTTTTGGCGAAGACAAAGCAAGAGAGGGCGAGCCTCTGAATACCAAAGAAAAGGGTAAAATGAGGATAGATAACCAATTAGTGAGATGGAGAAAGAGGCAGGCAGAGTGAAAGTCTCCAAAGACAGTTTACGGGGCGTCCAGGGCCGCTCCTGCCTTCAATTTGCGAGTAATGTGGAAAAGATGGTCCAAGGCATGTTCATAGATGTTGTTGCTGTGGACCCCTGCTGATTCAAAACAATCCCTTGCTGAGGAAAATTAAGTGTCAATGGAGAATTGAATATCAGCCTTTCTTCTTGTTTGCTTTCCTGTTTATTCTGTTCCCTCCCTCTCAGTCTCTGTGATTCGCAACTTGACCCAAATGACATAATACTGAAGTCTGGGAAACCACAAAAAAAAAAAAAAAAGGAAAAAGCAATTGGTTGCTTTCAAATTGGAAATGCATCTCCAGCATCCAGCCGGAATCTGCATGGAGCTGTTCTAATGAGGCTGAATAACAACAACGTACGACTCCCTTGTATTTTTTTTTTTTCATCCCGTGCAGCTAAATCAATCTCGAAGAAAATGAAGGTAGAAATATGTATGTATGTGTATGTGCGTGCATGTGTGGGTGCATGCATATCTGCTCTATTTTTATTGCTCGCACATGTGTGCTGTGAAATTAGCAGCTGTGGGGTACGATCCTCCACAGTCCAATAAGACAAAAAAGAAAATCAAGCACATGAAAAGGGGTGAAATGGAGCTTTCATTTGTGCTTTCACTTTCCAGCCTCAAAGCCAGTGACCCCAATCCCGGTATAAAAAAGATGTGAAAGGCACCATTTATACCGTCTCTCATTTGTAAGGCTCCATTATCCCTAATCCGTCCATCCATCCATCGTTTACACTGCTTCATCCAATTTCAGGTCGTGGGGTTCTGGAGCTGATCCCGGCTGACGGCGGGTGATGGCAGGATACACACCCTGCACGGGTTGCCAGTCCATCACAGGGCGAGCACACAAAGTCAGACCACCGCACCGACTCACCTCCAGGCAATTTGGAGCTGTCAATTAACCCGTGATGCATGTTTTTGGACGGCTGGAGGAGCCTGGAGAGAATCCACTCATGCCCAGGTAGACCATGGAGACTGTCCAGAAAGGCCCTGGAGCCAAGACAGCCAACCCGTCCACGACCACGTCACCAACCCGGTTATCTGCTTGACATGTTCTCCCGCCCAGGACGCCATCACCAGAGCCGTTTCTTGCGCTGTATTGATAATGTCAGCTTGCAGTTAGCGGCGGCGTTAAAAAGCAGTTCCTAAACTGCTCTTTAGTGACCTTTTAAGTTGTCAGAGAGGTTGACATTTTGTCGCAATGAACCAGAAGTGGCTGTCAAATGGCAGCATTGACACGACAAATGCAAATGACATGTGAAGACAGTGATGTACTACGAGTGACGTGTATGGATATGATCCCCTCTTTACAAAGGACAGAAATGGCCCGAAGGAGCACATTTAAAAAGAAATGGGAGGAGCGGGGCGAGCAGAGGAACGGTGGCCGTCATTGCTGTTGGTGGCGCTGGGCGTGAGAGCGATGGTATTTAAGAATCGTTCAGGCGTCAGGCTGTTCACCTCTAATGTCGTAGGTGATTACACACTAATTGAGGTAATCTAGTGCCGCTGCTAATCATGGTTAAGGAGTTGGCTTTTTATCACCGCGGACTGGATGTCATGTGGACTTGCTGACCTTGTCACCTTCAGATCTGGTAGCGTGAGGGGAGAGACAGGACGACAGCACGATACAATGGAGCAATCCGCCACTCTCAAGGGCATTTTCCTTCACACACTTATAGCTTTTTGCACAGAGCAAAGTGATTTTTTTTTTTTTCAGTTCTAGCATGGATTTTAAAATACCAATTCAAGAGGTTAAGTGACAGTTTGTGATCAGTGAGGAGCGTCCTGTTCATGGAAAAGGCATGTGATGTGCTCTCTGCTTGTACTTAGTGCAATAAACGTGTCAAAGGTAAAATACTGTTAGTGGAAAGCAGTATACTGTGGAACTGCAAAAACCTCATATACTATTAAAATGTTTGATTTATTTAGAGAATAAAAAGCGTTTTAGTGATAATAATTGATTTTTAGCCACTATTACTTCATGGCATAGACACAGGCTGAGAAGGAAACATAAATATATTGTTGTAAGGATTCAGTTAGGATTCAGGAAGAGTAAAGTTTGCCAGAATAAAATATGTTCTCGCCAGGTTCCAAGCAACCGAGAAGACACACTGAGCAAAGGGAGCGGGGCATAAACAGAATCCATGATTCAGGTGAGGTCAAAAACAAGCGCATTGTACAAACCCAGAGTGGAAAGTGCTCACTCAGAGAGCACAAAGGCAAAGTGACAAAGGTGGACAGTGGAACTGTGCTAAAAATACAAGTGTCAACACACGAGCTGGGTTCGGGTGTGCAGATGGGCGGGAAACACCGGAGTGATTGACAGTGGTAAAAAAATTGCAGGTGGGAGGTGCTCAGCCTGAAATGAAAAGGAGAGTCATCGAATGGTATGAACACACACACACACACACACACACACACACACACACACACACACACACACACACACTGGCCACTTTGTTAGATAGCTGTTCACTCAAATAGCTAATCAGAAGGCAGCAACTCAATGCATTGAGATGCATACAGACTGTCAACATGATGAAGATAAGCTGCTGAAGTTCAAGCTGAGCAAGGAAACGAGGATGCAAGGTGATTCAAATGAATTTGAACAGAGAACAGTCAAATAAAGAAAAATCATCCAGTCAGCAGCACCAGTCCTCTTGGACAACAAAAAATGTAAACGTATTGCCTGACCTTTTTCGCCGTGATTTCTGCTGCCGTATTCAGACGTTTGTTTCAGAATCGTAGGGTTGCTATCGACATGAGCGTACAGACCCATCCTGCCTTCAGTCAACGGTTCTGAAACAACTGGTACCGTTCAAGAAGCTGCGCCCATCAGGCTACTTTCCCTTCTCACACCATGTTTGTTAATGTGTGGTAAATAAATAAACTTTACTCTCTAGGAGCAGATTCACTTCAGCAAATGAATGTGCAATAACAGTGCAATTGTGGTGCAATTGTGGTGGGCCCACATGCAACAAATTCTCTGTTGAACCTTTACAAGCAGGAATGAAAGCAGTTCTGTAGGGAGGAGGCAGTCCAGCTCACTGCTAGTAAAATAAATCGAACGATATGACAGGTGTCTATAGATGAAGTGACACTAACAGCTAATTACCATCCATTCTAAGATGATCAGTAAATTATCATTTGTGTGGTGTTCCCCAGGGTTCAAGTTTAGGCCCCACACTTTTAATTGCCTTCATGTTCCCATAAGGCAACACAACATCAACGCCATGTGTCCAGATGAAAACTGATTTCTTTTTTACATAAGCTCTGTATAGCAAATCACTTTTCTACACTGAAATTGTAGCAAATGGTTCAGTGGCACACACGCACACACACACGCACACACACACACACACACACACACACACACACACACACACACAATTTTCAGAAATGTAAATCTTTGAATTCCCGTAAACATAAAAAAAATGTTGGTGTGACATTTCACCCATAACTGTGGCTTAGAAATGTTACAACAAAGGCAGATAATTAAGTACATTCCAAAAGTCTGTCTTTCAAGTCAAAGCATAGACTCATGCATTTCTGTATCCTGATGGATTGGTTATAGCTTTTCTTTTGCATCTCCCTAAAAAAGTTAAGACAAAAAAAAGTCTCTGCACTGGCTGTCTGTTAATTCTTAATCAAATATCTCTTATTGTTTCTTTGTTCCACTTTATTAATCAAATTTGCTTTTATCATATAAGCCTGAGAGAGCTCTCAAGTCCTCTGGAAGTGGTCTTCTAATCATACCAAAAGGAAGAACCAAATCAGTTAAACATATTTTATTCATTATTTACTTTAAGTTTTAACACCACCTCCTGTGTTTCCTCATTAAAGGCATTTCTGGCTCCTAACATGCTACATAATCCAGTGAAAACATGAATACATTTTGGTTTGAGGGAGGAATGGATGTTTGGGATTGTAAGGTGAAGATTTTCAATATTTAAACTTTGTAGGTGTAAAATAATTCAGTGCCGAAATGTTTGTTTGTATGAACAGCTCTGCATCAATAAAAAGTAATTCAGTTAAATGATTTATTGACGTTGTTTTTGGCCACACAGCAGAGTAGTGGTTACTGCAGCATTGAGGATTTTCCATCCCTGCTGCTCGCCACAAGTTTAAAGACATGGATACTGTGTTAATCCAGACTCAAAACTGCCTGTGTGTAAATATGTAGGCTGTTTGACCCTTGGACAGGAGCCCTCTCATATTATGTACAATGTTCTTTGTAGTTTTAGTCAGCTGGATTAAATTCCTGCTCTTTGCTTCCCTGACTAAGTTGGACATTGCAGTTTGTGAGATGGACGGACTTTTCTTTGAGTACCGACTTTGCTTTTGTTGCCACCATGGCAACGTTAGCGGAGGTAGACTTCTAGCCATTTCTGAGCAACATGCAGATGATATAAACTAAAATATCCGGCACCCACATTTTCACAAGTGTGGATTATTCTGAGGCTGAAATGGCTGCTCTCCTGTACGGACGCCGACATCTTGATGGCCATCTTTAGCTGACTTGCGTGGGATTAAAGTGTTCTGCTATTTGCACATGTATTATATATGCATTTAAAAGTATCTTACATAATACCCTTCGTCTGATGTTAAATTACTATATCTAGAAGTTTCTGATTTCATCTATCCACCTGTCCATCTTCTGTGTTTTACTCAGCTTATGCACGGCGCTGCCGATCCCAGCTGACCGTGGATGAAAAGCAAGGTCCTGAGCAGGCCATCGGTCCATCAAGGAGAAATCACAGACAGTCACACACGCTCACATTTATACCTGGAGGCACCAATTAACCTCATACGCATATTTTTTGGATTGTGGGAGGAAACAGGAAAGCTCCCAGTGCCAGCCTCCACAGCTCAGTTCTCCCCACCTGGTGCGATAAAATACTTTGTTTTTCACAAGGAGTAACAAGAAGAAAAAAAAAAAAGGCGAGAAACTCAACATTAATTTTGGTCTGTTGCTCACTTCAGAGCAGGCAGTGTAAGTGGGACAGTGAGCGATGTGGACGGAGAAGCCGTGTACCTCTTCCGCTGTGATGAGGTGCTGTGAGAACAGGAAATAGGGGTTGCCGATCAGCCTGACTTTTTCACTTGCGGTAACCCCAATTCACAATATTATTACAGTTAGGGTCAGGCTGAGCAGAAACGCCAAATGATGGAAGAGAGGGCCGGGCGAGCAGACAATGAGCTCCTGAAAGAGCTGGGGAATGACAGAAGTAAAGACAGACAGAGTGAGACTGTGTGTGAGGGGAACAGATGAGGCCTGGTCGTGATTAAATGGGGAAGCAGAGGCAGCAGGACAACAGCTTACTGTCAAACATTACAACCAGACAGAACTGGGTGTGAATATGGACAGAGTACAGACAGAAATGACAGTGTCAACAGTCAAAGCCCCTTTTTCTTTTCTTTCTTTCTTTTTTTTTTTTTAGAAAAGGTGTATTAAAACACTTTATGAAAATACACCAGTGAACAAAGTTCTCAACTCATTCAAACATGAGATTAGATGTGATTTATCAACGCAAAATCTAAATGTTTGCCCGGCCATATGATGCTTCACAGATTTGTTTTTTTCTCCTTTCTGCATCTGGCAAAATATACAAAAATAAACGGAATGGAACAAACTGCGGCTCTCGTGAGGTTTTCATGATCTGCATTGGTCAGTATCTATTAAAAGTATCACATCTATCGCTGTTGGTCGGACTATTGGAAGTCAAGACTCACTGATGTATGTTTGGAGCGTGTCTGTGCTGAACCCTGTCTGTCGCAAAACCAGAGGAAGACCCTGACCTTTGACATTAAGCCAATGGTTGGGGTGTGCTGGAAAAGCTTCCAGGATGTAATACCTTCAACAAAAGTCACAGAGCATGGGGCACTTTCAGAAGTCTAGTGCATGCAGTGAGTCAAGGCTCCTCAGCAGAAGGAGTACCTACACATCGGTCCAAGGTTAACATGTTGTTAAGGTCAATCAGTGGATCATCTTTAATGGTGGATGTAAATCATATAAAGTTATTTAAAACACCATCAAAAATCCACAAAATGTACCAACCCACATACACAAGTCAAAGGAAATCCTGAACGAGGAGTGTTCTTGTGCAGATGGTGCTGTTTTAGCTGTTTTGTAATCATTCTCATGGCCAGAAACTTCTAAGAACAGGAATCTGTCTCTGTGTCTCCGTGAGTATAGGAAACCACCTCCAGCCTGCCTCTCGTGCGTGCTGCTCCTTACTCCGTGTCCTCAGTTTTTTGCAGTTTCCAATAGCAACCAGCTGAAGTAAAAGAGATTTTTGAGTTGACAGATTATTATGAAAGATATCTTTCCCCCCACTTCCACCGCATCTGCCTCTGTAGATCATTGTGGAAGATGCTGCACATTTGTACTCGGGAGCCCACGGAGTTTCTGGGTGAGGAGAGGAGCTCTGCGAGGGGAGGCGGTGGGAGAGAGGGGAGGGCACACTGTTGCACATGTCTGTTGCCATGGGGATTCTGGCGCAGTGACTATGCAGTAATGCGGCTGCGGGAATGGAGGATTTGTTTTCGCAAGGGAGGCTCCGGCAAAAAAAAGAAAGAAAAAAAAAAAAGGAAAAAAAAATTGGAGTGTGCATGAGCTGGAGCCTCAGTCACCAATTATGTGGAGGGGGCATTTATTTTAGAAAGAGAGTTAGCGAGGCTTTACTTAGACTGGGAGCAAGGTGCTGCCTCCGAGACCTTTGATGTTTTCATACTACCTCACTGTCCAGATTAAATTAAGGATCGGCCACCACACAAATGGTTAGAAGAAAAATCCATTTCAATAAGGGGGAGACAATAGAGCGCTAATGGAGGCTTCATAATTGCATGTTCCCAAGATAAACGTGTTAATCAAATACAAAGCCTGCATAGAAAACAGTAATTTACTGTTTGAGAAGAGGAGGCTGCTTGGAATATTGCCGATAGAATCACTGGCATGGATGAATTAATTTTAATTAATAATAAATAAACTTTGTCCCTAATTTGCATATTATGAAAGTCAACACTATGTTGTCCATGATATTGGAAACGGCCAGAACTTTGAGCGTTGGACGTGACACTTCCCAGTTCACTGTACTTCGGTTCAGGTCAGCTGTTGATGGATGAAAAAACATTAACAGGAATGTTGACCTCCGACGAACTTTGCTTCATGTGAAGTGACAATATTTGGTTGGATGCTGGAACTCATTTGTTGACATGATCAGAAGTTATTGTCGTCATATATAACCAATATTGGCTGTATCTGCTTTTACACAAACACAAATGAATTGTTTCATCATTTTAACTGTTACAAGCACCATTACAAGTGGTTTTTGTCGGAACTAGTAAATTAGATGTTCAAAAGTCTGGGTTGAAACCAGTGAGCATGCCTTGTTTTCTGGAATCTACAAATAGGGTGTTCATGCTGTGATTTCTAGTCGAGAGAACACTTGGCCTCGAGATTCTTGATGATTTTATTTATTTTATTCAAAATATGCCTCCTCTGTGTGGACAGAAAATTATATTACATAACAAAACATGATCTCATAAAAATCCAATTAAGTTTCCCAGAGGTTACTCAAAGTGCTTTAACATTCCTGAAATAAATTCTTTTTGAAAATGAATTGAACAAAGTGTAATGGAGGAAATATAAAAATGTGACTATATAATTATTGCTTTCTTTTCAAGTCCTTGTAGTGGAAAGTATACAGGGTTGGGAGGGTTACTTTAAAAATGTAATCTGGTACAATTACAAGTTACTTGTCAAAAAATGTAACTCTAATTACTTCAATAAAAAAGTAACATCCCAGATTACTTTTAGTTACTTTCAGATTGCTTCAAAAAACAAAAAAAATAATAAAGACAAAGACAACTATAATGTGTCATTTTCACAGTTTACACAACTCTACACACAGCAAACACTAAACGCTCTTAGTGTTATGAACTCTGCTGAACTCTGTGATCATTCTCAATTAATACCAACAACATTACCTTTAACCTCTAACCTACTGAGAATCTGACTTTCTTTCTGACACTGTTTCAGCACCATCAGTTCAAACTGTGTTCCTCTAGCAGTTCTACAGCACAGCAGCAAAACCAGGGGCTGCGTTGACAGTGTTAAGACACATATACATTATATACTCAATCTGCTGTGTAGCTGTTCTGCTGCAGTGAGGAGCAGGGTTTTGTGGTCAGGTATGCCATGCACAGTATTTTTTCAAGAGTTTATTCATTCCCTCCTTGACAGAAGGAAACATGATGTCTCCAATAAATCCTCCATACAGGCTGAATGTATTATTTCCCCCATCAGATTCTCCTGAGTTCAGCCTGGTGAGGCTGCGGTTCTCAGCAGCAGGTTACTGACAGGTTAGCAGGCTAACAACACTTTAGCTTCACTGTGAGTTTAGGTGTGTTTCATACCTGTAGATGTGTCTTCAGGTTTGATGTGTCCCTGGATGTTGAGACCGTTTTCACAGCTGGGAGGCAGAATTTACAATGTACAGAGAAGTTCTGTGCCTCATCGGACTGAAATACAAAATGATGTCTAAGTTAAGAATGATTTTCTCTCCCTGGAGCAGCCTTGACTGCAGCAGCAGGTGGTAAAATCCATGGAAACGCGGGTTGTTTCATTCATGGTTAGACGTGTAACAGTAGAGCAGGAGGCTGCTCCAAGACAGTGGTCGATGCGGTGTCTATTCTATTCATATCTATGGCATGTATTATTTGTATACCTTTGGTGGTGTCGTGGACAAACCGCTACTCCACCAACCATGTTTTTAACAGATAACGAAATTACATATTTTTTTTAAGTACTCCCCAAACCTGTAAGTCAACATTTTTTATAAATTTATGACTAAAGCCCTGCAGAGGATGTGAAATGTAGCCATGTTCTGGAAAGAGAGTAATGTTTCTCCTCTTCTGTTGACTGACTGGCAGAGTCAAACAGTTCACACACTCACATTCACTCAGATTCATCCAGTTCTAGGGGTGTAACGGTACACAAAAGCCACGGTACGGTACGTACCTCGGTGTAAGGGTCACGGTTCGGTACGTTTTTCGGTACAGTGGGGAAAAAGTGAAAAAAGCTCACAAATGTACCAGAACATTTTTCCCAAGCTTTCCCACGCGACACATTATTGGCCCAGTTTACATGGTGTTTTTTCAATCCGATTGTAAACAATAGTATAAACGCGAGAGTATTCATGTACAGCATACAAAGCATCCACGATGAATCCTCGTTTACAAGGACCCTGTGACATGCGCACAAAGTCTCACGAGGAACTTGCAGGTCTTCCTCTCTGCAGCAGCAGTCCTCAGCGCCAAGCAGAGAGTTTTTATCTGCTGATATCTGCTCAAATATTGTCCCAAAATCTCCATGATATGCTGCTGAAGGAGCGGCTGCTCCCCTGACCGCAGCACCGCCGTGCGGAGCAGCACGTCTCGGTGTGAGCTCTGCGCCGCATGCCGATGTTTCGAATTAACTGGTGCCCGTGTCAACTTGTGACCAATAATGACTGAAACATCTAGTCGTTCTGGCGAACGTCGGTTATCGACAGTTACAGTGAGTGTATACGTTTAAAGTCTTTTGTGAGTCTTACTTTAACAACTGCTGTAATCAGCATGTGTTTACACAGACCTCCGCCGTCATTCGTTAACACGGGAACCAGTTAATCCATAACACCAGCCGGCGATCGCTCGTATTCTGCTATGGAGCTCTTTATACAACTCGCTGTTGCGCGATTTGGTTCCATCTCGCCTCTCCAATGTTTTTTATGTCGGGGTTTTGTATTAAAAAAGTGTTTTTCCACCACCGTGGCGTTCTCTGCTGGTTTTTTGACTGTGCTGCTTCCCGTTTACTGGCACGTCACACGTCACGCCTTATGAGGGAACGCACGCGGAACAAATACTCTCCCGTTTAATCCGCTCCGCCACACGCTGCAGCTCTCATTCCGCTTGTACTTTCTTCTTTGATTGTTCATGTTTGGACCTGCTTGTTCTACTTCTTCTTCTTCTGTGATAATGGTGGTTGCCGGCAGCTTTTAGGCTCATTACCGCCATCTAAGGTTGGAATTTTTTTTTTTTTTTTACTCACTGGTGTATTCGTCATGTGATTGTGTGTGCCGAACCGTGACCCCTGTACCGTGACGGTACGGGACGAATACAAATACCGTTACACTCCTATCCAGTTCAAGCTTGATGTCTTGTTGAGTTGAATTTAGATGAAATGTATGTTACAACTTTGGTTGACCATCAACATGTTTTTGTTACAAACATTCAGTCCGCTGTATGAAAATGAGATTGACCTCAACAGGGTTAGGGTTAGAGCTCTGCAGGGTCACTTGATACATTTCTCTCCTCGTGTTTTAGATGCATCTTCAGCAGTAACACCTCTGCTCATCTCCGAATAATCAGTCATACAGTTCTACAAAAAAGGAATCTTTACATTTCCCTGAAGTGTCTTTCAGATGAGCTTCGGCTGACTCGAAGCAAAATTACTTTAACATTTAGTGCCAATCAGCATTTTTTGTGCCACTGGTACAATTCAAGTACCAACAGAACAAGAAATATTTTGATAGCATCGTTTTGTTAAATGCAAATTTAAAAAAATTAAAATAAAACAAGTATAACGCATTAGCTAACCCTTAAATCTGAAGTACTTCATGAACAGTCTATCACAGTTTTCCTTGTGGCTAACGTTACGTCCATGTTTAACCATGTTTAATCAGCTTTTTGAACATTTGTATTGTCCAAAAGGATAAAGAGGCCGACTCAAAATAGCATCATGAAAGATGATGGCTGAAAGCTGTGACTGAATGAAACACAGATGAATCATATCATCTATTCATCCGCTCCTCAGGCACACACCTTTATTTTTTCAGAGAATAGCTGATTTGGAGATGGTATTCAGGTCCCAGTCCACACACAGATGTGTCGCTCTTCTTGTCCTTTGAGTTCTATGTCCAATGTGCAGATCGATGTATGTAATGTATAGTTTTAAATCACAAGGCTTTTGTTTGTTGTTTTTTTTAATTTAACAATCATCTTTAGGAGTCTGAAGTTTCTCTCTGACATTAGATTCTGGGACTTTAAGGGAAGGAACGCCGAGCAGGATAGTCTGGAAGCAGCTCATGATTCATTATTCAAGTAAAACAAGTCTGAAGAGGAAACCTGGAGTCTTCATTGCACATAAACTATGGGATGGACTTTAAAGTGATGGATTGCATCTCTTTTGTCCAAGAGCTACATTTGGTAAATTAACAATGTTTGCATATTAAATGAATCTGGATGATTTAATGGTTGATCTTAATTTAACGATTTTTACAAGGTAACTGAGTGCCTGTGGTGCAGAAAAAGCCACATTAAAGAGGAATTACTGTTCAAACAAGAGTATTTTATGTACATGGATAAACATGCCTGCTAGTGATCTTTCACCGTTGTCAGCAGTTTGATCTATAAATCCCGCATCATTACATTTGTGCCTAAAAAGCAGACTACCCCACTTTGAGTTACACTGAATTCAAATGTGCAGTATTTACTGCTCAATCCTCAGAGAAGTCATTGTTGGTGGTTACAGGGAGGATTTATTTCTGTACAGCTGGGAGATGACATCCACTTTCTGCTCCGCTTCACAGCTACATTTGGGTGTGTGGGTTGATGGTTCGGACATATTATATGAGCATCCTGCGTTTTTGATTCATGCCCTTCACTGCATGTCATTTCCGCGCTTCCTCGCCCCATGTGTCTCACGTCTGCCCGTGAAGGCTTCAGCCAAAGCCTGCTTTCATTGTGTAGTCATCCAATTATATACTGTTCAAGTCATTAAATGTATCAATCAAATGCACAATTTAGCTTCCTGCAAATTGCATGCAATCGGTTTTACCAGGGTTAGCGCCAACTAGAACTAAACCCATTAAAAGGGGGCTTCATGCTAGTTTAACGTCATTAGCGGTCAGAGTAAGATGTGATTTATACGCCTGTGTTAGATTCACTTTCCACACAACAGCTGTGTGAGGGTATCAGCCCACAGTCCCGACTGATTGCCATTTGAACAATGTATTAATGCCTTTTCCTTAAGGTAATCATCATCTCTCAAGAGTTGGAAACACACAAACAGCTCCATGCCTCATCTGGACCGTGTGGGTGTGGTTTGATCAAATTTAATTGACAGTGGCCACACAATATGCAAACACCCAACAGCTGTTGACATATTTTTCAATTCAGACCCATCCAGACTTGCAGAGAAAAGCGACCTTTTTTTTTTTCCCCCCCTCCAAGCGAATCCACTTCAAACCAGCATATCACAGATGAATACCCAGGCATCCACATCTTTCATGTGAAATACCCAGCACTGATCTGGATTCACATCAGCATACAATGTTTTTCTCATTAAAAAAACCAAACATTTTCACTCCTATCAACAAATGGATTAGGGTCCGTTAAAAAGTGGATGGTTCAGATTCCAGGCACGTGCAGCCATCACAGACAAATCACATAAAGATGGAAAATAATCAGCCATTTGGTCCTTTTTTAGTACGAGCCATCAATATTCCACTTTGTTCTATTGTAAAATATGCTGTGAACCTGCTTGCTATGGATGACCATGTAGGCAAGGTAACCAGAGGACAGAAGGCCGATTGTCAGCATAATGTGGCCATTGTGTAAGGGACGGCTCGCTGTGGTGTCTTAAAATGAGTGTGTGATTTTGTGTTATGGTTTGAATAAAAGGGAAAAAAAGAGTCTATCATCTCGCATGATGTGAAGAGTTCAACCTTGAGGCTTCCTTTTAGTTGAACATGAGGGCACACTTTTGTTTTTTTGTTTTTTCTTTTTTAGAAGTCTTATCTTTAAAAGATAAAAAGCAAATTAGCCAAGATGTTTTCTAGATCTCATGGACATAGATAATCAATGGAAGAAAGTTCCCTCTGCCAGTTTTGAAAGATTTAACAGAAGAGCATACAGGTGAAATGTTTTACTTCCTGGTCAGGATGAAAATGTGTATTCATGAGGGAAACGCAAACGTTTTGTTGCCAAGAGTCACATCAGTTTCAGGACCGACGATACTGACTGTGCCTGCGCTGCATTCACATGTTGCCTGTACGATTGAGGCCCCCGCTTCCACGAGGCTCGTGTATTCATTGCATCCAAATGAGGACAAATTCATATCTCCGAGCGAACCCTGGAGGAGCTCATCAAAACAGCGAAGAAAAAAAAAAAAAAAAGACAACCTTTGCCATTCGAGTGACACCATTATCTGAAGCATGGCATTGTTTTGTATATCACAACTGTAAAATCTAGTTTTTGTATACGCAAACACCCGACATCTGACACACCTGGCGTCTGTCACGGCAATGAGATGCTAAAAGTGTCACGTAATTGTCAAGTGCTGGCTGGGTTGCAGTAAAGTGCGTTTGCAGCAGGCTCACAGCGACATGCAGACGACAAAGAACGAAAAAGGAAACGTCTTTCTTTAAGGTGTAGGGCCACTGCATGTCAAGAAAGAAGCGTCGTAGCACTCTGACTATTCCGTTTTAGTGAAGACATTAAAAACATCTCCCCCAGGTGTTGAGCTGTGTTGTGGTTTGGCGCCTGCGAAGGTCATAATACACGATTTGCACCGTTTTATTCTCATCAAACCACTCACTGACCCCTCCTGCCCGATAAATGAGGAGAATTGTCATCCTTCAGCAAACCACTCCCACCAGGATCAAAATGTTTCATCAAAGAATAAAGGTGATCACTCGGAACAACTTGGGATTGACTCGCAGTGACCTTTTCCTCAAAAGGAACAAATGAACCTAAACCATGTCAGGGAATTTCTCCCCTACATCTTTAACAGAGCCGTCCGATCCTTCACTGCGGGGGTCAAGCTGCCATGGCATCAACCTGTTTTGGATGTTATTGGGTGTCGCTTGCTCACTGGGCAGAAGCCAAAAAACATCAGAAAAAGGGAAGTAATTTGCTTCAGCGGGACGAAACACATGACCTTCACCTGGGATGACTGTCTCAGCCTGGTGAAAGCTTTTGGATTAATCATTTCTGATATGACAGATGTCACTAAAGAGAGATTTGGCCTGCAACATTACCTTTAAGTACCCTTGCAGACCATGGGAATGAAAAATAGACCAGTAAATACCTTCAGACAGTTGCATGCCGGCTCTGTAGCTCAGTGCTGAAGACGGCTAAGTACCGTACGTTTAAAAATATCCTCTTAAATACGCATTCAATTAATTAGATAACTACACTGTTCCATCAACTTTCCATCAAAGTCTCAGAAGAGGCTGCGATGCAGAGACGACTAAGTTCAACAGTCGGTCAGATTTCACCACATTGTGTGTCTACTGACCTAAAAAGAGCAAGCCAGTTAGCTGAGCTATCGGTTGAGCATTGAGAACGTGACAAACGATAACATATGCCGTCCCAGCGGTAGTGATCCTCTGGGATGCCGGAGCTAATTGCCTTTACAGTGTTACCTCTATGGGACAGATGTAATTGACTTGGGAATTTTGAGTTTTTGTCCCCGAGACACTGGAAATGTGACTGTGAAAGCCAAGAGTTTATTGCTGGCAGCGGGAAAAAGTACCCTGGGTTTTCATCTGGGAATGCAGTGGCATATGATCTACAGCCAGAAAGTCATACTGAGCGCTTTCATCAGGAGGTACATAGATCTTGGTTTTCTGTACCTTTTGTGCCTTTCATCAACACACTAAAGCGTCACGGTGAGCCATTATGAGAGCTATTCAGTCTTTCCCAACTCCCGTAACCTTGAGAAAAAGTGACCCGTATATATTTAAATATTCATATGTAGATTGCAATCAGTATGTATTTAAACCACTGCAACTGTGCAGAGAGTGAGTGGCTGTCTTTGATATGACATAGCAACATAAAATATGGAAACGATATCATTTATTTTATGGCACACCGCTCAGTCACTATGGTGTCAAAGTTTCAGATCTGGTCAAATGCAGGTTAGCACCAGATGTTTTGAATCTCTGCAGGTGAATAATCAGACCGCTGAAACACTATTTGCGGCTTCAAACATGAATGACTGTGAATCTCGGGGAACATCCAAACTCGCCTTGGAGGTTTGACAATTCCTTAAAATGTACACTCACAAATTGGCACCCCTACACCGGCAATTTCTCACAGTGTCCTCGTGTGCTATCATTTGCAAATTTGCGGCTGCTTTTGGAAGGATACACTCTGCAGTTTGACTTGAGTTTTAGCCAGTTTGTGAAGAAGATGTTAGAGTAAACGTCGCATCAGAATGGCTGAAAATCCATCCATCACAGGCTGAACACAGAAAGACAGACAGTCACACACACTGGGATCCACAGTGACGGGAAAATTAGAGTCACAAATCAACTTCACAGCATGTTTATGGGCTGTATAGCAGAACCAGTGCATGAAGGGAACCTCGACTGGAACCAGGTATTGCTATGTGGTGACTAACCACAACACAAGTGTAGGGCCCCGACTGAAAAACAAGAAATAAACTATTCTCTTGATTTCCTTCCTTTTGTTACCTGGGGAAGATTGTTTATGATTGTCCATAATGTAAAAATGTTAATGAAATACGTGGTGAACTGTTTGACACTGCTCTGGACATTACTTTGAGTACCGTGGAGAAAGCAGGAGAATACTAAATCCCCAAACTCCATGAAATTGATATTTGCACAATCACAGCTGTGGTTGAAGGGTATTGTTTGTTCTGTTTGGCTATTTCATTTGGGTGTTTGCTTCTCCTGCGCTTTTCCAAAAAGGCTGGGGCAGCGTCTCAAATGTAATTTAAGACAGGATGAGGCAATCTGCAACTGTTGAGAGCTCATAATTTAATCACAATATCACATAAACAACATATAAGATGATGAAAATGACACATTCCACTGTTCATTTGCCAGCATGACTCAGCTTTTGTCAGCAAACACTCATCGAAAAGACAACAAACATATGCATAAATATTTCTTTCACATTTATTAAAAGGTATTAAATTATTCTGAAAATGACACAATTTAACAGTTTTTATAACGACTAAAGTGTGAATATTGAATGAAAGAATGATGAAAAATAATCCTATTCTATCTTCTCTTTTATGTAAATTCAAGACTTTAAGTGTGCCACCCACTTTTAGGAAATATTGCATAATATTACATATTACAGTTGCACAGAATCACTCAGGTTCCTTCATTATTACTGGATGAGTATAATTATATTTTTTATTATCTCCAAGCTTAAATGATTAGAGATACTATAGTGGCAATAATATTGTCAATTCAACCACAGTCAAATCACCATGTATTTTTTTTTTTTTATTTTGCGCTGAGGACAAACACATTAGGGCATTTATTAGTCCTTCTCGCCATCTGTTTTCATCCTCTAGTATCTCTCTGATTAAATGTTTCAGTATAATTATGTTTAACATGTCTATCAGAGTCAATGGGGAACCCGGAAAGTGAGCTGACAGTCTATGGTAATGTGTGTTTTAACTTGCTAATCTGTCATTTTCATAGATTTACAAGAAGGCGCAGGAGCAACACGGTTGTGTGAGTGTGAGTGTGTGTTTTTTGTTTGTTTTTAATTAGCAAAGTCATTCCGATTCTCCATGCAATGCCGCGGTACAGTAACAAGCATCTGCTGGTATCTTTATAACACAGAATTACTGTATGATCTATAATACATTTTAAGCTTAATAATTGTTTTCTGTGCCCAAG
Source organism: Salarias fasciatus (assembly GCF_902148845.1). Classification (NCBI taxonomy): domain Eukaryota; kingdom Metazoa; phylum Chordata; class Actinopteri; order Blenniiformes; family Blenniidae; genus Salarias; species Salarias fasciatus. The sequence goes on along the minus strand of NC_043746.1, from coordinate 9,055,885 downwards.
GAAATGGAGCTGGCTCCATAAATCACTTTACACTGATTATTGCAAATAAGCCCATTAGAAAGTGGATTTTTTTTTTTTTTTTTTTCCAGATAATCATTACTGTGAGCATTTCTCTTCCAATTACTGTCCATGAGGGTGTAAATATAAAAACATGATGTAATTTCAGGCTTCTGTGTCTGGATGGAGAACTGTATCTGTATTGACTCAGTTGGATTGATAAAGGCTGATGGAATCTGTTGTCTTCTGTATTTGCAACCACTGCAGCTTGTTTTATTTAATTAGACTTTCCTCATTAGTCTCTTACCACTAATTTTAGCTCTAGTGGTGCCAATACCCTTGCAACTTTAGAACGAGAGGCTTTGGTCATTTGCATCGCACCAGGTTATACCAGGATAAAGCCGCTCAAGGATCCTGACTGGGGAGAACGACCCAGTTGCGCTAGTGAGCTTTACTCAACACGAGCAGCTCCAAAAAAAAAAAAAAAAAAAAAAAAAAAAAAGACTGCTCAGCTGTAATGAGGCACGCTTATTAAATACTTGCCAATAATCTGCCTCCGAAAAAACATCTGCAGACAAAAGTATTGTTTCTCTGACACTTTCAGATAATGGAAGAGAGAGAGAGACACACACACAAACATGACTCCAAATAAATGAGCAAAAACTAGCTGGGTGCTTGTTTCAAGCTTGCCACTTGTTTTGTGTGAAGCGGCTCTCTATAACAGCTCACAAATCAAAAACATATCAAACGCTTCATTCATAATTCAGAGCTTTCTCCACAAACCGCCACTGACTGTGTCACAAAAAATGGCAGCAGCATAGATGATTAGTCATGTAGCCTATTTCTGGTAATGTAGCGATGAGGGAAAACAGTTCAAACTTCCAGCCGCCACGTGTTTTCTATTGGAAATACCAACAAAGAAAGGGGAGCTGGTGGCTGCAGGAGGAATGTAAATGTAGTCAAAAAAGGTTAGTGGTCGGTGCTAACTGCCCACTCAGCCCATGAAAATATTTATGATCCAAGTTCTTTAATTAATACTGGAAGGAGAAATGCATTTTGCTCAGCAATTTATGGGCTCATGAAAAGCATACAACAAACCGAAGAACGACTGCTTCCATGTGCATTTATGAATTATTGACTCAAACAAATCCTGGTGGTTCTCCATCCCGCAGCAGACCACCGCGAAGGCCCTCAGTGTCATTTAACACAGATTTTGCTATAATACCTATAGGAGTTCAACAACTCACCTTCAATTCGGTGCTTGTATCCACATGCATATGAACAGACATAATCGTATCCGACGGAGAGTAAATGCTTTGAAATGTAGAAATTACTGACTGTCCCTTGTCATTTACCTCCACGTTTATATCATTCCTTCGTTCTTAACTGGCAGCTCTGGAGCTTCTGACAGCACCCTGAAGGCGACACGGCGCTCATTTGTTCGCTCAAATTTATGCAAAAACGCAGTGAATCTATAACGGTTTCCACCCAGCGCACATAAAGTCGCAGCTCACAAAAGTTAAATTGGCTCAGGGAGGATGATGGACTCGGGAGATGTGGTGAACTTACGCCTCCCTGTCCACCAGGAATCCCCTGTACTCCAGATGGCCCGCCCTCCCCCAGCTCACCGCTGAATCTGCAACTCACAGTGGCGTTTTCTAAAGCAATGTTAGCTATTCAGTAGAATCTCAGCAGCTGAAATCACAGCTTATATGCATGCCGATCACAGCAAAGCTGTAGATTCTCAAACTTGTGGTCTGCAATTATACACTAGATCCTGATGCAAGGTTTAGGATGATTTTGAGCCTTCTTCTTGTCATTTTAATTGATTGCAGTTATATATATGCTCTTATATGCACAATCTTAGGGTCATCAGTGTTAACTGAAGGGACTGTGTTAAGTTGTGCAGTGCATTTTCAGATATCCCCTCCCAAAAAGAATCAAATATTAAGTTGGATACTTAATGAGAATCTCTGAAGTAATAACACCACCACAGTTACCACTTCCCTGCTTGAAAGATATTGTAACCCTTGGTCCGCCTTTGCTCAGTGCTTGAAGTGGTTATTAAAAGTCAATGTCCTCTCATCACCAAGTGTTCACATTATTCTGTCCGCCTCCTGCATCGGCAGACAATTTTTGAGATTTCTGTAACTCATTTACAGTTGAGGATATCAAGGGCGCCGTAGAGGGCTTCCTCTAGGCTATGGTATTGATCTATGCGTAAGCAGAGACAACATTAAATGAATCTAGTGAGGCTGTAATCTGTATGGCAATGACTGTGTCCTGTGCAGCAGAGGTGATTTGTATTCCAATATTACAAACTGTATTCTCACCGAGGGTTTACAGGGCCTTCAACTCTCGCAGAGGCTGATTCCATATTGGTCTTTGGTTTAGGCTCGGCGACTGACACACCTAATGATGGCGATGAAAATGATTATGATTATCTATAGGGGTTATCGAAATGAGTTTGGAGGAAACTTCAGGACTGACTTTGTTGATGCAGCCTCGTCCTCGGCCTCCTCCATGCTGCTACATACATGAGCTGTATAGAGAAACCAACATGTGCATTTCGTTTTTTATTATCATCATAAATTCATCTGCCGGCTCCCATTTTCTGCGGTGCACCCTTTTACCTCATCACATTGTGTATTCTGTTGCAGGGCAGCCACGCTGCTACCATTGTTACCAAAGAGTCGAACCAACCTCTCCTGCACCCTCAGCTCAGCTAGAGCATGCTCTGAATCAGACTTTCAGTGCATATGCTATATCGCTTCAATTTAAAAAAGTTTTTTTTTGAGCTCTGTAAATTCCTCACTGAGTGATATTTTTCAAATGTTATTGTGGGATGACAGTATTATTATGTCATTACATAAAAAGTTCAACGATGGCTTCTACATTTTTACAATGCCGGAGTGTTTGATAAAATCACCCTCCTCCGGCTTTGAATGGGGCAGTAAATGTCTTTCAGTCTACAATCATTTCATCATTTCTTCACAACACTGGAAGATCACAACACTTGAATGACTTTATCGGAGTTATTTGCATAAAAAAATAATCTGTGGGAATTGCAAATACTGTCCATGCGTATGCGCGTTATAGCGAGTGCAGCTTATTGTGCTTTGTTGTGCTTTTGATCGGAGTTTCTATAGCCTCAGTGGATGAGAGAGAGCAGTGCTTTTAAAGTCCTCTCTTAAGATTCAGCTTGAGTTCAGCACCACAGAAGTACATCAGATTAATGCTGGATTTTGTTGTCTGTGGATGATATGTATCTTTGCTTTTTTATTTATTTTTTTTCGCTGCATTCGATTTATTTAGTAACTTGAATGGGCCCCATTGCCCGACAGCTCGACTGGATAAAGTGGTACTGAAGACGGATGGATGGACACCGTGCAACGTGGAATTCAACGTTTGACTGCTTGATGTTGTAGAGGCGGAATCTGCAATGGCGTACATATTTCAGAATTTAAAATTAACAATGTTATCCTTTACATCAGTGATTCCCCGGGAACTGTTTATTGTAGCAGCACCTATGGGAAATATGATGTTTTCTCCTCTGAAACAATGTAGAGTAGCATTCAAATAAAGTTTTGCTTTGTGTTTTTGTGTTTATTCGAAACTTTTATATAGCACAATTCTTGCTTTTCTGTGTGTGCATTTGTGTGTGTGTGTGTGTAGCCAAGGCGCTGGTATGGGATTAATTTGGCTTTAGTATGGATATGTATGGGAATCTTTTATACTTCTATGAGTGATTCTATGGTGAAAATACAGAAAGTAAAATCAGTTTCTTTTGATGAATACACTCCAGTGTCTTCAGCTCAGTGCAGCAGTGTGCTGGCAGGAACATTTAGGCAGTATAGATGATAGCAGCAGTCCAGCTAGGAAACGTCGACAGTTAAAGTTAACGACTCACTGGTGAATACTGTGGAACATTAAAGACTTTTATATTTCTCTGAGGGGCAGGACCACAACAAAGAGTCAGTAAAGAGATCAGAAGCATCACATTTTGCAGTGTATTTACTGAGCTTGTAGCACAAAATGGTTTATACGGTCTTCATATCAACTTCAAAATATAATATTGTGTTTTGTTTAGTTTTGTTTTTTGCCTTTAGACTTTGTGGTCCTGCTTTTGCGTGGTTTAGAAATGAAAGAATGCAAAGTAAAAGTGTGATTGATTAGGTGTATAAATGTGATGCAACAATTTGATCCTCTTTTGCAACACGTTGAATTATATATAATCTCCACCTTGCCTGTTTCCTTTGGGTTGTACCTGTATGTGAATACTAATAGCAGCTGCAACTTCAAACACAAAAATGTCTGCTTACTTTTATTCATGCATTTATTCAGTTTAAGTGGCATTTATCTCTTAAAAGGTGGTGCTTTGACAGTTAATCATGCAGATTTTCCTCGCCGTTTTACAAGAAAAACATATTTTCGCCTTTCAACAATAAAATACACGTCAACGTCTCGGAGCCCCTTGCTGATGGAAATGTGTGATTCCTTGATCCTCTATGCAGACCTACTTATTCCCGATCAGGCTGACAGTGATGTTGTCCTAACATACACCAAGCTGGAGATGAGGAAATCGTCTGGAGTGTCTGGCGGAGTCTCTGCGCTGCTTACCAACGAGCCTCCGCGCTGTTCAAAGAAAATCCTTCCACGTCTGTCCCATGAGACGCTCTCCGCTCTTTGATTTCATGGTCACATAAGTGCACAGCACAGATGCAACGTTACGGTAAGTTTAGTTTGACTGAAATGCAAGATAACACATGCTCACTGCTATAAAACAATAAAAAGATGGTTCTATTAAAAAAAAATTAATTGAAAGAATGAAATAATTTGGGTTGCTTTGACACGTCTGAAGTTTATATCTTACTCCTAATTTTACCGGTCTTTGAAAAACTAATTGCTATTCAACGTGAGAACTCATTAAAACAAGATACACGGCCTTTTTTATGGTAAATGGACTGGATTGCGTTAACAGAGTCCAAAGCGCTTTACCACATTCATCGACAGTAGCCATAACAGAATATTGCCACATTCATCCATTCACACACCAGTGGAGGCGGCTGCCATGTAAGGCGCTCAGTCCGTCCACTGGGGGCAATTTAGGGTTCAGTGCCTTGCCCAAGGACACTTTGACATGCAGACAGGGGGAAACAGGAGTCAAACTAACAACCTCCCAATTGTGAGACGACTGCTCTCCCCACTGAACCACAGCCCGTCTATTCCTTTTTATGACAAGGAATATATATATACAGTATATATAAGAGAGGGAGAGAGACACAGAGAGAGAGAGAGAGAGAGAGAGAGAGAGAGAGAGAGAGCCTACCAGTCCCAAGCATACAATTCAGAAAATAATGTCTCTTTGTCCTTCAAGAAAGGAAAATGTATGAAAATCCTGCAGCGACTCAGACTTCCAAGACCAGTCATAATCTGGACAAGTTTTAAATGCTGCTTTTGTTGTTTCATAGGAAAGGATATGAGCTCGGCTGGATTCAGCCCATTGTGTTCAGAGCAAAGTTCAATGATGCAGCGAGGCAACTGTGTAGGTTGTTTGTTTTTTGGGAGGGGGGATTACACACTACAAGGACAGACCACACTTTGTCAAGAGCAGAGAGTCGGACAGCCAGGAGAGTGGAGCTGCCGTGGGGGACGGTACTGTTACCTACTGCACCAGTTAGAAGTGTGTCGACTGTGGCTTTGCCTCCCTCACACTTGAGCATTAGGGAGAAATGCAAAATTGAATGTTTCGTGTCAAGAAACTCATGTATTCAAAGTTCTGGCTGAAAAACCCACAACACCCATGAGATATTCACTTGATGCTTTTAAAGCCTAAATAAGTAATGCTTGCCATTTTCAGCATCTTTCTTGGAACAGTAACTGTAAATATTTGTGTATTTATGCACTGTAATTGTTGGCACTCCTGGCAAATTTGGAAAAAACAAAAAAATTAATTTGAATCCCAAGGTATTCTTTGAGAATTTTACATGTCCTTCTGATGCAAACTATTTCTCTGGTTACTGTGGTTTCATTGCACAATCCGAAGATTTAAAAAAAATAAATTAAAGGTTAATTGGTGATATAATTTAAGAATATTAAAAAAAGGAAGAAAAAAAACACACACTGCCTGGAGGTTCAGTCCAGCCTGAGGGATTGTTTTGAAGAGAGTAAAAATTACAAAGACATCAGGTACAATTTGTCATATAAAATATTTACTTGCTATTCCTAATTTTTCCTCTGGGAAGAACATTAGACTGGGACCCAGAGCTGAAAGTAAATGGCTCTAATGGTGAAGCGGCTTTATTGTTAAAGCTCTATTACTGCTCGTCACACAGAATCATGCTGCACGGTGCGCCAGCTCCATTAAGGTCAAACCAGACTCCGTGTGGTCTCCAAGCTAAAATGAATTCAAGATCATCGCTCAAAACTGTCCATAGGGGAGAATTTACATGCCTCCTATTGCTGTAGAAAGTGGATGAACGGAAACATTTTTGCCAATATCTTGAGAAATAATGTAAATGAATTGTGGCTTTTAGATATTTGGTCTCAAACTGAGAATGAATTGGTTAGATTTATTTTCCTGATTGCAAATTACCTCCTGAGCATAGCGTTCCGCGATCTGACCTGTAACTGTTGATTGTATTCTCACTGCTAACTTCCCAGCACCGTCCCTCCACCTGGGACTCCTGGCTCGACTGTGGATTATGTTTAGAGATCAAATGATGCGTTGCTTATTTTGAACAGAAGGAGTGTTGCAGTCTGCTGGCTTTGTTAAAGGTGTGATAAGAACCAGCTGCTTCTTCCTGACAGTAATGTCAGACAAGCCGTCGGTGACACCTGTCAGCCATCGAGCGCTGAGGAGCTACAGATTGTGCTGCTCCCTGGGAAAAGTGAGCGTCATCTGGACGGGTCTGACAAGGCGAGGGGCAACAGGGCAGAAGTCAGCTGTTGTTCCTGGCAAGGCCGAGGTCACTGTGCGGAGGAGAAGGCTTCTATATGAGCTATTATGAAGGTATCAGCCGTAAACTGTGCTGTTTTCACACAGTGAGCAGCTTCCAGCTGAGAGGGAATTATCCCAGTGTTGCCTAAAAACAAACCAACATACCTTCCAGCCTCCGAATACAGAGTCTAGAAAGAGATTATGTCGTTATGGAACATTTTCTCTGTATGCCTTGTTCCTTTGAAGATGTAAAATTTAATGTGTTTGCTCCAGTTATAGCACGGACTATTAGATGGTCCCGGGCTCAGTGCCTGGCTGCTGGAGCAGAGCGCCTGCTCTGTCTCCAAGAACCATCGCACGGTTCTTTCACATCCATGTGCTTTGCGGTTTGTATTATCTTGAAGCACACAGTGTTTCCACGAACAACTTCACATCAAAGAACCAGGATAATGTATGTTGTGTGGGGAGGTTGTGCAGTTTTTTGCATGTTGTTGAATAAAAGGCTGTTAATGGAGCTGTACGTTTTCAGAAAGAAGTTTCTTTATGTCATTTTATATTGTATTATACTCTTTCATTTCCATCATATTGTGTTACATCGTTCTACATCACAATGATTTCGATCTTATTTACAGTACTGAATTGCATCAAAACATTTATTTTGAATGATATAAAATTGAGCCATTTCAATATATTGTATCGTGCCTTATTGTATAGTTCGTATCCTTTTGTGTCATCCTAGCATCTAATGTTCATGCAATAACAGAACTGAGCTTTAGGTTAGAGTCCTGCAGTTATAGCACAGAAATTCAGAGTCTCACCAACAGTCAGAATTTAGTTGAGGACCACGTTTTTCTAACCTTTACAGACTTATTTGGGTGACCTGCGGTGAATTAGCACTCCGTAGGCACAACCAAGAATGCTTCATTCCTAATCCAAGCCAAAACTTAACCTTGTAAAAGTCATCCCTTTTAAAAGGTATCAAATCAGAAACCACTTGTGTTGGTCTGGAGTATGAATTTGATTGCAAAAAAAAAAAAAAAAAAAAAAATCTTACCAAACACAGCTGTGGCTCTGCAAAGCTGACTCTCTGGAGGACGCACTGCAAAACAGAGCTGTAGAAGACTGCTCACTACCACCCACAAATCTCTCATCGGTGCTGTTAAATCAGGTGGAGGACGATGGGGAGATGAATAAATTACACCTCAACCACGCTTTTTTTGCAAGTATAAACAAAGTTTTTTGCCAGCTGATATCCAAACCCACATTCTCTTCTCATGTCCCATCAAATGATCCTTTCAGTGGCAAAAAGACTCAGTTAAAGTAAATCAGTTTTATGGAAAATATGGCAATGTCTGTATTGCTTTTGCGTCTGTACGAAAAAACATAAAATGTTGCATCTCGAGGGAAAAAAAAGTTTGTTTTTTTTAACTTGGTGAGTTATGTGAATGCAGTTCCGTGTTTTGCTCCCTTCACTCTGGTATCCCTTCACTAAAATAGGATGAATGTATCATAAACTGCAGACACAACACCACCGTGAGATCAGCGACAGTGTCACCTTGTTGGATAGAGAGCCAAGACAAAGAAAATCTATTTTTAGAAATTATTTACTCTTCTCCTGTTTGAAATTACACAGCTTTACGTATCAAAACTCTAGATCTGGACGACTTATGATGCTAATGCAATTTTATTTGCACTTTTTGGACATATTGTTCAGGAACTAAAGCTCCTACATTTCTCGGAGCTGGATTATCCAGCGGATTGTTTTTGGATTGGTGTTGGCCTGCTTGGCGAGTAAAGACACAGTTTAAAGAGTTAATGCAGTCACAGGGAAGGTGAGCGGGAACTCGCAGCCAAAGCCTGCTGCAGGTGTGTGGGTTAGATGCCGACTGGATTTCTGAGGTATCCGGGGTGCTTGACACAGCACAAAGCTTGAAAGAGGACACAAAAATAAACATATATTTTTTCCCTGCTGTCGATACACCTGTTCTCTCCTCTGAGGAGAATTGCAAAAAAGTTGCGTTTTGTTGAGAAGGTTCTTGAACTGTAGTATTTTCCCTGAAGTACTGAAAATACATTACTTGGACAGAGATTTCATTCAAACTATCGTACAGAGCTTTCATGTATCTAACAAACCATAAATCCAACACTGTGTTACATTTACCACAGTGGATGTCAGTAAAAGGAAATCTTTTAAGTTCAGCATGAACATAAATGGTTTATCCAAAGTCCACCTCAGTCATACCTAGAGTTACTCTGATATAGTTATATTTTATGAATTGACAAGATACCTAAATGTTTAACAAAAATGTAATGGAAAAATCCCAGTTAGTGTATGGACAGGCCAAAAGGTTTCCGTTTCCAAACGAAAAACCACAAATGACATTAAAATATATATCCTAAAGCACAGGAAACAGCTAATGAAGAGGCAAAAACACTCTTCAGAACCATCTTGGACAAAGTTGCTACCATGGTGGGAAAAGACGATCTGATGACCGCAGGAGGCAGAGCAGGGTGTTTTATTGAGCCTGACTGACAGCAGGTGTGCAGGGGGAGGAGCTGAGCCAGAGAAGGCGGGGATGAACGTCAGAGGGGGCGTGGCCAGCCGTCAGCCACGCCCAGCAACAAGGGAGAAACAGTCGGGAGAGAGACGGACAAGAGACACTGGGGACAGGAGTAACAGAAACTCGAAGAAAGGGAGCAGACTGTCGAAAGCTTTCATGTAGCTGCTGAACCACGAGTCTTAACATTATAATTGTCACAATCATTTTTGATCAATAAAGCTGTATTCATTATGTCAGATATGATTAATCTGAAATTTTCCAGAAGCAGAAGTGTTTTTTTTTTTTTTTAATGGATATATCCTGCTTCTTCCCAAAATAGAGGTGGTGGGGATATTTGCCCGTTTTAATGAGCTGTAGTTGTGAACTTCCCGTGTTGGTCCTTTGATCTGGTGACCTGTAGACTCATGACAGCTGTCAGATGATCAAGCCCCTTGTGACTGTTGGGGAAACATCTAAATGAGATGGTTAGATGGATTGTTAATCATGAATTATTGATTATTTCTTCATATTCATTTAGGTAGTTTCTAGGTATATTATTCTTCCACCTTTGTTCATTCATCTGTTGTCTTCCATCCTTTTCCTTTTCGTCACTTGCTTCCACATAAAGGAGGGTGGGCAGATGACGACGATGATCTCTGCTTCTCTGTTATATAGTCCAGTGAGGAAATGAATGGATGCTATCATCTTTTGCACTGTCTTCTTTATAAGAGAACTTCCAGCATTACCCTGCTTATATATATTATAGATAAGTTTAAAACTCAATTTTTCTGAGAACTTCACTAAAGTAAGTTGTGATGTGGCTGTGATACTCAATCATTTGCAGCTTGATAATCAATACAGTGAAGGACTGATCTGCCCTTCGGTGCAAAACCTTGTGAACCTGGAAACACATTCGGTTTTATATCTTCAATCTTTCTGGAGAAATTTATGAAATCCTGTTGGGAAGTTACAGTCTGGGCTGGTGAAAGGAAGAGTGAAAGAATGCTTTTGATAAATTCCCTCAATAAAAAGGTGACATTCGCTCAGCTTTCAGAAAGAGTCTGGGTTAATCTCCGCACGTGTGAATTATCAGGCTCTTTGTTACTTTTTTTTGCTCGGTGCCGTATCAATCTCACATTCGGTGTCGAGCCCCTTTTTTATTATTGCACGATTGAGGTGCGATTCAAGGAGATTGGGAGGCGTAAAGGTCGCATGCTGGCTGCAGAGGCATGGAGCATTCGACATCATGCTCCGTGGAAGTAAAAATGGCCGTGACCGTGACTGAGGCCGGGAGCACGTGCGTGCTTATTGCCTCACAGCGCACGGCTTTTCGGTGTCCCCACACACCGCCCACTTTTAATTGCAAGAGCACTCCAGGAAAACACACGACACACATCGGTCAAACTTCTCCATTTGTTCTCATTGTACGATCCGGCTGAAGTGTCGGTCATATTGCAGGTCAATATTGGTAAGAGGTCTGCCTGATTGCACTATACAAAATATTCCTTCCAGGACCACAAAGCTGTTACTTGTAGTTCTCACTGTAATTGATCAAGGCTCTCCTAAATTTCCCTCGAAATGTGCTTGAATTAATGTGAAGTGTTTGTCTTTAATGGAGGACCCGACATGAATAATACGTTAATAACAAGTTGTGTCGGAATATTTGGCTGAGGAGATCTCCTGGGGAGCATGCCGGAGAAGTAAAAACCCACCAACCGCACAGGCTTTGACGTGTTGGAGTTGTTTGGTTTATGGATCCAACAATTTGTCTCAACCTGACCTTCGATGTGTCAGCAAAAACAAGAGCGCGACTCAATCCAGAGGCGATAGGTTAAGGAATGGCCTGTGATTGAGCACCGCTTTCACCTCGATGATTAAACACACACACGCTGACACCCAATGTTTGATGAACAATCTGTTATTATTTTAATAAATCTCTTGGCCCAGAGTGTGATGGGCAGGGCAGGCCGAGCCAGCGACGGTCAATGCAGAGCAGTGCTAAAAGAAAAAACAGTAAAAGGCCGGTGCAACCTTTTATCAGCAATATATATATATATATTTTTTTTTTTACTTCAAACAAAAGCTGGCTGCTTTCACAAAAGGACTCCTGTTCAATTAAAGGCTGAAATAACACTGGATATTTCTAATGTACCGCTTTCTTGGGTGGTCAGCGGGAACACTGTGTGATGTTGTTTTCAAATTGCTCCCATTTGTGAAACACTGTATAACCTGTCTTTTGAATAAGTACAAATAAATGTTTCTGATTATGCTTTTTTCTTCCTTTTTGTTGTTAAATTGATACCTTTTTGTAACCCGTGTACGTCGTAGTTAGAATCCCTCGTGATCAAGGGGCCGACTTTGAAAAACACAAACAGTCTAAAAATGTTGTTTTCTATCACTCAGCTCTGAAGCTCCCAAACATTTTGGGTTGCTTTCAATTTCAAGAATTAAAATTGAGGTTATCTACTTTGTCAACTCTCTCCAGTCAATTTTTTTTTTTTTTTTTTTTTGCAAGAAATCAATAAATCTAGAACTGTATTTGAAGTGATGCATCTAATTCAAAATCATCTTCAACAAATGTACACTTGACAACAGAAAAACTGTGATTTTTCAACCAAAAGTTGAATTTGTGCGACTGAGTCATGCTTTTCATGGAAAACTGCTCTTAAAAATGTTGCAGTATACACGTCAAACTTCCTATCTGTTGTTACCAGTAATGAGATTATCACTCAAAATTACAGCTTCTTTCCAAACACTGTTTACTTCTTGAAAAAGCAAGAACCTTATTACAGCAAAACTTGCTGAATTTAATACTTTTCTGAGTCACTCAGTCATTAAAATCCACCATTTTAACTGAAACTGCTGCACTTCACACACTTTAAATTGGATACATTTTTCAGGGGTCAAACAATCTCAACGTAACACCTGTACTTGATAAGGTGACCATATTTTGACTTCCAATAAAGAGCCCAGCCCTTAGCCCAGCCTGACACTTGATTTTCACTAAAACATGTATCATAACTGAATGTATTCAGTAGTATTCCTCCTCTACATGGAGAGAAAATTGTGTTGTTTATCAAAACAGAGACACAAATTCATAAAGGCCTCACAGGGGCCAAGTTCTGTGAAATTAAAAAAGTGAGCAGCACAAACACTGGATTTTCTCGTAAATGTGCAGAAAAAATATTGATGCATTCATGTCACATGGTTTTCTTGTATACTAGGAGTATCACTTAACCTTCATACAGATAAAAGTATATCAACAATGTTGTTTGGTAAAAACAAATTTAACAAGGATTTATACAGCTACTGATTCCACTGCTGTAATTCACATACAGTTCTTCGTGCAGCAGGAAAATGCATATTAGCACCACATTCAACTCTACGAAGGTTGAAGGTCAATAACTTAATGATACCTTTTAGGCTAAGTATCACTTTGAATTGCACTTAATTAGTCCTTTCGAGGAGTCGTCCTTCACAATTGAACCCTCCATAACAGTCAAAAGCTCTTGTAAAGCAGCCTGATTTTAGGTTAGTGGCTAGATAAAGGGCAAGCGTAAGAGCCTTTTCAAATACTGTTCGCCACATACATTTCTGTACGATTGGAGTTAACCTTAAAGGAGTTAAAACTGAGGACATTTTTCAGTGTGACTGCTAGCAACCAGGCATGGCGTGGCGCCACCAGAGAAGGCAAAGTTTGAACTCAAGGTGGCTTTTGAAGAAAGTCGGGTTGCGAAAATCAATAGGTTTCTCCCTGTTGGGAGCATGAATGTGCACAGCACATTTCATGCCAAACCAGCCATTGTATAATATAAGCTCAGGTCACACAAACTGTCAGGTGAAAGCAAAAAACACAGGGAGTTTGCTACTAGTGCAACTTGTAGTCTAGTTTTTTTTTTTTTTGTATTGAAAAACAATCCATGATCTGATTGCAGCGGACATCAGTCACTTTCTTCCTTTCAGCTGCAGCTTTTTCTTGATGTGAATATGTCAGCTCTGCAGTAAAGCTCAAAGGTACCACTCAAGCTGCAGGTTAAGCTTTTAGCTTAGTGATGTACATTCTCTCTTTTGTGGGCTTGGAGGAAGGACTCTTGGTTTGGATGCCTGGTCACTTGACTGAGGATAAAAGTGGCTTAGAGGCAGTGATCAGTGGTGGGTAGATTGACTTTGGAGTCTTTATCTCAAGGAGGCCAGAGCAGAGCCGACAAGTAAGAGATTTTGTTCGGCTCGCAGTCATGACTTCACTCAAGGTGAGAGATGGGATTTTGCGTTTGTCAAAAACTTAAAGTTTTCGACCCGTCACAGAAAGGATCTTGAGATCTTGTGGCATTTTGTCAGATCAGTGAACATGCGATTGGTCATGTGTGCTCGGAGGCACAGTGGAGCTCAGATCTTTTCATGACTCAAATATTTAGACGGAAGAGATTTGAGAACTTTTCCTGATGTGCAGGAGCGTGAGCATGAGAAGCGCTGGCTTAACCGACGTCCACTTTTCAGAGCAAATTGTGGGAATCTGGGTTATCCCGGGATGTTTCCATCTGCATGTATGTTTTTCTGACAATCCCCAGAGCTGAAGGTGACTATAGGACATCTGTCTGCATTAGAACAGCTCCTCTTTCATCACGCCACAAGGCCTCCCCGGAGACATTTCAGATGAAAGCAGATTCAGAAGAGGCCGGGGTCCCAGGGGCAAGACTGAATCTACAATCAGCAGAACAAGGTATCCACTGCTGCCTTTGTTGCACAATATCAGAGTTCAAAAGTGAAGCATGTCCCATTTACAGTCAGGAATCGTCTCACTCACTCTTCAAAGGTCGGATATCTTGTCTGACTTTATTGCAAGTGATTGACTTTCGTCCAACGTGTCTTTTTTCTTCTTCCTCAATTTACACACATGTAAGTATGTTGACTTAATGGGATATACGTTTCTACTGAGTATCCCTTAATTTGAAATGATGTTCAAAAGCCATTTGATCTACATGTGTAGCCGTTGGTTTTAAAACTTGAGCACAGAAAAGCCCTGCTTTCAGATGATATTTTTTCTTACCATTCTAATCAGAACAGTGTTTTTATTTATCTTATTTTCTGAGAAATGTGCTTCTAACATATATGTAGTCCATTCAGATATATTGAAACATCTGCAATCATAATGCGATTGAATGGCACACTTGTCTGCACAGTTTTCTACAATAGTTCAGCACTACTGAGTCTGCACAAATGCATGCAAAAGTGAAAAGACAACAGAAACAGATCTATGTTTCACAAACTGCTGTCTAATCACCCTCAGGAGACAGAAATATTGGGTTACTGGAGACAAATGCAACTTATGCAAAGTAGGAGACAGTAGAAAACACCGAGGTGTATATGATGCCTCTATGGTAATTCAAAGGCTTTGATGTCAAAGGCTTTGCTGAAAATCCCAGAGGATGCTGGACACGTGGAGGGCAAATGAAAACAAAAAGCAACCCCAGAGATTATCGCACCTGATGTTTAGCAGTTGCAGGTCACACTTGCTTCTGGAAGCGGAAGGGCTCCTTGGGAGATGAGAGGAGCAGCAAGAATCAGAGATTGTCTATACCCCGGTGTAACTAATGTATGACTGCTTATGCCCACCATAACATGATCTGACAATGCAACACAGAGTGTTTGCAAAGGGAATACGGATAAGTTGTGCACAGCTGGAGCACGAGTCTGAAGTCGTGTAGCTTGATGCAACTTGACAACGTAGGTTATGTATATATAGAAAGAAAAATATTGGATGCGAGGAAGAGCACCCAGCAGGTATGTGCCTGAAGATGCCACCTCTTCTCATGAATCAACTGCAGAGAGAGGGCGATGGTGGGGAGGACGGTGCCAGGGGGATACAGAGACCTTATCGCAAAAGCAGCCAGTCAAGCAATCATGTACAGCAAAGTACAGAACAACCTGCTCCGCATCCGCAGCTTGCACTCGCGTCCTCTGAATTTAACAGTCAACAGAATCACAAGTGGCACTACGTAATCATTTTCACCCCAGCAAATTAACAATACAGCATCAACAGCTGTAACTTTAATCATTGATGCAAGGACACACAGAGACGTTTAATTTTTGCAGGGGGTAATGACATAATATACGACACCTTGTTTCAAGGTCAAGAGGCAAATTAACTCAGGAAAAAACTATTCACCAAGTGCCTTACACGATATTATGTTTGCGGGATGGTAAAGGATGCCGTCGTAAAGGGTGTGTGTAAAACAAAGCGCAATCTGTCTGTCAGCTCATGTTAAATAGAGTGCGGCGCTGATGAGACATGCAATCTGGTGTCTGCCTTTGTTACAGGCAAGCCTTCACTTATGAGCCATGGCAGTTAGTATAAATTTTATATATTGCGTACATATTTGAGCCTGATGGAGGCAAGATGAATCATATTCGCTCGATGAATATTTGATGACATCATGTTGTTGACCAGCAAAATGTGAGAAACGACCTTGGTGAAGGGTAAATATTGTGAAATATCTAATCCCATTTACAGTGATGGATGCATGCCCTGTGTGGTGTAATGTCAATGGATGGCTTAACCTGGAAATATTATTCAACACGTGCACAAACGGTTGAGCGTAAACGTAGGTTTCAAACACCGTAAGTCATGCAAATCAGTCCAAGAGCAGGGGGAAAAAAATCTGTTATTCTAATTTTACTTTTCGCCTCAGCTTATGTTGACGTACTACTCCCAATCTGGTCGAAGCATTTCTTCATGCTTTATACATTACATCTACAATTTATACGTTTACCATGGATTCCTTGCAGTCATGATTTTTTTTTTAACCATTTTTATGCCAACAATAGTATTCATTTTTCTGCCAACACGCCATTCGGAGGGGCTAGTAGGGCAGAGAGGTCAACTGTGAATCAGAGCAGCTCTCTAATATAAAAATATCACCTGAAACCAGCCAGCAGGAGACTCAGTTAAAGATATGGACAACTGCCAAGAGTAGTGTTTGCAGCGTGGCGACTTGGTGTTGCTGCCGGAAGCGAGACATGCTGTAAAATAGTCATAATATCGTATTAATAAACATGACCCTTGTCTTTGCCAACAAAAAGCTCAGAAATTTAGTTGTGTGATTAGAGCCACAGGTGTTTTGCTTATGCTAAGAAAAATCCATTACTGCTTGCAGCTACGCAGCTGTGAATTACTCCTGTTCTCTCTGCTACTGATCCTCTCTATTGTCACCATGAATAAGAATATGTTCTTAGTGAACTCAGCCAGTAAATTAAGGATTTAAGAAAAAAAAAAAAAAAAAAGCAGGCATCATATAAATTTTTTTGTTAGTCCGTTGTTCCATGCAGAAGACGCATATGCTCCTTTTAACATCTCAGTTGAACAATCGCCACCACCCTCCGCCACCGGAAAATCAAGGGGCGAGAGGGGGGGGAAAAAAAGAAAAGGGGCGGGGGGACTTCTGAGGTAGAGCTTGGATGGCAGTCTGGCTGTTATAGCATCAAAAGGAGGCTGCCTTTTTGTTAGACCGCTCACTCCTTCCACCTGTGCTTTGTCAGAGTAGACACTGTGCCCCACCATGACTCATGACAGCTGATGCATACTAATCCAGACTCATATATACCTCTGCAGCCCGCAGACCGGTCCGGAGCAGCAGTCTGCCTCCTCGTGTTGCGGCACGGCTCCAGTACCACTTTACCTCTGCTGCTGTCGGGTCTGCCGTGGCCCCAAGTGGCCTGTACACTGAAGGGGGGGGCGAGAGGTCTTACTGTGCATTTACTTTATGGCTGCGGGTTTATGTCTGCTCCTCACAGAGCCACAAGGCGGACGCATGAGAGGAATACGTAATTCATTACCAGCAGCGCCCCGCGAGTACAGTACATCTCTGTCACACATAGGAAGTGTTAAAAAAAAAAAAAGGGAGGGGGTGGTTGCTGTTTTATGTAGCATTTCGAGGCATCCATAGAGTGCTTTGACATGAAAGCGTGTGCTATTATCATGCTTTCAGGGGGAAAAAAGTTCTCATCCATCAGGGTGACACGTGGTCCTCTGGTAGCCCTGATGGCTGAGAATTCACATCTCTTAAGGCTTCACTAATAAATATTTACGCCCTGTAAATATTTGAGGGCAGAACAACATGCAGAGCCATTTATTTTAATCATATTGCACCTTTCATTATGTTTCTGAGACTTACCAAATCAATCTCTGCGCAGTGTGCAAAGATGCATTTAATTTTCCTCCGTTATTAATCTCTAACCCAACGAGATGATTAATTACGCCGTAATAAAGGCTTGTCGCAATTGGAACTTGTGTCTTTATTCATGAAGGGACTTTACATGGAGCTAAATTTACATTTAAATGTGTTCATGGGCGGGATGTTCTTATCTTCCCGGCTTGAGTGGAAGGGCAAGATGGGTTCAAGAGCAGAGACAACAAACGTGGTGGTCTGTCTCACTGCTCTTGCCGAGGATGTCAAACTAGAACCGGGAAATCTGTGCGAACGGCCGACCACTTGTTTACAAAACAGAGCACAAATCTTATGCAATCAGAGGTTTTCAGTGTTTGGAGAGAGGGAAGACAAATTTGTCCATTGGCAGTGCAGATAAATGGTTTATTGAAATAAGAGTTGAAAGGGCCAGTAAAAGCATCTTGTCACCTCTTTTATAGCAAATGCAGTGTGTGGTCACAGCCTGGGCTGCAGGTTTTTTGCAATTGTCTGCTAATTGAATTGTGTGCTTTGTTTTGTTTGTGTACATATATTAATATACGGTTTGAGCACAGAAGGCGGGCTGTGTTAAGTACCATTTTTGTTGTGAAAAAAGAAACACACGTCACATGTTAGTGACTGTTTGCCCTGGAGGGAAATAAATTACTTAACCGCTGTTCTTATTTATTCATTTGCATTTATGCAATCCATTCATCTCCACTCAGCGCAATTAAGACGTTGTTTCAAATCAGCGGATGTATCCTTGAGATATGACACTGAAACAGAGGGGTCTCTGGGAGGGGGACTCGAGATTTCTCTATATACTTGGAGTGTAGCAGTTCATTTGACCTTCAGATGGTTTTAAAAGGAATCTCATTCAGCCATGTAAAGAGAAATGGCTTGTGTTAATGCAGAGGTATGCAGCTTGAATACAGAAGTGACTCAAAATATGTTTGGCTTACGGCTCCCCTACTAATAATGAAGGCCTGTCCATCAGTACTCCAGGAGGAGATAAATAGGTGCTGTCAGTTCATATGTCCAGCACTCCAATCCTACACACTCTCTCCGTCCCTTCGTCTTTTCTCCCACTCCCTCTTTTTCTCTCCTCCTTTTCTTTATCTCTTCTCCTCTCTCTTTCTCGGGCAAATTTTCCTGCTTGCTCTCGCACTATCACACAAACACGCTCTCACATAACCACGGGAAGGGAGAAAAAAATAAAAAAGACGTGGGGCTGGTGGTGGGTGGTGGGAGAGGGTTAGAAAAAAATGAAATGCATGAGTAAAGTTTTAATAAGGCAGCGAGGTAATTTGAAAAGTCTTTGGAGGTGTTTGGAAATTTATCAATAACAACCAGCTGGGATTTCATGCATGGGAGCATTGGGTGTAATTGCCTGCACATCCCTGATAGAGGTTCCTCTTCAATAACAAAAATATGCCATTTAATGCAAAAAAAAAAAAAAAAAAGGACTGACACTACTTACTGACTCTTCCTTTTTAGCTTCGTCTAATGCAGTTCGCGAGATTAGATGGCTGTTGTCATCTTTGACCATTATCAAATCAGCTCGCTAATTAATTTGGTCTTTGCACCGCTTTCTGCAGCTTGTAGTTTTATTCACCCCCTCCAAAAAAGAAAGGATATTCTTAATTTCCTAAGATCGCTGTACTTCAAAGGCATTCATTTGCATTCAGCAGCACAAATTTAAAGCCTCTTTTTGAAACAATAACATCCCTCCGTGTAACTCATTCCCTCTTAGAGCCTGAGCCAGTTACAGAGGAAGAGCGCTCCTCTTTTCCTGTAAAAGTATCACCGGTTTTGAAAATTACAGTCTGTGGCGAACATATGAAGACGTGCTCATTGATGTGATTACCTGCACTCTGCCCTAATCATGCGGCACTCTTACGTTACCGAGTATCACATTGCGCCGCTTCATCTCCTTAGATTTGTTTGTTCTTTATAAAACATGATTCAAGCACATAAAGCGTCGATACCGGCCCTATAACCACCACCGGCATCACAAATGGCAGAGATGGATGCCGAAGGTTTTTAATAATGAGAGAGCTAAGCTGCTCTCGTTGGCAGTTCATATTTCACACCGCGGCTGCCATTGTTATCAGCCTGATCAATGAAATACCTCATGGACCATAAAGCAAAACAAAAACAAGCCCAAAATGTTGAGCTAAATGTGTGCCTAGAAGCACATCTTGGTTTGAGGAGCAAGCAGCCAGACAGTTCTTTTTTCTTTTTTCTTTTTTTCAAATATCTTGATATTATGGCGACAGCGAAGCAAAATGAGAACCACCAACCATGTAAATTTTTGTTCCCGTCCCTGTTGACACTGAAAAATAAGGTGGATGTGACTTTTCTCACCACAAAGCAGCCCTGGAATTCTTTCACACAAAGTACACATGAATGATAAGGTCACGGTCAATAGCGGCGTAATCACCCAAACGGGAGATGGAATGTCTGTTTTTCTGACTGTCGAGAGAGAGAGAGCCATGCAGAGGGAAGCGAGTGCTCTCTACTGTGCAGGGAACAAGCTTAGGGCCTCATAGTGTATTACAGAGGGAATAACCCACACCGCCACCCCTGCTATCAAAATTGCTTGGGAGGAGATTGCTGCGGGAGGTTATGTCTGTCTTCGCGTCCCGGTTCTATATTTCGTTCCCTGCCCAAGGTGCTTCACTGATCTCGGGCCAAAAGCTGTGTGAAAAATTCTGCCAACTCATAGAGGGGTGATAGCTAGAGGAAGGGAAATTTCAACAATTCACCATAGCGTTGGTGAAAAGCAGAGAGAAGACGGGAGCCGGAGAGAGAGGGGAAGAGAAAAATGAAAAATGAACTGGAAAATGAGGACAGAACTGGAGTCTCTTATCTGCGCGCGTCGTGATGTTCCTGGAGATAACTGCAGCATCAGTGTACTGTCAGGTGTCCTGAAACACACCACTGGCAGCACCAGGACTTCTGGGAAGGTTTCGCCGTGCTGTCGCTGTGAACTTTCCGTCGCTCGCTCAGTGAGCTCGACGCTCCTCAATCAAGGTTTGCGGACGCTGTGGTGGTCGAGAGTCCTTGTGGTTAAAGAGACCATCTACAAAGTGAAAGGTCATACAGGAGGTCCTTCCCAAAGCCAGGATGCATTCTTCAGTGCCTTGATGCCTACGTGCACACTCAGCATAAATGAGCTATATAGTATAACAGCATCAGCTGATAAAGATATAAACAATAAATCAATTTGGTAATTCATTATATTCTACATTTTCATGCAACAGTATCATCACTCAAAAACAAAAAGCAAAGTACATACCAAGTTTGACACTTCTTGAGGTTTTATATTCGTTTTTCTCTATATTTTGCTGTGCACTTATATTTCTGTATGGTGGCTTTAATATGACTTCTATGAATTCACAGAGAAACAGAAGCATGAATCCAAAGCTTCTCTTAAAGGCCCTGGGAGACTTGGTGATTTCCGTCATGCTCTTGACTGTATATTTTCTCTGAGTGCATGTGCACTCAAAGCCTGAAGTATACAGCACAACATAAAATTACATGAAGGTGAATGTTATCTCGGACAGCTCATGATGCGAGTACAATGTTTCATTTCTGGCAGTCGGGCACATTTCAAAGAGCTATTTTGTCTAAAGTCAGGAGAGATTGAAAACCATTTACTTCCATGCTCAAAAAGCTTGCCTTTGCAATATGTCTACATGGCAAAGCTGCCATCACTCTGCGAGGCATCAGCGTTTTCCTGCTATACAAGTGTAGCTTTCTTGTTTCTGTTTGTTTCCTAAAGTGGGGCGAAGCTTACCTAAGCATCAGTCAGTATGGATTATGGTTTCTGCTGTTCTACACAGATGTGTGTATGGCACATGTAACAATGTGCTATTGTGAAAATTCGGGCAGATAAAAAAAAGCTAAATTAGACCAGGGAAGCTCGACATGTTGAAAACAGAGAGTGGAAAGGAAAAATGCGTGCTTCAGTTCTTTCTTGGACCAGTAAGCACCCAGTATTTTTTCTGATGGATCAATAAATATTCTTCATTAAATTTGCAATTATCAGAAAACAAACAAAAGGCATTATGAAAGAGAGCCTGTAGCTTGAAATGCACAGTGACGCCTTATGAAAGGCAGTGACCACTGCCAATAGAGAGCATCATCAGAGCCTCAGGTTTTGATATTCTCCTGCAAAGTCGTCCAACAAAAATTTGGTCCCTGTCAAAGCTAAATCCTTATCTTTGCCCCATTTTTCTCTTTTCCAACATCAACTTTGACAACAAAATGACCAGTTATATTTAATAAATCTCTTCCTCTAGCAGTTCCCAGACAAATAATTGGACAGTTTCTTTCATTTCAGTTAGTGGACATAATTTTATGGCTGACATGGGTATTTCCCAAAACTGAAGGAAAAGACTTAAACTGAAGGGGATTTTCAGCCTAAAACTGTCTTCAGGTTTCACGAGTGAGGTTGTGTTTTCAACATGGGAGGTCAAGTGCGTATTATGCTCAGGTTTGAAGTGGTTTAACCCTGAGAATCCACCGTTGCCAGGCAACTGACAACAGAAACTGTGCGTCATCTGGTTTTCTTGGAATGAAGAAAGGTGAATCAGCCTCGTCTGATTTTTGCTGTAAGCTTAAAAAAAAAAGTTTGAAGTTTGTGGATTTTGTCACTCATAGATCTGAGGCAGTTTCATGCTGGTCTGATGTTTTATGTTTCTGATGCTGGTTTATTCTTATCAGTGCTTGTCTTTGATGGTTTAGAGCAGGGCGTTCAGATCCGACTGGTTGTGCTGGTATATGTTGTGTTTTGGTGATGTTATCAGCAGTGAAAACATGGCGGTTTTTCCAACATCAGGCAAACAAAGAATCGCAGGGAAATTAGGGTGATATTCACTCTTCTTTTGGTAACAGTAAAACTGATATTATCTTACTAAAATATGCTTTGCTCTGTAAACTAACAATAATTCAGAAAATAAATTAGTGTCATTACAAACGTGACCATTTTCAAAAGGAAAACTAACCTTTTTCATCGAGCAAATCAGACACAATAGACCCATGATGAAGTGCCGAGTTAATGGGAGCTTGCAGCATGTTTGAGTTTTAAATATGTCATTTTATTTTCAATCGTGACACACAAAGGCTTCATGCTTTGCTTGCCGTGATCAACAGGCCATTAAAGACAGACGTTCCCAAACTGTATTGATCAACAAAAAGCAAAAGCTCGTGTCCCTGACTCTTCCTTCAAAGCGTCTTTTAAAATCTACCCTCTTTATTCACTAAAGAAGGCTAATTTATTTTGGAGGCCTAACAGAGAAGTGGTCAAGAGTGTGCTGCCATTTAGACTGCATCAGTACTGCCATCTTTCCATTAGAGCAAAACAGGAAAACCGAGAATGAATCAGTATTTAATTTAATATGATTCTTTCATGGTCACTTATGAGCAACAGTGTAAGAGCCAGTAAAAATCTCGCACATTTACACTTATGAAGGGATCATTGTCACCAAAGGACGACAATTAGCAGTGAAAAATGGCAGCAGAAATAAACCAAAGCGTTTTTCAGTTCGATTCTTTGAACATGCTGTTCATGTTAAGTGTACTGACAGCTTGTTAGTGCTCACTTAATGTTTAAATCAGGGTTTGAACACCATCTCAACTGTTGCTCATTACGTGCTGCATGTCAGTGTTTCCTACAGGCATACCATATAATTGGCTGTTCTGTAACTGGTTCTGGTATAAATCAACCAGCGTATCTTTGAAGCAGATTGCTAGAGAGCACGCCGTGTGTTAATAACGATGACCAACTCCTGAGGTCGACTTTATAGTATGCAGCTGCCCTCTTCAAATTGATCAAATCTAGGCGGCCGAGCAGAAAATGTAAACATTGTTCAGGAATGCCATTAGAGTCACAAACACAAAGCAAGTCATTACATCTCGGTAAGTGGATAATTTCTGCTGTCCCACATCTTACATGTTGACTCCACTCATATTCGGGACAAATTTATCAACAATGCACGATTTTCATCTCGTTTTGAATCCAGGCCAGGACGAGCAAATTGCTGTCTGCAGTATGAAACTGCACTGATAAATGTTCCATCTTACCCGGCGACTGTGCACTTGCATCCCACAATTACCCTCCGCTGGGTTTTGCACACAGGTTCTCTTCAGTTTAGAAATCGGACATGTTTCAACATGTGTCTGGGAGTAAAGAAGCTCTTTTGGTCGACTCCCAAAGGACCGTTTGCTCCACTCTTTCTTTCCCAAAACAAGTAGTGGAGCCATTTGAATTACAGGAGAGACAGGGTAATACATCAGCCCCCGATCAAAGCTTTCCATTGGCGTCAGCACTATCAGGCAGTATGTCTCAGAGATGATAGAGAAGCAGAGTGAAACCTTTTGAAAACAAATTTGTCACGGGGGATTATTTTTATCTTTATGATGACCTTGCAGTAAAAGAAACAAGCAGCAAAACATCATATTAGCGAACCTTTCAACTGCTTCCCACTTCTTGGGTTTCTGCCACAGAGCAGATGATACATTCTGATTCACTTGGACCCCCCCGGCTCATGAATTTGGACAGATATAAAAAATATATCAAACAGATTGAAATTACAGCGGAGGGGTGTGTGTGTGTTTTCTTGCGGTGAAAGTTTTCTAATCAAAGTCTTCAATATCCCGCTCATGTTTACTCGTAGCGGCGTTGACCCATTTTTAGCTGCCAGCTACCAAAGAACCAGCGATGTTTTTCCTAATAAAGACAAAGCATCCGTGGAAGTTCCATGTTTGTTTAATATTCTCTTGTATACCGAAACGGTTTGGAAGACAAACCATTAAGCAAAATGGGATTTATTCACACTTGTGCAGCACAGTGCTCCCTGTTGCACTGCAGTCTGATGGATTTGACTTTGGCTAACAGTCTGAGTGTGATTTATGATCAAACACCACCTGAACCTGGGATTTATTATCCATTACGGCTGTCCGTCAGGCAACATTACATTCCACTCCACTGTTCATCTCAGTTTGTCGAGCAGAAATGTTCCACCCAAAAGAAAAAAATGCTGTTAAACCTAGTTTAACACATGCAAAATATTATCTGGCACTGCTGTGTCTGAAGAGGTTTGTTCCATTTATCCGAGCTTCTCTTCCCCATTTAGGTGTACTTAAGGATCTCTTGATGTATATTGCTGCGCCATTACTCTCTACTTTCTTTC
Source organism: Salarias fasciatus (assembly GCF_902148845.1). NCBI lineage: Eukaryota > Metazoa > Chordata > Actinopteri > Blenniiformes > Blenniidae > Salarias > Salarias fasciatus. The sequence goes on along the minus strand of NC_043746.1, from coordinate 9,031,026 downwards.
CTGATTACATCTCATAGAGAAAAAAACTGACTAAAATTAACTATGCTACTGTAAGTCTGCCTTTTGTTTTTTGTTTTTTTTTTCTTTGCATCAAATAGAGTCTTATTTTTGCCTTCTTTGAGTTTGGAGTTTCAGTTCAAACCTAAGTAACTGGGCTGCATTTTCCGCCGCCTTGGGCTCCTGCCTGCAAATGTAAATTGTTAAGCCAGAAATCAGCACTTTAAAGGCAATCCTTGTGCAATCCTGCTGTTTCTGTAAGCAAGAAACATTCCTAAATTTAGGGCAAGGCTGTCGAGAAATACAGCTAAGCAAATTATATATGCCTTTGTTTCTCCCTGCCTGGAACAGGGAAACTATTACCGTGAAACATATTATTGGTTTAGCCATGGTGTCATCGGGTGCAGAAAGGCTTCAAAGCCACAACAAACATGGACAAGGAATTGACTCGGTGTGCTCTTTAATATTTACATTAAAATCTAAAGCAAAGCTGCTCTAATAGATGCTGTTTAAGAAAAAAAAAACCAGCAATCCTATATATGATACTCTGCTAGTCTGCAGTTCTGTAAAAGTTGCTTTTGTCCTTCATGGTGAATATTTAAATTTCTGGCAACTGTAGTGGATTGAAAATGTCATGATATAAATTCAGAATGTCAAAGTCCTTCCCAACTTTTTATGCGTCTTCAGACGGGGTGTCAGACGTCTGTCCTGTGGGCCTAAAACTACTCAACAGCGGAGGATGACCTTCTGTTAAGATAAAGTTTTTTAATAACCAGTGTTGTTGATTGATTCACTGAGGTTCAGCAGCAGACAGAAAAAACAGCTTTCTTATTGTGAATAAAGAAGGTTTAGTGTACTGTGAGGGTGACTTTGCCAAAACATGCTGACAGCTGCAGAAACCACGTCTCGAGAAATCACCTGAAGAGAAGCACTGAGAAGATTGGAGATTAAAATAAAGGGGGAACATTTACAATTTCGGTCATTTTCAGATTTTGTTGTCACGATGATGTTTTCCTGTGAGAGGCCCCTGAATTAAAATGAGTTTGCAACTCCTGCTTGATTGTGTGTGGATTACTTGAATTTTAGTTATTTCTAGCATTTCACACAAGTTTTACAGCTTCAAGTCAAGCTGCTCTGTGGAACTTATCTCCCCCTTTGGCCACTCCGCATGAATATAAAATAGCCAATAGCATATGCATAAGTTATGAGGTTTGCACAACCAACTCGTTTGCAACATCATAGCCGCACCAAAACGACTCTTATCAAAGCCAAAATGGGATATTTTAAAAGCAATGAGGAAGAGGCAATAATTGAGTTATCTCAACTCAGTATGAGTAGCTGAATTACATGAGGGCTGAAACAGAAGGGGACTGTCCCTGTTTGCAGATCTGGTCAGTGGTGCACGAGCTCTGTCCTTAAAAAAATCTAAAGAATTGTCTGGTTTATAAGCATGCTTCACCAATTCAGACATTCAGCCGTGGGACGACTTCTCTTTCAGTTAATCCTAAATATACAAAAGAAAAGTTTTGTCTTCTAAATCACATTAATCTACTCAACAAACTTGGCACGGTTTTAACCTAAGAAACTTTGCTGCTGAATGATTTGGACAGTGGGGAGGCTCAACTTTTTTATAGTCGATATCTCCGAAATGTACCTTCCAAATTTCCAACATCGCAATGTAGCAAATGAAAATACTCTTCTGAAGAGCACATTTACTTCTTCTGACCCTCATGTTCTCCTTCAGGTTTAAATGGATTTATTGCGTCTTCACTCAGTCTGACTTTGTTTTTCGTGCAGCTGAAATCAGAGAAATCAGACAGTCAATAAGATATGAGCAGACAGTCTGCAAATCCAATTATTGTGTTATTTTGAGTAAGCAATGGATGACATGCAGTTCAGTTTCAAAATAGCTTCTTATTGGTGGAGGGGAAACGCTGCGATTTGTTCATGGATATTATAAATATAATTTGCTAATTCCAAGTAATGCTATGCACGTAAAGGTTCATCCAAGGATCCTTTTACCTCAGTGTTCATCCATGACATTGTTGTAAAACAAATAAAAGTGACTTTTATTCACTCAGTCCTTGAATATGCCAACTGTAATAGTGGAGGGGTTTTCAGAATGTCTTTCTGAGGAGCTGCAGAGCAGAGAGTCACTGCTGCTGGATCATCAGAGCCTTGCAGTAATGTGATATAAGCATAACCGCCAACATCCTCGAAGACAGGTTACCCCCTTTATACAGCTTCCTACCAGCAGTCCCAGAGACCCCAGAGACCATTCATTCTCTGTGTAGATGTAGGAAATATGTCGTATCCGGGAGTCGATCTCGAAGATCTCTTTTATTCCCCCTGTGCTCTCATATTGCCGTTTTCATATATTTGTTCCATACCTCTGTTATAACCCACTTTACCCTTTGTCATTTTTAACATGTCAAGTGTGACCTTTTTAATGTTTTTTTCAATGTTTTTTATTCTGTTTTCGTCACATATGTGTTAGAAATTATTTGTTTTTTCTTCATATATATATATATATATTTTTTTTTCTTCTTCTTTCATTGCAAAAGAAGAGAATGCAAAATAGACCTTTACCTCCTTTGCTTTAACCCAATGTTTGAAACAAAAAGTAATATGAGTGGAATTGAAATAAATGTCCATCTGGTCTTGTCAGATAGTATAATTTTATATTCAGGACCTGAATGTAGATTTTAAGCATTTCCTTTTGAGCAGAACTACTGTTTCTCATCATCATTAGAGTTAAACTAACCTGCCTCATGAACCCAGCTCACGTTTCCCATTAGTGACAGAACAATCCAACGCTTGGTGTGTTCTGCTTCACAGCGACAGGAGGATCCGACATCGATGGAGTGACCACGCAGCGAATGCTAGGCCACCACAAGTCACTGATCGCTGTAGCTTTCTGATTAAGACCAAAACCTTGAAATGTTTATGGGATTATATTAGATTCATGTTGGTTCAGCATTGCTGTTGGTAATTTGGGAATGGTGTTGTATCCTGTTAGATTGGAGGTCAACTAAACTCTGAATGCAGAATGAACCAAAAAGCCCTGAAGTGTGATCAGTTGGTATCCTAGCAGATCAGCAGATCAGGTTTTTTTTTTTTTCCTCATGAACCAGTAACATGCATCCTAAGTTTTCAGCTTTCACAAGAGTTATGTCTTATATTCCAGATTTTGTTCCAATGATATGAATTCTCGATTTAGGGAAGAAAAAAAAACTGAAAAAAAGTTTCAGCAAATTGCTAAATATAAACAGAGTGAGCCAAAACTACTAACTGAAAAACTAAAGTTTTTCTTACTCCTCCACCAGGCTGACAGAAGCATGTGCGCTCTGTCCTTTGTTCTGTGTGGTTTTCACATCAGCTGCGTGTTGATATGATGTTTGATTCTGCTCCTGAAAACTTCTGAAGCCCCAAAACATGAGTGCCGACTGCCAAAATGTTGATGGTTGATATAAGCTACCAAACTCTCAGTACGCCGTGTACACGCTGTTTAACTAACAGACAGAGTAGCTCATTAGCTGAGCGCCGTTCGGAGGCAGATGACAGGCTTTGGGACAGATCGGACCTCGACCATGTGTGCTCGATGTTACTGAAGTGTCTGGTTGTGTCATTTTCAAAATTTCTCTGCACTTGTTACCAGGACAACCTGCTCCATCAGCGTGCCCTTTAAGTAAATAGTGGGGAGGATGTGTGAAAGTAGGAGAGGATCTCGTCTATCACATCTCCAGGGAACCCTCCGAGAGGGAGGGAGCAGATGTTGAGGAGGAGCCCTTCTATTCTCGGCCTCTTTCTGGAGGTGTGTTTGGTCATTAGCAAATGTTCCATGTGAGTGGAGAAACAGCGCAGGATCAACATTTTCATATGGCAGCTCTGCTCTAGAAAACGCCGGGCCGGAGCTTTCTGCCAAGGCTGTGGGACTTCTGAGTGTCTGTTTTCGCCTGTGATCAAACACGCATGACAGCTCGCCCTCGAAGCCGAGACAATATGTGAGTAAGGAGTGCTGCCAGGGGCGTGTGACGGCTGCGTCCAGAGGAAACACTTGCTGAGGGTGATGCTGTTTTCATACAGCTACAAAAGATGTGTGCTTACTCAATGAATACTTAATGCAGGTGAGAAAAACAACCAGGTTGTTGCTTTGTTTTATCCTTTTTTTTTTTTCCTCTCAATGTCATAACAGTCCCTCAACACCATCTATGACCCATGTTTCCTCTCCTGGCATGCATAATATGACAGAGACGTGCTAAGAAATTCCCCCGTCTAAGACAATTCATCTTCAGCCGTACATCTGTTCACATCTTGCCTTGAAAGGAGTGGAATAAACAATTGACACTTAATTGCTCAAAGGGAAACATCACAAAAGGCTCATTTTGCCGCAACCATTCTGCATTTGCATCTTATTACTCAAACATGCACGCACATCATCACAACACATTGCCGGTTTTGATTAACACAAATGTTGTTCAGACCCTTTTTGCAAATATTTTCAGAGGCGAGGCAGTGCAGCAGCTGTATTTCTGACAAAGCTGTAAACAAGGTACAGCGGCTTTAAATCTCACATAATGGAGACAGACAGGAATAACAACCTTCCCCCCCCCTCCCCCCCGAGGCATTTTTCCCTGAAGCAACTTTCCCTGAGGTGAACAGATTTGCCAGCGAGCGCTCGAATGTGGACGTAGTGACCGGCAGCGAGACCGCAGTTTACGGAGAGACGGATATGCAGAGCGGAGGGTTCCGCAGCGAAATGGGAAAAATGCTGCGAGCACACAGTCAGTGTACCAGAACATTGTTTCATTTAGCTGAAAAACACCTTGGGTAATATACACAGCTTCCTTTTGGCTGCATGCACTCGAAGATCAATTTTTAATAAAAACTAGTGGGAGCGGGTATTTTTCACACGTCAGACGCACATCTAAAGAAAGCAGCAAAATCGGACTGTGCTTCCTGTTGCAATCATTTAAAAACATAACTGCATAGGCTTGCTTCAAATTTGACATCCTGGAAAAATAAGACAAATAGATTAAATACAAACACCTTTCTTGGCATAAACGTGCATCCCCTGTAATTTAATGCAGACTGCAATTATGTATGACTAATGGTGGATAGGAAGCCTCAGTATTCACTGTTGATATTTTGTAACAGCCTTGATTTAAAATGCTCATTGAAACAATATTGTGATTAAAAAAAAACCCCCATTAGCATAAAGGTAATAATGCAAAAGCTTGCTTATATGCATGGAGTGCTGAACGTCCTGTTTTGTGTTATGCAAGGCTTTATGTTCCTTTTTTTTTTTTTTTTTTCAATTATTTTTAACCACAGTCCTATCACAGCGCTGCTTCTAAGTACAGGATGGAAAAACGCAGGTCTACAATTATGCTCTATTCCCCGCAGAGGCTAAGTTTTGTGTCTGTCCATCGTCTCTTTGACCATGAAAAAAAAAAGTATTAATTAAAAGCACCTTTCAGGCTTAAGTGGGTGGATATAAGGTCCAAGAGTTTTAATACAGCTTTTAAAGGCAATTGGACTGCAAATACACCACAGAAAATGTAAAATAAAAAAAAGGAATGGTTGCCATGGCGAAACAAAATGATAAAACATTATCCGCCTGTGGACAATGAAACGCATTCAAGGGCTCTTTAATTGAAGTGATGTTTGTGTTTTGTTGCAGTACACTTGTGAATCCTTCTGCGAAATCACATGAAAAGATCCTCCTTAATTGGAGATGGCAGAGAGACCGGAGAATGTATTCAGAGATGTTCTATCGTGTTCCATATTCCTCTTTTAATGATGGCCTGACAAGGACATTCATTTGTCATAGTGAAAGTGCTTAATCATGCAGTCTGAGGCAAACCGGACTGCACCGTTTCTTGAACCTTCCAGTATGTTGCTCTTCATTTTGTTACTGGTAAACCAGCATGTCTGGGGTCCGTATTAACACGAGACGGAATCTATCGATCCTTCCATCTTCCCAAATAACCAGATGAGAGGTTTCCTTTGTGGAAGGCGGCTCTTCAGCTTCACTCTCCATATGTTCTTAAACACTTCAAAACAAATATTGATTTGCTGCATGACTTTGATTGCGCTGGTGCTGAAAATGCTGTAGTGGGATTAAAGGTTTGCAGTATAATAGTAAATCTAAAATTTCCATAAGATGAAAAACAAAACAATACAGAATGTTGATAGTTTTGTATTAAGGCTATGATTGGATCGTGTGTTGAATGTGACAAACATGATGAAAAGTAGTACTTATGTAACGTGCATGAGAGTTTTAGGACAACAAACACTCCACATCCAGCGATGTTTTCCTCTATTTTTACCGAAAAGTGCTTTCTGAAAGGACTCTGTGTACCAAAGTGTATTTTGTTCAGGGACATGGTACAATTTCATCTTTTGTATTGTCATTCTGTGCTTGGAGAGCATGATCTCAACATACCTATGTTTGTTAAAACAAATGAAAAAAGTGTGATGACTGGGTTTCAACATTGTATTAACACTGTTAAAAAAGGGGATTATGCAGATTTCAGCATGAAGGTGTGAATAATTACAATCTGCATTCATTGTAGAGGCAAAAAAAAAAATAAGATCAAAAGAATATCAGCGTTAAGCGTCCGGTCAACATGAAGTCTTTTACTCCTTAATATTTATTAAAGTCCTCCCCATCGATCAGTGTGCTCTTCTCAAGCGATCCTGATGCAGATGATTTAGGATAACATCCTGTTCGAGAAGGCAGAGCAACTATCCAAAGTGCAGACTCAGATATAAAGTGATATTTAATGATGAAAGATCTCAGAAAGCAGAAATCTTCCAAAGGGCTGTGTACACAGCGAGAAAGATACAAACTCCTCAACAGGAGTCAAACCTGAACATAACAGCACTAAACTGTGAGAGTTTAATATGAGTAGCACAGAAGCAAAACAGACAAACCTGGACAAGAACAGACGCGAGACTTGGGGGACTTTCACCTCTGCAGAGTTTGGGTCGACTGAATATGGCACCGCAGGAGAGGTGTGAGCACAGAATTGGCACTCTGAACATCCTCGGTTGGTCTTGGGATGGCTCCAGTCACAGGTGTGATTGTAGTGTGAAAGCTACCTTGCCATTTTTACCATACTCGAAGGTTGACTCGAATTGGCTTCTATACTCGGCCTGTTGGAGGAACACGTCGCATAGGATCACACTGTCGAGGGACACCATGCAGCCTCTCTTTTTCTTGATAAATTCATAAACTATATAGATTATCAAAATCATAGCAAAGTCATAATTACAGGTATGGTGTAGTGAACGGCTGAAAAAGGTTTAGAGTTGGTGGTTCATTATGTAATTGGTCTGCAGCAGCCATGCCTGTTCTAGTTATGGTTGTTTACGTAACACTGGCCTCAGTCGTGTCAATTAATGCCTTGATTTAGTATATTTAGGGTCGTGGGAAAAATCACACTGCACAGGTTCAAGTGTAGCTTCCTTATTTCTCCTCCTCTCCTGCACTACATATCGAAATTCTCCAAGTACAAGTCTAGAGGCCAACTCAAAGCCAGTGGCACAGGTGTGCATCAAATGAGGCATTTACCAAGGTGATGTCCTGTCACCCTGCTGTTCTGGCCTGAACCCCCTCAGCCAGATCATTACCAAGAGCAGCTTTGGATACCGGTTCAAGAGTGGAACAACTGTCAGCCACCTCCTCTACATGGATGACATCAAACTGTATGCCAAGAATGAGCGTGGCATCGACTCCCTGATCCACCTCACCAGGATATACAGCAATGACATTGGGATGTCATTCGGACTGGATAAGTGTGGAAGAATGGTATCTAGAAGAGGGAAGGTGATCACAACTGAAGGAGTTGAATTACCTGAAGGGAATATAACAGATGTGCAGGACAGCAACAAGTACCTGGGGATCCCACAGGTAAATGGTAACCATGAGGAGGCAGCTCGAATGTCAGCCACAGCCAAATACCTGCAGAGAGTAAGACAGGTCCTGAAGAGCCAGAGACAGTACAGACCATCACAGCAGGGTGTAAGATGCTGGCAGGCAAGGCATACATGGAACGACAAAACCAGGTAGCGGGCATCGTGTACAGGGACATATGTACTGAGTATGGACTGGAGGTCCCAGGGTCAAGATGGGAGACACCTCCAAAGGTGGTCGAGAACAGTAGAGCCAAGATCCATGAGTCGACTTCCAGATCCAGACTGACAAGCAGGTGATGGCCAATCAACCTGACATAGTGGTGGTGGATGAACAGCAGAAGACAGCTGTGGTGATGGATGGTCCTTGGATGACGTCCAAATCCTGAACGTCATTAAGACGTCAAAAAAAGGTCCAATAATGGCGTCTGAATCTTGGATCCATTCTGTACGTTCTGCGGACGTCTAGATGTGGTCTTTGACTGACCGACCCAATAATGACCTGATCTGCACGTCTCCCTGACGTCAGATGTTTGGTGGATATTTACAACACTCAGAGGAGTCGTATGAGTGGCATTGATAATTTAGTCACAAACATTTAGAAATTGAACCAAAACCTCCCATCCACTGCCCACCTAAACTGATCAAACATCAACTCATAATGTCTTTTAAACACTGTCTATTTTCTAAGATGCAATCTCCCTTTAATTATGTGATTAATGTCTCAAATTAATGTCTCAAAAAATATATATCTAAAATACTTTCTATAAGAGTAGTAATTCACTCCATTTTAATGATGTCAAACTGTTTCTCACAGAGGAAAGGCTCAATGCGGACACGTCACATTCACTTCCAGAGTGTTTACGAGACAAAAAGTGCCATGAAATCTCATCATGAGGTTCGTATTTGTGATATGGGATGCGTCTTTGAAAAGTGCACTAATCGGATCAACGACTGGCCACACAAAGTCCAATTTAAATTTATGGGTGGTTGGAAACACAGCGGGAATCTGTTGTTTTCACAATGCACTCTGACTTTAATCTTTCACAGCGCCGTAAAAACAATGCAAGTTATCACGCAAGTCAGGGTTGGCCAGACAGCGACTCAAGTTTCAGCTCCTCAAAATGGAACAATTTGTTTTTGTCTGTTTTGAATTTGTCCATTTCTGACGGATGCCAGTAGTAATTTGTGCCGGCATGGCATGCGGCTGATGGCATAATCCGGCTGTAAAACGACATGACATGCCGATAATAGGAGGAGTTCCTTACAATAATTCAAGAAAATTCAACATCATCAAGGAAGTCATGGATTCCTCAAGGCTACTACAGGCAGTTCCTCACCTTCAGGCAACAAAGTGCATTGTGAGTCCTTTATTTGTCCCCTCAGGTGTTTGGCTTAGGCCAGCACTTGTCACTCAACTTGATGGGCTGTTGAGACGACATTCAGCCCGAGGCCCCAGTAACATAAAGCCACCACAGGCACTGAAGCCACAGACAGAGAAAGTTCATCTGAAGAAAAAAACAAAAAACAAAAAACAAAGAAATAAGACAACTTTGAGCCAATACGCCCACGTGATGGACAAGCAGAACAAATCTGCCCAGCTGAAAGCATCCTGAAATCTCTTAAAAAGTTAGGCGAAAATGATCATATTTACAATTACAAGCACATTAGGAATTTATTTCAGCTATTGTGAGAAGTTCAAAAAAATCTGAATCACCACTGCTTGTTGACAGTAAAGCCATTACACAGTAGGTACTGTGGATGTAGAATATGTGACAGTCAGACTGATTTATTCGCTGTGAGTCAAGTTCAGTTTCTATTTTCACAGTAAAAAGTTCTCAAAATGAAATAATAAATTCTTTCAGAGTGAACTCCCACTTCTTTATGTAAAACAATGTGTAAATGTGGGATTTATTGTTTTTTGCTCAAAGATTAACCTTCATTTAATTCAATATATCTTCTGCTAAGGAAACTACAGGATGTTCCAGTACATGCAGAGTTTTATCTTATTTTATTATTAGACAGTTTTGTTCTTTTCCTTGCTCACTGCCTGCTACAGTGTGGTCACAGCTCTTGCTCTTGTAGTTCCCGTCACCAGATAACCTGCAAAGGCCCCCCGATCTATTTCCATGCGCATGCAAACAAGGGACGTCTTCAGCTGGGTTACCCTGAGCAGCGTTCCCTCTAACCTCTCCGGGTTCGTCGGCGGCAGACAGCGCTCACATTTATGCATTTGGGTGAAACAAATCAGGTTTTCAGTCCAGATCTGGTTTGATGAGCTGATTTGAATCCGTCACCTGTGAGCACACTGTGGACGCTGCCTGTTTTGAAGTGTAGTTCCGATTATTATGTGCGATTGCTGACTCCAGACTGCCCGTAGGTGTGACTGTGAGCGGTGGTCTGTCTCTCTGTATCTGTCCTGCGACATTGCACTGGAGGTCTGTTCAAAGTGTACCCTGCACCGGTCCGCCGGTCAGCTGGTCTCAGCTCCAGCTCCAGAAGATGGATTCATGTTGAAATGAAAAACCTTCCTCTAATTCATATTAATAAGAGATGACTGTTCAGAATTGGCTGCTTCCTTTTAGCAAACTGTTGCACCGCAGCCAGGATTCCAACCTGGTTCCCCGAACTCAAAACTTCACCTGATATTCCACCAGGGGGGAAACGTATGTACTGCAACAGCTTCATTAAATACGCTCCTTCACTAGTTTGTGATGCATTTCATTTATTTTTGATCAACTTTTTTTATTTGCTTTTTTAATGAGCTAATATTACATTGAAATGTTTGTGTGTGTTTGTCAGTTGTTCATTGTCTTTGTTATGTTGCAAATTGTATATTAATTCATAAAAAAAAAATAATGTTGCAAAAAATGTTTTTTCATATTTAACTCTAAAATATTTAACCATTTAATATGTATTACTCTTTCATATTGTAATATATCTGTGCAGTATTGAGCTGCTGTTAACTGAATTTTCCCCATGTGAGATGAAAAATCTCATCTTAACTTCAATTCTACAACTTAAAATTTCACTAACAACTGATGTCAAATCACAGGAATCTGTTGTAAAAAGATCACAATTGCCACTGAGAAAGCTAAAGTTATATTATACAATCATTCAGTATATTTACTCATTTGATTGCGAGGTGTTATTTTAATTATCCAACACAATTAAATGAAATCTGGTACTGAATATACAAAGCATAACATTGAGGATGAAGACAAATGCATGGGTTGGATTTTTTTTTTCTTCAGTGAGTCACAATCTGACCAAAAACAGTCAGATGAGAAATCCTTCCATTTATTTTCCCTTCCAAATCAGAAAGAATAAAAGGATACTTTCAATACTGCAAAGCTGAGAGGCACATCCATGCTGTCAGAGTGAGATGCACGGCTCCAGACTGACTCTGTGCTTACAGAATAATTTATAGAAAGCAAGTTATTTCTCACTGCTGCACACATGCAGTCGGTTGAAAACAGCCACTCATTTGTGTTTGACAAAGCTGCAGTCAATACTGTCGATAGGCAAGTAGCTGGATCTGCCGCGGCGAGGTGGGTTATGGTCTGCTCTGCAACTTCTCTCCTCCTAATTGAATGGAACAGAATACAGTGCAATACAATACATGTACTTTATTAATTGCATGAGGAAATTCTTGAACTAATTCATCGAGTTTCAGTGTGAATTGCAGTCACTGCGTTTCTTTGTGTTACACACATATTAATGTGAGGAATCAGAGCACGGAGAAAATCTGCAAGCTGTGCAATACACTGATGGTCTGCTAAGTGGGTACAACTACAGTACAGGACTTACAGTCACTAAAACATGTGTTTGGTTGCTGAATAAAGTTAATAGAGTGAATTAAAAGGTAATTTTGACTCTCATGAAAACCCAGACATTTGGTCCGGTCATTATTGCTTAAGTCTGGGGTAATTGGTCATAATGCAGCAGGTGCAGAGAGAATGTCGGCGCTGATCTGTGCCTCTCGGTGTCACATCTCATGACTTATCTCCAGACCAGGGGTGTCAAACCCGTTTTAGGTCACAGGCCTCAAACAGCCCAGTTTGCACTCAAATGGTCTCCCCTTCTGTTAGCGGCCAACGAGTCCAGCTGTATTTTACAAATAACTATACATTTAGAAGGACATAGTTTTTACAAATGCTAAACAAAACATTTTTAATTTCTTTTAAGGTTATATTTATGAAGACATTTAAGAGATATTTAATGACGCGTTACTGTGTCAAACACACTGAAATGTCCAAATACAGTACATGCCCCCCCTTATCAATTGCCTATGAATTTTGTTGCATCGGAAACCAGATGACGTGAATTTTTGGTAGATTTCATGAATTTTCTGCACCTGGACCACAGCGCTTCTTTGCACTCTGGAGCGAGATTTCTGCAGCCTTCAACATGCAGGTTTTCCAGATTCATCCTCTCACAATGACCTTTACGCTCAGGAGGGTGTCTTCAGGTTTTGGATCTCAGTGTTGTGCTAGGTATGATACTCTCAGAAAGTTCTTATCTAATAGATTAGAAAAAGCAGTTGTTCTTTTGGAATAATGTAAGTTAATGTATTTGTTAATATTTGAACTTTTCAGGCCTACTGCATATTTAACAGTCCCTGCTTTAAACTTTACAAGCACTGAAGGACACTTTCTTTTCCTTGACTTTAAACTCTTTAGCCAAATTCAGAAGATACACAAACAAGCTAAACAGTCACAAACTTGCGGCAACACTTTGTATATATTTGTATATGATGAATAACTTCACTCTTGATGTATTGACTCTCTGCATCAGGTCATATTGACTCAGCAGCGCTCCTGTCTTTTGGCGTCTGTCCATGTGCAGCAGCTTTACCTGCAGCCGTCTAAACTCTGTTCCTTCAAATATGCACTGTGTGTGTAGTGTGCAGTGTGCAGTGTGTAGTTTGTGCAGCTGCAGTCATCTGTCAGTCTGCACCGCTGAGTCCTCTCAGCTATGACCTGGGTGGTTTCACCTAAAATCAATACTGCAGTTGTCACATGTATCTCAGCAGTGATTGATGAAACTTATAGCTCCTTACATCATCTTCTTCACAAAACTGTCCAGGCAACCAGTTCTTCATATATGCTTGATTTTTCTCATAATATATATAGAGATGTTCTTAACACATCTTCGATCCAGTTATCCCAACAGCAGGGTGTGTGAAGTTATAGGAATGTGTTACTTTGGCAATTTCAATGGACTTCAGCGTTTCAGACAAGCTCGTTCTACCTCCGAACAGAGGTTGGAAAACACAGGAGAGATTTCTGCAGAGCTCCGGGGCATAGTTGTAGCTGGCTGCGGGGTTATTATCTGTCACTGAGCTCTGTTGTAAACAAGGCTTGGGAAGTCTGCTCTGTTCTTCAGAAGCTCCAGCTTTTATACTCTGACAAACTTAGTTTTAGCCCAAGCTGAGCGAAGACAAAGTGGCATCATGTGAGCAAGAAAAGGTTTTTTTTTTTTTCTCCCTTTTTCTATAAAAGCTCTGTGTCATCGGCTCAGATTCCCACCTGCATCCTCCTATAGCCGATTCAATTACAGTGCCTAAAACAGGAACACAGAATGCACAGTGTGAACTTGATTCATGAAGTGAAGAGAACCCACACAGTAATTTTCTCTACTTTCAGGGGGCTTTTGATGGCAGTCTATATAAATAACTGCCTTTCTCAGGTGCATTCTGACAGTATATCTCATGATTTACATTTACGTTATATTCCTCTATCTGTTTGGGCCGGGGTGAGATTTCAGGGAATCAGGGACCGGAGAGACTTACATTAATTTCATTTTTTAAACAAGTTAAAAAAAAAAAAAAATGAAATATGCTATAATGAATAATCCTTTAGAAAAGCAGGTAAAACCTCTGCAGGCCTTTATATATCACAACCTTCACAGTTCCCTTGTTTATCGGGTTAGTCATCCACAGTCATGTCAGGTGTATCATAGAGAGGTAAGCCAAGTCAGGTCCCCCGGGCCCCCAGGACAAGTCCCATGTTGCTTTTGGGATCATTTCCCTGTGATGTTTGCATGTTCTCCCTGGTGTGTTCCAGAGCACTCCCACAGTCTGAGGTGTGAGTGTGTGTGCTGGTCTGTCTCTGTGTGTGCCCTGGTGACTTGTCCAGGATGTACGCTCACTTCATCTACGGTCAGCTGCGGTTGAGTCCTGGTCTCTCCAACCATCACGTGGATTCAGAGGTGTAGAAGATGAATGTAAGAATAAATTGTAACAGAACATTGCATCTTTATTGTGAAAATTGTGAAAGCTCAACATCAAACTGAGAATACTTACAGATGACAGTATCAAATAATAGTTATTAGATGAAATCGATCATCTTCACACAGGGAGCTGAAATATTGGGTTCAATCCTCCTATTCCTGGCCAAATCAGGGTAGCATTTTCAATCTTTCCCCACCACTGCTGCTTTGACACTGCTCGGTTCTGATCGTTCCTCATCCTCAGCTGAGCATATGCACATTTAGGTGAAAGTGCAGGTGTTGAGGAATCTATGATTGCAGAGTGAAAACACGGCACCCGCCCGGTTCAGCCTGGGAGCCCTTCAGCTCCACTCAACCAGGATGCTTCATCAGCTCAACTGTCATCTGGCACGATCCCGTGTACGAAAACCGTCAAAGTCATTAATGTCATGTGGAGGTTCTGATGTCAAGCGTGAGACATTAAGGTCACATGATAGTCGTATGTGGCTTGGCACAAAAATATGAATTAAAGAGTGCATTAGAGTGAAAATGCCGTGGAAGAATTGCCGCAGTGACAGTTTAATAGCTTTGGCGTTGTAACCGACTCGAAACATAAATGATTTTCTGTTTCCAATCTCTTCGCTAAAATTGTTTCTTCAATCATAAAGACGCATAACTTAAAACAAAGATTAATATGTAGCTGCTAAAAATCAAAATCAAATACCTTAACAGCTCAGTGCTGGAGTAGTAATTGTTAAATATTTGGTATTTATGGGTGTAGGTTTTAGGGCGTCAGATCACACACAGATTATACAAATGTATAAATATCAAAAACTGCTGCCATATTGCACAAAGTCAAGAATTCATTGGATAACAAAGTATTGTTCATTTAATTTGAAGCACTGATTGTTTCATATCTTATCTACTGTGTAAAAGTTTGGTGAAATGTCTCTAAATCAAACATCCAGTGAGTGTTCATTTTATAGAAAAAAATCTAAGTATAGGAAACTTGTTCTGAATTGTTTAATTTTGTCTTTTCTTTTGTCAATGAATGAAATGAACAAATGCAAATTAAAATAGATAGATAGATAGATAGATAGATAGATAGATAGATTTGTTTGTGTGCATTCACAATGAGCCTTTTAGAGCAAACCCTTATTTGCATCATCAGATGCACAAACAGCTCTGCGAGCACATACAAGCGCATGTATAAATGCATGCATGCACCCCGCAACGTCCCATCTCGCAACATCAAAAAGCCACTGATTGGCTTTCCATTCAGATGCCCTTTTATAATTGCAGCAAAATGCTGTAATGTGAGTCCACTAGAAATTCAGTCACAAGCACATGCGTAGCTGATGCACACATACAGACACATGGCATGTGCATGCTCAATGAGATGGATAGAGAAATATTTTTCACATCTATTGCTGTTACTTTTAAGCTGTTAAACTGGGAAGTCTTTAATAAACAAATGTCAGTTTTTCAAATGAAAAATAATGAAGAGGTCAGGAGATCTTAATGGACAAAGTTGGGATGACATAAATATAAAAATAAGCATTAATGTAAAAGTTCTAATAAAGTCAGTCTGCTGCACGACATTTGACTCAAAACCTCATCGGTCTAAAGGTACAATCAGCTGTGAACTTTGCCTTTAAAATCAGTATCAGTTAATCATGCATGCAGTGCAGCTTCTCTTCAGTAATTGTGGTGATTTTTTTTATAATGCACCAACAGCAAAGGAAGCTGTGCAATAGCCTTTTTACAGGGGCATGCAGTTTAATACAACGGAGTCATCAAGCAGACAGATGTGAAATGACAGTTGCAGAAGGTCCTGGCCAGATGTGTTGGATCTGACAACGTGACCGTGAAGAGCAGGCCCGGCGCACAACCCTTGAACCTCACATGATTGATGTTTTCCATCAACAAGCTGCAGGTGACGCTCTGTCGATCCGGGATGTGCCTCCTACCGGCGCACACAAGCAGCTTGTATGACGGAAATAATTGTTAAAAGATGGAAAAGAAAGGTGTTGACAGAGGATGTGTTGAAAGGTGCTGCAAAATGGGACGCGTATAAATAAAAATGACTTCACTTCTATTTACAGCAATACATTCAGCGTCTACCTTTTCTCTTTCTATGCACGGCTTCCCGGATTCCTTTGAAATTCACTGTGGCCTACTTCAAAGACACACAGACCCGTAGCTAAAATCCAGTACTTGATTCAGAACCATACAAAAACTTCAGTAGAGTTTGCTCAATCACCCATTCATCCACTCGCTGACTCCGTGAGGCTCTTATGGGCATATGTGGAGCGTTCCCACCCAGCGGCTAATCTCGAACTCCCTGTGCTAGATTTCTTGCTTGAATGCACTGTAATGACATTTAATATCATTTTGTGAGTGGCCTACTCATATTCCTCATAATTCCTCCCACTCACAAATGTGCATTACATTATGCTGTATATGGAAGAAACATTGTGAAGATTACAGAGTAAATTGTAAATTGACGTGAATCTTTCAGAAATTGCCCGTCATGGTTTTTTCTGTACAGTGTTCTGCTGCTCGGCTGGTTATCATTAATTTTCATGTGGCGTGTGCTTTAAATATGAATTCCCCCACAAAGTGTTTAATCAACAGTGCATGTGATTCTGGAGGCCCGGAAGGTGTTAAATGAATCATGGATTGCAGCTGGTCCTCTCGTACAAGGGCCTGCAAGGTCATTTCTGGCTGAAAGGGCAGAGGGCTAATAAACTACTCTCCCAAATTACTTTCTCTAACAGTAAGAGTAATGCCCACATACTATCAATGGAAACCATTTCTATAGCCCAGGGATCTGATATTTAATTCCCCTTTTAATTAAGATCTACTGTGATTCTGTTCAAACTTCACATACAGACAGTGAAAAAGGTCCTTTGATTCTGAAAACCAAAAGAAAACCCTGCACTCGATGCAGTGGAAATGATGCAATTTCCCGTCACATTATATGTAATCTCTTCTGCTTAGAGTGCGTATGATCAACAAATAATTCATAATTTCTTTGGTTCTTGCAATACAGCTACATCTATGTCTCTTAAATCACTGTTTCCCAGCCCTGGTCCTCAGGCAGCCCTATCCAACGTGTTTTAGATGTTTTCCTCTTACAACACACCTGATTCAAAGTATCTGCTCGTCGTCAAGCTGTGCAGAATGTGTTGGAAGAGCGAAACATCTGAAACATGTTGGAAGTGGAGAAGCCTGAGGACCAGGGCTGCGAAACACTGTCTTAAATATAGATACAAAACTAAGATCGTATATTTCCAGGACTTCTGAGGTAAATACGTGATGCTCGGTGTAGAAAGTTGAGCTCATAAAAATGGTATTTGCAAAAGTTGCCTCCTTTATTTCATTTAGTAGAATGCATCTTGTCAGCAAAGCAGATGTAACGCTGTGAATCATTCCGATGCTTCGACTGGCGCATTCTCACAAAGACTATACTAAAAGTCTCCTGGGTGGCAACTTCAGAGGAATGCAACAATGAGGGAAAAAAAACAAAACAAAACAAATCATCTGAATCACTGAATTCAGGTGTGCTTGGCAGAATGCGTTTTTGTTATATAGCTAAGGTAAAATAATCTGTGTCTGAAGTGAGCAGAAAGCGCGCTCCCCGCACTCTGAAAGCCCTTTCGATGTGGTACGCGGCATCCCGCAGATTGTTTAAGACCTCTGCCCAGGCCTCCGGGAATTGTCCCTGTGCTCCTGACAGCCAGTTCGTACTTCAAAACATTGCATTTTTATCCCTTCAGACTGTTCTTTGCTGCTATAAAAGGAACAAATGTTATACAGAATAACTGTTTCTGTAATTTTGACATCATCATATGAGCACTGATAAATATTTCTGATCTACTCTCCTTTTTTTTCTGCCTTTGTGGATCTAAATCTGTAATGTCACGGTGGGCTGAACAACCAACTGACCTGTCTGTGGTGACAACAAGCCACTTTTAGATTATGTCCCCGCTGGCGATAAAAATAATTCAAGAGAGGCAGGGATCCATAGGCCAGCAGAGGAAAGTCTCCTTTCCCGAACAGAAAATCGCACCATGATCATCTCATTGGACTCATGTTTCAAGCTCGCAGTGTTCTGGCCTTAAAGTTATAGTCTCAGTCGTAATCACTTGGAAGAAATGCCCAAATGTACAGCTGGCCGAACACTCTCCATCACCGGATTAACGTGAGAGCATCGGACTGAATGTTTTATATAGAGAAGCTAATAAGACCGAATCACCCTGTTTTTGTGCAGGTATGAGAGGAAAAACAACTGATAGGAGGTCATGATTGCACTGAATGGAAATATAGTGCAATATACCGAAAACAACATTGCAGTGAGATGTGAGATGAACTGCAGTTTTTAGCATGTGGGTTTAGAGTTTAGTGTTAAAGCCACGGTACAAAAACTTGATCACGAAGCAGAATAAATCTCCGTGCACCTTTAAAGCTGGCCTGGTTTGCTCTCACAGCTATCAATAGGATGAGCCCAAATTTCCATATCAGACTCTACTGTATTAATTAACATCAGCAGAAGTGCACACTTCACGGTGACACAGACAGCATCTCTGCCTCTGTTACTGCGAGCCTCCAACCCCACTTTCTTTTATTATTTTTCTCCGCACACTTGACACTCCAGGGGAGATAAGGGTAAACAAGCCTTTTAGGGTTCAGCTTCTAAATTAAACATCTCACTATTGATGGAACATTTTGCGGCAACCCTTTTTGGGGGGGAATCTCACTGAAGCTTTCGACTGTGTACAAGGAACACAGCAAAACTGCCTGGGTCTGTAGCTTTGGTATATAAAGCCTGAAAAACAAATTTGATACTAATAAATTTCTTTCAGGGAAAATGAAAAAAAAAAAAAGAAAAAGAATGAGATAGAAGTTGCAATTGATTGTGTCTTTTCAAAGGTGAATCTCCCTGTGCTGGGTACCCATCATCTCGAAAGGCATGTTTGTTGGGTGACTCAAAATAGCCCATCGGTTCGAGCGTTTGTGTGTTGATGGTGGTTTCTCTCTGTTAAATGTCTGCTGGGATCAGAGCCAGCTTCCACCAACTCTATCTTGGACAAGGTGGATAAAAAAAATAAAAAAAAAAAGTTGAATAAATGGGGAGATAAAAGTCTCCTGCATCACTGTGAAAGTTCCAATCTCACACAGGCAAACAACTCAAAATCATGACTTTTTAAGGCACAGTCATAGTTAACTGTAAGTCACTGAGGAAAGCAGATGCTTGCTCATCCCGGCCAAACAAGCACCCTTTGGTGGAGATAAATTTTCCCAACTTGTTACAGTCTGTACTGTTGGAAAGATGGTTGGCTGCTCATTTCTCCGTCTCTCCACCATCTGTTGGTTCTGCAGACACATCTACCAGGTTATCACTCTCTTTGGGCCCCGAGTGTTTGTGCTGTTTCAGTGACTCCAGGGTTTGACGGGACAGCTTGTTTGGTTTGTTTGGTTTTTTTTTTTTCCTTTGGTTTGCAGGGTGTGAAGCTATACCCAGTTCCGATGAGTAAGGAGATGCATGTTATGTGGCATTCATAGCAAGCTGTGGCTTGTTTGCAGAGATTAGTGTCAACACACGCAACCTCGGTAAAACACACACATTTCCGAGCAGCAGATGAAGTGAGCCTACTCAGTGTGTGAGCACCCAAATGGCACCTTGCATTGAAAACACGCCTGGTTCTGCCAGTAAGTGGTGTCAAATGCTTCATAAACTGGGAAAAGTTAACGTTTCCCAAAAGGCACATCAGCGCGGCTTCACAGGCCGACAGAAAAGTCTTTTCCCGGGATCTTAACATTCTGAAGACAGACACAGCGGATTTTGAAGCAAGGGGAAAACTCTCATCTCACATCCATCCGGCACCAGAGGTGTTATTAGGTGGAATGAAGAGTAAGCTGAAACAAAGTTGTCGGTCACAGAGCATCCACGCTCCCTATTGTCAAGTGTCTTTATGTACATTCAGGTCAGATGTTCAGATTAAACACACTCCCACACAAATCCCGAAGCTCAGCCGACACCTTGCTGTGTGTGCTGCCGCATCTTTTAAGGATCAGACTGAAACATTCCCTGCGCTCCTCAGATGAAAAGAAGCACATGTTCCATAATCAACTCATCAGCAGGAATTTCACAAACATTGCAATAGAATAAAAGAAGCTGGAGGCAGCGTGCTGTTTCAAAATTCACGTCTCCCCTCCTTCCAGCTCGTCTCCATAGGGAGTGGAAGTGTGACAACACACTGTTTGCTGTTTCTCCCCACCTTAATGCCCACACAAGCTTCCTGTGGCACTCTTGGGAGATTCATCGGGCTGTTTTAAATCTGCCAGACTTTATTTTACTTTAATTGTCCTGTCCCTAAAGCACTGGGAACGTACCCTTTCTTCTCCCAGATGCACTCTCAGTTGGTTTTATACTTTCCCCTCATTGTGTAGGCCGCTGTGGCTCCCACTGCAGAGGATGATTAAAGAAAACACTCTTTGGTACAGTTTAAAACTGCTTCTGACACAGCAACTTTCAGACAGAGGAGTCAAAAGTCAGCAGTTTATGGCATTAAAGCTTATTGATGTGGCATATTATGGATTGAAAAATGTGTGTACTATAATATATGATATATATCAACCCCTGGTGGGTTCAGATCAAAAAGTTACATTAGCAGTTACATCAACATAAAATAATTAGCTACTTGTAAAAGTATATAAAGTGAATAGATCACAATGACCAAATGTAGGGGGGAGGGGTTATGAAATGAAGAAAAAGCCCAGTTTTCTTTGTTTTCAGTGTGGGAGCCGCAGTAATACCTTGGCTGTAACATTGTACACGTCAGTGGGCATTGTGGTTTTAGTTGGGTCTGGCAGGGTCCTCGTGATTCACATTATTCTGTGGACTTAAGGGGAATCACAAGTTCTTTTACAGGCTAAGCAGTGTTGTGTCTTGTGCTGTGTGCGAGAGGCAAAAAAAGGTGTACATCTGTAGAGAGGGAACAGTTAATGGGTGAAATGCTATCGTAGCCATCTCGTGTTGTTATAGCAACCTGTGGCTGCAGAGCTCACTCGTTGAATTCCGGTGCAACTCGGCCGTGAGTGGCCGACGCCGTCAGACGTGTGTGTTAACGTGCATAAGCAGAAGCTTTTAAGATATGTTAATATATGGGCTGTTATGGACGTATTAGTACGCATTATTCCATGGACCTGAGGGGAATAGCTTGTGCGTTCGTGGCTAAGGAGTCTGTTATTTCATATCTGGATATGAACTTTTGGTTATAAAGGGGTGATAATTTGTTATTTAATTGAATTTTTTTTATCCATATTAAACAGCTTGGGCAAAGTGTGCTCTTTTTTAGCAAGAAAAACATTTTTATTCTGCTATGCATGATATTTTGGCCTGTTCCATTAATTTAGTCTTTAATATAGGTTGATACTTTCAATTTCACATGCACCTTCATCAGTCTTTTAGGACACCTATTCTGGACAAAGGCAAATGGACTGATCACCGACAGCTGCTATAAAAGTGAGCCTAATGTTTGTTAGTGCTTTAAGCGCAGACTAAGGTCAGCTAAAGCTGAAGTTAACAGCTACTCCAGGGTTGAGACACAGAGCCGCAGCAGCTCTCCAGTTGTCTTCATCTGGGCAAATGTAAGAAATAACAAGCTCATAGAAACTTCAGTGATCATAACTGCATTATCGATTCCATAATAGTAGTTATTAGTGTGCCAGAAGTTGTGGTGCTGCTTCATAATATTCCCAGCACTGGTCCTGAGTGCATGATGGGTGCCTGTAAAATGCCACTTGTCTCCTTCAGCCTCCAGACTCAGCACACAAGTTAAAGCTTAGCCATCTGTTTCCACCCATGACCTTTCTTTTTAATTGCCTAAATTAGAGGGGAATGAGAAAGACTGGCTGGATGCTCGCCCCTGTCCAATTCTAATATTGAGGAAACAAATGTTATTTACAGTGACAAATAGTGCAGGGGAGCAATGTCTGTGTCAGCTGCTTTCCACCTGGCCATGTTGAACACCTGCCCAGAGTCAGCTCGGTTCACTGCGGATGGCTGAGGTGAGTTTTCTATCCGCAGCAACCATTTCCCGAAGGCAGCATGAGGAGGCCTGCATGATTCACTGACTGCTTTATTATAACAATATTTCCTGCTTACTGATAGTAACTTGCCGCGATATTGAACATGACGAAGCTGCCAAGTCGAAGGGGAAAAACTGAGTTAGTGTTGATGAATCAATGCTGATAGATTAATCAAAGGCATAATCATGAATGCGCATGCTTACAGAGCATGATTTGATCTTGTTAAAGTGTTGCCCGATATCCAATTTGTTGTATGAATGTTGTATTTCTCGCAGAATAATGCATAGATGGTCTGAAAGCGATATGTTAGAGTCTACTTTTATTCATGGTGTGCGCTCTGTGAGCAGCTAATCAGGTGGATTTGTTTTCGATGTGAGATTATTCTCCAGCACTCCATGTGACTTTTGTGCTTGAAAAAGTATTAAAGATAATGCCCTCATAGAGGCAATTCCTTGTGTATCTCTTAGTGTAATTAGCGCGCTTGTCAGGGTGTTAACACACAAACAGACAGGAAGCTATTAATACGTATATACTATTCATCTGATTACGTTGCCACTGTACACAGGAGATTAGAGCACTGTGATCACTCTTTTTAACCAGAAATGTATTTTTCAATGGGTCTCAGCAAAGCTAAGCCTTTTTTTATAAAATGCAGCAATCAGATATCCTGAGAAAGGTTATTATTAGCTTTTTCTTAATGCAACATGTTGCAAATTTAACATTAAAAATGTGACTTACTCATTGTTCTCTTTGTATTCATTTAGTGTCTGATCGGATTCATCCAATCTGTCTGTGAAAAACAACGTGGTGGTAAAAAGGTTTACAGATATTGAAGCCAAGTTGGTTTGCAGGTGGAAACAATTATTAATAGTAACCGTCTTCATGCTCAAGGTCTTGAAGCCATATTTGGTTCAAATTGTGATGTATTTTTAACACGTTTGAAGAAAGAGGGATCCGGGGAAATGCCAGAAGCCATTGTTCCTCAGATAACCAGACAAGCACAAAGCTGAGACCGACTCTGTAACAAAGCAGAACATCTCCTGTGTGTCTTCCTGTTGTTCTCTGTTCAGTGGAAACAAGCTGAGGGAGACTTATGACAGGCTGCCATGGCGATCCATAAAAAATTAAGGCTTGTAAAGTAACACTGGCACCTTCGAGTAAGCTTTGCTAAAAAAAATAAAAAAATAAAAAATAAAACACTGCAGAGACAAGTTGGGGGGTAGAAAGAGCCGGAGCGGAAATTCCAACCTCATTATTTATAGTGGACAAAATGTATCGGCCTCGCTGGAGGTCAGACTATTGTTGTGGCTGTGGTCGGGGACTTAGTTAGCGGATGTGTGTGGCCAGTGGGCAGAGGTTTCAGGGTCATGCACGGACATGCCTCAAGGAAGGTGTGTAATGAAGCTTTAGACACAGCTGGTGCTTGCCAGGGCAGGCCTCAAGTTAGGACTGCGAATGAAAGGTCAGTTTCAGACCAAAATTGTTCCAGACTAAATGAGCGCTTTGTGGCATTGGGGAGGAGGCGCATGCAGGCACTAATGGTGACTACACTGTAGGTTAACCTTGGCTTGGGGTGGCTCACGGGATGAACTAAAGACTAAGATGACAAATGACTTTGAAAGAGTGCTTCTGACCACCAAGGCCCTTTGTCAGTGTATCCCTGCGTGGCACCAGTGAGAGATGCAGGGGAATGCACGGCAAAGCAGATCTCATCAAGTAATGTATAGCAGCAATACAATGAACGATGAAGGGTAGCCCAGGGGTAATCGATAATTTGAGCCACCAATCTGTTCCAGGTGCTTTATGATGTGACTGAGGTAATTATCACCAGATCGATAAAAGAGTTTGTTGTACAGACGAACGGGGGAGGGAGGGGTAATTGGTTTCTGCTGCTGAACTGATTTTATGTATGTATTTTCCCTTCCCGGGGAAAGGGGTCAAAATTTACTCTCTCCACAAGTAGGAAAAGTCTGTTCGTCCCGTGCCGTCCCGCTCCCTCTAGGTCCCGGCCCAATATTCCGGGACGTCAGTGAGTTTATTTGCATTTGGATGCATCATTAAACGGTCACAAAGGGAGCTTCGGTGAGTCTCGGGGCGAAGAAGTACGCAAAGAGGCTGGAAGTAAAAAGGGAGCGAGAAAGAAAGGCACTAAGGAGAAAGGGTGACCAAATTCAGGGAAGAGTTCATTCTTGAGGGTAACAAACATGAGCCTGACTCTTTTGACTTGCAAGAAAACTGCACAAAAAAACTTATAATCAAAGCACTTTAACCAACCTTTGGCTCTTTTGATTTTTTAAACAACTGAACAGAGACAAGCTAAAGAAAAGGACCTATTTCTAGACCCGTTTTTGTTGAATGTCCTAAAGGTGAAAAACAACATGTGGCCATCCAGCTTGCAGGCCCCCCTGAGCTGTTTATCCCCACACCATTCTTCTCTTTGTGAGCCGGCCGGTATTAGTGTGCAGCCTGATGCTTGCAATCCAGGTAACAACATGAATTTGTAGCCGTGTTGAAAAAAAGACGAAACTCCCCATGGGGCCAACGCAGCAGGCTCTACAGAAAGCACTTCTGACAGAAAGTCATCTGGATGATACCGCTAATGATGAGGATGCATATGCAAACGAAGCTAAAGCTCACACACTTCCAGGTCTGGCTTCACCACCTCTGACTCCAGAAGAAGAAGTAGAAGAAGAGGGGAAAAAAAATACACCTTTCTATTTAGCTGCTAAATGTTTCAATATGTTTACCAGCAAGCAATTACATGGCCGCACAGGTAGGGTGCAGCGAATCATATTTTGAAACAGTTCCCCGCTGTGGTTGGAAATTAAGTCATCGAGAGCAACTAGAGTGAGTCAAAGCAATAAAAGTGCAGAACATGAATCAAAATAGTGAGCGAGAAGACAGAAAAACATACGCTCGAGCTAAAAGGGGTGTTAGAAATCCTGGATTCCAAGGGTAGAAGATTTTGTCCAACTAATTCTGTACATGTCCGAGATTGTTTTTTTTTTTTTCATCATGCTTTCACCATGGACTTATTGAGGGGTTTTTCGTGCGTAATTCAAGTGCTGCTTCAACTTTGTTGTGCATTAACCGACAGACGAATTGTAAGTCAATTCGTATGCATTAAAACTTTCATTCATAAAGAACGCAACACTTTTCCAAAATACTTTTTTCAGCAGAAAAAGCAATTTACCCTTTCATTTGAAAAGCTATGGATTAATGGATATGTGTTTTTTTCCCCCGAAGTTGGCACACAGCGTTTTAGTTTGAACACCGACTGGATAGTCTAATTTCTGATTTCCTGCCCATCTGGGCTTTTTTTTGTTCAGTTTGATGGGATTTCTAACAAAAACAGACTAGCGAGCGCACTTGACAACAGATGTGCCCGTGGGACACCTTTGACGTGTGCTGTGGTTCGTCAGAGCATTGTGAGGAGTGTCTGTGATAATTCCAGTCGCTCCATCAGAGGGTTTAGTCACTTCAAGCAGCCTCTTCCACAAAACACATTGTTGTATAATCCACTGTTGAGTTTTTAGGGAAAAAAAAAAGAACTTTGAGCTTGAACATTTATCATTTCAGTTGACAGCTCGGTGAAAAGCATTCAGAAGAAGTGCTTGGGATCGTTGCTATAAGCTATGAATGATATAACTAAACAAATTAAACTGGCAATTTATCTTCAAATTTGAAAGTAATTCAAATTATGAAGCCCAAAAGAAAATCACTGAGACTTTTCAGTCTTCACCAGTCGTTGTGAAAACTGTAAGAGTGCCCTCATATAGTCAAATCAATTAAAATCAGAAGAGAGGCTCCGGATTAGGTGCCATCGATTTGAACTTCCTTTCGGGGCGCAACGAGCGAACAAAGTCTTCTGTAAACCTATGACTTCAAGGATCTGCTGTTCTCAGCTAGTGGTGTGTTGATATGCGAAGATCTAAAGAGCTTTTTAAGACCTTCATCAAAAGGTTGTGGATGTCTATGACTCTGACGAGGGATTTGAAATAATCTTCAAATGAAATAATAAATCTTCTAATCTGAGTCACATCTTCTACAAGGGGAGTAGCTTCCGAATGAGTCAAAGAGCAGCGCATTTGATGTGAAGACATGTTTCTAAGAACTTCAAATCCATCAGAGTTAATTCTGTAAATGTTATGATGTCAAGATACATGTGTAAACAATCAGCAGAAAGCCGACACAAATAAACTTAGCAGATGATTTTATCTTAAGTGATCTTAATCACATAACTCATTAAAGTGTAACACGTTGTCTCCAGAATTTAAAATAATGGAATGGAAGCTGGGTTTGAGCTCGACATCCAGCCAACTGAAGGAAAGTATGTCAGGAAAAAGCCTGTCCTGATTCAAAAATAATACATCCATCTATATTCTGTACTGCTTATCCCATTCAGGGTCGCAGGGCGGTGGAACCAATCACAGCTTACAGTGGGCGAGGGCCGGGCACACCCTGGACAGGTCGCCAGTCCATCACAGGGCAAATACACACAGGAGGAAAAAAAAAAAAAAACACACACTCACACAACTTTTGGAAGAACACCCTCCACACAAAACCAGCTGTGAAGCATGGCCATGGAAATGTGCTGGATGAGGGTCGATTTGCCGACCGACAGACCAGCTTGCAGTCATTGATCCGACTATAAATTCTGCATCATGTGAAAAAGGATTTGAAGACAATGCTTGAACATCTGTTTGAATGTTAAACTCCAAGTGGACTTTTCAGAGATAATGATTCATGTAACGCCTGAAGATCCACAGAAAAACAAAAGTTATAGAATGAAGGAATAAAGGCCCCCATATGACTCTTTTTGAAATGTTGGGGAAGAATCAGAAATTGATGGTAAATGCAAGAAAAGACTTAAAAATATGACAAATGAACAAATATTATGTGAAAAAGCAGTCAAATAGTTATGTGAAGCTGCTACTATAAGCAATGGATGGACAATAAAATTGTTATTTCTTTCACATTTTAAATATGTCAACTGTTTCAGTGGAATGTAATTTTGTTTTTAATGAATCAATTATTAAAAAAAAACAATGTTTTTTCTTTTTGCTGTTAAAAGGAACAATAAGATATTTAAAGCTGCAAACTGCAAGCATGTGAGTTGAAAGCAATGCCCTGGCACAGAACTTGCTACTGTCAAATAGGTGAAACTACATCTGCAGGTAAGGAGGAAAGCCGGCGAGGAGCCATGATGAGCTAAAATAGGTGTGACTTCGAGGTGAGGAATGTTGGTAATAGAGGTCTCCGCAGGTTGACTGGTGACCTGGAGTGGGTGAAAATGTCTCAGGTTTTCATGTCAAACTACCTCTAAAAGTGGGTCTCCATCTGGTAAAAGTCTATTGAAAATGCTATGCATTCCTATCTGGGACTGGCCCTTGTGTGCTTTCAGGAGAGAGGACTGCTACTCCAGTTCCAGGGCCAGAGTGTCCTGCATGCTTTACTGACTTTTCTGTTACTTACACAGGAACTGAGTCAACCTGAATCTGCAAAAGTAAACTAGGATGTATTTTCAGACGTCCCATGATCTTCAAAGGGACCAAACAAGACATGGTGGACGTAAAGAAGAACCGATATTATTTTAGCCTGTCATAACTGAAATGCACAATGGAAGAATTCTTGCCACCGTTTTCAGCTGTTGGTAAATTCTTTACTGGTAAAAAAAATCCCACAAGAATAACCCAGCATGAACTGTGTTGCATTTGATCTTTGGTGCATGGCATACATCCCAACAGGAGCTTTGTTTGCATAATTTGGTCCAGTTTTAAAAATACTCACACCATGTGAACCAGAAAAGTGCATGCAGGGAAGCTACTTCCTGGAACCAGAGCTGGACAGCAAACACTAATTTTCCTGACACCCCTCTCATTTCAAATGTACCTTTTGCTGTATTCTGTTTGTTTATTCCCCGGCGCTGTTATCAAACCTAACCTCATCTCCGACTTGACTTTTTGACCTGTGCTTTGAAAGCCTTGTATATTGTGAGGTTTGCCGTTCTCCAGTGTTGGCACACATATTGTGTTTCAGCTTATTAAACGCAGGCAGACTTGCAGAGTGTCCTCACTGTGTTCCCTCCGAGTCGCTTCACACACATTCTGCCTCATTCAGCACTCGGGAGACTCCGGTATTACAGCCTTGGTGGCACAAGGCAGCTGATGTAGAACAGACAACCTTTATATCCAGACATCAAAGGGTACAGTGAGTGGTAAAGGGAAAACTTTTGGAAAGTCCTAGACTTAATTCTTGCCCCCAAGCTTTTTCTCATGTTTTACATGAACTCAAATAATCCTTCCAGTCGAGTGCACCGGTTACTTAAAGAGTGGAGCCTCCCTCGTTTGCCATAATTGTAGATTTATTTGTCGGTGCTTCTGTGCTTTATGACCTTTGCATAAAACTGTTTACCACTGCAGTATCTTTTAGCTACATCTGTTTATATGGACACGGTTGTATGCAAGGTGATGGACGCTGTAATTCAACACTGTGACACAAATTTGCAGCAGTCACAATAAAGGTGTGGCGTGACACTTTAAAGTGATGCTACTGCAGTTTGACAAGCAAATACTGAAATGTCCTTCTCTTTCTGTGCTTCCTACAATGTAAATTATTATATAATGGAATTATATAATTTCTTACTAATCAGCTCATTTTCATTTTATTAGCCATATTTACCTTCACGGTGTCAAACACAGTCACAAAAAAACCTATAATTTGTTTGTTGTTTCTGAATTCGTATTGGTTTGCTCTGCTTCATGAGCATTTGCACTCCTTGTAATTCGTTGTAAATGTGATTGATGCTTGCAAAAACACTCCAAGACTGTGCTGCAATCAATTACGTTTGATTTATTGTCTTTGCCGTTTTCACGACGCATTGTGTAGCCATCGCAACAACAAAAACTTTCTGTGCAGCCGCGCTCTCGGAGCCGTAATCATTCTTTCTCCAGCCCCTTTTGTATGTTGTAGAATCAACGCTTGCAAGCTGTGCTCGTCATATTTCATTGCTCTAATTCACAATGAAGGTCATGCTTATGAATTGACTGAGGAAAGACCCGTTTTTGTCCAAACTTAATTAAAATCTTTCTGGACGAGCCTTTTTTTTTCCTTCTTTTTTTCTTCCTCCTTGATTCAATAATCAACAGAA
Organism: Salarias fasciatus; assembly: GCF_902148845.1. Lineage (NCBI taxonomy): Eukaryota > Metazoa > Chordata > Actinopteri > Blenniiformes > Blenniidae > Salarias > Salarias fasciatus. The sequence goes on along the minus strand of NC_043746.1, from coordinate 9,001,649 downwards.
GTAAATCATCTACAGTCTATTGCATCACGCCAGCAGGCTGGAACAAATGCAGAGAAAAAAAATAAATAGACCTTCTCTGGCACGCCTGGAGTTGCTGGCAGGAGCTGCGAGGTTACTCCGCGAAGCAGTCGGCGGCACCTTTATACCACACGGCTACAATTGCCACAGCACAAGTCTATTCGCCGCGCCGTGCTATGATTTATGGAGTGCTCATCAGCTGCTTTATCACCGATAGATGTTATTTGATCCTGCCACGGAGATGTGTTTGTGGTGCCGGACCGGCTTCACTAATTACGAATGGTGATTTAATGTAACGGCGTGACCATTCCCTTCCCTGTGCAGTCCCCGTCCCGGCACTGTTTGTCCTTGTAAATTAGGTGTGCACCGCTGATTAATAGTTAACAGCCACTGGTCCAGGAGAAGCATCATCAGCAAAGCATTTAATTAAATGCTTGTCTCATTTACTCACCAAACTAATGTAGCTTCAAGACAAGACAGCTTTATTCAAACACCAAATGTCACACCTTGAGATTCTACGCTGGTTTTAAGCTCAAGCATCGTACTAAAAACCTTCATGGATTCAAATCTTAAATAGAATTCGAAAAATACAACACAACTCTCATTCACTGTAGGAAAAACTCATAAACCACATACACATGGATGACAAACCCATCGCACAATTTTTGCTGGATATTTTTAGCACCTGTATATTTCCTGAATCAAAGAAAAAAAAAAAATCCCTCAAATTAATTGCTTCTATCAGCCGCTTCAATTCCTGAGCTCCACTGCGAAAGACAAAGTGCCAAGCCAAACGTGGTGCCCTGTGCCATCAATCATTGCTCTGTATTAACTACCCCACCTCCCATCGCAAAGAAAACAATTAAAGTTAAACTTGTTGATTTGTTATGGTAGGCCATAAATCACGCGGGTATGTGAAGCCCACCGTCTCCTGGGGCCCCTTTTCATGTTCCCCGATCAGTGAGTCGAGGCTAGAAAGCGCCGCTTTGAACTAGTCTGATGGTGTAAGCCTTATTTATTTATTTCCTTGTTTGTTTTGAATAAATGATAGTTGCCTCAGTCACCTTAAAATATGCTGAGTTAAAGCTCCTTACGTGATCCCATAAGCGCGGCACATGTACATATAGATAACCTACTTACATTATTTGGAAAGAAAAGAAGAAACGGTTTTCGGAGCGAGCCAGATACCGAAGTCGAGGAGATTACGGCGTCTGAGCGGCGTTTTGTTTCTTGTGACTTGAGCACAGCGACAGCAGGAAAGTGTTGTCTGTTTGTCGCCGCCGGATGTCATTTCGAAACGCACAGTGACACTTTGTTTTGAAGAGTTGAGTCTGCCGCAACTAATGAGCTGTTCTCGTTCATAATGTCACTGCTCCTCAGGGCTGGCTATTGTTATCGATACCGGGAGTATCCGGGACTCAGCTGTTACCTTTCGTCTTCACTCAGTTGTTTGGTTGTAGGTTCAATCCTGCATCTCCCTCTGTCCCAATGGCAAAGTGACCTTGAGCAAGACACTGAATCCCAAAGGGAAAGCACTTTGGATGTTGCTGAAGCAGTACAACAGACTTAGCTTTTCAAGCCAAATCCATTCAGAACGTTTCCAAACGCATCAAAGAGGTGTTTCCTCACCTGGCACCCCGTGACTTCTATTTGTGGATTTCATCATAAGATAATTTCCCACATGTTTCATCAACACATCCAAGCCTTTCATGTAACATTTCATTTTGTGCTTGTGTGGGCTCAGCACCCGAGTCAGTGGCGGAGGGAATGTCATTTCCTGCTGATCATTCTCATGTAAACAGAGCCTCGTGCACTGGCAAAGATCTTATTGGAAAACTCCTTTTTACCTGTGATTGTGTCATTCTTAGTTCATCATTAACAAAAATGGATGTAAAATAAAAATGTGAGGAGTCAAATCAGCGTGTGTTATACAGGATCGTATCTCTTGCACAGTGGTGCTTCCCCTTTAGATGTGAAAAGAAAACCGTTCTCATTTAAAGTTCGAGTAAATCAAAGCTACCAGATGTAATCCAGCAGGAGTAAAATTTGTACATTTAATGCCACACGACATTAAAAGATCTTGCTGTTGACTGTTGGAATTCAAAACTCATGCAAAGCATTATCCCATTCCTCGAAGTCAAAGGCTTTTTTTTCCTGAAGTGGGAGTCAGGTGGGTAGTTGCTTATATTTAGGGCTGCATCTGTCTTACTGGTACACTACTGATTTGCGCTACAATCTCTGTTTGATATTGTGTTTAATACATTTGCATCACATTCAGCACTCAGGATTTGTGTTCTGTTCAAGTAAATACTAATGAAATTACACTGTTTCCTATTTTAGAATGATTTCTTGAAAATATGAGGTGACTGACCCCCACCACCACCTCCGTTGTCTCCTTATTCTCCTTTTTCTTTCCTTTTCTTTTATTTTTTTTTTTTCATACATCACCCTGTGATACTACGCAACTTTTTCATCACTCTTGGCCACTTTTCAGTACGCTATCCTGGCTGCGTTGCTGCCTTCATCTGCCAGGATAAAAGAAGTGGGAAATGTGATAATGTCTGGACTTCAAATGTCTGACTTGGAGTGAGTCACCAATCCCAAGGCTTTGTTTTGAATGTGTTTACTCCTTGGCCACTACTACTCATTGCATTATGAGATGCAGGCTACTGCCTCTTATTATATGCATTATTGAAACAGAAAATCAGAGGGATGCCTTTGCATGCAGGATAACTGGCAGACTCCCATCTGAAATCCACTGACATTTGAGAATCTCTCAGATACCGCTGAAATTCTCTGTGTTTGACGTTGGAGCAGAGAGACGTGGAAGAAGAGCCATTTTGATAATGAGATACAGCACAAAGGTTTTCCACGGCTGCTCAGCTCCGACTTGCACAGGAGACCTTGTTATTGTCCGGGCCAGGCCACGGGTCAGACCGTCTCAGACAGCCTGAATTTTTTATGGAAGGTAATTTGTCTGAATAATACCGGCTGCACCGCTCATGAGCGCTAACATGTGTTTCATTATCTTAAAATGCATCAAAGCCCTCCGACGGACGTCTACCTTGTTAAACTGCACAACAAATTGAGTTGAGAAGGAAACTTACAAAGGTTTCCAGTCTCTGTGCGAATTACCATACTTTTAAAATCAAGCCAAAAGGCTACTGGGTTAGCTCTCGTGTCAAAGACAGTTTATGGAGTCTCTTATGGAATTCCTTTTATCTGATAATTGAATAAAAGCATTATTGCTCACAACCATTTTTGTTTGCAAAGCTAATCTGCTGGTTAGTGCTCCGTGGCTGGAAAAGCAAATTAAGTTGTTGACACTGGATATTCATTACAACCAGCCATTTAAAAAACGTCACTTGTGTGGATTATAATTGTTTTGCTGCTGTCTATTAATCGGAAGCTCCCCATTTGAAATAAATTAGATTCTGTGTAACAAATCTCTTTGTGGTGGGAGAAAACAAGATAGGAAAGTCATATCCATTAAACAGTCATTCATTCGGCTGTTCCACCTAATTGAGAAAGCAGCACTGTTTTCTGTTTGCACAACTTTACAGTTGGGGCAATAAATGCAGAACGAGTGCTGTTATTACCAGAGGAGCCCATTGTTCAATAATAAATGCTGTGACTGGGCAGATTGTATAGGAAAGTTCACCGAAAGAGCCAGAAGCTGCGAAGATGACCAACGGTCCCGGGTCACGACTCCGAAATCACCTGGGAGCTGGAAAATCTACGTATCGGAAATCCTTATGGACATGTCAGCTCATTCATGAGAATATCTTTTAAATCAGGAGCATTTTCTGCCAGTTCAGCCTGAAGCTTTTACGTTGAGGTGTTTGCCGGTACACAGCCAACTATCACGGTGTGAACACACACACTGAATCGCCGGTTGCCAGCGAAGTCACTTTGGCTGGACCCGGCTTTGATTTCTGGCATGTTTTCAAAGCTCCGTCTCGGTCTGGCTGGCTGGCTGGGGCAGTTTTAGCTAATGAGGTAACCACGAGAAGTGCTAAAGCCTACCTGCTGGTTTCAGAGCGCAGATCTCAAACTAAAAGGCAGGACGGCTAAGAGGCTCCCTGAAAGGCATTTCTTTCAATTAGGCTTTGAAGAAGTCCCGACTCTGGTCCACTCAGCCGCTCAGTTCATCTCGCTGAGTGCAATGTGAGCTAATATCATGAATAAGCACAGGTTTGTTCTTTTGAAGATGACAAAACAAGCGTGACTCGGCTTTTGTTTTAGCACCTACTCAGTGTTCTGCATGATTAGCAGCTATTAGCATCGGCGTGCCAGCGTCGCTTCACATCGAGCAGTCGTACATCAACTGGAGTGCTTTGTTGTCTTCAGATTGTACAGACAAGCAACTTCAGAAACTTTATAGTGCTCCACGACCAATTTACTTGAGAAAATTTGTTGATTTGGAGCCATAAAAGTTTAGATTTGTGGTGAAACATCGGCACAATCTTTATGTACTTTTGCCTCATTGATCCGCTGTGCTGCGGGGGTCTGCAGAGAATGTGTGGACGATCTGGAGCTGCTCAGCACTTCACAATAATAAGGACTGACTGTGAGAATCTGTGCGAGCACTTCTGTTGGTTCTGGGAGTCTGTTTGAGCCGGGCGCTTTCAAACAATGTTACCCAGAAGGCTTTTTTGTCTCTGTGCAAGCTACAAATGACACCATACTATAGCTGTTTCAATTTTAGTAAAGGAGGGAGAGAGAGAGAGAGCAAGAGAGAGAGAGAGAAAGAAAGAGAGAGAGAGAGGGGATGGGGAGCCTGGTCACCATTTTATATGGGAGCAGAGAATACAGCCTCTTTGCACAGAGACGAGGTCAACTGAAAGAGGGTCATTTCACAGCGAGGGCAGGGAGCGCACGAAACAGGCGTGATGAACTTGAAGCCTTCGGTTTTACTTTCATGATTGTAGGAATGTTACACAAAAATGTGGGACTGATTTGCTCTGTAGAGGAGAAATATATCTGCTCCCTACCCTCTTTCTTTATGTCTGTGATGTATTTTTCCCCATTTTCATTGCTATTCCACCAGATTCATCACCGTTGGGAGGATGGCACGCTGCCATCGCTCCTCAAACATGGCCGACAGATCATTCTAAATCACCTCCCGCTTTGAGGACCGCTGGCTGCTGGATTGTTTTAATCATAGATAATTGATTTTACTTTAACGAAACATATGAGGGGAGAGATCCTCTCTCTAATAGATGAAGCTGGTAATGTTAAATGACAAGACGACCGGTTAAATGATGTGATACGGTTTATCTGAACATTCAGATGCATTTTCATCCGTGGAATTTGTAGTTCTGATGTAGTTCCCTTTATTTTTTAAAGAAGGAGCAAAAAAATGAAAGAGTAAATCACAATCAGTTTAATGTTATTTAATAAAGAATCAATTATGACGATAAATGCAGTTCAAAGCACTTGAGAGAAAAGCTGACACGGTGACAACAACACAAAAAAGTCAAATAAATACAAGGTAAACATTTCTGAAATCACACTAAGAATGTTGATTAAAAATAAAATATTTTTTCAAAAAAGTGAACAATGAGAACAAACATTTCAGATTTCATTAAATTATAAATATCAAAAACACACAAAGCTAATAGATTGTTAAGAGGAGTAATTAAAACATGAATAAATATAACTAATGAGCTATTCATTGACCACAGTCTGGACTAAATATTACCTGAGGGAAGGACATCTGTAAATAAAGACCATTACGTTCCATTTACACGTGATAAAGCATTTTAAAAAGCTTTATATTGACAAGATTCAAATTCGTGATTCACTAAAAACTCTCTCTTGGATGAATATTTCCTTGGATTTTGGTGAAAAGATTTTCTAATAGTTAATTCATGAAGTGTTGAAGTTATATGCACCAGAACCTCAACTCAAAGTTTGGGACAACTATTTAACCGCAAAGAACGCAGAAGTTAGCAAATATGGACGCTCTTAGATTAATGCCATGCTGAAGCTTTCTCGTGTACATAAAGTGTGTCAGCATGTTAAAAATCAAAGAAGGTCTGAAACTCTTGAAAGCTGAATGTCTCAAATTTCATTCTTATTATCCTGCATTTTCTGTGTTCTTATGAAAGAAACGCTTCAAAATCCCCAAGGGGGTTATTTAACAAATGGCCACCTAGGAGAAAGGGTCCGCTACGCTTTCATATTTCCCGAACTGTCATTCATTTAATGGGGGTTTCTGCTGACCTCATCCACCTCTGTAATTTGTACTCCGACTTAAATTGCATATAATTGCAGCAAATGCTACCGCCGAGAAAAAGCTGCATTTTGGTAAATGCAATGTTTGCTCCCTGGCTTTTTGTTGTACTGTAACCTCCTACACATGGAGCCGGACTTGGCATAGGCAGCTCGGAGCAGAAGGGCTCTGCTACAAGTGTACAGAAGAGATCTCATCGCACCTCTCAGCCGTCCTGTCTGCGTGTTTTTCCAGTTTGTGCTGCATTGAGAATACATATGAATGCACTGCAAGAGTCTGAGATCGCCAATTACTTCCTGAAACAGAACAATGATTCCACGTTATTTCAAGAATTGCTCACCTGTTTTAAGTGCACAATGGAGCAAATAGTGTTTTCAGAAGCAGATGTGAGGCTGATTGATTCCGGCTGATTGAATATGCTCTCATCCAAGGTTATGTAAACATATGTTTGCTTCTAAAGAAACATCCTGGCAATGCGCTTTAAATCGAAAACTGTACTTGAAACTGAAAGCTGCAGTGAATCGAAATTATGTCTCATGAAGAAAAGTTGTATAAATGAAAGTGCTCTGTGACTCAACACGCGCAGAAGTCTCTCTGATCCGGCGTCTGGATGTGGAGGCTGTTTTAAATGCACTTTGTGATCGACTCATTTGAGCAGAAGCTCTCATGCTCATCGCGGCTCACAATGAAGCGCAGTGATAACCTGTCTCAATGATGTCTCACTGCTTTTGTCTAAGCTGCTCGCCATGTGGGTACAGGCCTGTGTATTGGCAAGCAATCCATGCTTTGACTAAATAATCCCCCGCTCCGTAGCGGACATTATCCACCTCTGATGCTTTCACCAGTTGAGCCGTATTCTGGGACTGGTCCGTGTTAACCACCGTGCAGGATTGTTCCCTCTTAATTTTCTGGGTCTGCTTTCTTTGAAAAATTGAGCATTTCATGTGGTCAATATTTTTTTTATATAAATTAGCCAATTAAAAATGAAAGTTCCTTCGTCTGTTCTATTTATTTATTTATTTATTTTTTGTTAATTTGTAAATAGATTTATGATGGATCGAGTGACCACATCCAAATTTGTTGAATCTCATTAATTATAATTACAGGCCCACGGTGACTTTGCCTAAATTATTGGAGGAGTACAGTCTACAAATTACTTATGCCGTCTTGTTCTTAATTGCATGAACTATTGTATACATTATAAATTATCCTCATTACTAGAGCCCAAACTGCTGATATCACAGATCTGTCTCTGATGAAACTCTGAGTGAAATTAAATCAAAAGGGGTATTTGTATAATCATCCAGCCCCTCTGCAGTCTCACTAGTGAAATATAACAACTTCTTCAAGGGTTTGTATCATCAATTGTTGAAGAAATAATCACGAACTTGTACCACAAGGAAAATTTTAACCTACTTGTGTTGCCCAACATCCAAGTAAATGAGATAACGAAGCAAAATATTAATGGAGCATATTCAAATCTGCTACAAAGTAAAATGTGATACAAAAGACTTAATTTCAGCTGGTCTTATGTGAGATTTTAGTCGGAGCTGACTGATTGTTCATGAACACAAAACTACTTCTGTAGCAGAAATCATTTGACAAATCATTTTTTACCCGTAGATTAGTTTTCAAAGAAAAAAAAAAGAAGACTTCTGTTTGCAACCTTGAGGTTTTACCAGGATTCAAGTGGCTACAGAAATGATGAACAAGGCGTCACCAATACGGGCTATCACTCTTTTTAGCAGCTGTTTGTTTATTTCAGCCCATTGAGATATAAAATTTAACACAATGTTGCAATAATATCTGCTTTTCCCATCAAGATTTTGAAACTTAACCGGCACGAACGCGTCTATTAGTCGTGATATTTTCAACATGCCACTCAAGTTGAAGCAGCATGTTCCAGCGGGTTTGTGCGTCCGTGTGGTTAGCTAGCTCTCTGGAGAGCCGCTGAGAGCTAGTTAACCACAGCGAATATGCTAAAGTGATAATTTTTCATTTATGGAGGGCAGTGTAAGAGCTGTGTTCATTTATTTAATGTGTGCAGGCCCCTATGAGTGGTTAGAATACATTTACCTGCAACTCCATCTCATTAGGCAGACAGGCACCACTTAGGGTACATTTGCACAGTAAGCCTGGCGCTCAAATCAGCGCATGTACCCAATTTTTTCATTTGGCTGTCACGGGATGCCAATGCATGGAAGTAAACGCGGAGCTCATGTTTCATGTTGCTGTTGCTGTGCAGTGGAATTAGCGAGCAGAAAATGACATATATTGAGAGAAACGGTGTTAGTGTAGTTTATTGTGAAGCCTTGCCAGTTACTTTCTGTGTGATGTGTGGATGCAGAGATGGAGCCAGCAGTGGAGGGATTATGACAGGCTTGGCTTCAGAGAAACAGATTTTATTCACAATTTCAGGATCTACTCCACCAGCCCATGAGGGACAAAAGACAAAATAAAAACACACCAAAAAGTCTGTCTGTGTCTACTTTTATCAGCAGTTGGAGTGATGTGAAACTGAAGTATATATGCTGTAATAAACCTCAAGAATGCCATCAGATCGTGCATGTTGGTGCGTTCATGCTGCTGGGAAACTCAGAAAGTTTCTTAAAAACCAGTTCCAAGTTGGGAACACTCACATGACAGCAAAGAATGGCCACCAAATACGCCTCCACAGTATCTGCGGGGAAATGAGAAACACTGCTGTCATCACCCATACAAGCCAACACATGGGAGGAATGCCGCTTGGAAGGTCGACATTATTAATACACTCCTCAGTTTCTCTTTAGTGGAAGCCATGCTAACGCTGCCTGGTTATGTTTACTTAACAATATGGCCAGGTTATTTGAGAGTGCATCATTAAGAAGGACTGTATTTTATGTTGATCCGAAAACAGCCAAATGTTTCGTGATTTCAGCTTTGCTGCAGGTCTGCAAACATTCCCCTCACTTCCCGGTTACTCATGAATACACCGTTATTTTTAGTGATCATGACAGATCTTCTCAGTACAACAGTGGCATATTTAAGAGATTTATCTGGTGACCATCAAGAAAGACGTTTCTCTGTTCTTGGATGCCTTGAAGCCTTAAGCCATGAAATTGATATAATATAACTCGGTCATCAAGAAATGTCTGCTTCATGCAACCTCTGTCCTTGGTCTGCCCCCTCAGTGGTAATTTTTTTTCCCTTCAAGGTCATGGCAATCAGCCATCAAGTATCCATCAGTCATACCCTGACACAGTGATGCATATGAGGGCTAATCAGTAATTACCATCTCTTGACGCGGCTTTCTTTTTTATCATAATCTGTGAGAGAGGAGAAATCAATAATGTTTCAATAAAAGAAATTGGGCGCTATAGGTATAGCTGACTGTACAGTTCCTCAAAGGAAAGTCACATTTAACTGTGAAATGGCTTTTTGTACCCACAGGCAGTGGGATTGGATATGATTTGCCCAATCTGTCCCAGTGTTTTTGCAGATGTTGACTCCATTACAACTCCTGGCATGAATGAATAGACTTGGCACTGTGACATTTTTAGAGAAATATCTGTCCACTTGAAAATACACTTTTCCGAACACAGCTTCAAACAAGATTAGATGTCTGAGCAGTTGTTTGTGAATTTTCAAATTGTACAAAAAAAAGAAATATTCCTGGGCTTTTCTCGTCCCCTCCAGTGGGAGGAGTGGATTCATTCACATACAACAGCAAATTTCATGGGTTTGACCATTTAGCACAAGCATATTGTGATAGGCTGATGTTTTCCAGGGATTCGTGACATTGAGTGTCCAGGAAATCTTCGACTGATGAGCGTACGTCGAAGCAATCATTGTTTGCTGTGAATAAAAAATACAAATGTCCTGTGTCGTCTGACTCCCATTATCATTTTTCCATGTAACGGCAACCTGATAATGCTTTTCTATAAATAGCCCCACTAATTACACTCTGATGCGATATGGAAGTGCAGCAAATGAAAATTGGATGCAACAGAAAGAAGGTCAGTATACTCATGTGTCATTACTAATGTCTATACATTTTATTTCATATGAATGGAGGAGGAAGAGGGGAGGATGCAGAAGGACGCCTCGGTATCGATTGGAAGCCCTGAACAAAAAAGTGGCAGACAGACAACAGTGCGTGAGGAATGGGGGGGAAGTGGGAGTAAAGGAGAGAAAATCGGTGTCTGCCAAAAGTGAAAGAGCAGAGCAAGAGGAGGGAGAACTTATGCGTTCGCATGCCTGAGAGAGAGAGAGAGAGAGAGAGAGAGAGAGAGAGAGAGCGCAAAGGAGAGTGGCAGTGATGAGAGAGCACATTAGTACAAGAAAGCGAGGAAGAGAGAGGAAGACTGAGGAGTGATAGAGTCACAGAACAAAAGGAAGACAGAAAATGAGGAGGGAGAGCTGCGAAAAAGTGAGAATGGAGGAAAAGGGAGCGTTACGTGACGGGGAAAGTGCTGGAGTGCCCCCCACAGGCTTGCTGACATACCACCAACGGAGCCCACGCTGATCCATGTATCATTGTAATGCACCGCCTGTGTCAATTGAAACATTACACAATGATCACCTGAATGGTTGCAGTCATTTCCTAATAAGATAAGTGCAGTGAATGAAATGAATGCAATTTATTTTTCTGACAGATTTGTTTTCACATTATATAAACTATTTAAAGTTCTTCACCTTCACAGGGAAACTGGGCTAATGCAGGCTACAGCTGACGGCATGCTGCCGCAAAACAGCAAAACAGTTTTCTGGCAGACACCCGGGCTCACCTTGCTGCTGAATTCACGTGGAAAAAGGAAACTCCGCACCCCCAAGGTCAATCAGCACATCACATTGTGCTTGTGTTACCATGAGAACAAGAGGCCTTGCAGTCTCATTTATATTCACAGTCACACAGATGTACATTTGCAATAGCAATTAAATGCCATTTTGGCTTTGCAGGCAAAAAAAAAAAAAAAAAAAAAAAACCCCAGCAGTAACATGATTCCAAAACCATTGCATTTCATCTGCATCAAATTGACAAATTGAGATTTCATTTTAAGTCTGATTTTCATAGATTTTTCATGCAACCTTCTGAAAAAAAAAAAAAAGCACATTCGAGCTGTTGTGATAATATGCAAGTTTTATTATTGCTGTTCATTTCCACCGAAAAGTGTCGTCAAACTCAAATTGAAAGTGGGTGTTGAAATGCCAAGAGCACATTTTAAATAATTTTATGAGTGAACACGAGTTGAATCAAGCTAAAAGCAAAGGAGGCTCTCTTTTGAGTATGCAGGCAGTAAGTGCCCACCATCTCTGTCCCTTGTCTGTGAAGTTCTCACAGCACAGTGGGGAGTGTTGGGAAAAAAAAAAAAAGTGGATTGTAGGGTCTGAACTTGAGGGTTCAGTCAGAGGCAGCAACAGAAACACACGCCTTAGTAGTTGGTGCAATCATGAGACCCTCTGCTAAAAAAGGATTAAAGAAAAGCTATGTATTTGTATGTGTGTGTGTGTGTGTGTGTGTATGTGTGTGTGTAAAACGCAGTGGGCTGTGGTTTGAAGGGTCAGGTGTTTCATGACTAAACATGCTGAGGCTCTCTATAAATAGTGCCGAGCAAATGCTCATAATGGCCTTGGAGAGCAGGGGGAGCGTGACTGACATTTAGCATGTCCATATATAACAGAAAACTCCCAGACCTGCCCGTAAGTTGGCCTGTAGGTAGTGAGGCACAGTATTTATTGATCTGCAATTGCCTCATGAAAGCATTTCTCAGCAAATAACAAGCACGGTTTAAATGGCCGTGCATATATTCATTTTTTTTTTTTTTTTCCTGGTGACCCCACTCGCCCGGGAGAGGAGGAAAAGGAAGGCTTTTGACGAGACAATCAGCCAGAAATTAGTCATGCATATTTAGGACATCTCGAGCGTTGATCTCATGCCGAGTTGGTGGTGACAGTGTCACAAGACCCCGTTTACCGAAAGACAATTTAGACTAAATGAGATCATTATTTCTGGAATTCATTCATTCATTCAGACAGCAACATGAACAATGGTAAACAACAGGGAACACTCAAGACGCATCCCTCCTCTGTGTTATATATCTGCAGTGCTCAGCTTACTTTTTTCTAAAAATGTTGGCAGTACTTGTCTCAACTGCCTTGTTGCCAGTTCCTCTGGTGACCTCCCGACCTACAGAGGGTATCTGACAAATCAGGCCTAATCACCAATTTCCTGCTTGTGATCGTAGGTTTGCTGACCTTACAGCCGCATAATGAACGAGGGCATCAATCAGAACCAGACCGCCGCTCATAAGTGGCTTGAGCAATGTGTCATCGTAGCAGGAGAAATGTGCTCATTACCATGAGAATCCAAGCCTCCATTTTAAAGTAAGGATGCAGTAATAGCATGAGTAACTGACGCCTCACATTTGCGTGGATTACTTAAGTAATGTAATTATTTCCGAAAGAAATAACCAGCCTCTAACTAATGATAACAGCTGCATGACCAGCAGCAGTCTCCAGGCTTGTTGTTCCAGTGAGAAAAAGGTATTTTGCTACCAGAAAGCGTTCATATATTTTTAATTTTCCCTTCCAATCTGATTGATTTGAATAATACTTGTACTGCTATGCATAAATGTGTGCAATGCTATTGAAAGAAAGTTGGGTTGCCCCAAATTTGTTTCTGCTATGATTGTGGTTTTCAGACAGTCTCCTTCAGAAGTATTGGAGCAGCAAGGCCAATTTATTTGTTTTCACTGCACACTGAAACATTCGGGACTGATATGAATATAGCGAGAGAGTCAAGAATTCCAGCTTCTATTTTCTGGTATTTACTTCTTGATGTGAGTTTAAAGGAAACCGCCCTGCTTCTTATAGCCCACCCAATGTTAATGGAGGCAAAAATCCTGGAACATGTGAGTGACGGATGTTTGTTGTTTCCCCGCTCTGTCCCGTTCGGCTTATTATTCATACAATAAATAGATCTGGATGTCTTGTTTTCGTTTTTGTCTTGGGTTTCATATGTGAGGACTGTGTTTGCCAAAAAGGATAAGCCAACATAAAGACGAGAGAGCTGTCTGTTTGTGAAAAGGAATCAGCCATTTTGAAGCCGACTGGAGAGAGAAAATTAATCAGAGGCATTGCAGAAACATTGAGCGTAGCCAAATCGACAATTTCCTGGAGAAAAAAAAGAAAGAAAGAAAGAAACTGCTTTAGAGAGACACGTGTTGGAAAGGCCAGCCAAGCAAAACAACAGCTGATCCCAGAAACATTAAGAAAAAAAGCAGCATTCACTAATATTATTCAAAAACTCAAAAGTTCACATCTCAAGGTTTTTTATTTCATAGTTTCAGGGAAAGCAGAAACTTATAGTCCATATCCGACAGTGCAAATTACACAGGAATAAGAATAGACTGACTGTCTTTTATGAACTGATGAAAACTAAATCAGCCAAAACGATGAAAAGGCCAAAGTTTGGAGGAAGCGGGGATTTCTTCGTGATCAAGGACTGGCAAGCCGATCTGTGAAAGAAGGTGGAGGAAGCCTCATGGCGTAGGCCTGCATGGCTGCTGCTGTGAAAGGCCCACAGACTGATCGTGATGATGTAACCCACAGCAGAATCAGGAAGGAGTTCAGAGAAACATTTTGTTTGCCAGTTCACACAGGAATGCATCCAAAGTAATGGAGAGGAGCGTCATCGCACAGCGAGACAATGATCCAGAACACACTGCCAGCTCGACAAAGGACTTCATCAGGAGGGCAAAGTGGAAGGCCGTCAACCGGGTCGGGTCAATCATCGGATCTTAACGTAACCGAGTAGCACATCCTGAAAGGAAAAAGAGAATCCTCTCAGAGATTAATAAAAATCCCAAGAGGCTGAAGGAGTCAAGCAAATGAAGATGTCAACAAGACGGCCATATTGCTGAGTTAAAGGCTTGACTTGATGCGTATCGGTCTGCAGCTCGATGTTTAGTTTCATGCATAAAACCAATCTTGATCCACTTTTTTTTTTCAGGGATGAGGTCACTGTTATATTTTCTGCTCTCAAAATCCTTTTTTCATTATGATGAAGAAAAGGCAGTTCAGGAAATACAAACGACATGACAGGGTCACTGTTAAATTTGATGTCTTAGAATTTTCAATATTTTATAAACATCTTACTTTGTCTCACGCTGAGCACACTCAAAACAAATGAAACGACATTTTTGCAGCAGGACAAGCAAAAAGCTGTGTGCTCAGCATTGTCCCCTACAGCGAGACAGAGGTACTGACTGCCTCACGTCCCGATTTTTACAATCAGTATATCCGATAAGCAGGAAATTCATTGTCACAGTAATGTGTTTCCTGCTGATCTGATGTATTACTCTTACAATGGACGGTTGTGATTCCTCATGAAATTGTTTACAGGCATTATAAAAGTGATGAAAAAGTAGTATGACATTGCATAATCTGAGGTGAGGCCCAGTGCTACCTGCCTCGAAGAGTGACATTCATTGTGATGTGATCCTGAAACACCAGTTCCAGCTATATATCGTCTGAGGAAAAGACAATCTTATGTCCTTGTTTCAGATTTACAGTACTTGCGGATCACCCCAACATAAATTAAACTCTGACCAAAGCTTTGCAGACAGAGGAAAGGCCTCAACCCATTTTACTACATAAACCCTCTTTCTGTGACCACTTCATCAGTATTTGTTCCTCCCTGATATCAAGTGTAAGTAGGTTTCTCTTCAGCTGCCTGCTTTTTACAGGGGTCGCCACAGTAACACAGTGTAACTCGCAGCAGAGAATTGGTTTGGTTTCTCACCGCATGCCCTTCCTGTCACAGCCGTGATTTCAACCAGGGTTCCCCGCGCTCAAGGTCAGGACTGAACGTGAAGCGCCAGCAGGTAATTTGTTTTAATTTACTTGAAGACTTTCCCGATGCGTTTTATTCACCTCCAAGCAGGGTGGTCTGATGCAACATGTGCGATGTTCTGTGTTGTTTGTCACCAGGAAATGAAAATCTCTTTTCATCTACCCGGCTTTGATCGTTTGATCGGACACCTGCCAGCATACAGTAGAAACAAATGAACTGACCTGCCCCCTTTCAATGCATTTAGAGGAGACTGTCGTTTAAAATGCATCTGCAGGTTTTGCAAATATTTCAAGGAGAAATATAAGTTCCTGAGCCTTTTTTTTTCCCCAACAACTTCAAACATGCTGCCAAAAAACATGTGCAAATAGTGCAATTTTCACACTGATACTTGTCAGTGAGGATCAAGCGTCACGCACTGGGTCAACAATGTTGTTTTTTTTTTTTTTTTTTATGGCGCTCACATTTTGTTAGCCAAACATGATTGATAAGTGCGTAAACATCATTATATGTAAAGCTTCAATACATTAAAAGGTCCAATCAATCATCAGTAATAAAAAGCAGGGAGATAAATCAAGTTTGGAAGTAGATGCTGCGTCCAACCAAACGATTCACTCTGCAGAAATAGCGCATCCATGCACGGTGCGTTCTTTGCCCCGGCAAGGACTCGGCAACAATAGCCCACCTGTACTCTGCAGCTCCAGCTCAATGTAATCAAATGCTGTGTGCTTAGAAAATGCAGACATGTTAAAATCTGAAAGGATGACATTAAGGATGAGAGATGAACAGGATGACAGAGGGTTGTGTGAGACAATAAAATCAAGGCCATCCAAGAACCAAGATGGATTGATGAGTCCATTGAGTGGAGATGGCAGGCAGCCAGCTAGCTCAGAGGTCAGTGCAGAAGGATATCTCTTGGAAGAAATGATGCATTTAAGAGGGCCAAGGCTGCCAGGGTGGGCTCACTGGCGGATAGAGGGAGAAGCAGATATGAAGTGAGCGATGGATGGGGAGGCGGGGAGAGGAGGCTGGTATGTAGATGAAGTGGAGACGTGAGAAATATTTGAAATGAGAAAGTGAATGATGGAAAGTGAAAGAGAGATCGATTAAAGAGGATACATGTGAGCGGACAATTGGAAGGAGAATGTGAAAGAGGGAGTGGAGGAGAGTGTCGGGGGAGGGCGAGAGGTGGAAGATGAAAGCCAACAGGTGGAGAAAATATCGTGTGAGGAGCAAAGCTAATTCGAATTGAAGCCCCAAGCATTAATGATCAATTTGTCACATTATCCATGGCAAAGAATGAAAACAATAGGAAGTCACCCAGTTCATGAGCAGAGAGCGCCGGGGAGACACCTCCTCTCTACAGAGAGACGACGTTTAGCATCGCAGGGGGAGCCAGAAACATTACACCCAGGGAGACTGGTTTTATTAATCAAACTGACTATTCCATGAATCAGGCTCTCACACAAACAAGGAAAAATAATGGCTTTGAGTCTTAGCCACCAAAAATGAAAAATATCACCCATCTGCCCATTGTGATTTGCTGCGACGGATCCGGCTAAGTGTCTGCTAACACTCTGGCTGGCTAATTGAGTTAGGTTTATAACGGGGTGGACCACAATGGAATTTATGCAACCCATCTGCCACATAAATAAACAATGCCAATGGAGATGAAGTGAGCCAGTCAGAAGTTAACAGTCTGACTTTTCTAAAGGTCTGAGCTCTGTTCTCTGTTTGGCATGCCGTCTCAAGACCCTGCCTTCATTCCCTCCACTCTCAGTTGCGTTCAGATTTCCCCCCTGACATCCCCCCTTAGCCTGAGGGCTTCGGAAATCCTTAGTGGAATGAGAGCAGCACTAGGCCTAGAGGTTGTCTGCCTTCATCATCCCTCTCCTCACATTTTTGACATGGAGATAAATGCTGCACAAGTTATTAGTCGACTCCGGCTGATTGATATCCTCAATGGAGTCTCCGCAACACAACGCTTTGGTTTCTGTCACAATTCAAGGTTACAAGACTAATAAACACTGAAACTTTGAGAGGAAATAAGGTAAAAGGTTTACATGGATGCGTGATGATTATGGTTTATCATGCATGTTAAAGTGAAACGCGTGATCTTGAAGGGCAGGAGAGACAATGCCCATTTGATGGCGAACAAGAGATCAGGATGTTGCGTGAATGAGTTCACTGGAAGGGTTTCAACAAAACTTCAAATCAGAGGTAGACATAAAGAGCTTAACTCGACTTTTAACTTGCCATGATAATGTTTGATGTGTCAGCTCATTGCATTTCTCTCTATTTAGAAATGCAGTCAAAGAATGAAATAAATCCCCTTAAGATGTCCCCAAGGGAAGTTCTTCAGATTTTTTTTTTCTCCTCCATCTGTCAAAATCATACTCTCACTCCAACACACAGCCTGCGGAGTGTATAAAACGAGAAGGTTGTCGTAAATGTATATTAAGCTTTTTAGAAGCACAGTTGACAACTACCAAGGGCTAAATCGCTCACTTGAAGCAGAACCTGTTCTCGAGCAGGACGTAATATCCTCATAATCCAGGTCATGTATAGAAAGCTTTCTAACCCACAAGAGCATCATGAATACATGCATGTGCACAGTGCATGCACATATTGGAAAAAAGATGAAAGGAGTTTCCTCTCAGGCACATACAGTAACTATACAGACTAAACTGTCATGGACACTTTAGGATTCATGAACACAGAGGAGCCCGTTTTCCATTCATTGCAAAGGATTATGGGAAATGGAAAACAATCCTATAAAAATGAGCAGGAAATATTATTCATCATTTTTAAGCAAAGATACCCAAACACTCTGATTCTTCTTCCCTCGTTGCTATTAAATGAACAGTTACTAAACACTTTGTTAACTCAGCATAGCAGAGCGATGTAATGGTTCGTGGTCATGCCTCACAGCGACACGGTTCCTGGTTTGAACCTTTTGGCTGAAATGTGGAAAAAAGCATGATTCCTGTCACAATCCTGAAACATGCATGTCAGTTTAATGAGGACTTTGAACTGTCCGTGATGGCGAGTTAGCCCTGTGATGGACTGCAAGGGACTGGCGCCCTGCCCAGGATGCACCTGCGCTTTTGCCAGATGCCGATGCTGATCTGTCTTAGCATTTTAGGACACTTCTGGAGACATAAACTTTGTCTTTGGGACGCTTTACTGACAGTCACTAAAGACACCTCAAAACAGCTTAAATATTGAAGCAATGTAAATCAGTAAAGATCAAAATACTCGAAAAAAATACTTAATTTTCAAAGAACAGCTAAATTGTGCAATTTCAAATATATACACAGACAACAAAGGTTATAGACTCATGACCAATGAACAATCAGCCCTATTCTAAGGTTCATGGAATTTCAGTGATATTTTTAGCTGTGAAGAACCTGCACCCTCCAGTAATATTTACTAGAAAGCGCTTTTGTTTTTTGGTGCTGACCATTTGTTTCTCTGCCGTGCTCAGATGTTTGCTGAAAGTCAGCAATGTCATTTCCTATGACTTGCCAGGCAGGCGTCATGAGGAACTTCAGGCAGGTCGTGTTCAGGTTGTGGCTTCAACCTCTCCCCACTGGACACTCTTTCAAGTATCCAGGAAGCAGTGGGAAGCCCCCCTTCACTGCCACTGCAACCATGTGGGAAGATAGTGGGCTTTTTGATTTCTGTTTCTTTGACCACTGTGGACTCTTCAGCCAGTTTTTTTAATGTTTTCTTTTGTTTTTTCCATGACAGCTAAGTCCCATCCCGGTTCAGCTGAAAGATCCGTTTCCATCATCTTGTGATACATTTGAGCAGAGGGCTTTAACCTATACCTTGCTCAAAAAAGTGTCAAATTCCAACTCAGCCCACATTCTTCTCATTGTCCCGTGGAGGTGTGATTCCCTCAAGGCAGCTTGGCCTGCTGCCCCATCCAGCGGCTTGCGCCTGCTTCTCCCTGTTGCACATCCATCCCTTGATGAACTCTGCCAAAAAGTGTCAGCCTTTATTGATAAGCTGGAGCTGTTCTCTTTCCGAGTTCCTGTGATAGAGACAAGGTTCATTGTTTAGTATATTGAGGCATTATAAATATGTAGTCGTTTGTCAGGCCTGTCAGGTCGTACAGTACCTGTGAGCCTGTCGACGTGCAGCCGGGTATCGCGCCGGAGTGTGTAATACACACGCCGGTTCATTAGAGGATGGTGTGCCTCTGTCATGTTTCTGTCGTGTTTTTGAAGGTGCAAAACCAGCGGGGACTCGAGGAGTGACAGCGTCTGCATGGGAGGTGGCTGAATGGATCAGACACTTTCCATTGAGTCGGCCATCGTTCAATCCCACATGGGACCTCGGCTCAATATTAAAGCTCACATACAGTATTAAAGAGCACCGTGACATGAAAATGTATATTTCTTTTTGATTGAAACATCCTTTTTTTTTAAAAAAAAAAATGCAATCTTGTATTTCAGATGCCTGAACTTAAACAAATAGACAGTCTTGTAAAACACCAACCATGTGTTTATTGTTGTCACAATAACATAGTTTTCACACTTAGGCGAAGCAAAACAGGACACTGACAGTACATCACAGCTTGTGAAAACCCGCTACGCTCCTGCGGCACTTCTCACAGTTTGGCATCGGCACACTCATCTTCAGCTGGATGTGGCAAGGGCACGTTTTGTTTGATGCCATCGTTCTTTTGCTTCTTTTTTTTTTTTTTTACAAATCTGTGACAAAGGGTCCATTGTGATTCAAGACGTGGTCGAAGGCACAAACATTGTGTTATTCTCTGGAGGACGCGCACAAATATTGCCTCGGGTCTTCATAGGTTGGAGTAGCGTTCTCAAGCCCATGCTCAGCTCACATGTCACACTCACAAGCACATATGCAATGCCGTACTCATAAAAAAAAAATAATCCACTACACATGAAATAATGTTTTCAATACCTCCATTCATTATTCAATAAGAGAGCCAATCAAAAGTATCACATAAACTCACTCCAACACATAAAAGAAACATTTGTAATCAAGTGAAAAGTCACAGTAATTTTCAAGTCACAAGGTTAACAGAAAGAGAACCACAACCTGTGTGTTTATAATGAAAATGACCTTTCAGTTATAACATGTTTTTAATTTAATCTAAACTCTTAAATTCAAACTTGTAATGTAATTATATTAATTGAACAACATGATTACTTTTGACACAGTGGGGTGAAACTCTTTCTCAGCAGTAATTAGATACTAGTATAATATTGAACTTATTTGTGTTTTCTAATTTCACAATAAGGTTAACAACCAGTGCCTAATAAATTCCTCATAACAAGATTAATTTTCCCACATACATGCTGGCAGTTAGCAGCTCATTACTTGGAATTACCTCACCTGAAATAACAGTTTATCAGACTGGGGCTATCGGCTGTGACATTTATTTTGCAGCTAACTGTGTTTACTTCATTGGCGTTGATGACAGATTGTAGCCGGGGGCGCACCCGGTGTGAAAGAGGCCCACTGGTGACACCAGTCCGCTGTCGTAGCGCTCTCTTGGGATCTGTCCTTATTGGTAGACGCGCATTACATGTTCCCCTATGAACTACTGGCCTCCTCAGATCTTCTTGCGGTATTCCAAAACTACTCTTCTCTTATCTCCCTGCTTTGCCGGGATAATATTTGATTTTGATGCACTGCCTGCTCCTACCCTCTGTAAAAGTTCCCAGCCTGAGTGTCTGTAATAGTACACCCTGAGTGTGTTTCCACTCATAAAGCTCTTAGCATGTCTTAAAAAGCTGTCGCTTTTGATGTGGATGTCCTTTTCTCTCTTGTGTTTTTTGAAGAGCAGAGGAGACCGACTTCATTGCGCATACATTACACATAAGACAGACACCCTGGCTCCGGACTCAAGCAATCAGCTGTTTGCTTGGTTTCTAAATCCAGCTCAGGGCGAGCACTGTCGAAACAGTCTTTGTCCCTTTGGATCATGCATACCATTACCACAGTCTTCAATGCTGGGAGGGCTGATTGCCTGGCAACACTCACATTTGCTCTCGCAGGAGGAAAAACTGCATCTTAGAATTATTTAAATGACATTCATTGAGAGATGCCATTGATGATGACTGTTTCAGTGCATCGACTTTATTAGATACCAGCACATGAATGGGTCCTCATTCCCTTCATTTAATCACTTTAAGCTGGACTGTCAGGGTTTTCCAGGGTATTACTAACCTTTTCACAGTCTCTGCTATACTGGATGAAACCGCTCGCTGAATAACCCCACTATTCAGAGAGGGGGAAAAAAAGATTGCAACATTATTTGGCCTTCTACTCACTCCCCTGGAGTTGGCGAAGAGCGGAATTAAATTCTGGGAGTTTGCATAGGGAACGATAAAAGCATGCATGGCGTTGACACAGGAGCCACATGAATGTCTTAAGGATGTGTTCTTCCTTACGAAACACAATTTAACTCACACCTTGTGTTTGCCCTTCAGCATAACCACATGCCAAATAACTTCAAAGAATTTAATTACAAAACGAAATATTTTAGGAAAGACGGGATAATTTGAAAAGATGAATGCATTAAAGTAGCCCTTTCAGATAAATAAAACCACGAAGCAGCTTGCTGCCCATTTCCCACCATTTATTTGGTGTTGAAATGCACTTGTCAGGTTTCAAGGATTGTGAGGTGAGTTTGTGCAGTCAGGGACGTGCTGTACTCAGGCTGGTATAAGTGATGTGTTTCACTCGGGGATCAACTATCTTATCATTTTAACACTTTAAAGTACCATCGGTCTTCTCAGACCTCAGTTCATCAGCTCAATACCATTATCCGTGGAGCTAAATCGCAACAGTGCCAATTTTATTTATTCAATCATCAGTGAATAATCTTCTTTTACATGTAGTATTCTGTTACACATTTTCCCATCCCAGTACAACCACTGTTGAATTACTCATGCATCACGGAAAAGCTCTAACTAATGTGTTAATTTATGATATGTGCTTTCTGTGCTAAACACTCACGTTTCCTGCCGCAGAATCTGTTTATTGTCGGATCTCAAAATAAATATCTCCTTTGAAATGCAAATCATGGTATGCACAGAAGATTAAAAAGGGGGAAAAATGTGTTTCTAGCTACTTTCCTTCATCTGAGAGGCATGTGGTGTGTATTCTGAGCTTAAACACGAGTTTGTGAAGATGCTGTCAGATCATTTGCTATGATGTCAGGCTGCCTGCTCCTGGGATATGCCATTTGAAACAGTATTGCATGTGTTTTTTTTTTCTTTTAAGCATCCTCTGACCCCTTCTTCATGGAAAAAAAAACAGCATTTGCATCATTATTGCAAGCATGCATGATGAATAAATTATGTGTGGTGATTCAGTAAATGAATGCAAAATAAGTTTGTGTTTATGAAAAATGAGTCCACTGTCCAGAGTGAGGGATCGCTGCGTCGATTGCCTCGGATTATTGGGCCTTTTGATTTTCCAGTTGAGCTTTCAGCTGGTAACTCTTTGCACAATGACACTTAAGAAGCAATTCATCTTTGGCGCAAGCAGTTTCTGATGCTTTTTTGAGAAGACGTCCGCCAAGTGTTAATCAGATCAGTTCCTGATCAATCGCCGGAGGAGCGTAATAAAACTTGTGTGTATGTGGCGAAGAGGTTCAGCCACCAGCTAACACACTTTGTATCTCCCTGCAGATTGATCTCTGTGGCGTTCCGAGCCAGAATCAACTAAATATGTAAAAGGCGGGCTATCTGCACAAGCACAGGAAATTATGAATGGATATTTAATGAACTGGTTGGAATTCAATATATCACTGGAGCATGTGCGCATATGTGGGATGAAGAATTGGATATAGAGGGCAAATCTTGCTGGTCAGAGATAAATGTGATCAGAGTCTTAAATTAGACTGCGGAGTCTATATTGTAAGTTCCTGCGAGGGTATTTTACGCAGAAGCAAAAGAATTTACATCTAATGTTTGATCAAGGGTTACCACAAAGGGAGAAATTAATGTGGTGGAACTATGTGATTGTGTGCAGATACAGAGATAGGACTGTCCAAGTGTTGTGGGACACCGGATCCGTTCCACGCATACGCTTCGAGGTTTTTATGAGTCTCAAAGCGTAAAAGAAATGACTGATTTAAACCCCAGGTTTGCATGAATTTCACATATAGGCTAAATTTAGATATCCCCACTCCTACCCAGAGGCAAAAGAGTTGAGATTCTCTTGAAAATGTCAGCGGAGAGGACTCGGAGGACTGCTAACAACAGTGACAGCTCACAATGAATGGGTGGCTGACACTGTGCACAGAATTCCAGCAGCTCACACTGCCATGGCATAAAACGAAATAAAGATTGAAAAAAAAGACCCAGAAAAAAAAACATAAACAATGATTCATCACCATAAATCTCCATGCTACTTGGTGCTCCAATTTTTGCCTTTCAGTGATGTGACATATTTGTGCCACAGGGTTTCGGTCTGTTTGTACGCAGGATTAATTTGCTTCTGTTTTTAAACAATATTTACTTGTCTCAGATCACAATTATAACTTTGTTTCTTTGTATTTGTACAACTGCAATTTAAGATGTAATCCTGGCTGGATGACAGGAGGTTAAAACTAAAAACGTGTTAAAAAAAAAAAAGATTAAACACTCCGAAGGTTAAAAAAGAAAGATGAATGGCTCCATTTCGTGTATACATAATGTACATTCCACTTTGAGCAGAACATGAAACACAGCAGTCCGGCTCTAAGTAACGGTAGACCTGATTGCCTGATCAGACAACTTTATGAAAATCAATGCTTTAACTCCCCAAAGATGCGGCTCTTTGTTATGAGCACGACAGTACACGGGCTGCGTTCCGTCACTGGCAAAGGTCCGATAGAAGACTGAAATATCAAAGACGGAGCAGGGCGTTTTGTGAATTCCTCCTCCACACTCAAGTGCTTTCCCTTGTTGCTGAATAGAAATGCTTTTGATCTAAAACTTGACGCCGCTGTGTTCTCAGTTGACAATGAATATTACATGGAAACAGCCTTGAGATGCAATTCGGCTTCCTGTCCTCTACAATGATGTAGCGTTTGTCAACAAGAGTGGAGACCACGAGGAGGACTGGGGGAAAAAAAGAAAAGAAAAAGGAGTTTGAGTCTCTGCAGTATTTCACAAGATTAGTACTGCAAATAGCTTAACTATCCTCTGTGACAGCTGCTGTCACCTAATTGAATTCTGTAATTCATCATTCATTCTTGTTTACCGCCAGCACAACAGGTGACAGGCTGATGAGACATCTCCCAAGAATTAAATGATGAATGAAACCTACTGTTAATATCAGTGTGCGCAGTGAGCTCCCCCGCCTCGCTGACGGCGGGATGTCTGCACATTCAGTTACATCAAAGTCAAACTGGAAGTAACAGGTGAAATCGCAGCGATCTTTTGAACTAGGTGAATACTTTATCAGTCGTGAGGCACTCTTTTCTCTTCCCACACCGCAGCTAAAAGGAGAAAGAGGGAAAGAGACAATCACGAAATGGAATTTCAAGATTCTCAGGGGTCCCCGAGCCCATGTCGTGTATTGCACAGGATAAATTTTAGTTTGCCACAGTGAGCAGTTGTTCTCGCATATTGCACTAAGGGGAGATTATGACAATTCATTTCCGACAGGCTTTGACATGGCTCCTCGGTAAGTGTATCACTGAAAAATGTATGCGCCTGGACCCCAGCCAAATTCAGCTCCACTTCCTAAAAGGGAGTCAAAACATCATTTCATTATGGTGCTGTAGTTAAGGATTACCTCTGAGTTATAGTTAACTATTAAACATCATTTCATAATGGGGGGGTGGAGGGTGGGGGAAGCACGATAGAGAAAACTACATAACAGTCGGGCGGCTTCATTTCTCTTTCTGCCGTCTGCTCCAGTAGTTGCTGCACTACTGATATAAACTGGTGGAAACAATGAATGAAGTGACACTTGTGCGATGCTGTAATGGTTTTTATTGGCGCTTATTCAAATGCCTGTGACAGATGACTTCACTGTGCTGTTATTAGATTTAGAAGAAATAACGCTGTGCTGCCAACACGTTGAAATGTTCATGTTGTCATGACAAGAGCTTCTGAAAAATAACCTATGCTTCTTCGAATGCACATTTGACTGTAATCCTTATGGTAATAAAAGCATGGTGTGGGCGTATCCACATTAGCCATGGCAAGACGTGCAGCGTACAAAAGGGATTCAATTTCCACCTTAAATGTGAAAATTATTGTCATTTTCAATGTGCTTCCTGTTTATTGGGAATAATGATTTACTAATAATGGCACTGCTAATTCTGAGACATTTTTGAGTTGCTGTACTTTAAATATTGTGGTTAACCGTTAACACGGGCCTGCTTTGACTGTTGTGATTTTATACACAATGTCAACTGAATCCCTGGTGCTGTTGAAAAGTAATACTTTGACATGTACTGATTAGATTATTAGATGACTACTTGAGCATTTTTTTTTCACTCACAATAGATGTACTTGATTGCAGTGTAACAGTACTTGAGCACTTTCTCCATCCCTGCTTTTATTTTCCTCTGAAGCCCTAAAGGTACAGTTATAACATCTTGAACACATCTGCAGATGCAGTGGCACCTGATTACTTTCATCAGCTCTTCATTAGTTATGCCTTAATCACAGATCATAGCAACTGATGCACCTGGGAGAGAAATGGTCTTAATATGGCTGCTGGCAGAGATGAGCTCTCCAGCTGTTTGCTGCCCTCCAAAGCTGTCAGCCCTCATTTGAGCCAATTGCCCTGTGGAACTCAATAATCAAACCTGTAATAACCTCACACAACCTGAAATGCACTTGTGAGCAGGGCCAGCCATAGCACATCCCATTTCTCCCTCTGATTCGCTTCGTGTCTTGCTTCGGCTTGATAAAAAAAAAAAAAAATGTTGCACATCCCTGCATAGAACAACACTGCTGTTCCTCTGCTAAATGTGGACACCTGAGAGAACAGAACAAGTCAAGGTTGAGCTGGGGATGAGGCGGATTCCCACTCCAGGCAGCGACTGTGTTATGTTAATTACGTTGAATATGCATTTGAAGAAAAAAGAGAAACGTGTGCGGCTGTGCGCTGTGAGTTAACTATGTGAACATAAATGCTTTGCAGCCACCAGCAGCACTCATACAAGACAGCATTTTGACGTTCGCCTGTTTTACACATTTGCAATGGCTGGAGGAGCATACAGTATACAAGCCTCTCTTTGGTGTCATGCAACTTCGACTGCATTGGAATCAGCCCCCGACCTGGACACACAGGCTGCTGGGGGTCCGAGCCATGGCATGGCCTTGCAGAATGACTCATTTCCATCCTGATTCAACCATCATGTGCACATATTCTAATGTGCACTGTATTTCTGCATTTTGTGCTTCATTTTATTTTAATACATTTATTCAATCAATAGAGCAGATTAGTTTGAATTAGATGGTGTTAGAGTAATCTGTGCATCCGCCACCCTTGAACTTTCTCGCTTTGGCGTACAATGAACACATTATGTTACACTAAATTTAACATGAACTTCAATCTTCAGCACTTGCATTATTTATTGAATTGCAACTGCAATAAGACTCCGGTAGCTTCCTAAAATGCTTATTTGTATGCCCCGACTGAGAATGTAACTTTTTGTAAGTCATGCATTTAAAAGATTTGATTAACTTTAGAATTGTTTCCAGTTTAATTTCACCATCAGCCTCCAAACAGATGCTTGTGTGTGTGTGTGTGTGTGTGTGTGTGTGTGTGTGTGTGTGTGTGTGTGTGTGTGTGTGTGTGTGTGTGTGTGTGTGTGTGTGTGTGTGTTCGTTCATTTGAGAAATAAATTTGGCTGATTTCTCTTCCTAATTTGTGTGTTGTGACTTGAATAGGAATTTATTACTCCACTGAAATCAGTGTAGAAGTTAAATGCTGTGCAGGGAGCGTTTCTGTAATTAAGTGCAACAGTGCTATAGGGGGGACGCGACTTGGAGCATCTCAAAGATCTCATTATTATGCTTGACCTCTATATTATTCGATGTGACTGTAGTCAATATGAGTTGAAGACATTTTGTGCTGGAACTCTTGTAACTTGATTACATGAAACATTATTTTGCAGCGCATGCAATAGAAACAGCCGTCACCACCATCAGGCAGGTAGCGTAACATACAACACTAAGCAAAAAGCACAGAAATAATCAATCACTGGACACCGCCTGCAAGTCTCAAGATGTGACTTTAAAGAAGTCACTGATTCAGCAGCCTGATCTCTGCAGGCAGGTTGTTGAGGAGTGCTCTGGCAGCAAAAGCTTGGGGTCACGCATCAGAAACTAAGAGTACACACAGGCTCCGAAGGGGTCAGCAGTTCTGAAATATATGGCAGGATGTGTTAGAAATGATCAGGAAATTTCACAATGAACTCTAAAACTCATTTTGAACCCATAATAGGAACACAGAAATAGATTTTTTTGTGTCATTGTTGGTCGAGAGAAGAATCATTTATTCCAAAGGAAGTCACAGTATTCCAGTTTGGAGAGAAATACATTATGTTAACCTGATGTGGTCCTTCTGTCCTGGAGTGGGCTTCACCTGATGGGGGGGCACCACAAAGCTTTTTCCCAGCTTGATGGGGGAGGGTTCCTGTTTTTTTATGATTCTACTACATAAAAATATCATTTTTTTAATCACATATTTTTGACAGAAACACTCATTATCAATGAGCTTCAGTGCAAAACCAAAAATGCTCAATGGCGAATTCTTCTGGCTCTTTATTCCACATGATAACTCCCACCTGTCATTTCTGGCAGTTCTCCAATTAACTGTGTTGGATGGTACTGAGAAGCTCACGTTACAGACGTGATACAGTAGTGAATCTGATGGATCTGATTGGATGGTGGTAGTGCGTCCCAGGGGAGACTTCTTCCTTTGAATTTCTTCACATATCTTGCTATGCGAGCCATTTTCAATGAAATATCTATCCATCTATCTATCTGTCTGTCTTAAACAGCCTAAGAGCAGAAGGACCAGAAGAGAAGGTTAATATGCTTCAAGTTCTGTGAAGGTTCAGTCTCATCATCCAACATTTTTAAAACCCCTTGATTTAGAGGAAAGGTTTGCCTTGTCCCTTAGCTTTCCTAATAAAAACAGCTAAAAGCTTAAACTTTTCTGGACAGCTTCCCTTCCCTGCTTTGCCTAACAAGGTAGGTATTCCATTTCACCTGGGAGCTTTCAGATACATTTTAGTCTTCGTGGTGTGATGAGGAGCCAGAACTACCAGGGGAAGGTAACTCAGTGGAGAGTCTGTCAGTGTGCTGAGGATCAAAGCCATTTGCAAAGAGCACACACACATCAAACACCGCCATGCAATGTGTTACCTAGCAACCCGGACCAGGTGTTGCAGAGAGTAGGAAATATTAAAGTCCACATTCTTCCTGTTTTCTGAAAATACAATTTTAAAGGAAATCGATAAAGCCGTGAATGTGTACTGCATGCAAGAGGACTGGAGAGTTTGTTTTTTTTTCCCCCACCCGCACTGTGGCAGACAACAGGGCGAAGGAGAAGATAAGAGTGTAATATCAAAACCTGCTGCGGGAGGGGAGAAAATATGAAGCAGTGACGCATATCCTCTGATGGATCACACTAATAACGTCCATATCCTGTCCACATAAGGAAATGTACACCATCAAATTGTTAGACACACACACACACACACACGAGCACACACATGCAATCACACCACCCAAAAAAAAAAAAAAAAAGAGTGTGACAGTGAAGCCAGAAAGGCCCAATTCCAGTGAGTGGCCATGTCAGAATGGAGTTAGGCAATTATGTGTGATGCTGCAGCAGAGCTCTGAAAGGAAGCGGTGCTTTGAGCGCCGAGGTGACGCTCCCAGGTCCTCGTGGCTCTTTATCATGATTACAACACAGCTGTCATATTATGAAAAAATTAAGTGTCGCTGTGATCGTACGTTTTCTTACCGGGCTGGATGCCTGCTGTTCCTGGCAACGACTGTGTCAAACCGCCGCCAGTGTGTGAGGTTCCCACAGTTCCCACAGCACAAGTCAACCATAATGAAATGAAGATGCCCTTTGATGTGTGCAGGTGAGGGCGAAACATCAATTTAAGTTTCTAATTATGACAGTGCCTCAGTTTTCCCCATTAGCTTTATTTACCTATATATGGCGTCGGTCATTGCGGGGAGCTAATGTGGGAGACATCCGGCACGGTATGTGTGTGTTGCCCCCACAGGAACACTTGAGAGAGTGCGGAGAATGATGTGGCACCACAGCCGTCCCAGCTTGTCTGCCTTAGCCAGCAGAAACAGGTGTAAGCTGTGAAAGTGCTTGATGAATGTTCTCTTTAGTGCCGGTGACTGACTGCCCTTATTCAAACAGCAGACAGCTCCTCTGGCTAAGTACTCTGGGCGCAGATACTGTACATGGCTCACACAGGCATATAGCACAACCAGGGAGATCCGCGCACGCACACACACACACAGGTACGTGAACATGCACGCAAAAAGACAAAGACATACATAGCGTGCTTCCTGATCACGCAGTGTGAAGTTTACTCCAGGCTGATAACAACACACTTAGCGAGAACATGACGACTGATTGATTTGATTTTGTTTGCTGATGATAAGAGATATGAGCACCCCACCTGTAGCCTCCCCCCTGGGTGGTGTGTATGCGTGTGCATGTGTGTGAGATGCATCCATCCTGATAATTATTACACCGCAAGGATGAATAGGCTGCGCTAAGACACAGCCGCGCACATGACAACTTAATCAAGCCACGCAAGGACAAAAATAGGATTAAAGAGGGGAAGAGAAAAGTGAGAGACGCCTCTCTATTCATGATCTATGAATAGAGCTTGAAACAAAGGGACAGCAGTGGAGAGCCGGCCTGCACGATGAGGACAGACTGTTTCCCTCCGGGCTGAAGTGATGAGTGACAGAAGCGCAGGGTCGCGATCTAACTTCCTCCTGACAAAGGAAATGAAGAGTTGCATTTAAACAAAGAGCTCACTGTGCAAACATAGCTTTCATCCTATTGAGTCTGACTACAAGACGCATGAAAGGAATTAAATCACACCAACAGTTGCATGCATACACACACACACACACACACACACACGCACGCACGCTGGAGGCAACAAGATGGCACAGCTTCACTTTAGAGTGCACGTCCTTTATTATTTTTGCGTTATTGCTTTTTTCTTTTCTTGACTGGCCTCTGACTCCATCTGCTCTGAACTCTTATTGTGCTTCCTTTTGATCTCCGGTATGCTCCACGCAATTATTTCTCATTTCAAAGCCGAAAGCAAACAGACTCTACAGTTACAGTAGGAGCGCTTTCCAAATGGAGAGCTTATCTACAGCCATTGATTACCTCCAGGCTACCTGCAGAGATATTGACAAAATGATCAACATGATGCGAATGGGAGATGATGAGAGGTTCTTAATAGTTGTCATTGGCGTCCGGGTCTGGGGAGTTGTGCGTCTGATGGCCTCTTGTAACCTTTCAGTTGACATCCTGCCACATGTCCCAAAGAAACCAATTACTCCCTTGTCTGAAGCTTTTCCTCAGCTCAATATGCCAACTTCAATCCAAGCATGCTTTGGTCAAGGGATGCAGATATTCAATATTTAACTATTTAGTTCTGTTCTTTTTTGGCCCCTTTCAACAGTTTGTGGCTCATATATAAACTATTCATTGTGCTGAAAATGATCAAGTCCTTTCAAGTACTACATAAAAATAAGGTTTGTCCAGTGCAATCATGTGAGAATAATGTGCTTTTATATTCACAGTATTGCAGCATCGACAAGCTAACACAGGAACACAGCCAGTTCACTTGGCCCAGCAGGACAGCAGTCCACCTAGAGTATCATCCTGTGTACCTTGAATATGTTCTCACGCTATGTGCATCCATGCAGCATATTGAATAATGGGTTAGCGAGAGGGCAGCGGCACAACAGAGCTGCATTAATCTCCGTTACATCAAATGTTTTCTTGATATCATGGAGCAACTGCTCTGTAGGGTGAAATGAAAACTACAATGGCCGTCGAATTTGCGGCAAATGAAGAGTTGGATATCACAGAGAGAAAACTGTACACACACCAAGTTTTGTTGCCTTCAAAAGCTTCTCGAGGGCTGCGGCACTAAAGCCTTTGAGAAAAAGGATCTTCTTGATCTGCCTTCGCACAGCTGAGCTTTTCACAGGGGAAATCTCTGTGTGCATATTTAGTTTTAGGAAGATGTAGAACCTATTAGCAGCAAGCCGTCTGGCAGGACGCTCTCAGTGGGTGTGGGGGGTGATTACGATTGAGTCCAATTCTAAATTTAAAAGAGTTCATTTTAAAAGGAGGCGGTCCAACAGATGTGGCTGAACCGTGCACGTCACTACAGGCTGGAATCACCGGGTCAAAGCTGAGAAAATTTGGGTCGATGCAACAGCAGTGTGAAGGTTTTGAGAATTGAGCATCACGTCAGTCTGGTTTTCATACATATTGAGCCCTCATCCATCAGCGTAAACATTTCTTTTTTTTAACTCAGGGTCAGGGGTCACTGATTGGGGAAGGATTCATTAGGCCAGACACCACAGAATAAGTCACAGGAGTTTGCTTTATGAGACGCACTGGGGAGAGGGGAGGTGCAGCAAGCAGCCAAGAAAGTCATGCTGTCAAGAGAAAAATCCAAAGAGTTCAAAAATCTAAAGCACGGAGAAAAAGCCTGGAGCACAAGGAACTCAGAAATCACAGGAACACAACCAACAGAGGGAAACCAGCAAACAAGAGACACACATGAAAAAGCTCAATATATACCAAAGTCAACAGGTGAAGACAATCACACACTCACGCACAGGTGAAAGAAATCGGGGCAGAGAAAATAGCAATCAGACATGAGGAGGGGAAGCCAAGGAGTCTGAAACAAAAGACTGACTCAGAATCTCAAAATAACACGAGAGACTAAATGTGAACCGTGGCACTCAGCTTTTCTTGATGTCTGACGATAGAATGATGAACTGGAAGGAGATTCATATGGTCAAGAGTTCTTAAATGTCTTGCAAAACATGCAAATTCATAACTCAAGTCTTTAGAATTTTAACTAGCAATGTTGTGTAATTGGTGAAAGCAGACTCCAGACAAAATTCATGTAACATTTGTGCAGCAGAAAGTTTCAGCTCAGTGTCATTCAACTTGTGACTATTTTCATTTAAGACTAATTTAAAACAATAAATAAAGCTGCCAAAATCTCACATTGACCACGATGCACACTATACAGGAAACTGTACGGAGAACTGACAACGCTAGTTGGTTGATTTTCAGACTCATGTAGGAGTGAAAATAAATCCTAGACTATCCTCCAGTAAAAATATACTCTGTTTGAATCTGCATGGTGCGATAAAACCCGTGTTCAGTCCTTAGACCTCTTGTGTCTATTGTAAACTTGACAGGAACAGAGAAAGAAGTAATGGAGAGTGAAAAGAGTTGAGTTGAGGCCAGAGGTGATCAGATTAATTACAGTTATGATATTTACGCTTAAATTATAATTTCACCTTTTAGCCCAAACCACGAAAACTGAGTTTATGTTTTCCGGTAGTAACGACAAGTTGACATGCACACAGCGGCTGTCTTCATGATATCATTACATTTGTTGAGTCCTGTAATTACTCACTCATTTATACCTCTCACCTCTGCAGTATCTGGAAGAAATATTCAAATAAAATAAACCATAATTAAAGGCTATTAAACAAGTCTCTGACTGACATTCATAAACTTAATTCACATCTCTCTGCCTCCTTTCTCCGGAACACATCATCTACTAGTAAATAACTCAGAGGAATACATTTCTAATGTACTTCACAGTGAAAAATACTATGAAATAATTTACATTTGTAACATTCCGTTATAATTATGCAAGTACTGAACTGTGTGTTTAGGGTTTTATGCATTAAAAATCTTTTTCATGGCGCTTGGGCTGAGAAACCAGCACAGTAACCCCAAAGTACTAGTTTCACATGTGAGCAGATGTATGCTTCATCAAACTTTAATCACTCCCAAGCGGTGTCCTCCTCTAATCGAACACACTCCAGCATCTCGCTGAGGAAGTGGATGAAGCAGAAATGTGATGTTTGACCCCATTGCAGAGAAATATCATTATATATTGCAGGCAATTTAAATGATGCGACATGATCACGACTGTCCCCCATGACTCCTTTGTCATAAGCTACAACAAACTGTGTTTTTCCATGATAAGCTCTTACCTGCAACAGAAACATTGCAATTTAATGCACAAACGCACAAGGGAAATCAAAGTGACTGTATTTTTTTGCTCCAAGAGTTTGTGTGACTCACTGTAAAGGTAAGAAAATGGCCAAATCATAGTTAACGGATAAATGACAAAGAAAGTTATAAAGTTAACTTTCCTTTGCGATACTTTATACTTAGCTTTTTTCCCCTTTTTTTTAAAAGGGTAAAATCAAATTATGTTTTTTGTGTTTTTTTTTTCCCCCTGATAGTTTTATAATTTGAAGCACTGGACATTGTTTATCATTTCCTCTTGTCATGTATTTCCCCTAACAAAATTACATTAGGCACCCATCCATCTTTTATACCACTCTATCTAATTCAGGGTCGAAGAGCGGCTGGAACCGATCCGAGCCCACAAAAAAATAAATCCTGGACAGGTCAGCGGTCCATCACACGGCAAACAGGGGGCCGTCACACACACTCGCGTTCACATCTGTGGGTAATTGAAACTCACCAATTAGCCTCAAATGCATTTTTTTGCTGGGAGTGCAAGACCAAAAGAGATATAACACAAATTCACAAGGCGAGGCAAACACAGTTCGTGTAATTATATGCTCAATGGACGCTGCAAGAGAATAACATCCTGGTAGGGAGAAAAAGTCTGTGAGAAATAGCCGAAATAAGTTGTGAAAACCTGAATAGCTCAACCACATGGATGACTATTTGCAGTCTGGAGTGGGGAGGTGAACTCCACCTGCTGCTGGAGGACCGGGCTGCTTCTGAGTGCTGTCCGGTGACAGAGGGCAGCAACACCCACTGCTTCTGAGGAGAGCTAGAACGAGATGTGCTTTCAGGACAAAGCCACTGGAACCAATAACACCAGGAAAAGCCGCTTGGTTAGTCACTAGTCAGTTCTTTGAAAAAGAGTCCCTAGAATAGCCACACTCAGTAAAAATAGCCACAGAGCACCTGATTTACTAAAACCCCCGTGTGAAGATAAACTGAATGCATCTGGATTGTGCTAAGTATAATACCATGAGTGAAGAGGAGCATTCAAATGCCGTTTGACATGCATTAAGTGTCACTTCTACTTCTCTTTTCTTAAGGAGTCCGTAGCACTGATGGGTTTGGATGACTTTTATTACACCAAAGATAAACCACCGTCGAACTAAAAGACAACATAAATTACAATGAGTAAATAAACAAGATACACACAGAATATGACAGAAATCTTAATAACTTGATGATGGAAACATAATAACAACATACCTCGCTGATTGACCATAAACTTAAAAGTAGAAATGAAGTCTCTCACAAAAAAAAATATACTTTTATCAAATGAGCCGGCCTTGTGCACGATGCTCGGCGTATGGGCGTGCATCTTCAAAAAACACACCGACGGAACACAGCCTGGAAACAAAGGTTCCTACCAGACCTGATTTTCAAAATAAATCAAACAGATAGCAAACAAAAATTATGGCAGTAAAACTCCCACCAAATCACAAACATATTGTGATTTCACTTTAAAATATACAAACAATTATAAGAGCATTTCAACACCTTTAACATTTACTCTGCTTCTAGCAGTAACACTGTTTTGTGGACTGGTCTTTCGAGATACACTCTTTTCACAGTCCCTTTTCCATCCTTATCCAAGGTTGAGTCACTGAGCAACAGCTTCACCTTTCTGACTCTTCCATCCATGCTTGGATGTACTTCTGTTACTCGTGCCAGTTTCCACTTGTTTCTTGGAACATTGTCCTCTTGGAGAATAACAATGTCATTCACCTTTGTGTTCCTTTTATTCTTTTGCCAGATTTGTCTCTGTTGAAGATTCAGGAGATATTCTTTCCTCCACCTTGTCCAGAATTCATTTGCCAAAAACTGAACTTTCCGCCACCTCTTTCTCAGATACAGGTCTTGGCTCACGAACTCGCCAGGAGGGGGCAGTATGATGCTGGATTTCATCATGAGAATATGATTAGGTGTCAGAGGTTCAATACTGGGATCATTTAGGTTTTCCACTGTTAATGGCCTGCTATTTACAATAGCCATGACTTCATAAAGAAATGTTCGGAGGGAGGCACTATCAAGTCTCCGAGAGTTCTGATCTAGAATACCAGTTAAAACACTTCTAATGGTCCTAATTTGCCTCTCCCAAACACCTCCCATGTGGCTTGAAGAGGGGGTGTTCAGAACAAACTCACATCCATATTGTTTCAACTGCTCCTTGTCACAATCTTTCAGTGCATTCAAAAACTCTCCACTAGCACCTACAAAATTAGTGCCTTGATCGCACCTGATCTGTCTGACATGTCCACGAATAGAAATAAAACAGCGTAATGCATTGATAAAAGCATCACTAGTAAGGTCATCTAACATTTCAATATGTATTGCCCTTGAACACATACACGTGAAAAGAAGACCATACTTTTTCAGTTCTTTTCTACCCTCTTTCACATAAAAAGGTCCAAAACAGTCAATACCACAGTAGGTGAAAGGGGGTGTTGTTTCCATTCGATCCTCTGGTAAATCTGACATCCGTTGATCTTGAATACTTCTCCGGTACTTTCTGCAGGTTGTACACTTGTAGATGTGGGAAGCAACTGCGCTGCTGCATCCTGTGATCCATAATCCATTGGAGCGCAGCTCGTTGACAGTTATTCCTCTTCCTTGATGATGCACCTTTTCATGGAAGTGTTTAATAAGTAAGGATGACACATGACTTGATTTGGAGATGATTGCAGGATGTTTGATGTGTGGGTGAAGACTTGATCTTGCCAAACGTCCTCCCACCCTGAGAACTCCTTGCTCATCAACAAATGGACTTAAGTTGTAAAGTTGTGTCTCTTGTCTTTGAGTAGAATATCTTTCCTTTGAGTTAATTCTTTGATTTCCTTGCTGAACATGTTCTCTTGCTCGAGTTTTATTATGAACAGTTCTGCTTCTTGTCTGTCATTAACACTTGTATTTTCACCTTTTGTTTGTGTGACTCCTTTAAAATCCTTCACAAATTTTTTGAGACGAGCAACAGCTTTAACAGCTCTTCTCCAGTCTGAGAATTTGGTGAGTCGATCGAGTATTGTTCTTTTTCCTTGTACTTTGGTGTTGAGCACATGCACCGTTTTCAACTCGGGGTCATCAGACAGAACTTCTGTAACCTGGTCACTTTCAATGGGTAGTTCACTTTGCCACAAGAACTCTGGACCTTTAAACCAGTTGGAGTTAAGTAGCTGTGAAACGTTTAACCCTCTTGATGCATGGTCTGCAGGATTGCTTTCAGATGGTACATGATGCCATTGTTGTGGGTCTGTGAGTGACTTTATTCTTTGAATCCTGTTTGCCACAAATACGTGGAATCTCCTTGCTTCATTATTCACGTATCCTAACACAACTTTGGAGTCTGTCCAGTAGTGTTCATGCAGATCACTTATTTCAAGTTCATTTCTTAACATCACACTTGTTCTTGCTGCGACTACTGCAGCTGTTAACTCGAGTCTAGGGACAGTAGTAACCTTAACTGGGGCTACACGTGCCTTTCCCATGACTAAGGCACACTGAACCTTTCCTTCCGAAGTGACTGTTCTTAAATAACTACACTGTCCATAGCCTGTGACACTAGCGTCTGAAAAGTGGTGTAGTTCCTGCTGAATGATGTCTGTGTTTGTCGGTAAGATGCATCTTGGGATTCTAACTCTTGACAAGTTTTGGAGATCTTGGAGCCAGGATTCCCATTGAGTGCGGAGTTGATCAGAGAGTGGCTCGTCCCATCCAACTTTCTCCTGACATAGCTGTTGCAGGATTTGTTTCCCTCGTAAGATGAATGGTGCAATGAAACCTAGTGGATCGTAGACTGATGCTACTGTGCACAGGATTCCTCTTCTTGTCATTGGGTACTCTTTCACTGTTATTTTGAACTGAAACTCATCAGAAGAAATGCACCACTGTACACCGAGAGCCTTTTCCATCAGTGGTTGTCCAAGTGCCAAATCAAAGTCCTTGACGCTTTCAACACACTCTTCTCTTGGCAGTGACTTGATCACATTTTCACTGTTTGAGATGAACTTATGTAGTCGTAGTTTTCCTGTACTACATAGTTCTCTTGCTTCCTTGACTAGACTTATCGCTTCTGCTTCTGACATGACACTTACAAGTCCATCATCTACGTAAAAGTTCTTCTGAATGAACTTGATTGTGCTTGGAGCAAACTTGTCCTCACCTTGTGTGGCCAGATGTTTTAAACCAAAGTTGGCACAGCCAGGGGAAGAGGCAGCACCAAACAGATGAACCTTCATGCGGAAGACTGAGG
Organism: Salarias fasciatus; assembly: GCF_902148845.1. NCBI lineage: Eukaryota > Metazoa > Chordata > Actinopteri > Blenniiformes > Blenniidae > Salarias > Salarias fasciatus. The sequence goes on along the minus strand of NC_043746.1, from coordinate 8,964,002 downwards.
GCGGAGCGCTGACATCACCATGCTCCCACCATAAGAAACGTAAATAGTCCTGGTCTTGAGGTGATACATGGAACTGGTGGAACATGCGTTCCACGTCGCACATTACAGCCACTGGGCCTTTCCTAAACCTACAGAGCACTCCCACCAAGGTGTTTGTGAGATCAGGCCCTGTAAGTAGGTGCTCATTCAGTGAGGTGTCTTGATATTGTGCAGAACAGTCAAAGACTACACGTATTTTGCCAGGCTTTTGAGGATGGTATACTCCGTGGTGGGGAATATACCAGGCAGGGGAATTACAGAGTTCTTTCTCTGGTACCTTCTCTGCATCTCCATGTGCAATAATGTCCTCCATGAACTTTACATAGTCCGCACAGTACTCTTGATCTCTTTTGAATCTGCGTTCGAGACTGCTCAGACGTTGCATCGCACTTGACATGTTATTAGGAAGACTTGGTCTTTCACCTTTGAAAGGCAGTGGCATTTCATAGTGTCCATCCTGCTTTTGTTTGATTCCTTTTTCTAGCTTGGTAAGGAAGCGGAGGTCTTCTTGTGAAATGCTTGTGTCTTCCACTGCTCTCTCTGTGAAGTCTGATTCAAGAGCTTTGATTACATCTGGGGAAGTTACTTCTTTTATTTGGGTCTTGTAGATGTAATGAACTTCATTCTTTAGTTTTGTGATTGGCTTAGTCACTGGGATTACTTGTCTTACAATGATGCGGTGACTTACTCCAATGACATCACTGACTGTTTCACGTGAATCACAGCAGCTTATTATGCTCCAGTCTAAATCTGTTTTCTGGGCATATGGTTGGTTTTCTTCGCCACATATAACTTCTCTGGGCATTAAAGCTTGTGGGCAATTGTACCCTAACAGAAGTCCTATTTCACAGTCCAGTGGTGGAGCAATATCTTGAGCGAGATGGTTTAAATGTGGCCATGCTCTTGCAGTATCTGGAGTAGGAATGTGACTACGATTAGCAGGTATGAAGTCACGTGTGTAAACAACTGGTACAGTGAGTTTTTTCTTGGAAAACAGTCCTCTTATTTGCAGGGCTTGAAGCTTTGTGCATGGTACAGTTGTTTTCTTAGACGACATTGTAGATAGTTCGAGCTTAACTTGTGTTTTGGTTGTGTTTAAGTTGTCTGCCACTTCAGTGAGAATGAATGACGAATCACTCTGTGTGTCCAGCAGAGCGTAGACAAGTACTTCCTTATTTGGTTCACTTTGAGTAGATATATAAACAGGTACTATTGCAGATGTTTGTGTATTATTATTATCATGAGTCACTCTATTGGATGTGCTCACATTCACTGTGTCTTGTGACTGTGTTACTGGTTGCTTGGTTTCTTTCTGTTCACGTACTTGTTCTGTAGGTAGTTCTTTCTTTGTTTCTTGTCTTTGTCTTTCTTCATGCAAGCATGTGGGATGGCGTTTTGAGCATGTGTTGCATATCATCCGGTTGCTGCAGTTCTTGGAGATGTGACCACTATTTAGACAGCCAAAACATAGTTTCTCGCTTTGAATAAACTTAACCCTTTCAGTGACTGGTTTCTCAGCAAACTTATGACACTTGTGCAAGCTGTGTCCTACCCTTTTACAAAACACACAAGAGCCTGCACGGTTTTCAGTAGAGTTCGTTGTGAAGATCTTTGCTGAATCTTGTTTCTTCTGAATGGTTGTAAACTGAGGTTTTGCCCTGGGTTTGTCAGAATCACCTTGTCTCATAGCTTGATATGATGTAATGGGATTACATGCAATACTTGCCTCCATTGACAGGAATGTTACAAAATGACTAAAAGGAGGGAATTGCTTGTGCTCCAGCTGGTACTCTGTAGCTTTCCTGTTCCATCTGTTACTCAACCAGTCTGGGAGTTTAGCAGCAAGTCTTTGGTTCTCAATCCCATCATTAAGGACATTCAGGCTTTCATTGTTAACCATTGCCGATTGACAGCTTCGTAAAAAGTCTACAAACTTTCTGAACTCTGCACTGTCCTTTCCTGTAATTTTTGGCCAGGAGTGTAACCTGTCTCTAAAGGCCTTCGCAATGACAAAAGGCTCACCATAGCGTTCATTGAGCATTGTCCATGCTGACTCATAGGAATCTTCAGAGCCAATCAGAAAGTAGCCCTCTAAGGCTTCTCGAACAGAGCCACCTACATACTTCTGTAGAAAGAATATCTTCTCTGCAGTGGGAATGTTCTTTCTCTCAATTAGAGTCTGGAAAGATGCTCTCCAATGTTTAAACTTAAGTGGATCCCCACTAAACACTGAGGGCTCTGGAATAGGCAGTCTGTTAGCTGACATCGCTTCTGCCAAAGCTTTCACAAGCTCAGCTGTACTCTCAGAAGGGATGCTTGACTCTTTTGGAAGTTGTAAGGGGTGATTAGCAATGTTCTTGAGCTCTGGTATCTGTACATTTTCAGGATTTGGAGTAACATATTCTTGCTTCAGTGGGAAGTAGTCTTCATCATATACTTGTAGTTTTGCTTTAGCTGCATTGAGTCTTTTCAGATTTTCAAGTCTTTCAATTTCTCTTCTCAGATCCTCAACTGACTTTCTTCTTGCAGCACTTTCCTCTTGTTGTTTCTTTAGCAGAGCTGCTTTGTCTTGTTGCCTTTTCAACTTACGCTCCATTTCCTCTTTCTCCTCTAGAAGGCGTTGTGACTTTGCAGCTGCTTCTTGTTCAGCAGTTATACGTTTTTCTTCTTCTTCGAGCATTTGCACTCTTTCTTTATGTTTCTCCTGTTCAGTCATTATCTGAAGTACTGCCCTTGTCGCTTCATACTCCGCAGCAGCTTCTTGTCTTTTGGCAGAGGAGACATTTGAAACACTAACCGAGCTAGAGGATGTAAATATAGAGCTAGCATCAGGCCATACAATCTGATCTGGATTCTCTCCTTCAATGTGAGATTTTGCATTCTGCGCAATTAAGTTAGTCACTGATGTGCACTTGTCTAACTTGGAACGCATGTCATGAGGTGGACCATCTATTGCTCTGTATTCATCATAAACGCCATTCAGCTCAGTTACTTCTCTTTGTACAGTCTTCACATGTCCTTCAATAATGTCCACTGGATCTCCTTTGATCACAGATTTCTTGGCAACTTTAATTAACGCTTTCCATCTGTCATAAATGCCATCAAAGTGTCGATGCAGCCCTTGTAACTTGTCTTTGTGAAACTCTTTCCCTTTTTCTGAGAGCATGCGAAACCTTTCACTTTTACGCACCTCGACTTGCACTGTTTGCTCTAAACAGGCTTCATCCACTTGCCGTGCCTCTTCAGCCTCATCTGCTCCGGCTGCTTCATCTCCTGTTTCATTGCTTACTGACATTGTTTCCTTTTTTATTTATTTTTTGAAACCCTTTGTACTTTTTGAAAGTCTTTTTTACTTTTTAGCTTGACTTGAGAAAATACTTGTGAGCTTGGTTGCATCCATTCCCTTCTTGTGACTTTGTTCTGCTGTTGTTTTCAAGCTTCACACAGTTCCTTATTGTTTTTCCCTCCTTGTGTCACCTTTCCAAACATATACTTTAATGTCTGACCTTTGGACGTCTTAATGAGGAAGCAACGGCTGAACGTGTGTCCATCAACTTTGCAGCAGCTTACTTGTTGCTATGACGCGATTTCGCCACCAGGCGGCCGGGAAGGTGCAGGTCCGAGTTCGACTGTCACTTCTACTTCTCTTTTCTTAAGGAGTCCGTAGCACTGATGGGTTTGGATGACTTTTATTACACCAAAGATAAACCACCGTCGAACTAAAAGACAACATAAATTACAATGAGTAAATAAACAAGATACACACAGAATATGACAGAAATCTTAATAACTTGATGATGGAAACATAATAACAACATACCTCGCTGATTGACCATAAACTTAAAAGTAGAAATGAAGTCTCTCACAAAAAAAAATATACTTTTATCAAATGAGCCGGCCTTGTGCACGATGCTCGGCGTATGGGCGTGCATCTTCAAAAAACACACCGACGGAACACAGCCTGGAAACAAAGGTTCCTACCAGACCTGATTTTCAAAATAAATCAAACAGATAGCAAACAAAAATTATGGCAGTAAAATTAAGAGCTATTCACATAAAGACAATCTGCTGAAAATGGTATCATTTACTCTGTTTACCACGGACTGATTGAATGACACGTTGAGCATCCACAAGCACTAAATGAAACGTGATACTATGGCGCTGCATAGAGTGAAACACAATATAGGAGATTATCTGTCACGAACTCAAAGCTGTGGGAAAAAAACAAGAACGGCAGAAGTGATTCAGAAAAGACTGGAATACCTGAGAGGTGACACAACACAGAGTATCTTAAAATAAAATCTGCAAATAAAAGTCATGGGGAGTTCCTTTTCAAACAAATGAAGGGATCCATACCTTCCTAAAGCCTTTGACAAAGAATTATTGAATTTTCGCCTGGTAAGTTATCTCACTTTAAGTATTCACCATCAATTAAACAATACAGCGTCCATGGAAGAGCAGCACAGAGAAGCTGCTTCTTTGAAGCATCATCTTCATCCTACAGGGTCGTGGAGGGGTGACCGTCAACCACACGAGGCTTTATAGAAGCTTGTTGACACAGCAGGACAAGGACCCTAAACACTGGAAGGAAAGCTAAAACAGAATGGCAATAGAGATGCTGTGCATTGACCTGAGAGAGCCATTCACAGCAAACATCCCCAGAATGTGGCTGAGCTGAAGCGGTTCTATAAGAAATGATGCTTCAACGTTCCTCCTGAACAATGGGCAGGTCTGATCAGCAGCGGCTGAAAGAGCTCCGCCGGGCTATTGAAGGATGAGGAGTTTCAAGCAGTTATCAAATCCAGGGTTCGTTTCATTTCTCCAGCAGCGCCGTGACGGTACAAAGCCAGCGGTCATTAAATACATGACACATAATTGTTTGTGTGTTGTTACATGAAATAAACTGCCTTTCAACAGATCCCATTTTGTTCAGACAGATTCTATTATCGCACAGAAAACACTTGAAAGGGTTCACATGTGTTTTTTTTTTTGTTTTTTTTAATAGGGCTGTGCACGTTTATCATGATCCTACATAAAGTCTGCCAAATTGCAAACCCGTGCAAATAACCATTAAAAAACAGTATGAGTGGCAGTGTTACAGTTTGAGGTGCAGCGCAGAAGATATCCCGTAACAACCGTAACAATCCGCGGTCACTGCGAGCCAGCTGACGAGATGAGTCTCACTGCAGAGACAGCAGCATCGCTGCTGCAGGCCGAGCCACCGTCACAAGAACAACACAAGCTTTCTCAGACGTAGTAAATCACCCTGCACGTTATTTAATTAGCAGAACCTCCTCCTGGTGTTCAGCAAAATCTAGCAGACACACCCAATATAACAAACTAATGAAGGTAAATGCACTAAACAGACTGTGTGTTATTTTGCATCTGTTAGACAATCAGCTCCCGCGTGCGTGCGCGCAATATCACATTTTTCACACGCGCAAGCCCACAGCCGATCAGGTCCGCGGACGGAGTCCAATAAAGTACTGTGTAAAAGAAAGTGAAGACTGTTACTGCACCGGCGAAACTATGAAATGATAGAGAATAATAGAAAAAAACATGACAGTCACCAGGTAGCTGCGCTGTGGATCACAGTGATAAAATCAACAAGAGTGGCACCATAAGCTTTTCTCATAAAGTCTATCTGCTGACAGGACAGAGGTGCTCCTTCTTGTGCAGTGTTTTATTACAGGAGGAGCTGCTTACAGCCCACACAGCTTCGTGCAGGGGATGGGGTGGCGTTGTCCGAGATGGATGACAGCTCGACTGCCGTCCTCCTCTCACCCACGCCTGCTATGAAGTCCAGAGGACTCACTGGATGCAACAAATTAAAGCGTCTGAGGCCTAAAAGGTCAGGCAATTTATGAGGGAATAAAAATAAATGTTTGTTTTAATCATTGCACAACCTCAAAATTATTAACAGAGCAACATAAAACAAAATACTTGTTCACAATGTGAACTGTGAACATTTCACACTGCTGAAAGTCAGCCAGTTTAGTTGACATAATCACCTTTTTATATTATTGTATTTTTAATTTTTACTTGAAACATGGTGTTTAACCAATATTTACAAATGCACTCATGTAAGAGTAGTTAAGATGTGATGAATACGCTGCCTTTTTCCGGCTCACAGAAATCTTGTAATTCAGAGAGGTCAACTGGTGTTTAAAAAGTCCCTGTCTTATTTTGTTACAGCATCTGTCTGCCTCTCCTGCACCAACAGCAAAGGCCAATTTACCAACAGGTTAAAATCCATTTTTCAAATTCAGACACAAACAAGCAGAGAGTTTAAACTGCTTCCTAAATGTTTCATGGACAAAGAACATTTGGATTATTAAGCTGTTTCCTTTAGAAAAACAAAACAAAGGTCCTTCTCTGGAAAGAACTGAAGCCTGGTTCCAACAAATTTGAGTGCAGAAAAATTGGATAATATGAAGAGGGGCCATATGCAACCGCGGCGCAGTCAACAAGCTTCCTGTGGCTACTTGATCTAGATGACAGTGTAATCTCTTATGATGGTGGGTAATTGTCTATGTCTCCTAATTGCAAGTATGTGAGTGCTTGGGGCACAAAGACAGACAAATGACATGCATGTGCCTCCCTGAACTCTGAAGAAAGCCCTGCTTCCATCCACTCAGGCTACACTAAGGAAAATAAGCCAAATGGCCACTTGTGGCCATGTAGCTGCATCATACAATGTCAACAATCACGTCTGCATTATGCAAAAAGTGGGTAAACAACAGACTGAGGGACACAAATTGGCCCAACACCAGCTGTCTAATTAGCTTTGTGTTCCTCTTGAAAAGCAAACAAACAGTAAAAAGCGGGACGATCTGAAAGCCGGCCAGGAACCAGTTCGAAGTGTTCTGCTCCCCCCGAATGAGGCGGGGCGTTCCCATTCCACTCGCACGGAGCAAGAGGGAGGTTTCTGATAAGACGCGCAGATTAGATCACACGTTACGTCCCCAGAAGGCCCTTGTCCGATGATTTTGGAACCACTGTAAACACTCATAAGAGGCCTGGGTGAAATTTACATTTTAATGAAGCCTTAGCTGATTGCTGTTATGTAGAGTTTCTCACAATCGCCTGGTTAAAGCTCACACCAAGCACAGAAAACATCAAATTTGCATGCACACATTAAACCAGGAGCTGAGCGACTCCACATGTTCTGGCACAGGCCTGCAGTTAACAACATGCCCTAATACTTGCGCACGCTTCCACGGAGAGGTAAATGTAGAAACAAGCTGTTCGGTAAACATATGGACAGAACGGAGAAGACGCACGGGTGTATTACGATTTGTGAATAAAGCAGATGAAGGGGGGCTGGAGGCTTATTCATAAGGACCCACCTGACTCTTTCAAAGTGAAATCCTCCATCGAGCACGGCTCTGATGATGCTCTCTCTTTTTTTGTCTATGGATCCCAACAGACGTGAACAAAAAAGCCTTTTGATGTGAAATTCATTAAGAAGTCAGACATCATCCTGAGCGTGAGATAAATTATGTGCAGCCTGTGTTTTTCTACACTTAATCTTGTGACGCTCACTCTCGGTGTGTTGGCAGCTCTGCTTCCCTTGGATTTTTAGGAAACATTTGTTCTTTGTATTTTGTTTGGGATACGGGTGAAGTCGCTTTAATTACTGTGAGAGGGAGATAGATTTCATCCCCATGTGAAGGAAATAATTCAGAAGAAGTGAAAATGTCTTGTGCAAAAAGAACATTCTCACCAGCAGATTGGGTGAGACTGGCAAAAAAAAAAAAAAAAAAAAAAAAAAAAAAAGGAGAGAGAGAGAAAAAAAAACTCCTAAAAAGTACAAATTGTCCAAAACAGGGGTGTTTTTTGTAATTTAATTTAGAACATGAGGATATACAGCTCAGAAAAATTAGGGGAGCAGGGAATAGGGTTGTCTTTTTTTTGTGTGTGTTGCCACATCAAAATGACAGGCACAGCGATGAGTCGCAGGAGCGCCGTGACAAGTGGGACCGGGACGAGTGTTACTGACGAATTCTGCCCGGCGAAAGACGGCATGTATCATGTCAGAATCGTCAGGCCTCGTCACTTCACTGTCATTAAGCAACAGCCTGCGTGGGAGTGAGGACGAATCCACATTTCTGCGTCGTTATCAGGCACACTGCAGTCGGAGGCGTGAGTAATGATTAGTCACGTACAGTGGTGGCTGCTATTCACCAGCCATTACTAAAAAAGACACCGGCGCTGCCAACTCCAAATTCCTGCCATGTATGACATTTCTGGTGAGTGACATTAGGAGAATGGCAAAAAAAAAGCTCGTTCTCGCTGGGAAAAACAAATTCCAGCTTGTGCTGTGAAACAGAGACCTGGCAGTCTCCAACACTGCTTTTAAAAGTGATCAGCTCCTCCCTTGTAAATAGCCGGGGCTCCTGGCGCATCCAGAAAAAGAGACATCTTATCTACAGAGCCCCTCTTATCGCTCAGCCCCAGTGGAAACTATTGCCAGGTTGCAGGTTGTCATGTGACACACAGCTCGGTGACGAGCCACAGCTCAGCAGAGTTTGCCACACCGCTGGCAGCTCCCATGTGATAATACACAGCGACATTACTGCGGGGTCTCAGATATATCGCCGAGGGGAAAATACGAACCCGGTGATGATTTATATCTGCCTTATTAAAGAGCTGACCTTGACCACAGGGAAAACTGGATTAGTCTGATTTTTTAACAAAGACCCGGGATGATGTTATTCTGTTGAAATGAAGAGGCTCTCTTTACTTCCATGCTCTCCCGTCCTCCCTCTCCTCACTTTCTCTGTCTTGTGTTTACTCGCATCTACTGTTCATTGTCCTGTTAAACAAAAGGAAGGGCTGATGCAACAGTCCGTGGCCAGGCGTCTCTTCTTGGCACAATATAAACACAGCAGACACTGACTCGGCACTCGCTGTGGGGTAACACTGCCTGAGCAAACAACACACTTCACAGCGCCATCATGCTACCTCAGTCGTAGACAAAGCCCGATGAAAGGATCCTGGAGATGATTGAAGGGTTGAGTGTCCTCCAGGCTGCATATTGGCAGGTAGAAAACCATTTTTTTCTCTGACAAAAAAATACAGAAGTATGTAATTTTTTACTTTCTGGAGGCTAGCTTGAGAAGACTTTTGATCCAGGATTGTAATCACTGTGGATGGGCCAACGTTTCGCTACTCTTACAAGCACTCTGCAAACACAATTAAACTTGGATAAAAGAAGTGTTTGGCTCTTTTACCTGAGCAATTTGTGGCGCCCCGAGCTCACAAAGAGCTCTCGAGCTCACGGAAACTCCCAGGCAAAAATTACAAGCTGTAACCTTGGTGATCGTGACCCGGGTTCAGTTAAAATCCATCGTGAACAATGGTAATTGTAGAATGAGAATTGATAGTCTCAGAGGATGGGGGCCAGTTCTTGAATAAATGAATCGAAAGGTATTTACATCTGCGAACTGACTGAGGGACATTGAATTGACCTTACATTATGGGGTCACTCCTCTCCTTTCTCTTTTCCCAGACGTAACATTAGCGCTGCTTTTCTTTCACCCTCTTAATCTCCTCCACGCCTCCCCTTTCCTTTTTTCATTTGCTCCTCCGCTGTCTATACAGCTCGCTTCTCTTTTCTTTTTTTCTTCCCCCCCCCCCTTACCGTTAGACGTTATCTCAAAGACCACATCACCATGGCAACAATTAGTCACATCGTCATCGCCCACACTCGTATTTGATGGCTGTTTTTATTTTTGAGGGTTTGTCGATGCACCCCTACCTCACTGGCAGATCACCAAGTAACCTGTTCTGGTGGGGAAGGAACAATGTTGCCATCTGTTGGATCCGTGTGTTTGCACACAGTGAATGACACTGAAACGCACAAGGCTTTCTGGAGATGACTCATGACGGGCAATCACAAGCCAATTATGACCGAGAGTTGTCGGGCCCGACTGTATTTTACAAGTTTCACACACGTACTCCAGTGACTCAGACGGTGTGCCACACAGCATTTCTGTCCTGTATAGAAGAGCTGTCTCCCAGTTTTTGGTATAAAATCCAGTCATGTATGCATACGCGGCGGTGTGACTCAAGCCCGATACGGTTAAACATTGAAGGCTTGGTTATTTAAGCATGCAGAATATAGGACTGGGACTCATATTTATTCATCAGTTCCTGCCATATTGTATATCTCTAAATGAAACGAGCGCTCTCCTACAGCACGGTACCAACTAATATGAGACATAATATATTGGCTGAGATTTTGGCGGAGTGTTACCCTTGGAATCTTGGATCTGTTTCTGCTCCTTGGAGGCGCTAATTAAGTTTTTCTCTTTTTTTTAATTCTTTTTTCATTCCTCAGTATTACCATTAAGTGATGTAATACTTCATAGTCACAAATAATTTTACACGTGGGACAGATCATTGCCCTTATTATTTATTTTACTCGCTCATAATCCGTGCCAGGATTAAAAATGTTGAGGTGTTTACCTACACGCTCATGATTTCTGCATCAGATGGCACAGAGCAAGTACTGAGGAGTCACAGTGCTACCCGGAGGTAAATGGAGCTCTGCTGTGGATGCTTCTGTGCAGGGCCCCCTGCTAAGACACAGGCCCGACATTAGTTATTATTCTGCAGCACTGTTTTGCCAGGGATATAATTCACCGTCTTTATAGTCAGATTTACAATGGGGCTTGTCCGCCGGAGATAAATGCCCATGTCGCGCTGACCAGTCACTGGCACACAACTGTGTTTGCTTTCAGGTATTCATCAAGGGGAGGCAGCAGCAGCTCTCCAGCGTCTGGACTGCAAGGCTCTGCTCTGGCTCCGCAGACACTGGGATTTAAAAGAAGACAATTGGTTCACAGATGCTCGGTGATCTTCTGCAAAATGAGTTTACACCGTCTTCATCGGCTCTGCCCAGTGGATTTTAACAAAGTGGTCATCTGCTTTGCTCCATGCTGGCAAAAAAAAAAAAAAAAATGCAGTTTCTAAATGGATTCAGTAAAAAGGTGTAACAGAAGGAACTACTCCTGCAAAGTGTATGAACTTTTACCCTTCTCTGAAGCACGCTCAGCTATTTCTTCTGGTTTACATTTGGAATCAGCCGGAGCTCCTTAAAAAATAAAAAGGTTGTAGAATGCTTTCCATTTCATTTGCTGTCAAGTACGCTGCATTTCTAAAGTTTCCCCTCCAAAGTGCTGCTATATTTGGCTGCATATTGTAGCACCCCGCCGTGAGGTAAATGATCCCCCCAAAAAACCTTGGCTTGAAAAATTTTCTGCATTTTATGGTTTGCAAATTAATGCGAGCACCTCGTTTCCTTTCATTATTTATTCATTGGGAGCAAATGTTTTTCTCTGTTTCTGCGCAGAGGCTTTTTTCCTCTTCAGAGGACAAAGTTACTGTAACCCAGGTGTTATTTTGCAAAATAAAGGAAGTCCTTAAGAAAGCCCTTTTTTCATGTTTGTACTCCTTATACCCTCCCTTCAAAGAGCAGATTGAAAACATTATCTTGGCACGTAGGGATAAAAATAGGTTCTGACTTGTTTTTCAATTATTGTTGAGTTTTCAGTGTGAGGCAAGAAAAGAAAAAAAAAAACCCTTTCCCTCTTTTCCAACCAGATTTGCATAAAGTTTTATGGAGATTACCAGAACAAAAATGCTTTGACTGCTGATCCTTTGCCAGTCGGTGTTATTCGGGGACCAGCCTCAGATATCTTCAAATATCTTGACGGTCGCTACATATTTAACCGCAAAGAGAGCCACATGAAGACAACTTTCAGTTCAGTCTGATTTAAGTGCAAATAATCATTACCATGCCTGTTTTGCGGAAAACACTGAACCGATGCTGATCTTTAGGAGTATGTTTTTAAAACTGCGTTGGAAACGTTGTTTATGTGCTCTTAATGAGCACTTGGGTGAATTTACATTCTTTGGAACGGTTGCTTTCTCCAATTATCTACAGCAGCTCATCACACCAGTCACTGGACCTTACACAGCTCCATTTAATTAAACTGAATCAAGATCCTAACATGGAAAGACTTCATTCATTTTTAAAGCCTTTCCCCGAACATTTATATGTCTGTTGTACTAGACGTCCCCAAGACTGCATTGATCCTCCCGGGTACATTAACCTATCAGTGTAGTAGGTACTGTGCATTATGATTAAGCACATGGAAAACATCCGCGTTCCGCACTCAGAGGTCAGAGAGAGGCAGCTACAGTAAACCACAGAGCGCTGCATGGAGAAAAATCCCGGCATTAATATTGATGAGCCGGAGATCAAGCTATGCCATATCTATCATGGAGTAAAGATGCCGTGATTAAGTGTGGCCAGCAGTGTCGTGGGGGCTATTAAGCACATGGCACATCTGGGCTCTGGAAGTGGGTCTGAGGTATTGATAAGGACACACTGTTATATGAAGGAGGCGAGTGGGCAAGGAAATAGCCAGGCGCCGAGATGCGGCGTAATTAAAGTGCAGGGCCCTGCTCGTGGCGCTGGCGGGCTCCTTGCCACATTTCCCATTGACTTTCAACTGGACGAGGAAGGTCACCAACAAGGTGTTTAGAGCAATCTCCGCAAATTGTTGGACTGAGGCTTGATAATCTCCAAGGCTTTAATGGATCTCAGATCTGTTTACCAAGTGAGTGCACCTTACAAAGTCATTTGGCAATTGTTTTACCCTCTAACACAATAATAGAACTGGAATTGGCTTTTTGATCAATGACATCAGTGGTTAAGTTGATATATTCAATAAGCGCAACAACCTTGAGCCTCATAGAATTACTGTGTGTGCCCGTGCGCCTATGACTGTGTGTAAATTAGTGCGCACTGTATTACTGAACTGTACACAATTATTCCTAATTGTACATATGAGATGTCTCTTTTAATCCCCTCCTTTAATATCTCATTAAATAGCATTTTTTCGGAATTACTCTTCATTTAATAAACCTATGCAAGAAATAAGTGAGTAAACAATTACATAGATATGCAACAGAGTGTGGAACATGTAGAGCTAGATCAGTGCTGCACATTTATCTCAAACTCCCCTGACAACTCTTGATTACACAGCAGAAAACTAAAATTAAAAAAATGTAATTAAAAAAAACTATACTGGTAAAGATGCAGCCGATTCAAATACTGAGGGAGAGGTGGGGAATATAAAGAGAGTTCTGTGCAGTCCTGTCATGTGTGAGAATAATTGAATTTTTTTTTTTTTTACCAAAGCTGGGTAAAGAAAGCAGCAAGTTGGTGGAGGAAAAGAGACCCGGGTCTCTCAGCCTGAGAGCTGATCTGAGCGCTGTAATGTTTCCTCTGGTCTACTCTCAGGCGTTAATGGTTGAATGGATAGGATTGGACATGCCTAAAGACTCAACAGCCTCCAGTTTTGCTCCCAGCCAATCTCAACAGCCTGCATCTTAAGCTCAGATAAGCACCGTGGTCACTGCCCCCCTGATAATTTGAACAACTCCCAAGTGTACGACCCTTCTCTCATTTGTAGCTCATTTGTCAGATAGTTATGTGGTTTGCTGAGATGCAGATGAACCGAAAAAGAGCAGAAGACATGGCGACAGTGGAACTACCGCACAGTCGGCTTGAAACTATTTCACATGTGCAGCAATACATTGATACACACATTATTTCAGAGGCCAAATGAGTACAACTTAAAGACAGTTATTGCCAATAATATTGCATTAGTTCAGTCTGACACGAGCGAACAAAGGATGAATGAGCAATATGGTTTCATAAGTCTTTAACAAGAGCTACTTATGACTTGTTACGCCGCATTGCAGCTCAAATGCACTTGTGAAATATCCACCCTTTGGAGCTTTTTAAGACAGGATTCTTTTTTCTTTTTTTTTTTCCTGCCATTGCTTTGTCATCTTAATTTCAGTGCAGCAATATCCATAATTCAGAGTGAATTTTCCTGGCCTCCTTGTCTTTCCCATGTGGGGGAAAAAAAAAAAAAAAAGTTTTAAGATGGATTCCCCCTAAGTTTCATGAAAAAGTGTCAGATTCTCAGGCGAACAATGAGAACACTATTACAAGACTTGGCACAGAAAAGCCTCAAAGGCCTTGGCACAAAAGCCTGTACAAATTGAGAAGATAGAAGTGCAAACTCATTAGCTTACCAGGTTTCCAATCACAGCATTTTTTTATATGCTGGATGTCTCAGTCTGCAGAGCTCTCATCTGATGAGAGCCACTTTGCATGACTTCAAAGGATACAGCTCTGCCTCAGAACTTTAGGCTGGTGTTTCAGTATGGATATATTCTTGTCAGAAGGTACAATGCAAGGTACATTTCAACTCTGAAAGCTGATGTTTTTCTTTGCAGATTTGTGCCAAAACAGCTGTAGTTCACCATGCCAAAACCGCACTCCAGCTCCCATTATGGGGAAGCACAGATGCTGCATTGTGATATACGACACATGTTCATATGTCTTTGTGGGGTGTTTTTTTTTTTTTCTTTTGCCACAGTGTGTCAAACTTACTTTGCCATGCTGTCTTGAAGCACTTTTGGAAGAGTGTCTCCATCTGCATCTGTCTGATATTTCCCAAATGGCATCCAGTACAGAGCAGAAACAATGCTTGATGTTGTGTTTACTGCACAGAGGCAATTGGAATCTCAGACAAATCAGCCAGTTTGATCTCGCTGCGGCGTGCACTTTAGTGTGTGGAGAATTTGAAAAGGCCAAATCAGAAATAGCAAGGTGCTTCAGCCTTGCTTTATACTTGAATTCACAATACGCATAACATCACATGCCAGCACTGAACACAACAAAGCAACGGTGAAGGATACAAAAGCTCTTGTAAAAAATGCTCTTTGTGATGCAAATGAAGCCCTTGTAGACACTTTTGACTTATCCCGTCTGAGCACATTTGATATTTGCTCTGGTCCTTGTTTGCTTTCTAGACCTGATGTATCCCGTCTTTAATCTGCAGTTTGAATACTGTGATTGCACTCAATCCCGGCTTCATTTACGTAAGTGACTGGATTCACTGCAGCGATATGCACATACATCCATGCAGCCCGACCATCAACATGCTCCACTTTTAATCGTCCCCGTGGGCACACCATATGGGCGATTTTGAAAGATATACTGCTGTCATTCGTGATTCTGTCACTTTTTTTTTTTTTTTTAAAGATGTGCCGCCTTGCATGATGATGGTGTAGGTAAGATATTGCCCTATTATCCCATTAAGGTCCGTACCTCAGAATCTGCAGCGTTCGTTCTCAGACAGCTTGTCTCCTGCACCATTTTCATCCTGCTCTGAGGGACGCTCCTCCATGAAGCTGCACTACCATCTGCTGGGCAGGAAGTAGGCTGAGTCAGACGCAGCAAATGCTCCCTCTCTCTCCCTCCCTCCCTCTCTCTCTCTCTCTAACAGATTGATTTCTCTGTCTGTCACTGATGACATTGTACGACTACTGTGTTTAAATGAGTGGTGGTCTGATAAGAGACTAGAAATGAATCAAATCGCCCTGGACTTAAAATCTTACAATTCATTGACAAAAATATATTGAAGTGCCGTAGCTATTACAAAAGCTCCATTGATATGGCTCGAAACCGACAATGACCTGTGACGGCTCCCATTCATGATCAGGCTGTTGTCTGGCAGGATCCGAGCGGGGAGAGTTTGACTCCGTGTGCAGTGGAGACAGTCAATAGCCACAGCTGTTTGACTCTTCTAAAAGGCAGCATAGCACATTATGTAATGCAATTATGCATCAAAATTAATAGCAGGCAATTGTGCAGGCAACCGGCCAGCTGTGATGGGTTTATATAACTGCCAAAAACTGACAAATAGAAAGAATGTTGTCAACCTTTTCCTGTAAGGAGCAGATTCGCAGAGACGGACACACGAGGCACAGAGGAACCATAAGTCTTCCCTGCGTCCGTGTGGTCAGCCGTGGGACAGTTTAACAAATTGCTATGACATAATATAATGTAATATTGCTTCCAGTATGTCACATTGTTAATCTGTATAGCTTGGCGTACGTTCAGGTGCCGTATATGGAGCTCAATCATTGGCGAAAGTGCTCTCACACAGATTCATTGAATTAAACCTGCATACATAAAGAAGATGGAGAATAGCTCCGAGCACTTTGTATGTACAATTTGCATAATGCCTTTAATTTTAGTACATACCCAACGGATGGTTCAATCAGCAGACTATAGCCAGTGTGTGTAATGTACACAATGGAGAGAGGATCTCTAAAACAAATATATTAACAACAAATGTTACATTAATTAACACAAATTATCAAAAGCTTGTTGGTATTCTTGAGAGATTTGGAAAAGTCATGGTCCTATCGCCAAACATAGAGATTTCACATAAACTCAGTTGAATACAGATCCTCTCCAACGGGAAACGCCGTGCACAGTTAGGGTGTGATCAAAACAAGCTAAAGAGGCTGTTCCTCTGCCTTCCACATTCAGGGCAGGGGCTGTTTTTAATTCATACTGGGTGTTGAGGCAGAACTTGCTGGTCTTACACATGCAGAGACACAGAAGACAGTTCAAGGTGACAACGGAGGCATCCCGACACATCCAGCGACAGCTGCGCTCTCCGGCTCGCTGGAGTGTCATTCACAAGTAAATATTTCACTCTGTGCAGCCGCGGATATACATAACCTGAATCGATTCGTGTATGTCCTGAGTTGATATGTTCCCTGGTTGGTGCTCTGAATAATAATCACACCCCAGATGAAGATGAGCAGTCTCTGCTGCCACCTACAGGCGTTTCTATGCTGCTCTGCTTTGATATGGTAAACTCATCATTCTTGAAAAACATCTGTGTGTGTGTGTGTGTGTGTGTGTGTGTGTGTGTGTGTTATTTTTGTTTTACCCAAAAACCAACCACAAACACCCTGCTCCCCCCCCCCCCCCCCCCCCCCCCCCCCTAACTCTTCAGCAGTGAATATTCTCAATCATTCTTTCCTGCTGGAAAGAAGGAGTCAATCTCAGCTCTGAAGAGTCTCATGGGCACAGTTTTATTCTAACTCGGCTCCAGATGCAGTCTGTATGCACATGCCACGAGGAAATGACTTGCAATCTGAACTGCTGTAAATTCTGCGCTGTACGGTGGTCCGGGCCTCTGCCAAGATTTTATAACTGAGATTGATTGAAATTATATCACACTCGCTGTGACTGACTGACTCCACTCAATGGATCTGTAAAAGGAAAAGCATCATGCAGGAGCTGGAGTCGTAAAGGAGCCATGATAGATAAAGTCGGGTTCACCGGGGTCTGTAAGGACCTCTGCCGGCCGAGGCCAAGAAATCTCACTGCGCTGGCAATTTTGGAAGAGAACATTTTATTTCACTATTTATTTCCCAGAACATAACGCATGGTGAGTCACCTTTATTTTTGTCCTGCTGGCCCTTCAGAGCCTTCAACATCTACCCCAGGTATGCCCCGTCACTTACTGACATGAACCATCGAGCACACGCTTGTGCAAACACAATGTTCTGCTGTGGATCAGTGAGCATGTCTTCTGCAACATTTAGAGGTTAAGGAGGAGATATCATTCAATTTCCATGACTCCGAATTCAAATAAACTGCGTCTGTGGACGGGAGTTGTTTTCTTTAGCGCGCTGTGCAATTTAATGCAGTGTAGTAAAAGGGTATTTGTTAAATGGATTGGAAAACCGATTCCTCAGAGGCGAAACACTGGACCCTTATTAGCAACAAACAGCCAGCCCTTCTAATTCAGAAAAAAAAGGTAACCCCACTGAGAGGAGGCTTTACACGGCGCTGCTCATTAAAGTGCTGTTAACTGGAAGAGCTTTCAAAACTTTTTCACCGAGGGGAGCCAATCAGGGCCAAATCCAACTGTGATGTGTTTACAGGGATAAGCCGGAGCGAGGCTGGATTACTGACCGGTCAGCTCAGACCAATGCCCAGTGGGCCCGGGGTTTCAGAAGCACATGTCATTTTTGTCTGCTTAATTTGGCTTGATTACAAATTTCTGTAAAGTTTTCTGATCCTCATTTTGATTCAAAACTTAAGATTTAAGAAGGGACTTTGTAATGGAAATGTTATGTATTTGATGCATGTGATGGTTATCAACTTTAAGTAGACTTCCTTAGCAGACGGCCCCCTGGACTCCTGACACCAAGCAAACCCAGATGGGGGTTCTTTCCTCTTTTGTCCTGTTGCATGTTGAGCAGATGTGTCTCCCCCTGACCGGGCGTAATCTCCAAATGGTATCTGTGGTCTCTGTGCTGTTCTTCTCTGATGCATCGGCAGCCACAGGGGGTTTGAAGTGGGTTGGGTGGTTGGAGTTTGTTCCTTTGTCACTTCATATGTTAAATATGTGTCCCTTCTTGACTGAAGGCAGCCTCGAAGACATGTTAATGGCATTAACATGTCTGCACCTGGCCGCAGGGGTTCAGGGCGGCAGGACAGGGTACAGACACAAGTCTGTGTCTCAGAACTTCAGAGCTCACACTGACTGAGCAGTCGTGACTTCTCTCCTGTTGCAACTGGAATTAAAGGAATCAATAAAGAACTCATCATTGGTGCATTTATTAATAGAATTTCCACAACAGACTTCTTTTAGTAGTCGCAAACTTGGAAGCTGCAGGTCTCTGAGCTACTCGGGGTTTTCTTTTGTCACAGGCTCAGTGTGAACGTAGCGCCACGTTTTACCCTGTAGATTACCTTTTAAATGTAAATGCTTTTTTTTAATGTCAAGACAGTTAATCCAAATATGAAATCTGTCTGTTGTCCATGCTTGTAAATTTCCTGCAAAATGTAAATGTTCATTCAAAGTAAAAGCAAACTAAATGAGTTGTAGATTCTAGCACATAAGAATAACCCACAAATTTCCAGATTATTATTCATGAATATTAATATAGAAACCTAAAGATTTTAGAGTTGTAAACCAACTTCGTTAGACTGAAAAAGCTTCATTTTTTTTAAATCACACGTTTGAGGGTAGTGTTGGTAGAAAATTAATTATCCAGATTAACATCTGGAAATGAAACCAAAGTTGCTGCCAAAACTGTTGAAAGTATATAAGCTTCCTATAGTACCTTAAAATGTACCGTAATGCATTTTTCTAAAGGTAACAGCATAGGTTTCCTGTTTCACAGATCAAAAGATTTTGCTGATTTTATTGCTGTTCAGACCTCCTGCATCAAACTTAAACCAAGACACAAATTACTTGAAACATTTTTGGTGTGTTTTGGTAAAAAGTGGCATCATCTGTTACTTTAGTAACAAAGTCAGCAGAACCAGTGCTGTACATAGTAAAGGTTTTATGTTATTAAAATGTTTAATTTTTTTATGTTTATTCTCACCTTAATTTAATCAGATCAGTCCCGTTGAGACACAAGGACCTTTTTCAAAAGAAGCCTGGAATATATATCATGATTTTTTTTTTCTCCCTTGACTTCATTTTTGTGCATTTCTAAAAAAATTCCTATCTTCTTTTCTGGAGAGAAATAAATAACATACTCTTGTGTATTACATGTCAGAATTTGGCAGACCATAAATTAAAAGGTTCTGATACAAACTGAGCTTCCTCTTAGGCTTTTGAAACGATCGACTGTTTTTCCCACTCAGGCATGAGTAAAGATTGATCTCTTCCTTCTGTAGTTCATGTTCCTCCATCTCATCTCACCCTCACCCCTGTGTTCACTGCTGTTCGAGATGTTCTCTTTCACTTCATCCATTTCCAACATCCTCTGGCCAATAAATCCACTATTCCTGCCTGGGGGTGCTGCTCACAGCTCAACCTCTAGGTGGCGTCTTCACACTCATTTTATTTTACAGAGCATTTAATAACACCAACTTCCTTCTTCCTCCCTCTTGAAGACTTAAAAAAGAGAATCCACATTGCTCCTGTCTGTGTGGAGTTTGCACATTCTTAGCGTGCTTGTGTTTTCCTCCCAGTCCTAAAATATGCAGGTCATTTATTCAGACCTGTAGAGTTCATGATGCATCAGTCAGAGCAGCGGCCTCCAGCCAGATTTAGATTTGCTGCTTCAGGGCAGAAACGTTCTAAAACAAAGTTTTTTTCTTATTGAAATGATAAAACGAACTGAAGACAATACAAAAATCTTTATTTCGACAAAAAGAGGTTTTGCCACCCCAGGTTCTGCAGTAGAGGTTCAGACCACTCCCCACACATTCTCCAAATATTCATCCCTGCTTTTCAAAAGGCAATTCACTGTTCTGAGCTTACAATACTGTTTTTCCACTCAGAACTGAGTGTCTTTTATATTTTTGTATATTACAAAACATATAAAACTATGATTGCTTTGAAAGAGAATTATTGTAGTCAACGTGCATTTGACAACAAAAAGAATATATATATAAAAAATAAAAAAGAACTGAGTGTCTTATTGTCCCTCCTGAGAACAAAGAACGAGGTAAAACGTTTCTGAAAAGCAGTGTGTGGTTTGACTGATTCCTGTAAGTTCGTCCTTCTGTGTTCAAATCCCTGAGGTCATGGCTCTCTTCCTCGGTCTTCCTCCATCTTCCTCGAGGTTTTCCGGAGCCCTCACCACTGCTCTGGCTGCTGCACTTCTTTTGCTTCGGTCCTCTTTCTCCTTGTGAGTTATGGGTTGAAATCAGAGTCACTGTCATATTTAGCTCTTTTCGGAAGGCCTCTGTTTCTTCACCTCTTCCTCTTCATCCTCTTCTGCTGATTCAAAGGATAAATCACCATCATCCTCACTTTCCTCGTCACTGGAGGTGGATTTCTTCGGCCTCCTTCTCTTTGACCTTGCCGTGTTTGAAAGGTTCTTTTCTTCTGCGGTTTTCTTCGGCCTTCCTACGGGCCGACCTGAACGCCTCCATTTCAGGCCGTTTTTTGCTTTCTTTTTCGGCTCCTCTTCAACACCGTCAAACTCGACGTCTGGGCCCGTCTCGTCTTGAGCACCGCCGTTGGACGCGTGGCACTGCTGGACGTGACTCTTCAAGCTGACGTTGTGATTGAAGGCCCTGTCACAGTGCGAGCAGGCGTACGGCCGCTCCCCTGTGTGCAGGCGCATGTGGGATTTCAGGTGGGATGACTGCTTGAAGCTACGATCGCAAACTGAACACTTGTGTGGTTTCAGCCCCGTGTGCACGAAGGAGTGTCTCTCTAGATCCCCCCAACTTGTGAAAACCATCCCACAAACTCCACATTTGTGCTCCCTGAGGCCTCGGTGAGTCAGCAGATGACTGCGTCGTTGTTTATATGAGGTGAATGTCTGCGCGCAGTCGCTGCAGCTGTAGGGATCGTTTTTCATTTTGTGGGCGTCCTCGTGCTTCTGTTTGTCCACTCTGGTTTTGAAAGGGAGGTAGCAGTACTTGCAGAGATGCTGGTAGGTTTCTTGGTGGATCCGGGAGTGGATTTTCAAGGACAGCTCCGTCACGCATCTCTTGCCACAGACATTGCAGGCAAAGGGCCTCTCTTTGTGCGCACAGACATGATGCTTTCTTTTGTTGAAGAACTTTCCACACTCTGCACAGAGCTCACGGACGACACCGCCCCCCAACTTGTTCTCGTCAGTGGATTCCTCAGCTTCCTCGTTCTCGGACTCCAGCTCGAGCTCCTCGGCCAGCAAGACCTCCCCCGTTAGATTCCACTCCTCGTCTTTACTCGATTCATCTTCTTCTTCCGCTTCCTCCACATTTTCCGAGGCGTCACTCTCTTCATCGCTGAAAACGACAATCTCAGAAACAACTGCACTGTTGAACGATGGCGCCGCGGCCTGTGAAAGACACGACAAAAGAAAAAAAACAAACCTGAATCACTTTTCTGCAACTCCAAGCTCATTCAGCTTCGTCTCTTTCACGCCTCACACCATGAATAACTCGTGATGAACAGCCATAGACAACGTATCTGATCAACAATCAAAGTTTTCACCTGATCCAACCACAGAGGTAACTCAACTACACTTCTGAAGCCAAGAACAGGAAATTACTAAATAAAGGGAAAATCCATACAAGAAACAAAACAGAAAGACCGATGAAACTGGAATAATTGAACTATTGAACACAACATCCTCTGTGTTTATATGTATATGTCAGACCCAATGCATCATTTAAGTTGCAATTAAATTTGTGTCCAATCACAGATCAATAAAGCCTTTTCTAAAGCTCATTTCACACCGCACGACTTTCAGATCCAATGTGGAAACAAAGCGGAGCCGAGCAATTCACAAATTCATGCGTTCACATTGTGGAGCTTTTTTTTCCATCAATACATGATGTATTTTGAACTAGTAGGGCTGCCATAGTGCACACAGACACAAGGCATTGTGGGTATTGTCGCTGATGGTCAGTCAGCAGACAGCTGATTCCTCATCTAAGTTTGATTAATAAATAGTGAAAACAAGTACCCGAGTCAAAACCAGCATGTTTGGAAGAAGTGAAGACAGAATACTTGATAGTGATGTGTAGAACATGTTCTGACTGCAGTCTGTGTGCTGACCATTTGGATCAGGGACTCCAGGCTGTGTTCTAGTTGTAAAAGTATAGTTCTTAGCAGTCTTGCTCCACTTTCTTGAGTGTTCAGAAAATAGACTGGCTGCGTGTCCGCTGTGACGGCAGTGCAACATTCATTCATGTCAGAGGGCTGCAAAATGGGTCTCGGTTTGTGCTGGTATGTTTGGAGTTTATATTTGCCCCTGTGCATGCTCCAAGTCCCCCCATAATTCAAATACATGCAAGTTTGGAATTTCACGACCCTGAATATAATAACAGAAACTGGCTGCCCATGAGCAAAAGATTAAAACTCGTCTCTATCCAGTGAGGCCCACAAGTGAATTTCCAAAATTCACTTGATAAAAAAAATTGGGAAAGTTTATTTTAGCCATGTTTGAATCAGAAATCAATAATTACTCTCAAGTAAATAAACAACATAAAGTAAGTAAAGTATAAAAAGGCGATATGATGAATCAATAAAACCTTTTTTCAAACAGTTATTAGCTGTGATCTGAACAACGATCAAGTTTCCTGTCTGGGCACTAACTCGTCATTCATTGAGAGTAACTGTGATTCTGCTTCTCTGGCTTCCTGTTCAGGATTTTTTTTTTTTTTTTTTTTTTTTTTTTTTTGATTTATATGATTGGCTCCAGCCTTGTTTGATCTTTAGTTGGATGAAGCTTTCTATAAGATTTCTATAAAGACAGGCGCAGTGAGTTACCTGTGGACTCTCTGATGTCTCCTCTACAGCGTCTCCATCCTCTGCTGCTGGGATATGGGCACCGGCCATGTTTTTCCACTGGTTGGTGTAGTCGCACTTCAGACACCGTTGGTTCAAGATGAGGAACGCGTCATAGGTGACCTTCTCCATCTGTAACTTGCTCTGACAGGAGGGGCAATTGCGTCCAAGCAGCTGGAAGAGGCACTTCTCATTCACCACAAACTTTCCCTTCATTTGCAGAAGTACAGCACTGAAACAAGAGAAAGCATTCAAATAGAACCTCATGTTAAATAATAAACTTTAGTTTACATTCAATATAAATGACTAACTTATTAAAGTAACTCATCACTCAGGCCTGTCGTATTATTGTTCGCGTTAACAAGTTTGTGTTGTACCTGGACTCTCCTAGACCGGGGACATCACAATACATCTTAACAGTCAGACCTGGTTCTCCTCTTTCTGTAAACTTCATGATAAAATCTGTGTGTTACTTACATTTTCTGGTTCACGCCTGTTGTCAGCTCTTTCTGTTGTGTCTGAGCAAGAGCGGAGGACGAAGCATCTGAAACATCAGTTCAACATGACACTTCAGACATCGACCAGCACAGACTTTGAGCAGCAACACACACAATACTTCCCGATACACATATATAGATATAGACCTGTTAGAATTGTTAGAATCCTAAAAGAATCCTAAAAAGCTTTTCGTTTCCAGAGTATGTAAACTGTCTTGCCTGGTGAGAGATCCTCTGATGCTCCAGAGCAGGGAATGCTGTTTTCATGTAGTTCTGAGTCATTAAATAAAGTCTCATCAAAATCTGAGTTTTCACTGAGCTCCTACAGAACGAAGGAAAGAGAAAGTTTAACACCAACAGGTGGCATCCTAATAATAATAATAATAATAAAAAAAAGAGATTTACATCCTCAATCGGGATGGCACTTCTCTTCAGGTTCTGACGCTTTGGTTCCTGGCCCTTGTTCATTGGCTTCGTGTGAATGAAGTCCTCAGGAGCGAAGTGAGCACTGCAGACTCGGTGACTGGCCCGCTTCAAATCCTCTATTTCAGTATTCGGATCCATTTTCAGTGCAACGAGCCACACTTTTAGTAATCCCGGATATTCCAGAGGAAGCCTGTGGAAGCTAAACTTTGAAGAACTTCTCTATTTATTCGGACAGAGTGGGAATACGCACCGCCGGACCATGTTTGCAGCCGAGTGTGAAACAGCATGGATGAAATCAACAGCACCTTTGTGTCGCATGGCAATGACGTCATCGACAGTAAACAAGAAGAAAAACAGACGCTAGGGGGCGTCACAACACAATAGAAGAAATAACATACAGTAACAGAAAAGATAAGTAAAAAAAAAGCTGAAGGCGGGAGCATACATATCAAATGAGTAAATTTCTGGAGATCTGACTACTGATGATCTGAGCATTTTTCCAGGCCTTAAGCGTCTTCAGGGAGCTAGAATATAATTTGAAATCATTCCGAAAATATAAGAAAGCGGGGGTACTTCCTCTACATTTGCAGCAATGAATATGATATTTAGCTAGAAGAAGAATGATGCTTACAATACTAGATGATGAAGAGTCCAAGCTGTCCATGTACAACAGAACATTTGATACAGTAAATGAAGGGATATCAAGTTTCAGGTTAATCCAATTACAAATGTCCTTCCAAAAGTCTCTTGAATAGTGACACAATCAAAAAACAAATGGCATATGGTTTCAATCTCCTGGTCACAAAAGGCACATGGGTCAACATTAAATTTAAACCTTCTTTCAAGAAGTTGTCCAACAGGATAGATACTATTTATCATTTTCAAGTGAGTCTCCTTCACTTTTGGAGAGATTGGCCATCTAATAAATTTGGAGTGAGCTTTAATTCGTAATGTCGTGATCAGTGAACACAGCTGAACTGTTGTCCATGCCTGAGGAAACACTGGACAGTTTTGACCTGGTTGATGCGAGGACTCTTGGTCGAGTTTTCTCCCAAGTAAAATCTACAACCTGCCTTTTAGATCCCATCCCCACACCACTTTTTAAATCACTTCATGGATTCCTTGAGGAACAGATTTTAAATATCATGAACTGCTCTCTTCAGACGAGTGTCTTCCCCACTGCCTTTAAAACGGCGGTGGTGAAGCCCCTTCTGAAGAAGAGCAATTTAAACCACAATGTTCTTAATAACTACAGACCAGTATCCAACTTACCATTTTTAAGTCAAGTTTTAGAAAGACTGGTTTTTAACCAAGTCAATGACTTTTTAATGATCAATAACATTTTAGAAAGACATCAGTCTGGTTTTAGAGTGAACCACAGTACTGAGACGGCCCTTTTAAAGATTTTAAATGATATCAGGTGGAATTTAGATTATAAAAAACTCACAGTGTTGGTTCTACTGGACCTGAGTGGCGCCTTCGACACAGTAGACCACCACATTTTAATAAATAGATTGAGCCACCTGGTGGGCCTCTCTGGTACTGTTCTTAACTGGTAAAGTTCTTATCTCACAGATTGATATTTTGATGTCAGTATGGATACTTGTTCCTCAGGAACCCATGAAATTAGGTGTGGGGGTCCCTAAGGTTCAATTTTAGGTCCCATACTTTTTAATCTCTACATGCTTCCACTTGGGGACGACATCAGGAGACTCGGCATCAGCTTCCATTGTTATGCTGACTATACTCAGCTGTACATCGCCATGTCTCCTGAGGACTCAGGGCCAATAGAAACCCTTTTTGACTGTATTTCAGATATCAATCAATCAATTTATTTTTGTATAGCCCAGTATCAAAACAACAGTTGCCACAGAGGGCTTCAAGATGTCACATTGATTGGTAAAAATTTCAAAGATTGATAATGACTTTGATAATAACAATGAATCACAGTGTAGTGTCTATATAAACAGTCCACAGACAGAACAGAGTGAGAACGCTGACATCAGACCAACAAACATAGTGGCATGAACGGTCCACAATAGCTCGTCAATGACTGAACTAAGTAATGTTATAATGTTAAAACAACAGATATCAAGACATGGATGGCAGTGAATTTCCTACAGCTCAACCAGGACAAGACTGAGGTTTTAGTTATCGGTCCCAAAGGTCAGAGAGAGAAAATTTTACCAAAATTATCAGATTTTAAACCAGCACTATCAGTTAAGAACCTGGGCGTGATTTTTGACTCTGAGCTAAATTTTATTCCACCCATTAAAAACATAACTAAGATTGGATTTTATCATCTTAAGAATATAGCCAAGAGTCCGCCCGTTTCTCTCTCAGGCCAGTACAGAGGTGCTAATGCATGCTTTTATCTCCTGTAGATTAGATTATTGTAATGCCTTGCTCTCTGGTCTTCCCAAAAAGAACATTTCAAACCTACAACTATTACAAAACTCAGCCGCACGAGTGCTGACCAGGGACCAGGGGGCGGGCCCACAAGACACCGGATTTACAGTCGCTGCATTGGCTCCCTGTCCGCTTCAGGATCGATTTTAAAGTTGTCTTATTAGTTTTTAAATGTCTTAATGGCCTTGCGCCTTCTTATTTAGCTGATCTGTTTTTACCCTATCGACCCTCGCGGGCCCTGAGGTCCTCTGGCAGTGTGTTCCAAAAGCCAGAACCAAGACGCATGGCGAGGCGGCTTTTAGCCACTACGGCCCCGCCTGTGGAACAGTCACAACAAAGTAATTTTACTTTTACTGTACTTTTTTGAGCAAAATTTTACTTGAGTAGATTTTCAGGAGCGTCCCAACCCCGCGATACAAGAGCATCCCATGGTCTCCACGGCTCTCTGTCACTGTCAGCTGTCACTAACATCTGTGCTAAATGTGAAGAGGTCCTGGCCTGTCTTTGGCTGAATCTGGCTTTAAAAATCGTATAGCCCTGCTGCTGATAAAAAACAAACAAAAAAAAAAAAAAAACAAAAAAAAAAACAGCCGACTTTCCCACTTTGAAGATATTTGGAAGCTTCTGTGCTCTTGTAGTTCCTCATGGCTGAACCATCCACATCGAGCGATAGCACAAAGTAATTAAAAATATCACCATACATGACTGCAGACCACTTCCGCATGTCATGGTCCCACTCTATTAAAAGCCTCGGATGAAGCAGAGTTGCTCCATTACAGCTTTTAAGACAGATTTTAGTTTCTCCACCCTCAATTTTCTCGTTTGTTTACACCGCAGTTGTCGCTAACCGGAAGTGCAAACACAAAGCGGAAGTCCCGCCCCTAGAGAAATGGGCGGGCCTGAATAAGGTGCCCGAAAGAAAAAGGTCCATAAAGTCCACAAAACGTGCCTATTTTCCTTCATACTGCTCTTCCGCTGTAATCCAAGTGTCCTGAGCGGGTAACGTCCATAATTAATTCAAAACGAGGTCATTTAGTACATTTTTAGTACATTTTTCGAGCGTAAACAGTGCGATATCGTACTTCCGCAGTGCACGTCTGCGCGCGCACCCTGAACTATGGAAGCCGCGGCAGACCAAGCCAGATGAAAGGCAGGTTTTGGAGTTTATACAAGCAATAATAAAATTGGCAAAAGTGTGCGTGTTTCTGATCATATATCAGTGTTTACTGCCGAGCTGTTAGCCATTAGGTGTGCCTTGGAAGGGATTGAAAGGAACAATTCAGAAGCGTCTTATATATATTCAGATTCTCTGTCTGCCTTACAGGCAATCTCTGCTGGTCCAGTTGGGGCTCGGGTAGATGTCATTTTGGAAATCTTGAGCTGCCTTCAGAGAATAGAGTCCATGAACTGTAGTGTCATATTTTGCTGGATCCCATCTCATTCAGGGATAGAGGGAAATGAAGCAGCTGACTCTCTTGCTAAGCAGTCACTTCTATGTATGGAAATTGAGTACGACCTCTGTTTGGGGAAGATGGAGTGTTCTAGTATAATCAAAAGTGCTGTGCAGAAACAGTGGCAAAGGGAGTGGGAAACAGAGACCAGGGGAAGGCATTATTTCAAGTGTCAACCCACAGTGCGGGAGTCTGGGCTTGCTTCATTTTCCTCTAGAATTAATCAAGTAAAAATAACCAAATTAAGACTGGGGCATTGTGGTCTTGCAGCCTGTTTAAAAGTACTGGGAAAGCACCCGGATGGGAAATGTCAATGTGGGAAATTAGAGACTGTTGCACATGTGATTTTATCTTGTGATCGGTACTCTGCAGAAAGAGCAGCTTTGTATAAAGACCTTTCAAAGCTTAAAATGACTGTATTTTCAATCAACTCAATCTTTGCCTTTGGAATAAACTCGCGAGACATAGAAAAGGCTATTGTAAGATTCCTTCTTTCCACCAACCTTTACCCGAGAATATAAAGACTTGCGAGTAATTCTCTGAACAGCGGAGGGCAGCATTACACTGTGTATGTGTACAGCCTGCCGGAAAGGAAAAGAAGAAGAAGAAGAAGACCAAGCCAGACGCTTGCGCGCTTTCAGGGACTACTGTGCAATTTAGCAAGCGTAGAAGAAGTTGCTCTGTTTACACTCTGCTGTGAGCCTGACGAGGAGGAGGTTAGCGTTTCACAAGTTATAAAAACTTGATAAATCATTAGTCAAATTAAAAACATGGTTCGAGTGTGTGCCTATCCAAGCTGTTTCAATCAAATGAAGCGTCGGTGCCTGAGGAGATCCCGTTATGTGACTTTCCACAAGTTACCTGTCCAGGACCCTGTAAGGCTAAAACTGTGGCTAGGAGCTCTTGGCAAGGATGTCGGTACCGCCAACGTGGATTCGCTCAGGGTCTGCAGTGAACACTTTTCAAAGGATGATTTCAAAATGTGTAAAGGAAGACCTTTATTAAAGACAACAGCTGTGCCGACAGTGTTACAGGTAAGAACAGAGACGTACTTTATCGATCATTTATTTAGCCTACATGTTATAAATAACTTTTTTTGAAAACGTGATCATGTTAAAAGATATTTAATGTCAAAAATACATTGATTGTGACAGTAGTCCGTGAATTTTTACATAATTTTGCCCTGTTATCCCAGTCATTTCACTTTAATTGTGTTGTTATCTTCAGTATTTTTTCTTCAAAGCTGTACCACAATCTAACTACTTACTAACACCCCCTCCACAGTTCATAGTGACATCATTTTAATTTCATTTGACATTCATAAATGCATCAGTTAACCAATTAATTCTCAGGAATTTAGTGAGACAGGGTGAGTGAGCTGTACTGCAGCTGCTCATGTCAGTGATTGTTTGCAAGTTGTCAGAGTTTAAATAAGAAAAAACATCCAGGTGATAATAACAACACTACTTTTTTAGGACATTTCACACCATCCTGTTGCTGCATTGACTGACATAGACAACACAGAGCCTTCATACGATGATGCACCGTGCATTCCAGTGATAAGCAGCTGGCCTTGCACCTACCAATAGTAGCTGTGGCCTGACTTCAGGCGCAAGGCGCCACTCTGCCTGTGGAGGAACCCACAGTCCACGCAGCTTTTTACATCAGGGCATTTTACCTCCAGCAGCCCAAACGGTGGTGCCTCAGCTGGATCATAAATGACACCATCGGGAGAGCATCCAAGCCAGGGAGCATCAGGATGGATGACAAATCCTGATGCCCAGTAGCTGACATTTTTAATTCGAGCTTATTGCTGAATAGCTACCGGCTCCAGTGCAAGCCCCCTCTTCATTAAGGCAGTCTGCACCTCACCTTTGCGAATGCGCTCTGCAAGGTTCTCTGCAGAGCTGTGACCCTGGACATGGCAAACCTCACGGAACCTGGAGGAAGTGAGCCTGATCTTCCTCAGGCTGTGCCACTCTGCGCTGCCACTCTATTCCCTTGTGGCTACCTCAATAGATGTTGCCATGTCCAAGGTGATGTTGAGTGACATTACATTTAGGTGTTGTTGTTGAGTGCACACAAAGGAACAGGTGCTTGGGTGGAGGGGGTGCATCTGGGTGGTGGATGATTACCATTGACCTATTTACTCATTGGCTGACATGTCAAGTTCCTGTTTAGCTCTGTGATGTGATGTTCTCATCTGTTTGTGTGGACTGTCTTTCTTTCCCTTCTTCCAGCTCAGTCCTGGTGCCATCCTATCACTGAACATTAAATCTGAGGAAGAGGAACCGTGGAGCCCCGAACATGTGGTGAGTCTGCTGTGACCCTCCTCCATCCAAATGAAAATTACAGTCTGGTCAAGACGACACGGTTGTAGAAACCAGTGTTGGAGACCAAAACGTTCTGAAACTGGGAGCTTTATATGTTTATTTGCACTCTGAAAAGTGGCATTTTTGAATGGGTTCAAATGAGATCCGGGCTCTTTTTGAAACCAACATCTTTGCCCTCTGCTGGAATTTACCCAGAATTATAGCTTTTCTGCACTTCCACTTTATCTTCCTGTTTTAGCAGCGGAGACTGGCGCTTGCTCCATCCTGTCTGTAAACGCAGCACTGACCACTGAATCAGAGGCCCGTGAGATTCAGAAGGATTTTACCATATCTGTTCTCATCTGTTTGTGCGGACTGTCTTTCTTTCCCTTCTTCCAGTTCAGTTCTGGTGCCATCATATCATTAAAGATTAAATCTGAGGAAGAGGAACCTACGAGGAGCCCCAAACATGTGAGTCTGCTGCAACCCTCCTCCATCCTGTTCGTGAATGCACCACTGCATCAGATGCCTGGCAAATTCAGGAAAACCCACATGTGCAACTAACTCTATTCATCATTTCACCCCATCTCGTGATTTAAATCCTGTTTTCTAATGTAGTTTTAAATGCAGTTGAAGTGATCCCACTTAAGAACCAATGGTTTGAGGTAGACCAACAAAAACTTGTTCTTAATTGGATCACATTTTCTATGTTATTCTTAGATTGGAAAAGCTTCATTCACCTAAAAATGGACTGACTTTGAAAGCACTTTAAGATGGCATTGACATGCTGTCATCTGTTGGTGTTAAACTTTCTCTTTCCTTCGTTCTGTAGGAGCTCAGTGAAACCTCAGATGTTCATGAGACTTTATTTAATGGCTCAGAACTACATGAAAACAGCATTCCCTGCTCTGGAGCATCAGAGGATCTCTCACCAGGCAAGACAGTTTACATACTCTGGAAACGAAAAGCTTTTTAGAACTCTAAGTGGTCTACATGTGTATCGGGAAGTATTGTGTGTGTTGCTGCTCAAAGTCTGTGCTGGTCGATGTCTGAAGTGTCATGTTGAACTGATGTTTCAGATGCTTCGTCCTC
Organism: Salarias fasciatus; assembly: GCF_902148845.1. NCBI lineage: Eukaryota > Metazoa > Chordata > Actinopteri > Blenniiformes > Blenniidae > Salarias > Salarias fasciatus. The sequence continues at coordinate 8,932,620 of NC_043746.1, read as the reverse complement.
CGCTCTTGCTCAGACACAACAGAAAGAGCTGACAACAGACGTGAACCAGAAAATGTAAGTAACACACAGTTTGTATCATGAAGTTTACAGAAAGAGGAGAACCAGGTCTGACTGTTAAGATGTATTGTGATGTCCCCGGTCTCGGAAAGCCCAGATACAACACAAACTGGTTGACAAATCTGTTTAAAGGTGCCTTAATGTCTACATTATAGAATGGGGGACCTTCAGCTGAACTTAATGAGTGAATCAATCATCAGACTCACACACGGAGCTCACAGTTCAGCTAATGTATTACGACAATACAGATAAGCGAACAATAATACGACAGGCCTGAGTGATGAGTTACTTTTCTAAGTTAGTCATTTATATTGAATGTAAACTAAAGTTTATTATTTAAAATGAGGTTCTATTTGAATGCTTTCTCTTGTTTCAGTGCTGTACTTCTGCAAATGAAGGGAAAGTTTGTGGTGAATGAGAAGTGCCTCTTCCAGCTGCTTGGACGCAATTGCCCCTCCTGTCAGAGCAAGTTACAGATGGAGAAGGTCACCTATGAAGCGTTCCTCATCTTGAACCAACGGTGTCTGAAGTGCGACTACACCAACCAGTGGAAAAACATGGCCGGTGCCCATATCCCAGCAGCAGAGGATGGAGACGCTGTAGAGGAGACATCAGAGAGTCAACAGGTAACTCACTGCGCCTGTCTTTATAGAAATCTTATAGAAAGCTTCATCCAACTAATGATCAAACAAGGCTGGAGCCAATCACATAAATCAAAAAAAAAAAAAAAATCCTGAACAGGAAGCCAGAGAAGCAGAATCACAGTTACTCTCAATGAATGACGAGTTAGTGCCCAGACAGGAAACTTGATCGTTGTTCAGATCACAGCTAATAACTGTGTTTGAAAAATGATTTTATTGATTCATCATATTGCCTTTTTATACTTTATTTACTTTCAGTTGTTTCATTGCTTCAGAGTAATTATTGATTTCTGATTCAAACAAATAAACTAAAATAAACTTTCCCAATTTTTTTTATCAAGTGAATTTTGGAAATTCACTTGTGGGCCTCACTGGATAGAGACAAGTTTTAATCTTTTGCTCATGGGCAGCCAGTTTCCGTTATTATATTCAGGGTCGTCAAATTCCAAACTTGCATGTATTTGAATTATGGGGGGACTTGGAGCATGCACAGGGGCAAATATAAACATGAATAAACATGAATTTGTGAATTGCTCGGCTCCGCTTTGTTTCCACATTGAATCTGAAAGTCTTGCGGTGTGAAATGAGCTTTAGAAAAGGCTTCATTGATCTGTGATTGGACACAAATTTTATTGCAACTTAAATGATGCATTGGTCTGATATATACACATATAAACACAGAGGATGTTGTGTTCAATAGTTCAATGATTCCAGTTTCATCGGTTTTTCTGTTTTGTTTCTTGTATGGATTTTCCCTTTATTTAGTAATTTCCTGTTCTTGGCTTCAGAAGTGTAGTTGAGTTACCTCTGTGGTTGGATCAGGTGAAAACTTTGATTGTTGATCAGATACGTTGTCTATGGCTGTTCATTACGAGTTATTCATGGTGTGAGGCGTGAAAGAGGCGAAGCTGAATGAGCTTGGAGTTGCAGAAAAGTGATTCAGGTTTGTTTTTTTCCTTTTGTCGTGTCTTTCACAGGCCGCGGCGCCATCGTTCAACAGTGCAGTTGTTTCTGAGATTGTCGTTTTCAGCGATGAAGAGAGTGACGCCTCGGAAAATGTGGAGGAAGCGGAAGAAGAAGATGAATCGAGTAAAGACGAGGAGTGGAATCTAACGGGGGAGGTCTTGCTGGCCGAGGAGCTCGAGCTGGAGTCCGAGAATGAGGAAGCTGAGGAGGAATCCACTGACGAGAACAAGTTGGGGGGCGGTGTCGTCCGTGAGCTCTGTGCAGAGTGTGGAAAGTTCTTCGACAAAAGAAAGCATCATGTCTGTGCGCACAAAGGGAGGCCCTTTGCCTGCAATGTCTGTGGCAAGAGATGCGTGTCGGAGCTGTCCTTGAAAATCCACTCCCGGATCCACCAAGAAAACTACCAGCATCTCTGCAAGTACTGCTATCTCCCTTTCAAAACCAGAGTGGACAAACAGAAGCACGAGGACGCCCACAAAATGAAAAACGATCCCTACAGCTGCTCCGACTGCCCGCAGACATTCACCTCATATAAACAACGACGCAGTCATCTGCTGACTCACCGAGGCCTCAGGGAGCGCAAATGTGGAGTTTGTGGGATGGTTTTCACAAGTTGGGAGCATCTGGGGAGGCACTCCTTCGTGCACACGGGGCTGAAACCACACAAGTGTTCAGTTTGCGACCGTAGCTTCAAGCAGTCATCCCACCTGAAATCCCACATGCGCCTGCACACAGGGGAGCGGCCGTACGCCTGCTCGCACTGTGACAGGGCCTTCAATCACAACGTCAGCTTGAAGAGTCACGTCCAGCAGTGCCACGCGTCCAACGGCGGTGCTCAAGACGAGACGGGCCCAGACGTCGAGTTTGACGGTGTTGAAGAGGAGCCGAAAAAGAAAGCAAAAAATGACCTGAAAAGGAGGAGTTCGGGTCGGCCCGTAGGAAGGCCGAAGAAAACCGCAGAAGAAAAGAACCTTTCAAACACGGCAAGGCCAAAGAGAAGGAGGCCGAAGAAATCCACCTCCAGTGACGAGGAAAGTGAGGATGATGGTGATTTATCCTTTGAATCAGCAGAAGAGGATGAAGAGGAAGAGGTGAAGAAGCACAGAGGCCTTCCGAAAAGAGCCAAATATGACAGTGACTCTGATTTCAACCCATAACTCACAAGGAGAAAGAGGACCGAAGCAAAAGAAGTGCAGCAGCCAGAGCAGTGGTGAGGGCTCCGGGAAACCTCGAGGAAGATGGAGGAAGACCGAGGAAGAGAGCCATGACCTCAGGGATTTGAACACAGAAGGACTAACTTACAGGAATCAATCAAACCACACACTGCTTTTCAGAAACGTTTTACCTCGTTCTTTGTTCTCAGGAGGGACAATAAGACACTCAGTTCTTTTTTTTTTATATCTTCTTTTTGTTGCCAAATGCACGTTGAATAGAAGGCAATCATAGTTTTGTATGTTAAAATAAGACACTCAGTTCTGAGTGGGAAAACAGTATTGTAAGCTCAGAAGAGTGAATTGCCTGTTGAAAAGCGGGGATGAATATTTGGAGAATGTGTGTGGAGTGGTCTGAACCTCTACTGCAGAACCACGGGTAGCAAAACCTCTTTTTGTAGAAATAAAGATTTTTGTATTGTATTGCATGCTCTCAAACCTTTCTTCCTTGCTTCCTGGACCGGTGGGTACAGCTTGGCGCGTGCATCGTGGTCTTCTTTAATGAAATCCTTCTTGAAGTGGATGTGCTTTGTTGAGACTGGAGCAAAAAAATGAAGAAAGGAGTTATCAAGAATGCTCAAAACTTTCAAGTATCTGCACAAGTTCTTTTAATTCAGTGGGAGGTTGATCAGACAGGGAGAGAACCTGAATGCTGGCAATCGAAAAAATACAGGGCGCCCCGGGCCTCAGCTATGAAGATCTAACAGCGTCAGAATCTCCAGCAGAAATGGCGCCGATCTCTCCTTTGCTCGGGAAGTTAAACCTTCGTGTTTGCATGATTGATGGTTACATTTTGATAAAACTGACCATCACTGGTTGTTTTTCTCGGAGACCAACAAACAGCAATTGTTTCATGAAGGTCACATGTATTCTGAAGAGAATAATCAGGCCAAAGAAGTCCAGTTTCTCCTGAGGAAAAAATAGTCAGCTGAAAGGGAGCAGGGAGTGTAAGCTACTGACTTTATGATAACACTGGCGATGGATGAAAAAATATCGCCGAAATGAGCGATTTAGCAGAGATTATGTCTCTGACGCTCCCCTGCCGTGACCCCCACTAAGTGCGGCTGAATCGGTTGGATCTAAATAACTTCTGAAGGACTCCGAGTTGCACAATGTTTGTCTGAGTGAGTATATGAGCATGCACACACCTATAAATAAGGTCCAGGTGTCAAAAAACCGGAGTTGCCCTTTAACTACTTGGAGCTGAATTCAGAAGAAAAGCAGGTGATCAGACATTTCTACAAATGCAATTATTTCACCGTTTGTTTTACTGCCTGTCACACCTGTGTGCCTTCTGTCCTCCGTCTGCTCCGGTCTTCATGATGCACTGATTTACATGAGTCTAATATACATTATATAGTTCAACACATCATTATCACGATTCAGTTCTCTCTTCAGCAAATACATCAATGTGTGACACCATTAAGGAAAGACAGATATTAATCATAAATACATGTCTAACAAATAAAGTTAGTTCAAGGAAAATATATTAAACTTCAACAGAACCTTCAAGAATAAAAGCTAAAATAAGTGGAAACATCAGGAAAGTTTAAAAAATGACATGTTTTTAAACGTTCTACAGTTCTTTCTTTTATTTACCAGGAACAACAACAATATGCACAGGTCAGTGATAAGGTGGTGATGTGACTCCAGTCTTCAGTGTTTCCTGGGAGAACAGATCCTACAGATGCTGCTTCAGGAAAAAGCTCCTGGATGGAGTCAGGAGCTCCGGTCTGGTTCCGGCAGGATTCTGCTGGACCGTCCTCAGTGTTGAGGATGAGCTGATGAACATCATCTCAGTGATCCACTTCCAGACAGGAGCCGGTGGAGGATCCTGGAGCTTCGCTCTCCTGGTCTTCGGGCATTTCTCCATCCTGGTGGAGTCGTTGATGGAGCCACGTCAGAATTCTTCCTCCTGCAGAACCACAGAAACATCTGTTACCTAAACAGAGAGTCTTTCCCTCCATCATACTGCAGAATGTTTGTGATGCCAAAGGGAGGTTTACCGAGGTCTATATTGACAACCTGGGATGTGATGAGGCCCTGGTCCTGCTCAGATCCCCCATGAACCAGCTGGTCCTGTCTCCACCAGCTGGGTTTCTGCTGGGTGGAGGTGCAGACTCAGACCTGCAGCACCCAGTTACCTTTATGACACTGACAACCTGTTGGAAGGAAGAAAGCTTCAATATCCAGAAACACAAACATGTCCACAGTGAATTCTTACTATAAGATCACAATATATCAATCACAGAGAGGATCTCTGGTGTCATTCAAAGCAAAGAAACAGGTCTGATACCTTGGATTAGGCCTTCAGATTATGCCTCTTTTATTTGTAGCTCATTTGGCGTCACATCCAACCCTGAAGAGGTCCCAAAGTCTCTGAGGAGGACAAAAAAAAAAAAAAAAAAAAAAAGAATCACACACTGCCAACTCAATATATTATTCATACGTGCATTAATTCAAGCACTAAAAAACAAACCTCATTCCATCCACATCTGACTGCAGATCACCTCTGGGTCGGGTTCTGGTTCCTCAGTAGTCCCTTGATTGAAATAGTTCATGGTTTCAGTCTGAATGCACAACATTCACCAGTATAACCAGTAGAAGACCTTTACACCACTGAGACTGAACTTTACGGACAATATTAACATTCGCCTCTCCTTTTATACACTCAACAAAAATATAAACACAACACTTTTGTTTTTGCTCCCATTTTTCATGAGATGGACTCAAAGATCTAAAATTCATTCCAGATAAACAATACTACCATTTCTTTCAAATGTTGTTCACAAATCTGTCTAAATGTTTGATAGTGAGCACTTCTGCTTTGCTGAGATAATCCGTCCCACCTCACCAGGTATGCCACATCAAGATGATGATCTGACACCATGATTAGTGCACAGGTGTGTCTTATACTGCCCTCAATAAAAGGCCACTCTGAAATCTGCAGTTTTGTCTCACAGCAAAATGCCACAGATGTTGCAAGCATTGAGGGAGCGTGCAGTTGGCATGCTGACAGCAGGAATGTCAACCAGATCTGTTGCTCGTGCATTGAATGTTCATTTCTCCACCATAAGCCGTCTCCAAAGGCGGTTCAGAGAATATGGCAGCACATCCAACCGGCCTCACAACCGCAGACCACTGTAACCACACCAGCCCAGGACCTCCACATCCAGCAAGGTTCACCTCCAAGATGGTCTGAGACCAGCCACTCAGACAGCTGCTGAAACAATGGGTTTGTACTACCAAAGAATTTCTGCACAAACTGTCAGAAACCGTCTCAGGGAAGCTCGACTGCATGCTCGTCATCCTCATCAGGGTCTTAACCTGAATCCAGATCGTCGGCGTAACAGACTTGAGAGGGCAAATGCTCACTTTCGATGGCGTCTGGCACGTTGGAGAGGCGTTCTCTTCACAGGCGAATCTCGGTTTACGTTGTTCAGGGCAGATGGCAGACAGCGTGTGTGGCGTCGTGTGGGTGAGCGCGTTGCTGCTGTCAATGTTGTGGATCGAGTGGCCCATGGTGGTCAGCTCAGACCAATGCCCAGTGGGCGCGGGGTTTCAGAAGCACATGTCATTTTTGTCTGCTTAATTTGGCTTGATTACAAATTTCTGTAAAGTTCTCTGATCCTCATTTTGATTCAAAACTTAGATTTAAGAAGGGACTTCTTTTAGTAGTTGCAAACTTGGAAGCTGCAGGTCTCTGAGCTACTCGGGGTTTTCTTTTGTCACAGGCTCAGTGTGAACGTAGCGCCACGTTTTACCCTGTAGTTCACCTTTTAAATGTCACGACAGTTAATCCAAATACAAAATCTGTCTTTCGTCCATGCTTGTAAATTTCCTGTAAAATGTAAATATTCAAAGAAAAAGCTAACTAACGAGTTGTAGATTCCAGCACATAAGAATATGCCATAAATTTCTATATTACGTATTATTCATGAATATTAATATAGAAACCAAAAGATTTTAATGTCATAAACCAGCCACCTGACTAAAGGCAGCTTCATTAGACTGAAACAGCTTAGTTTTTAAATCACAGTTTTGATTGTAGTGTTGGTAGAAAATTAATTATCCTGATTAATATCTGGAAATGAAACCAAAGTTGCTGCCAAAACAGTTAAAAGTATATAAACTTGCTATAGTACCTTTAAATGTACCGTAACGCATTTTTCTAAAGGTAACAGCATAGGTTTCCTGTTTCACAGATCAAAAGATTTTGCTGATTTTATTGCTGTTCAGACCTCCTGCATCAAACTTAAACCAAGATACAAATTACTTGAAACATTTTTGGTGTGTTTTGAAAAAAAAATGGCATCGTCACCAGAACCAGTTCTGTACATAGTAAAGGTTGTATATTATTAAAATATATTTTATTTCAGCCTTAATCAGGTCAGTCCTGTTGCGACACAATGATCTCTCTTTCAAGGGAAGCCTGGAATATTAAAGGTTACACAGTTTTCAAATGTTGCAGGAGTGGAACCTTTTTAAAGGCAGAATTGAGGTAAGAATGTATTGTTGGGGTTTCCTCTCCATGCCTTCACTGTCCCACTCAGGCATTGGGCCACTTTCACCAAGAACGCTGCACTATCTGGTCCTTTATTGTCTTAAACAAGTTTCTTCCCCTTGAGCAGTTTTTTACCTTGACTTCATTTTTAAATTTTTTTTATCTTCTTTTCAGGAGAGAAATAAATAACATACTCTACTCTTAACACTCATTTTATTTTACAGAGCATTTAATAACCCCAATTTTCTTCTTCCTCCCTCTAGAAGACTTAAAAAAGAGAAACCACATTGCTCCTGTCTTTGTGGAGTTTGCACATTCTTAGTGTGCTTGTGTTTTCCTCCCAGTCCTAAAATATGCAGGTCATTTATTCAGACTTTTCAGAGTTCATGACGCATCAGTCAGAGCAGCGGCCTCCAACCAGATTTAGATTTGTTGCTTCAGGGCAGAAATGTTCTTCATAAAACAAAGATTTTTCTTATTGAAATGATGAAATGAACTGAAGACAATACAAAAATTTTTATTTCGACAAAAAGAGGTTTTGCCACCCGAGGTTCTGCAGTAGAGGTTCAGACCACTCCCCACGCATTCTCCAAATATTCATCCCCGCTTTTCAAAAGGCAATTCACTCTTCTGAGCTTACAATACTGTTTTCCCACTCAGAACTGAGTGTCTTACTTTATCTTTGTAAAATACAAAACATATAAAACTACGATTGCTTTGTAAAAGACAAGTATTCTCGTCAACGTGCATTTGACAACAAAAAGAATAAAAAAAAAAAAAAAAAAAGAACTTAGTGTCTTATTGTCCCTCCTGAGAACAAGGAACAAAGTAAAACGTTTCTGAAAAGCAGTGTGTGGTTTGACTGATTCCTGTAAGTTAGTCCTTCTGTGTTCAAATCCCTGAGGTCATGGCTCTCTTCCTCGGTCTTCCTCCATCTTCCTCGAGGTTTTCCGGAGCCCTCACCACTGCTCTGGCTGCTGCACTTCTTTTGCTTCGGTCCTCTTTCTCCTTGTGAGTTATGGGTTGAAATCAGAGTCACTGTCATATTTAGCTCTTTTCGGAAGGCCTCTGTGCTTCTTCACCTCTTCCTCTTCATCCTCTTCTGCTGATTCAAAGGATAAATCACCATCATCCTCACTTTCCTCGTCACTGGAGGTGGATTTCTTCGGCCTCCTTCTCTTTGGCCTTGCCGTGTTTGAAAGGTTCTTTTCTTCTGCGGTTTTCTTCGGCCTTCCTACGGGCCGACCCGAACTCCTCCTTTTCAGGTCATTTTTGCTTTCTTTTTCGGCTCCTCTTCAACACCGTCAAACTCGACGTCTGGGCCCGTCTCGTCTTGAGCACCGCCGTTGGACGCGTGGCACTGCTGGACGTGACTCTTCAAGCTGACGTTGTGATTGAAGGCCCTGTCACAGTGCGAGCAGGCGTACGGCCGCTCCCCTGTGTGCAGGCGCATGTGGGATTTCAGGTGGGATGACTGCTTGAAGCTACGGTCGCAAACTGAACACTTGTGTGGTTTCAGCCCCGTGTGCACGAAGGAGTGCCTCCCCAGATGCTCCCAACTTGTGAAAACCATCCCACAAACTCCACATTTACGCTCTCTGAGGCCTCGGTGAGTCAACAGATGACTGCGTCGTTGTTTATATGAGGTGAATGTCTGCGGGCAGTCGCTGCAGCTGTAGGGATCGTTTTTCATTTTGTGGGCGTCCTCGTGCTTCTGTTTGTCCACTCTGGTTTTGAAAGGGAGGTAGCAGTACTTGCAGAGATGCTCGTAGTTTTCTTGGTGGATCCGGGAGTGGATTTTCAAGGACAGCTCCGACACGCATCTCTTGCCACAGACATTGCAGGCAAAGGGCCTCCCTTTGTGCGCACAGACATGATGCTTTCTTTTGTCGAAGAACTTTCCACACTCTGCACAGAGCTCACGGACGACACCGCCCCCCAACTTGTTCTCGTCAGTGGATTCCTCCTCAGCTTCCTCGTTCTCGGACTCCAGCTCGAGCTCCTCGGCCAGCAAGACCTCCCCCGTTAGATTCCACTCCTCGTCTATACTCGATCCATCTTCTTCTTCCGCTTCCTCCACATTTTCCGAGGCGTCACTCTCTTCATCGCTGAAAACGACAATCTCAGAAACAACTGCACTGTTGAACGATGGCGCCGCGGCCTGTGAAAGACACGACAAAAGAAAAAAAACAAACCTGAATCACATTTCTGCAACTCAAGGCTCATTCAGCTTCCTCTCTTTCACGCCTCACACCATGAATAACTCGTGATGAACAGCCATAGACAATGTATCTGATCAACAATCAAAGTTTTCACCTGATCCAACTATAAAGGTAACACAGCTTCACTTCTGAAGCCAAGAACAGGAAATTACTAAATAAAGGGAAAATCCATACAAGAAACAAAACAGAAAAACCGATGAAACTGGAATAATTGGACTATTGAACACAACACCCTCTGTGTTTATATGTATATGTCAGATTGTTGGAAATATTATGTTTGATTATCATTGTTAAATGTTGTCTTGAACTGCACAGGAAACTGAAATTTGACTAAGCAGGATCGGTGACTTGCCAGCATTCTCCAAAACGCTGACTGGCACGTCTTATCTATGCTGACTGAGTGCGTCCTGTTGCCACTGATGCATCTGTTGCATCGCTTCTGTTCAAGCAGGATGCTGAAACCAATGTTATCCCAAGAAACACTTGTAAGCCCCACCCTGTGGTTCTCAATAAAAGCTGAGCGAAAACTTAGCTCAGGCAGAGTGAAATGAAGTGAGCTCTTGAGCGAACGGATTCTCCTCTCCTTGCAAGTATATTCGATTCTGCTTGGTTTATTCTGTTTGTGTCCTAATTTTCTTTAAGGAAAAGAACCTGACACAGACCCAATGCATCATTTAAGTTGCAATAAAATTTGTGTCCAATCACAGATCAATAAAGCCTTTTCTAAAGCTCATTTCACACCGCATGACTTTCAGATCCAATGTGGAAACAAAGCGGAGCCGAGCAATTCACAAATTCATGCGTTCAACATTGTGGAGGTTTTTTTTTCCATCAATACATGATGTATTTTGAACTAGTAGGGCTGCCATAGTGCACACAGACACAAGGCATTGTGGGTATTGCAGCTGATGGTCAGTCAGCAGACAGCTGATTCCTCATCTAAGTTTGATTAATAAATAGTGAAAACAAGTACCCGAGTCAAAACCAGCATGTTTGGAAGAAGTGAAGACAGAACACTTGATAGTGATGTGTAGAACATGTTCTGACTGCAGTCTGTGTGCTGACCATTTGGATCAGGGACTCCAGGCTGTGTTCTAGTTGTAAAAGTATATTTCTTGGGAGTCTTTCTCCACTTCCTTCAGTGTTCAGAAAATAGACGCTCCGTTAATAACGGACACTGGCTGCTGATGAGCTAAAGCTCGTCTATCCAGTGAGGCCCACAGCTGAATTTCCAAAATTCACACGGAAAAAAAAAAATTGGGAATCAGAAATCAATACTTACTCTGAAGTAAATAAACAACAGAAAGTAAGTAAAGTATAAAAAGGCGATATGATGAATCAATAAAATCATTTTTCAAACAGTTATTAGCTGTGATCTTCCCGTTAGACCGTCGTGAGACAGGTTAGTTTTACCCTACTGATGATGTGTTGTTGCAATAGTAATCCTGCTCAGTACTTAAAGGATTCTGAATTAATAAGGGGCAGATATTATAAGCTTTTGCTTCTTTCTGTACCTTTTCATTCATATCTGTGCTGAAGTATGCAGATGCAAGTATGTTGCATTCACTTTTTGTTGTATTTAAATGAATGAAATAAATAAATCTAATCAAATCAAATATCAAGATCTGAACAACGATCAAGTTTCCTGTCTGGGCACTAACTCGTCGCTCATTGAGAGTAACTGTGATTCTGCTTCTCTGGCTTCCTGTTCAGGAATTTTTTTGTTTTTTTTATGTGATCGGCTCCAGCCTTGTTTGATCATTAGTCGGATGAAGCTTTCTATAAGATTTCTATAAAGACAGGCGCAGTGAGTTACCTGTGGACTCTCTGATGTCTCCTCTACAGCGTCTCCATCCTCTGCTGCTGGGATATGGGCACCGGCCATATTTTTCCACTGGTTGGTGTAGTCGCACTTCAGACACCGTTGGTTCAAGATGAGGAACGCTTCATAGGTGACCTTCTCCATCTGTAACTTGCTCTGACAGGAGGGGCAATTGCGTCCAAGCAGCTGGAAGAGGCACTTCTCATTCACCACAAACTTTCCCTTCGTTTGCAGAAATACAGCACTGAAACAAGAGAAAGCATTCAAATAGAACCTCATGTTAAATGTTAAACTTTAGTTTACATTAAATATAAATGACTAATATGACAGGCCTGAGTGATGAGTTCCTTTTCTAAGTTCATGTTCGCTTATCTGTATTGTAGTAATACATTAGCTGAGCTGTGAGCTCCGTGTGTGAGTCTGATGATTGATTCAGTCATTAGGTTCAGCTGAAGGTCCCCCATTCTATAATCTAGACATTAGGCTGCAGTACTGGATTCTTTTTTTTCCTGTTTTAGAGTAAATTTGGCTTTACCATCAGAGTATGATGTAATAGTAGTCATTTAGTCCGAAAAGTTTTATCAGTGAGCTCTCTCAGCTTTATAAATAAGCATTTTATCCTGGTGAAACCCGGAAGACGAAGTCACTTTGTCGTTGCCCGGACCGGGTCCTGATCCGCCAATCAAAATTCGAGGTGCGGAGGGACGGGCTGAGCACAGGCAAAGCCCCCAGCCCCCAGCTTCATCTACAGAGAGAGTGCACGCGCGAGCCGCCGGTGAACCACAGCGCTGCAGCAAAGAAACATTCCGATCGCAAAATTATTCGCCGAATGTCATCATAGTGACCGTCTTCTGAACAGGAAGCGGCTGCGTGCATGTACGTGGGCGCAATCTCGTGCACGCACACGGAGGAGGTGCCGGAGAGGGAGGGACTGGACTGTGTGAGAGTGGCACAAAGAAGGGAGCGTGGTTTACAGTTCCAATCCAGAGAATCAGGTAGTGCAGCTTTAGGGCATCTTTAAACAGATTTGTCCACCAAATCGAGTTACATCTGGACTCTCCTAGACCGGGGACATCACAATACATCTTAAGGCCTCAGTATACTTCCCCGTCGCCGCTACGTCGTTCATACGACGTAGACGTCGTAGCCCTACGACGGGCTACGTCGGGCTACGTCGGGGCTTGACGTGCGCCTCCCGAAAATTGTGACTTCGCGTCGTTTCGACGCGTGGTGACGTGAACGTCGAGGGCTGTGATTGGTCCGCTTTCGCGTTGTTTATAGAATAAAGTAGAACTCACCCGAAACGCTTTTCTGATCCGAAAAGTGCTTCGGGAGAAATTGAGATCCAAAATTCAGCGGCGCACATCCCTGTACTGTTAGCAGTGTTAGCACTGTTAGCAGACGGGGCTACGTGTATAGCCGCTCCTCAAACGGCTTTAATCGTCCAAAAGCTCATTAGTTTCACCAATATTTCATCACGGTCTGCTCAGCCTCTCCTCCACCACAGCCCGGTGTCACCAGATATGTCATATATGCAGATATATGTTCGGTAAATGCACGAGTGTCTAGATACGTACGTCCAGAAATCTATGTCTATAGATCTATGTCTAGGTAAAGCCGGAGCTACGGAAACCGCATTGTTGTTGTGACTGCCAGCGGCTTGGCAGAGGAGGGCGTTCCCTTGACGCAGGAGCAAGATATGTTCAGTAGCGGCGTAGGGTTGTCGGCGTAGGAACGCCGTGGCGGCGACGGGGAAGTATACTGAGGCCTTTAACAGTCACACCTGGTTCTCCTCTTTCTGTAAACTTCATGATACTGCAAACTAACAAGCACAATGGCAGCAGAATCCCACAGGAAACTTCACAAACTGTGTGTTACTTACATTTTCTGGTTCACGTCTGTTGTCAGCTCTTTCTGTTGTGTCTGAACAAGAGCGGAGGACGAAGCATCTGAAACATCAGTTCAACACGACACTTCAGACATCGACCAGCACAGACTTTGAGCAGCAACACACACAATACTTCCCGATACACATGTAGAGCAGTTAGAGTTCTAAAAAGCTTTTCGTTTCCAGAGTATGTAAACTGTCTTGCCTGGTGAGAGATCCTCTGATGCTCCAGAGCAGGGAATGCTATTTTCATGTAGTTCTGAGCCATTAAATAAAGTCTCATCAACATCTGAGGTTTCACTGAGCTCCTACAGAACGAAGGAAAGAGAAAGTTTAACACCAACAGATGACAGCATGTCAATGTCATCTTAAAGTGCTTTCAAAGTCAGTCCATTTGTAGGTGAATCAAGCTTTTCCAATCTTAGAATAACATAGAAAATGTGATCCAATTAAGAACAAGTTTTTGTTGGTCTACCTCAAATCTGTGGTTCTTAAGGCGGATCACTTCAACTGCAGTTACAACTACATTAGAAAACAGGATTTATATCACGAGATGGGGTGAAATGATGAATAAAGTTAGTTGCACAGGCATCTGATGCAGTGGTGCATTCACGAACAGGATGGAGGAGGGTCGCAGCAGACTCACATGTTTGGGGCTCCTCGTAGGTTCCTCTGTAGGTTCCTCTTCCTCAGATTTAATCTTTAATGATATGATGGCACCAGGACTGAACTGGAAGAAGGGAAAGAAAGACAGTCCGCACAAACAGATGAGAACAGGTATGGTAAAATCCTTCTGAATCTCACGGGCCTCTGATTCAGTGGTCAGTGCTGCGTTCACAGACAGGATGGAGCAAGCGTCAATCTCCGCTGCTAAAACAGGAAGATAAAGTGGAAGTGCAGAAAAGCTATAATTCCTGGGAAATTCCAGCAGAGGGCAAAGATGTTGGTTTCAAAAAGAGCCCGGATCTCATTTGAACCCATTCAAAAATGCCACTTTTCAGAGTGCAAATAAACATATAAAGCTCCCAGTTTCAGAACGTTTTGGTCTCCAACACTGGTTTCTACAACCGTGTCGTCTTGACCAGACTGTAATTTTCATTTGGATGGAAGAGGGTCACAGCAGACTCACCACATGTTCGGGGCTCCATGGTTCCTCTTCCTCAGATTTAATGTTCAGTGATAGGATGGCACCAGGACTGAGCTGGAAGAAGGGAAAGAAAGACAGTCCACACAAACAGATGAGAACATCACATCACAGAGCTAAACAGGAACTTGACATGTCAGCCAATGAGTAAATAGGTCAATGGTAATCATCCACAACCCAGATGCACCCCCTCCACCCAAGCACCTGTTCCTTTGTGTGCACTCAACAACAACACCTAAATGTAATGTCACTCAACATCACCTTGGACATGGCAAGATCTATTGAGGTAGCCACAAGGGAATAGAGTGGCAGCGCAGAGTGGCACAGCCTGAGGAAGATCAGGCTCACTTCCTCCAGGTTCCGTGAGGTTTGCCATGTCCAGGGTCACAGCTCTGCAGAGAACCTTGCAGAGCGCATTCGCAAAGGTGAGGTGCAGACTGCCTTAATGAAGAGGGGGCTTGCACTGGAGCCGGTAGCTATTCAGCAATAAGCTCGAATTAAAAATGTCAGCTACTGGGCATCAGGATTTGTCATCCATCCTGATGCTCCCTGGCTTGGATGCTCTCCCGATGGTGTCATTTATGATCCAGCTAAGGCACCACCGTTTGGGCTGGTGGAGGTAAAATGCCCTGATGTAAAAAGCTGCGTGGACTGTGGGTTCCTCCACAGCCACAGTGGCGCCTTGCGCCTGAAGTCAGGCCACAGCTACTATTGGTAGGTGCAAGGCCAGCTGCTTATCACTGGAATGCACGGTGCATCATCGTATGAAGGCTCTGTGTTGTCTATGTCAGTCAATGCAGCAACAGGATGGTGTGAAATGTCCTAAAAAAGTAGTGTTGTTATTATCACCTGGATGTTTTTTCTTATTTAAACTCTGACAACTTGCAGACAATCACTGACATGAGCAGCTGCAGTACAGCTCACTCACCCTGTCTCACTAAATTCCTGAGAATTAATTGGTTAATTGATACATTTATGAATGTCAAATGAAATTAAAATGATGTCACTATGAACTGTGGAGGGGGTGTTAGTAAGTAGTTAGATTGTGGTACAGCTTTGAAGAAAAAATACTGAAGATAACACAATTAAAGTGAAATGACTGGGATAACAGGGCAAAATTATGTAAAAATTCACGGACTACTGTCACAATCAATGTATTTTTGACATTAAATATCTTTTAACATGATCACGTTTTCAAAAAAAGTTATTTATAACCCGTTCAAAAATGCCACTTTTCAGAGTGCAAATAAACATATAAAGCTCCCAGTTTCAGAACGTTTTGGTCTCCAACACTGGTTTCTACAACCGTGTCGTCTTGACCAGACTCTGATTTTCATTTGGATGGAGGAGGGTCACAGCAGACTCACATGTTCGGGGCTCCACGGTTCCTCTTCCTCAGATTTAATGTTCTGTGGTAGGATGACACCAGGACTGAGCTGGAAGAAGGGAAAGAAAGACAGTCCACACAAACAGATGAGAACACGTATGGTAAAATTGTTCTGAATCTCACGGGCCTCTGACGCAGTGGTCAGTGCTGCGTTCACAGACAGGATGGAGCGACCGCCAATCTCCGCTGGTAAAACAGGAAGATAGTGGTGTGTATTGCCTGCCATTTGGCGATACGATTCATATCACAATTCATGGGTCACGATCCGATATCATCCCGATATCAGTGTTTATGACGATTGTTGCAATATTTAAGGAACAATTAATTTGTAAACTCGTGCTACTTCATGAGAAAACTTGCATGAAACACATTTTATTTATCCCAAATGCAACGGCAGCACTCAAGCAGGCTATTTTTTTTCATTTCAACAGTAAATAAAAATAAAGACTAAATATACCTTCATTAATGTAACATGTTTTGAGAAAATAAAGCGCAATCATTGTCAAACCTTGAATTGAATTGAAAGTCCTTTATTTGGCCCACAGGGGGAAATTGCAATGTTAAGCAGCACAGAGAAAAGAAATATAAATAGAAAAGAAATCCAAATATGAGAATTTACAAAGCCCAACCATACATAGAAAAATTAACTATAAATTTAGGATAGATATAATCAAAAAAACAAATATAGACAGAATATAGATATGAAATAGATATAATTTACAGACAGATATAGTTAAACAGATATACACTATCAGATATAAATCAAATATAATTTAAATATACATTTGAGACAGACACGTATGTAAACTATAATATTAATAACAGAAATGAGTTGCATATAATTTAAATATACATGTTTATATACTATCAATGGGATGGACGAGGGTCGCAGCAGACTCACCACATGTCCACGGCTGTTCGCAGGTTCCTGTTCTTCAGATTTGATGTACAGTGACGGAACGGCATCAGTACTGAGCTGCACTGCGCCAGACTCCGGGTTCGTCTTTACAAAACAGTCGTTCGTAAAGTGTTCACTGCAGATGGTGATATCAGTCCAGGAGTCTTTAAGCTGCTGTCGGTTGACTTTCAGTACAAACTGGATCCACTCCTTTCTCCTTTCTGAGTCCTCCGGTAACTTCAGCCGCTGCGCACTCCGACGATACGAGTCACAACCGATCACCGAGCACCCCTCCTGTGCACTCAGGGCCTCCTCTGGCTCACTCTCCTCTTTTCCTCTGTCCACTATGGGATTGATATGTTTAAGCTGGTCTGCCGTTTCAATCTGTACACACAAAGACACACACATACACACAAACCAGGTCACATTGTCCCTTTTCTGTCCAACACATTGCAGTCATCCATGTCGTCACGAAATCTGAAGAAACATGCTTTGGAATTGGTGATTTTTGCTTTACTCACGAGACTGTGTACTGCTAGACAGCCAGCTTTAAGTACTGATGACACCAAAGAGCCCAAATGAAGTATGACTATGAGAAATGACCTTCAGTTTTGTTTTGTTTTTTTTGTTTGTTTTTCTTATTCTTTTTTTTTGCCCTGTGGTTTGCTCAAACAAATTCTGCTAAATAACCCAATATTTTTCAGATCTTGCAGCAATAATCGAGCATTCTTTCCTGGCTGCCCACTAAACTAGGATATGGAAGGTTGAATGGTTTACATGCCATGGTCAGTTATGTTACAATCTAAGCCAACAGTAAAATAGAGTTTTAATACAGCGCTACAGTGAACTCCTACTTCTGGACTGGGAGTCAAACCATGAGTTGGGAGAGTCAGTCCTTGTGAACACTTATGACATGATACCATACATATCATCAACTCCCAGCTTATCAGTAATGTAAGGTTATGCAGTAAAGATACACTTAACGATAAGAACTTACATCTCCCACGCTTGTCTTTGGGTCACGAAGCGTTGGTACTGCGTCCTTCTTTATTCGGAGTCTTTGTGCTGAGCCGGAGCTGTATTGGCCAATGTTTGAGAAACACTCGTGCGTGAAATGCCGTGCACACACATAAAAGCGTTTCGGAATTCTGTTTGGTACATGACCACCAAAGATATAATCCAGCCACTTTTTTCGAACAGGCTCAGAAGTGGGAAGCAAAAATAAACTTTCGCCACGGTGCGTGCAGTCAAGAACACCACAATTTGCGTGTCTCCTCTTCGCCATGTTTGTTTTCCAAGAAGTGGCTTTCCAGGGTGGGGCTCAATTTGCCAGGGCGGGGCACACCTGTTCATGCAGGGTGGGGGCACAGTGAAGGAGTTAATAAGAGGAGTTAAATCCGCTTATTTCAGGATAAGCTGACCCAACTCAAACTCAACCGTTTGAGCAGGCAATTTCACAAAATGTGCTGTAGCAAGACAGGGAGGAAACAGTTTTCAAATTTCAACCTCATAATAAGGCTGCTGCAGCACATACTACTATAAGAAACTCATCACAAAGTGAAAAATGCATAAAAAGGGACCTTTAAAATGTTTTAAATGAAACATTCAATGACAGATTATTTTCTGTTGATTAAACTGGTTTTCAACCATTTTCTGAGTAATGAATAACAATAATTAATTTGAAATATTAATAATCTTGTGGTTTTTCATGGTTTGTCTGTAAAATACCAGTGAAAACGATCACAATGAGGTATTGTATCACAACAAACATCAATTTTCCTGTCATGTTTTTTCAGCATGCATAGCAGCAATACACTTCCTTCACAGATGTCTTGTTGCTCCCAACCTCTGACTTCATGGATTTCCTGAATTATCTACCATAAACAGGTAAAACAGGCATTCGATTATTCTCCCCACTGGATAAACATTCAGTGCTGATGCTGAATGATTCATTTACAAAGCCTCATGGTGGATTATAAATCTTTACTGCAGACTTCTTTACATTTTTTTTAAATATTTTTTTATATTTTTCCAGTTTGTGCTCCTTGTCCAGAGCCTGTGCTCTCCTACTGCAGCTATTTGGAAGACTGGGTTTATTTCTGGCTCGTGGAAAGACGGAGGGGACCGCAGTGGCCAACAAACCCTTCTTCTGTTCTACACTAAACCCCAGCTGTTGCTTCAAGTCGGGGACAAAATCAAAACACGTGGGCTCAAAGTGATCCGCACCATCCCTCGTCCTCCGGACCCGTTTCACTCATCTGTCACGAAGCTCCGGGTTTTCCGAGAACGTGAATAAACTTACTCCGTCCTTGCGTGTGTTGGAGCAAAATCCTGACACGCATGGGTCCGACATTTTGAGAAAAAGCGGGGTCGAGTTGATCGGGGGCCGACATGGCTTGGGACCGGCGAGGTCAGGGCCAACTTGGATTGGGGCCGTGGCAACTAGTTACCAATCTGCAGCTAGTGGGAAGCGGGAAGTATGAAGAATGACTCCCGGTGTCACGTCACATCCGGTCTAGTTCTGCAGTCCAATGACGAGAGGGACCACTTTCACAAAAATCCAAAATTTCGATAGAACAAATGAGGCAGAATTATGTGGAAAACACTATTGTATTTAATTATCAGAAATATATCCAGGACTATCATCTGTTCTTTTTAAAGAGATACTTCAACATTTTGGCAAATTGGCCCATTTAGCGCAATTCCTTAGTCATTTCAAACAGCATGCTTACTTTTTTTGTGAGGGCGAGCTATTGTTTATTCAGAGTTGAGTCTAGGAGGTTGTATTGATGCCATTACCTCCCTTTCCTTTGCGTTCTGGGAGGTATATTTTTGTCATGAAGAAAAGGGACAGGTTGACACATGCACTGTACGCACTGATAAGAGTTGAGTCCACTGAGAATCGCATGTGCATACTAACTTCCACACTAAGTGCTCAAGCTGTAAAGACTGACACGCTACTTCTTGAGGTGGATGGGCAAATCCACACCTTTACTTGAGTTTACCAACTTTTGGGTAAACCATGTCAGCTCATGTCAATCCAGAGTTTATTTTTCTGTGTCCGTGAATGTGCGGGTGTGGAAACGATCGCGCCCGCCAATGCGGAAGTGAATTAAGCCCGCCCGCCACTGACGGTGTAGGCTAACGAAACAAGCGCCCCTCGCCGCCAGCCGCCACTGCTCCTTACTATCCTACTTTACACTAAAACGATAAGTCATCCCAGGCACTTCATCAACTATGTTCTGCGTAAGCACGTACTCATTATAAAGAGCAAACGCCGTTGTAATTTTAGTATCATTCATCTTGCTTGTATGATAACGCTACTCCACGTGAGGCTACAGCAGAGATGGATGAAAAAAGTACGCCAATAACTTACCACGTCCGCTCTTTGTGTGATGCCGACAGATGGTATGGCAGAGCCTGTCAAGCGTTTATTGCCGTAGTCCTCAGGTAAAAAATGGTCGGAGCACACTACCATTTTCCGAACCATTTTGATCGGCGTGTTAGGATCGATTCCCAGTACAATCAGCCATCGTCTCATCCTGTCCTTGTCATATGTTGGGATACGGTGAAACATCACGCTGCTCCATTTCTTCGGCTTGTTATTGCAGCATTTCACATTACATGTATAAACCATGGCTGTGTAAAATGATGGACATCGCTCGTAAACCTTTTGTACAACACTTTCTGCTCCGTCCAGCCGTGTGGGTGAAAGCACAGCAACAACACTACGCCACTGGCTGAGCTGCGCAGCGTGTCACTCCGCTCAGAACTGTACTCGGAAAAAGTAGTTCCCCGTATTTGCTTCAATGTCGTAACGCTACAACGCTACATTTGTTGGTGTTCCACAGCGTAGTGAATGTGCGGATTATAACGTGTCCACCAGAGTGTTTTGGGGTTGTTGGATTGTGTATTTGATGAGTTTGACGAGGGGAAGCAGAAATACCGTTCAAATCCATTGTGTCCGTCCCGAAAACCTTCTGGGACTCACCTCTGAATAAACAACAGCTCGCCCTCACAAAAAAAAGTAAGTATGCTGTTCGAAATGACTAAGGAATTGCACTAAATGGGCCAATTTGCCAAAACGTCGAAGTATTAAGGAGCGCATCATGTTTTCCGAGCCTGCCAAAGTCGGTTATTTCAGCAACAGTGTCACTATGGAGCACTTTTGAATCACAAAATATTATAAATTAATTCTATATACTGTGTTTTCAACACGGAAGTCCAAGCAACTCTTAGCAGTCTCCCCAGAGGTAACAGGACATTTATCTGGCTTATGCACACTGGCAGTTCACAACATCCCGAGCCATCTATGCAAATGTAAACACTTTACCTTACTGGGACGTGCGATAGTCCTTTTGCTAAAAGAGTCACTTCGGTCTGACCACGAGGGTATTATTTTTCATATAAAACATACTAGTGTGGCGCTCATAGCCTACTTGCATTTCTACAGCACTCATTCTGACAGAAGAAATGTGTATTCAACATTACAGTGTGCTTATAGTGTACACTGACCGTGGCAGTGTAACCTCAATGCTGCAAAACAATTACTTCACCTTACCTGTGGCTGTGCGGTCTCCCATGGAGTGCTCTTGAGAGTTGGAATAGCACTGTCTTTTAGCGACAGTCTCCTTATTAGCCCACTGTCAAATAAGCTTTTATTCAGAAAGCTGTCCTCGGTAAAATGCCTCGCACAAACGTAGCATCTCTTTTTGGGAAGAGGGTGGTCTCCAATGATGAAATCCAACCATTTCTGATGAAGCAACTCGTCCTTTGGAAGCGTAAAAAGAGGGCACTCTTCTTTGCATCCAAAGATACACTTCCTCGTCGGAGACATTTTGTAAATCTGTCGCGTCAGCAGATTGTGAAGTAGCAATGTGTGCGATGAGCTCCGACGTCCAGTCTGCACCGGTGTAAAGCATTTATGGCAGGCTATTAGCGACACAAATCGTCAGTTATTTACGCCTCAGTAAAGAGGAAACGCCACAAAACGGCGTTTATTAAATTGAAACGCCGTAATGAATGGCGTTCATTTCCGGAAGTGACGTACAAAGCGTCTTCTTCTGTGTTGTTTAACGGCGGTGGACACCATTTCAACAGGCGCATAAAGAGTGGGATCAGAGAACAATCTGAAGAAGACGTTGTTTTAGCATCAAAAATAAATAAAAATGTGTGTGAGTGAATTCGTACATTGGCAGTGCCAAACAAACTCACACGAATCCTTTTGGAAGTGACCTGTCTTCCAGGATCTTTGAGAGACAGCTGCTGGGATCTTTTAGTAAAGTCTGTTGCTTTCATTCACTGGTTGACTAAGTTAGATTCGAATTTACTGGTTGGAAGAAACTCATCAACATACACTTCAGATAGCGCATATAACGCCCCTTTTTATTTTATTTATTTTTGATTAAAAGAAAAACATATACAAACTATACTTAGTGCACGCGTATCTAGACACATACATCTAGATATATCTATATCTATACGTCTAGGCCGTAGTGTGACGTATGCGGGAGCTACGGAAGCCGCAGTGTTGTTTTGTGTGTGTGTGTGTGTGTGTGTGTTTTTTCGACTACCGATGCTAACGCTTGTTTCTGATACCTGCTCTTGGAATAAACATCCTCACGCTGCCAAACGCCTCTGGACTTCTTTCAAGCATATTACAGAGATAAATGTTTTGGTTGTTTTGTTGACCTCTGAACTGAAAGCTGCTGTTTACGGCTGCCGCGCTGCCCCAACTCTCACAAGTTGCAGTATCGTAAATGCATTACCCCCACTGTGTCAGCTGTGCCTGCTGCAACCCTTGGGATGGCATTCTTCATCAGACGCATTCGCTGCCTTTTCTGCTCGTCCTTCTGCGTCCTCGGTTTGTCAGGGAAAAAGTCTTCGGCAGCAAAGTGAACGCTGCAAACCCGATGGTCGGCACGCCTCAATGCTTCCACGGGACTATCTGGATCTAACTTCAGGACAACGAGCCAGAGTCTCAGCAAGTCCTGGTCGTGAAACGGTAGCCTATGGAAAGTCACCGTTGCCCAACTTGCCATTTTGTTGGTGCAATTGGGAAAAACGCATACTCGAACCATGATTTTCTCTTCAGCAAAAGCACCGTGTGTAGCCTCAGGTTGCCCCGGAAACAGTGAGCCGTGCTGCGCACGGTTACGTCACACGCCTAGACACTTAGATATAGACATCTAGATGTAGGTGTCTAGATACGCGTGCACTTCTTAACTGCGCCAAGTAGTAAATTCAAATCGAACATATATCTGCATATATGACAATCTCGAATTTGGGGCTCACACTGAGTGATGAGTTATGGAATGAAATCTTGGATAGGGTACATCATTCCTCAATCTGTGCCAGACTCTCTGTTATACAATGTAAAATTACACAGAGTGCACATCTTACAAAAGTTACACTCTCTAAAATGTTTCCCAATATTGACCCAACCTGCTCTCATCAAGCAGATGCATCCCTCATTTACATGTTTTGGGAGTGTTCCAAATTACTCCCTTACTGGACGAATATCTTTGACACAATAAGCAAGGTTTACAAGAAGCCAAACTCTATTATTGCATAATTTGGGGTGACCTCACAGATTCCTTCACTATCCTCAGGAGAAAAATCCTTCATAGCTTTTGTCAGTTTACTTGCAAGACGGCTAATTCTCTTGAAGTGGAAGTCTGCCACCCCTCCAACTAATGCTCACTGGATCAAAGATGTTCTGTATTTCAGTAAAGTAGAAAAGATTAGATGGTCTCTCAACAAGTCTCAACAGAAATTCTCAAAAACACGGGGTCCCTTTATGGAATATGTTAACTCTCTGGATATCTTTGAAACAGAGTGACACTGGTTTGGTTGTACATTTTATTTATTTATTTTTTATTTTACCTCCATCAACTACCTCACTGGCAGCATCAAAAATGAATATTCTCTGTTGAAAACCTCATTGTTGTTTTTTTTTAATTTTGTAATTTTGATCACTGCACTTTTTTGTTGTTTTTGTTCTTTTTTTTTCTTTTGGGGGGTGGGAAGGGGATGCTCATGTTTGTAATGTAAACTCTCAAAATCCGAGGTGAGCTGTATGATTAATCATATTTGTCTGTCAATTTTCTTACACGTCTGCAGTATGTTTATGTTAAACTGTAAAAAAAGATTAAAAAACCATTGGAAAAAAAATTAAATATTGGTGAAACTAATGAGTTTTTGGACGATTAAAGCCGTTGTAGGAGCGGCGTTACTGATGCCCCGTCTGCTAGACGCATACGGATGTGCGCCGCTTGATTTTGGATCTAAATTTCTACTGAAGCACTGTTCAGATCAGAAAAGCCTTCTGGGTGAGTATATTGTTGTACTTTTATAAACAACGTGAAAACTGTTGCCTTTTGTCATCCGTCTGCTCCGGTCTTCATGATGCACTGATTTACATGAGTCTAATATACATTATATAATTCAACATCATTATCACTATTCAGTTCTCTCTTCAGTAAATACATCAATGTGTTACACTATTAAGCAAAGACAGATATTAATCATAAACACATGTCTAACAAATAAAGTTAGGAGTTCAAGGAAAATGTATTAAACAAACTTCAAAAGAACCTTCAAGAATAAAAGCTGAAATAAGTGGAAACATCAGGAAAGTTTAAAAAATGACATGTTTTTAAATGTTCTACAGTTCTTTTATTTACCAGGAACAACAACAACAATATGCACAGGTCAGTGATAAGGTGGTGATGTGACTCCAGTCTTCAGCGAGATTTTCTTCTATTTATTGTAACCCATTCCTTTCAAAACTGAAAAATAATTTCCACTCCTGCTGCAGATATAAAATTTTATAGCAATACAGGTCTACATGTAACTGTTAACATCTCAGAATGAGCTACACTCATTAGGCTTTGAATGTGACATGTAAAGTTCACTTTCAAACTCTTCAGAAGGTATTACATAATGACTCGGAGCTAAATCTGACAAGTCAGTGCGATGTAACAGTTGTTCTGTGAGGCTACTGTTTGAATTGAACACGTTAAACCTTCGATGAGTCAGAAGGAAAAAAAAGAAGAAGAGATGTTGGATGTCTATTATTGAAGCCTAGGTACTGGTAGAAATTGTAAAAAGTACCATTTGTGACACAGGGGGAGTGACTTAAAATTCTGTCTGCCTTTGCATTTTAGCAACTGTGATGCTGTGTTTCTCAGGTTTTCTGAGACCTAAAGGGGTTTCATGAAAGGCAACTGAGTTTCAGGATGCAAAACACAGTTCCCCTTGAAGACAGAGATGTGCCTTCTGCTTGAGGAGTCCACAGTCCCACAGCCCGCTGTGAGAGAGACTCTGTGGTGTCCAGTGACTTTGATGCCTGAACTCAGACCATCTGTAACAGATGTGACTGCAGCTTCTCAGCAGTATTTGCAAAAATGATGTTTTACTGGTTGTGAGCACAGTTTACTTTTCTTTTTTCACAGCTGGTAAAATAAGTGAAGAAGACATTACCTCAGGCTTACATAGAACTTTTTCATTCATCCACTTCTTGGAGAACAGAGAAAATCATGCACTCTTGTCCTCTCCAGCTCTTCTTGGAAGACTAAACTGCTCCCTGTCCAACCAGGAGTTATAATCTCTAAAACGGTTTTTGGGCCAACCTCTCCAACTGGGAATCCCTGCTTGACTTGTAATATGATGCATCCAGAGAACTCTGCAGCTCAGTCTACTGTTCTTGACAGCAGTCTTGTGCAGCGACCGCAGTGCTGAGGCCAGCCATCCAATCTGTGGTTAGTCTCACTGTCAGTCATCCCATCATAACATCTGAGATACCTAAACTCCTCATCCTGAGGGAGGTCAAATTTTCAAACTCTGTTGATCCTTGACAAGCTGCAACTGGCTGAAAAAGAATGTCTGAGGTTCCACAGCCAGGACAGAATCTTCCTAAGGGTCAACGATCACTACAATTCTATAATATGATTAAACTGTTTATCTAAATGTAAATGATCAACAAACAAAGCTTCAGATAGTGCAATAAACTATATTCTCTACTCAATATTCTATTTGCCTAATATTTCACTTCTATTTTCCAAAAACAACAAAACCTATGGCATAGAGAAGATGAGGAATCAAATTTAATCAAAATTGAAACCCTACAACTGCAAGACAAACACTCTACCACGGTGTGTATTATTCATCTGGCAGATCGTGCTGAACATCACTGGCCTCAATCTAATATATGGAAAATAAATAATATGTAACTACATATTGAAAAAGTTGAAGGGATACATCACACTTCAATAATATATAAAAACTGAATTTACTATTAAAAAAAACTCAGAATGTAACCGTGTACAGAGAGACAGTCATTTGCTTTGGAAAGTAAACCTAATAAATAGTGTTACCAACTGTTTTTGTGGTCCCAAAATAAGTTTCAGGGCAGATGATTTGTTGTTGCTTGTAGTATCTACATGTATTCCTGTACTAAGTGACATGCAACAAGTGAAAAGAGATAGGGGCAGTACATTGTAAACACGCTTTGTGTAAATACAAAAAGCATCAATTATTAGGCTATACTACACATAAACCTATCACTCATTATATGGACCCCAGACGCAGCAACACAGTGATGTAACGAAGAGCCATCTGCGTGTTTACAGCTGAATCAGCAGTAAACTCAAAAGCATTTCATATTATGAGTAACGTGTTTTACTTACCAGAGCCTCGGACTTTACTCCTTGTGGCTGGGGAAGGCCAACAGATGGGACGGCTGTATCTTTGAGAAAATGTCTTTTAGAACCAGTCCTGTGCTCCGTTTTTTCAATATAATCCTCCTTCACAAAATGGTCTGAGCAAATAAGCAGGTCTTCCACGCGATGGTACGGTGTGTCGGGGTCCAGGTAGAGAGCTACCATCCAATTCCTTAGGCGCTGCGGGTTGCGGGCTGGAAAACGATGAAAACTCACTGTCGTCCCGCGAGGTTTGCATCCAATATTAAAGCATGATGGGATAATGCACCTCCGAGGCATGATGTTTTTCCTTCACCAATAAAGTCACTGGTTTACAAAACTCACCGGCCGCACTTCGCCTTCTTCCGGCTTCTTCTTCTTCTTTTCCGGCAGACTGGGCACAACTCGGTGCATTGCTGCCACACCCAGGTGATTCGCGCTATTACAGCTTCACCTTCTGAGGCCCGTGAGGCCACAAAATCATGCTTTTTGAGTTTGTGCCATATCTGTCTCTCTCTCTAATGATCTTAACCCGTTCGGCCCGACGAATCCTGTACCGGGTCCACTTCAACATGTGTAAAAAGTGAATACAATGCTGTGAGGATGATTTCTTTTAATTGTGTCTCAAATAAGAAGCCATAATCTCATAAACTGAACGCTTCAACTGCATTTTGACGACCGAGGGTTATTTTTTTATAACAACTTTACCTCACCTGCACCTCCCGACACAAAACGCAACTTCTCCTCCATCACAACATGTTGGATATGGAATGAAACTAGAAAAAATACACTTCAACATGACACCAGGCAGAATATTGTCTGAGCCGACCACCTGCGACAAAACAAACAAAAAATCCATCTTCACATTTCACAGCCAACTTTCAGATTGCATGTTTCTCACACACTTCTTTACCAAAATCTAAAAGCAATCCACACCAAACACAATATATATTTCATAAATATTTTATTTCTTTACCGTTTTATGGTCATATATCACCTATCCACACTGTCCTCGGATCAAAATTAGGGGAATAATCACTGTCCAGCTACGTAGCGATCGGCGCGGACTTTTCCTCTTCTTTCGCGGTCGGCAGCTTGTCGATGTTGAAAAAGGAGGCACCGTATGCCACTGCTACAAGTTCAGCTTTTTTTCCAACATGGAGATACCCCTGTCTCTCAAAAACTTCACCAAACGTTCTCTCTTCCAGAATTCATCATACGACGCCATCTTGCCCCATTGTTTACGTGCCTTAACCTTTCACCCTACCCACAATCACCTGCGCACACGGAACAGTTTCAGCAAAGGATGCAAAATGATTAGATGCTACTATAACGAAAGGCCACAAGAGGGCAGGCATGGCTCAGAAGTACTGGCAGCGCAGCGAGGAAAGGGATTTGAAAATGTATGCACTGGACCTATAGCCTTGAAACAAATGTCAGAATACAATTACAGTTCCAATCAACGTTTTATCGTTGCGTTGCATGACTATTTCAACAGCACTGTTGCCATTTTTTTTTCGCGTTGTATTGCAGCAGGCCTGTGTCTTATCAGCACCATGGACAGAGACATGTTTCAGCACCCTGGACAGCGCACGTCCAGCGCTGAGAGGAGGGAGACGCTTTCTGCCTCAGCCCACAATCCGAATGAACAGAAGGAAATAAAATAGAGGACTCCTACAAATCCCAAAAAGCATCTTCTCCCTTTTATAGGTCATCGTATCGTCGAAGCTGACCCGCGAAGGTCACGTCAATGACACGATGAAACCACAGCCGTGCGCTCTGGTTCTCACCCAAACAGAGAGAGACAGGGCAGGAGAAGGGGGATAGATGAAGCAATGTGGGATTTCCTCAGACTACAGAGGGGGAGAGTCGAGGGAAGAAGGAGGATTTCGCAATCACGCTGCCCCTACAACGAGGATTGCGTCACTTACAAACGTCAGACGGGGCAAAGAGGAGGGGGCGGATGAGGGGGCGGTGTTGAAAGCTTATTCCTCGACGCTGTCTATCACTACAAGTCGTGGTTAAGGGAACTAGTGATACAAAGTGGCGATATATCAAATTCACTGTGCAGTTTCAAAGTGAATAATTAAAGTTGAACAGCTCGTCGATGGTCGTCACGAGCCGATGGAACGTAAGAAATTCTACTCGAGGGAAATCGTGATTCCACCCGACGTCATCCTCTGTTGTGATTGGCTGAAGCGCCTCCTGCGGTTTGAGGCCGTCCACTCGAAATTAAATAATAATATGGTTCCACTAAATCATTTTAAAAGGGAAATTGAATATAAGCTTGTTTTATTATTATTATTATTATTTAGAAATAATTACTTGAGTGACATTTGAACATTAACCATTAAAAAAAGTAAGATAGTACCCCAGTTCATTCAGCTGCATGGGATTACTATCCACCCCTGTAGATTAGACTGAATGGTATTATCCTCATATCATGCTCCTGTTTGCTCAACCCATATATTTGCATATTATTTATATATTAAATTGGCTACATGATAGGATTTATAATGGCCTCCACCCTGAAGAAGATAATGAATTTTAAGGCTGTTATCATTTAAACAATGGACTATGAGGGATATTAAAAATTAAAGTTGTAACAAACTACACAAAACAAAACACTGCTTTGGTGAAAGTAAAGAAAAGAACAATAGTAATAGTAGTAGTAATAATACACTTATTTAGTATTTGACATTTTTAACAATATACCTAAACAGACACAATGAAAATTGTAAAACGCGAAGAGAAAAAGAGAGTAATTGATAACTTCAACTGGCCTATAGTCTTGTATTGGCTATCAGTCTGGCCTCACAGTCAAAACACCCCTCGGGTTAGATGGAGTTTGCATGCTCTCCCTGTGTGTAGGCGGGTTTTCTGTTTGTACTCAACATGCATTAAACTCAAATTGTGCTGTGGGTCTCTTTGTATTTGCCCTGCGATGAACTGGTGATATTTCTAAGGTGCCCTCTGTCAGGGTCTACCTGTAGACAGCCTGGTTCCCTCACTTCACACTCCTCACTTGGATAAAGCAGAAGAAAATATGAGAATATTTTAAAAAAATACTGACAGTCCCTGACACATATCAAGTTGAATAATTTCATCACTTTACTTAAGCAAAAAAAAAAACCATAATATATTCAGCATTATTTAATTGAATAAATTATAATTAATTTAAATTAAATGTGATAATGAAGAAAAAAAAAACCCTGACAGCAGAGCAGGAAACAATGTGCTTCAACAGGTGAAAGCTTGGTTAAATTTCTATAGCTCTCAGTATTCTTTGGCACATACATGCATTAATGTTGTATTTTCAGTCATGAGCATGCACAGTTACTGCAACAGAGCAGAGAAGACCCACAGGTTAACCAAAGTTCTTAAACCAAACAGATGATGTTTGACATTTGAGCTGATCAATAGCTGAGAGAGCCAGTGATGGAGGAGAGAGGGGAGGGGGAAGAGGAGGAGGCGGAGGGGCTGGGGAGGAGGAGCGGGAGGGGGGACGTGATAGTTCTCAGCCGCACTGTGAAGGGGGCCGTCCCTGTTGGTGGAGATCAGCCCGAGGAAGGCCCACCTAGTGATCATTTGAAGATATCTCCCGTTTAGTCGATAGTTTGACTTGACTGCGATCGAATCATAAGGGGACCAATCGAAGGCTATCTGTAAATAGGTAAGAGCGAATTTTCCGTGTTGCACTCCATCATTATTGTCATCTTTTTCGGCACATAGAGGTCACCACCATTAGAGAGAGCACCGTGGATGGAAGCGTCGTCTTTCATTACGATAACTTTAAGCTTGCAAGCAATATTCGCAACGGCATCTGTTAAATACTCACACTCTTTTTTTTTTCTTTTTCCCTTTTTCCCCTTGTAATTTATGAATCTCTGTGTGCGTCGGGTAAAGCAAAGTCTGTCTGGGGTGGGTGTTAACGTGGGGAAACGGTCGGCATCGTGCAATCGGTGCATATTCTGGATGTTGCAGACTTGACCTGCAGCATCCATGATGATCGGTGTGCGATACCAGAAATCCATCCGTGTTGCAACCATGTAGCTTTGTCTGCTTCTTCACGAGGGGCTTTTGCGTGTTGAGCAGACCCATAATTCGACGCTCACACCGTGCACGGTGCAGAAATCCTACTGTACATCGTGCCTCCCTTCCCCCAGCGACGTAACGTAGCCGCTGAAATATATGCCACCTTCTCGTGTGATGCTCGCTGGCCAGTCCCTCTAAATAGGCCCTGGCGCAGTCCTGGCATCTCCCTGCCACCGAGAGTAGCATTACAAACCAGCAATTATTGATGAGCGCCTCCACAATTAACCATTTCATTGAAATGTCCTTTTTTTTTTTCTTGGCCTGTGAATATTTCATGCACTGACGAGGACGTGAAAAGGAGGGCTGAACGCATGAGTGAGCAGAGCGTTTTTACTACAGCCTGATGGCTGGACCGCAGCTGTCACGATCCACCACGGGAGGCGGTGCTGCCTTGGTTTCCCCTAATGTGTGCTCTTGATGTCCATAAAAGTGCATGAGAAAAGATTTTTGAATAAATCCCATCATGAGTTGTTAGATGCAATTGTGCGTATTGGGCAAGGGAAGTGAGCAGTGATGGCCACTGACAGGCAGCACTGTGTCTGTCCATCTCTCCACAGTAGCTCGGCCAAGATGGATGTGTTTATGAAGGGTTTGTCTAAAGCAAAAGAAGGGATGGCGGTGGCCGCAGAGAAGACCAAGGAAGGAGTTGCAGTGGCGGCTGAAAAGACCAAGGAAGGAGTCATGTTTGTAGGTAAGACGATCACAAATCTCCGTGCTGCATTTGCATGTGTTATCTTGCACGGGTCCTTTGTGCCTGGCAGTTTTCCTGTTACTAGCAGAAGCAGATGAGCAGGGAGTGTAGTAGAATTACACCACAGGCCTTCACTATGTGAGGCGGGCCTGTCCCTGGGAACTTTAGGCAGAAGGATGCTTTTTCCCAGCAGTTTTTCCTTTTAAAAATATAAGATTTTAAAGATAAATGCATGGTAAATCTATTTGCCATTTCATGAAGATACATATTTTTAGAACTAAATTTGTTTTAAGAGTAATAATGTAATTTGTGAGCTTTCTTGTGTTCAGTGGACATCCATCACTTCAAAAAGGATCAATTTAAACCAGTGAACTTTCATTTACAAGTTTGCTTTCCTAACCTCTGGTCATGACTGCCATGTGATTGAAACAAATCCAAATTTGTGCAAACCGTAAGCAAAACATTTACAGCAGCAAGATTTACCAGATATATAAAAATCATCAAACTGGGACAATTCGTTTTGCAGTATGCTTTTGATAAATATGGACCGCAGCTTCCATTAAAAATCATTCATCTTGTGAAAACCATTAAGAAGCCTTTTTATACACGTGACTAACACTCCTTTTGCAATCTTTTTCACAAATGTATTATAGTTCAAGGGCGGGATTGTGTGATGTAAGTTAGAATACATATCAGCCAGACTGTCAGCTAATCAATGTCTTTGCTAAGCCTGCCTGATTCACCACATACAGACTTTACCCATCATCTGAAAATCAGTGTAACGTGGTTGATTACACAGTGAGGTGTAGGAGCTGTTGGAGGGACCGCGCTGGCTTGAGCAGAGATCCGAGTGTCCTTGTGGCCTCTCAGCAGCAGACTTGACTGGGCCACAGGCAGGAGATGGGAACAAGGGGTGGGGGTGGGGCAGCAGGACAGTAGGAGCAGCTCCTGCCACATGTCCGTGTAATGGACAGCAGCAGATTGTAAAACAGTGTCAGCCCTCCGTCTCCCCCTGGAGATAAACAGGCTAAAAGCTTCAGCTTTACTCCTCCTCACTAGGATATAAATCTGAAAATGTCACCATATTTCTTTGATTTCAGTCATAAAACACAGGTAGCATTGAGACGAATGGACATGAGCTGTTGAGCTGCTGGCGGCAGGTACAGCGCGCACTGGGAAAATCTGTCCGTACAGTGACTTCCATGTCTGTCAAATTCTTCTTTTGTTGCTGTTCAACTTCTCTTGTACTGCCAGTGTCATGCATAATTCAAATATGTGTGTAGCTGGGCAATAATCAAGCATTATAAATTAATAGTGTGAAATCATAATTCAGAAATTAATAATTAAGCATATTTAAATAAATCATATCTTTCACCAGTTTTTGACAAAATGATATTGTTCTTACTATAGAAGCATTCATTTGAGTTGTGTTTCTTTGGCTTTAATATTTCTCAGCCTGCATCTCACGCTTTGCTTATCGATGAAAGTTATGCATCTACAAAATTAAAAATACTGAGGGTAGCTTCCTAAGAGTCCATACTGACATCTTCAGCTTGCTTGTTTCATTTAACCAGCACTCAAAAACACAAAGATTAACAGTGTACAGTTACATAATGAAAGAGCAGGAAGTCGTTGTGTTGGAGCAGATAGAAATAGGCGTCATTTAGCATTTCTCCTTAACTCACTTATTCTTCCTCTTCTTGTTTTAGCTACGATGGCTTGTATTTGTAAAGATTTTGGTCACAGTCTCAGTGTGATTATGGGATCCAGGACAGGGCTGTCAGTAAACTTCTGGAGTCACTTGCCCGGCTGTTGTCAGCGCACCAGGAAACCTGGTGGTTCTTCCACTGTCTCCAGCTTGTGCAGCACCGGGTTCTCCAGCAGAACCTGTCAGTGTTTTCATAAAACCTCATTACCCGACACGTTTAGTGCGGCGTCTCTGTCACTCATTGACTCTGCCCAGCATGTCAGACTGCCGGCACGATATGTGCACGCTCGTTTTCCAATCACGCCTGTGTGACAGTAGGAAGGCAAAATCATTTCCGAGGCAACTCCTCGCTGCTGCTTGTTGAGCGCGGTGTTGCCCTAGAAAGCCGCGTATGATGTGCTGGAAGGCGTCTCTTGGAGGAGGGGTAACAACAATCTGATAGGTCTGTGGCCCACCTTTTGACAGCTGCTGCAGACCACCCACCCAGCTGAGAACGGCGAGGAGAGACAGGCACGAGAAAACTACGCTGCGAGAGATGCTTTTTAAAGCCACTATGAACAGGCTGATTCACTGATCATCTGTTTACTACTGTAACACAACGTAGTGTTTATACATGGTTACTATGAATCCAACACTCCAATCCATTCCTCCACCCTGGTTTAAATCAGCCATGAGGTGTAATATTATCTTGCACTGAGAAATCACTGACAATGTGGCTGTTGGTTGTTCTGGAGTACCATGAAACACTTAATAATGAGCCCAAAAATATCGTATTGCTCACATATGGATCCCATTTCTATCAGTTTGTCATGTGAGGCGTTGTGAAGAGGAGGAAGGTCATTTGAATAAGAACAGAACAGGACTGGATCAGAAGTGTTGCTCTTTAAAGAATTCCAAAGACTCAGACTGCACTGGCCTTTTATAGATTTTCTTGAGAACGGATGGAATTAGAGACTCAGCCTGCATTTCAAGAAGGTGTCCACGGTCTACAGATACACACACACACACACTGAGAGAAAGTTTTTTTTTTAATTGTTCATCCGTCTTTGCTGACCTTTTTCCTTTTCTCCCTCAAACTTAGGTAACAAGGCCAAAGACAGCGTCGGCACAGGTGAGTTTTTTTCCCCGTGCTGATCTTGACATGGGTGTTTTTCCTGTAAGAAGCTTCTGTACTGAGACAAGACATTACTGCTGCCCGCAAAATGGCAAATTCATTATGGCAATAGTGAAACGTGTGGGCCATGTGTGAGTGGCCATTAAGTACAATAATCTAGCAGGAAATAGGCTACGACCACAAACATGCTTTTAATCTGTCTGAGGATTCCGTTGAGATAGTGTGTGTGTGTGTGTGTGTGTGTGTGTGTGTGTGTGTGTGTGTGTGTGTGTGTGTGTGTGTGTGTGTGTGTGTGTGTGTGTGTGTGTGTGTGTGTGTGTGTGTGCGTGTGTGTGTGTGTGTTTGTGTGTTCTGCAGTGGCTGAGAAGACCACTGGCGCCATGGGGAACATCGTCGCTGCCACTGGCCTGGTGAAGAAGGACGAGTTCCCATCTGACATGAACGTATGTACCGGGCATCATTACAGTCAGCAACACGTCCTCGTCTTCAGCCTGTTCCTGTTAGCAGACAGAACAAGACTCTGCTGTGGTGTGCTGACACGTAGACACACACACACACACACACACACACACAGACACAAGTCAGCTGGGCATTAACTGAGAAGTGATTTTCATGGGGACTTGGTTTGTTGTGAGCAAACCTCAGATTCAGTAATGAGAAACATTCTATAATATATACTGTGTGATGAGTATTTAACTGCTTTTAATTATTGAACGTAGGGCCTTCACACCAAAGGGTTTTTCCTTCTATTACTCCGGATCTTAGCGCTCAACTGGGCTTAACATGCTTTACAACATCCTATATGGTTCTTCCTTTTTCTTGCAGTAAATACTCTGTATGAGATCTGTAACTGTGTCAAAGATTGACCTGTGCATTTGAAGATTTCTAATTAGACTATTTTCAGCTCTCTCAGCGGATGTGATTTGGCAGTGCAGAAGGCGGTAGCAGTTCACCAAGCCATGGCCTCTTCCCACATGAAAGGATGGAGGGAAAGGTTACATGAACTAAATGTGTCTCAAACAGCAGTTGACAGCTGTGGTTTTTACTAGCATATAGTTGGAGGTACTCACACCCAACAGTTTCAAAAAAGATAAATGAGCAGCCTGGCCCATTTTAGTGTAGTGTGAAATCTCAACATTGGTTGTAGCTCCTATATTAAACTGAATACCAGGAGGGAGTTTTTGATAATAGATTAACGTGCAACACGCAACCTGAAAATGTTTGCATTGTTTTTGATTGTGTCTGTTTTTTAACTTTTGAAAAGAAAGTGTAAACCTGCTCTAGCTTCAAAAATGATGCTGCTAATCTGACGAGAGGCGTTTCCTCATCCGGCGACCTATAGCTTTTATTTGTGGAAGATATTTTGACTGCGTGGCAGATCATCTGCTAGACGCTGCTAGATTTTTTTTTTCCAAATTAAATTTTATTTGCTGCAACGCCCCAATATGTTTGACACTACTGCGTCCAACTCCACAATTTTTTTTTTTTTTTTATCATTCCCAGCAGATCTCTCCTGTGTAATCGGAGTTGAATACATGCCAAATCCTCCTTTTAATATTCCTCTCTGTGCTTAATGTCACTTGGGGTGTTATTCAAAGTAAATCAGTCACCAAAATGCACATAAAGTGAAACTGAAATCGATTTTTGCATGGTTGATGCAGGTAAAATATATGTATATACACACACACCCACATATATACATATATATATATATATATATATATATATATATATATATATATATACACACATATATATGTGTGTGTGTGTGTGTGTGTGTGTGTGTGTGTGTGTGTGTGTGTGTGTGTGTGTGTGTATATATATATATATATATATATACATATACATACCATACATACATATATATGTATTAGTGCTGTCAGTTTTAATCGCATTGATCGCAATTAATCGTGATTAATTTATGGAGAACTGTCAACAATTAACTTTTTTAAAGTTGAGATTAATTGCAATGAAGAACCTAATCCTCATAAATCAGTCCCAATGTCAGGAAAAAACACTATTATCCTCTAGTTCTTTTCTTTGACCCAATTGGCAGACCTCAATGGATTAATCGCGATTAAAATTGACAGCACGAATATATATATATATATATATATATATATATATATATATATATATATATATATATATAGAGAGAGAGAGAGAGAGAGAGAATATTACAGCAAATTTCATGTATCAAAGTATTAAATGACAGGGGTTTCCCCCTCAGACAATAAAATGAGGATAAAAATTATCCCAAAAAAACTGTCATCCATGCATAGATGTACTTACATTAAATCAATATGCTGACAAAACAGTAAACCTTTTAATGAGATGTACATATCTGAGATGGACCTGCACTTTTATTTCTCCTTTTCTTCATGATTGAGCCTAAATATGTTTGCTCACACGCCTGAGGACATGTGGGAAATCAAAAAGACGCTCCCGTTCCAAGTCCGAGGCTCGCTTACACTTGGCAACACGCTCTGATTTGTGTTCATTAAAGCCTGGACAGGATCATCGCTGTCGCGCAGCCAGACTTACTCAGCGGGGGTAAATCTGATGAATCCCAATGCCACTCCAAATCGGAGTTACTACTCTCAGGGGGCCTGCCATCTATTTTACTCATACGTACGCTGTCTGCACAGGCATATTTACTGTATAAGATTACATTTCTCTCAGTGGAGGAGACACAAATAAAGTGGAATATTCTTGTTGAGGTCTGCCGGTAGGAAGCATGTCGGTTTGTTGACTGAAAGTATGCACAGATATGCTAAAAAGAATTCATTTTAAACATAAAAAAATGCGTTATCACTGTTGTTCTGGAAGAAAAGCAGACATTTCCATAAAGTGGACCCAGTCTGACCGCACACTGACCTGCCTGATTAACTATTCAGTTGCCACAGTATCTCTGTGGGACCATCACCTCTCTAAAGCACATAAAAATTTCACAGAATTCCTCCCTCTATTCTGTGATGTTTTTTTTACATGTAACAAGCAAACATAAGTGTATCTGTGTTTAAATATCGGACTGACACACATCTGTTTGCCTTTCTCCGGCGTGTGTGTGCTGGCTTTAATGACCCGGTCCCGCACCGTCAGCGTGTTGACACTCTGTCTATCTCTGTCAGGCCGTCAGGGGAACAGTGAGGTTCTCATCCCGTCCTAAGCCTTCATCCCTCAGAGCTGGACCCTCTCCGCTGATTCGATAATCTAGTAAATCTGACAGCCTGCTCTAATAGGCTTCTCCAAGACGCTATCTGAGTGATAAAACTTCTCATCTCAACACCCTGACAACAGACTGTTAAACTGTTGACACTGTTATCAAACGGGCACAGCTACATGTTGATGCCAGTTCCACTTTACCGAGCCGTATATCCAGTCTGACTGAAGCGTGCAGACATTTCGCAGCCGTGGTTCCCAAAATAATTTAATTGGAGCCAAAATGCCTGAAAGGGTGCAAACCCCCTCTGCAATATCTCATTTGTCGAAAACTTTTCAATGCAGCAACACTGGTGGACACACCCACTCCTCCAAACATACAGAAGCATCCATCATCAGTCCGTCCTCTGTAACGATCATCTGTCTCAGGGATGCGGAGGGCTGGAGCCACAAAAGCCCGACCATTCGAAAAGCAGTGCCCAGCTTCTCAGTGCCTTATTGTGGTTTTCTTTGACTTGTACTAATCTAGTTTTTGGAGCAGGCAAAGCCTTGCCTCCCCCTTGTGGTCATTTGTTTTCCCCACTGAAGTCTTTCACTCCATTTTGGGAACTGCATCTTTTCTTAAATTTCCCCTCAAATTTATGTTTCAGTCTTCAAACCAGACAGTTTTACAAACCGGAATACTATAACTATAGAAATGAATGTTTTTCATTTGTGCTACAGAGTCTGAACTGTGGTTTATCTTGTGCATGACTAAATGTAAAACTGCAACCAATCAGACATACAACTTAATCGTTCCCTTTCACTACAATAACAAAAACACTCTTCTTCATGGCCACTTTTTTTTTTTTCTCAGCCGGTGATCTGATTAGGTGTGTCTCGCATTATGCGGCTCCTAAAGCCACGCTAATCGTGTTGCTGGGCTTACAGCAATAACACTCGCTTGATACAGCACACTGGATTACAGTCTATTCTTTTCTGACCTAATTGACTTCATTAGAGCTGTGTTTAAAAATAAACGTGTGGTGACCCACTGGCTTTGTTTTCAGGGCTCTTAAGCAGCAGGTGAAGCAAAAGAAGGAGAAACTGAACTGTTGAGACATGGTGTCACTCAGTTTTGTGACGACGTGGCGTCAGGTTGTCGTCTGGGGTTTCTTTTGGCCGGAGGAGTCCTGGCTGGACAGAGCTGACAGGAAGTTGCTGTAATGAGCAACACTTGTGTGATGAAGTTAATCCCTTTGCATAGTATCCTTCTGTTGCGCTCTGAGGAAAAACAAGAAGGGATCAATGAGCCATGTGATCGTTGTTGCACCATGCAGTGGTTTTCATCCATTGTCGCAAACACATTGTAGTTTATTTGTAAGTGAATCACGCATTAAAGAAAAAAAAAATCCCACTTCTAGGTCACCAAATTGTCATCAATCCTCAGCGTAAAATACTCCTCTTAAATGTAATATTTATTCCTGCTGTAGCGATGTTTGCTGTACGCCTCAATGATCACAGCTGTTTGAGGAAGATATTGATCCCTTTTAGAACGTGAAAGCAGCTTTTCATTAAGAGAGGGAGCGGCGGTGTGCGTTGGGCTCGGCGCCACTCTGGGTACGGCTGAGAGAACTGCTGACGGATGAGTCTACCATTGACTTTAGGCTCGTCTCGCCCCAGTTTCTTTCCTCCTTACATTTGAGTCGTATTGTTCGGCGTCTGATTGATGAGACATCCACGTCTCGCGCCGTTCGAACGGCCGCACCGGTAGCTGCGCTCGGCTTTGTTTGCACAGCTGCATTTGGAACAGATGCTCACATCACAGTACCAACGCTCACACGCTGTTGTTCAACATCTTGACGTTCGGGTATTAGCCTGTTAGCATTTGACACTTTGCATGAAGAACATCTGGTGAGAATCATGTTTTTAGAGAATAAAATAGGATATTCTCCTGGATAGTGCAAGTCAGACTGTGCGCCATGCCATAACTTCTCCTGCATACCAACTCATTTCACCCTTGAAGGCCTGGAGTGACGATGTGTAATTCTGTTTTTTAAGGCAGTTTTGTTGTAATTGCTTACAGATGATGGCCACGGTTAAATATCATGTCAAAGACCACAAA
Organism: Salarias fasciatus; assembly: GCF_902148845.1. Taxonomy (NCBI): domain Eukaryota; kingdom Metazoa; phylum Chordata; class Actinopteri; order Blenniiformes; family Blenniidae; genus Salarias; species Salarias fasciatus. The sequence continues at coordinate 8,893,305 of NC_043746.1, read as the reverse complement.
CAGAATGATACATGCATGCAATGTTTCCTTAAATCTCGCTCTCTCTCTCTGCAGCCTGAGGAGTACGGGCAGGAGGCCATGGAGGGCCAGGGAGAGGCGATGCTTGAGCCAGAAGGGGAGACATATGACGAGTCCCAGCAGGTAATCAGACTGCACGTCACAAAGCGCACGCATGTCTGCGCTCAGGAAAAAAACGTCACAGCTCATAGTGTTTTAACTCCACTATGATCTGCACTATGGGTTTGTTGTAAAGCTCTTTTCGAGAGTTATGTAAGAGCCTGTTAAAAAAAAAAAAAAAGAAAAGAAACTTCACAGCGAGGGTGATGAGGCCATTCACTTACGATAGCTGGAAGCTCATCAGTATTCACGAGCTTGGCATGACTGCACGTTTGAATGGCACTCCACACTTTCCCACCTCCTCTGACCGCCACAACAGCAAAGGCTGAGGTGAGGGGTTTTTTTTTTCCCTCCGTGGGAATTGAAACAGAGCGCTCAACCCGCCAACTGCCACCAGACATGCAGCGCACCGTGAATACAGCACCACCTACCTACACCGAGTGCCGAGTGTGTGTTGATGGGGGAAGGATGGGAGTCTGACACACAGTTATTTTTGGAATTTTACTGTCGGATGGAGAAAAAGTGCTGAATTGATTGCTTTAAAAACTGATTTTTAATATATATATAAAGCAGCATATATATGTATTTTGTTGACAAAACAGTGATTTAAAATCCTGAATAGCTCATGTTTTTTCATCAAAACCTGAATTGTCTCAATTAAGATGACACTTGCGATTTTGCCAAATTTTGTTTAACGTCTGACTAATTCGATGCATTAATTTGGATTTTCTTTTTTTTCTTTTTTTTATCCTTGCATGCGTTTCCATATCTGGATCATTTAATTAGCCAGATGGAGTAGTGGAACTGAGACATTCCTTGAGACCCAGATTAAAAGTGAATTTCTCAGCGTCATCCTCGTCCTCCTCCATCTCTTTTTCCCACTCCTCCGCATCTCTCTCCCCTCCCCCATCTTCTCCTCCTCCAGCAACGTGCGAGCTCAGTCTGAATGGGTGTGGTGATGACGTCCTGTGCCTCCGTGCATTGTGGGTAATGTCAGGGTCTCCCTGCATTGCTGTAAATATGGAGTCTGTGTGCTGCGGAGAGAAGCGAGCTCTCTCCGGGAGGAGCTGGGTAGAGGAATCCATTTGGTCCGCGGTCACTCTCCGTGGTGCTGAATGCATTAGATGACTTCAGACTGTCGAAGGCCGTGTTGTTTTTTTCATGACCATGTGTGCAGTGGAGGCGTGTGCAGGGTTACAAGAAGCCTGAGTGAGTGTGCTCACGACTCGTCCTTGAAGCTGGCACAGGCTCGTGCTGCCCTCTGTAGGCTGGAGAGCCCAAACATCCAGAGCTCAGCCGGAGTGACGTTATTACCTCCTGTACAGCACTATCAAGCGCCGCCTAAGCTCCATGTCATGTATTCTTAAACGGATTAAAGCACAACTTAAGTTTTAATTAAAGAATTTAACCCTATGCTGCTAAATTGACCCCGCTTGTCTCTTAAAGCCTGTTTTTTTTTTCTTTTCTTTTCCCAGGAGAGCCAGGACTACGAGCCAGAAGCATAAAAGCATCAGTCTGAACCACCATCCAACCAGCAGCACAATAATATTTCTAATAACAAAAAGGACAAATGCTGATACGATTACAATTATATCCCTGTTGCAAAAAACAACAAACTAGACAAGCATTCCCACTGAAAAATGTTCTTCCTTCAAGACAAATCTTTTATTATTATATATTGTAAATGTCATGTTATTAATGTAGTGTGTTGGGTGTAGGTATTTATTGAGATGTAGGATTTGCCCTCCCAGTCTCATTTCCTTGATTCCCTCCCAATGAAATGAGACCAGAGCCAGGGCTTGTGACTTTGTACCTGTGTGTATGTGTATTTAGAGATGTGCAATAGATGTTTATCATCTTCCAATGAGACATTGGGAGTGGAAAAAATAAATATGACCGGCTGCAAGCAGATATGATTACAATAATATCCTCTTAAGTGTCGACAATGCCTGTTTGTGGGTTTTTACCTTTTTCTTTTTTCTTTTTTCTTTTTTCTTTTTGCATTTCTTTGGGAAATTAATTTGAACGTTTTTGAAGTAAGAGTTTTTTACATTGTATCTTTATAGTTGCTTGTGAAATCATTCCAGTAAACTATCTGTTAGAAACAGACAGTGTATACATGTTTGTGTGTGCGTGTGTTTGTGTGTACTGAAGATTTTAACGAGTTAAAGTCAATATATTATGTCTTGGAATCATAATGGTTGTCATATCAATATGTGCTTTAAATTGCAGGACTTGTCAGTAAACAGGTTTATGTGTTAAGCCAGACATACAAATCCTCTGTAAATAAAAACTACAAAAAATAAACCATTTGTTATTGTTGCTCGATAATGTTCAAACTCACTATTGTGTACTGATAATTTAGTAATTTTGTCTTTTTTGGACATGCTGATTTAAACCAGCGTCTCTGATTCTTTGTGTTTGTCGTTTTTGCTCACTCTTGTCTGGGAGGCTTGACTGTCGGATGAGTAAAATGTGCTGAGCGGGCTCTGGGCCTTGGCAGGATGCTGCCATACTTGGGATGCCAGTCTGATCGGTTCCTTTGGGCGGGTTTTGTTCAAGTTAATCCGTCTGGAAAGTGCCGGCTCGGTGGTGTCGGGCTCTGACGGCGGGTATTAAACAGCCGGCCCGGCTGCTGTGGGTTCAGACGGATGTGTGGCGGCTGAGGGGACAAACGCAGGAGCCATGGCCTCGTTCAAGAAGTCCTTTGAGAGCCTGAAGGGTTCGAGCCACTCGGCTGCAAAGGGAGTGACAGACAGTGCAGGTATGGGACAAGCAGTGCCAGTAAATGATCTGGGTAATCTCACACTTGTTTTTAAAATAACATACTTTTTCTCTCAGATGTCATTGATAGTATTTCATAAATTCATAAAAAAAGAAATCAAAACTACAGCAGTTCTTCCATCTCAGGGGTCAGTCTTGGTGAGACCCTGTTATGTGTTTCCAGTGCAGGCAGCTCAGGAGGCTGTGCAGCAGGTGGCAGACTCCTCCAAAGAAACGGCCAACACAGGTGAAGTGCACAGCCGCTTTCATCTCTGAAGCATCCTCTTGTCATTCTGCAGTATTATGTGAAGCAGACAGAGGTGCCAACATCAGCTGCCAGCATCTCAACTCTTTACAGAATTTGCAGTTGGAAAAATACGATCTTGAAATTGAAAACTGTCAATTGTTGAGATTTTGTTTGAGTTTAATTTTTGCTTTTTTAAACTTATCGATCATGGAATAACTGTTCGATTACTTCCCTTCCTGTCCTGTATAACTGAGCCAAACACCTGGCACAATCACAGAAGTGGTTGAGTTTTTGGTTCTTTGTTGAAGAAATAATAACAGTTTACAGCTTGTTTTCTCCCTGACTGAAAAATGTCATGTTGTTGTAGATTTTATTTATTTTTTCTCTCGTTTGCTTGATTTTTGACTTGAAGCTGCTCAAGAAGCCAGCAGGCAGACACAGGCAGCCATAGGAAAAGCTGCGGACAAAGCCTCGGACACCATCAAGGAGTTTGGACAGAAAATGGAGACCAAATGATCTGCAAAGAACGGATGAATTTAGTGGAGCCAGCTTGTCTGATCACCCATAGGTTCTAAGACCAGGAATCATGTTTAAATAGAAATTAGTTTTCATTTGAATATGAACAGATACATAGTATAAATACTGTATATATCTCTACTCAGCTAACATTCCCAGAGAAGTCTTTTTAAAATGTTCTTTTTGCCTTATTGTAGATTTATAACATGTCTTTATTTGGAAAATAAACAGATACCAACTTCTCTGTCAGGTTCATGAAATGTGATATCTTGCCACATGCAGCAGAGACAACACTGTGTGTGGCGCTGGAAACACTGTGTGTGTGTGTGATGCATCCTGTTTTCTGCGCTGTGGAGAGCACTCATCAATGAATCACCACGGTGGTTATTACCAACACATTGCTGAGAAGATGGCCTTTGGCAGACCGATGGCTCCTGATGGGAGTGTGATCAGAGGCGTCTACCTTGGTCCTCAGCGGCGTAGCGCACACACTCACCTCCCTCCATCACACACTATGCGGTTGCCGGGCAACAGAACTCTGCGGCGGCCTGCGATTGGTGGAGGCCTCCGAGTTAATGGTGAGAATACTTCTGCCAGTACACAGTGTTCTGGTGAGGGCTGCGTCTCACCGCTACAGTAGGAGATTTCCATAAACCAAAGAAATATAAACATGCTTGGACCCACACGATTACTCGAGGCGAGCGGCGTTACAGAGCTCTGGAGAAATGTGTGTCGCAGCGCGAAGTGGTTGGAGGGAGGAAGAGGGCATGAAAGACTTGGTTTTTTTTTTAAGTGTTTGTTTGTGTGGGAGGCAGCGCTCTGCTTCCTCCAGGCTCCTTCAGCTGAAGCCCTCTGTTGCCTTTCGTGTACGATTTCAGCAGAGCACTCACTGTTACAAATATTTCTCAGATTTCCTCCAAAAGCACCGAGTTGGCTTTACTTTTGTGGGGGGGATGCACTAATTATCTGCCCATGTTTATCTGTTTTACTAAACAGAGCTGTGGCTGTCGATCTTCTCCCTTTCGGTCTTTATAATTACTCTGAACCATTGGCTCTGGTAATGGTAAACGTGGGAGGGGAACAGGACCCCTCTGACTCTCCTCCAGCATTTCATTTGATGAACCGTATAGGTTTTACTATTTGATGATAAAAACAGAAAGCAACTGCGCAATATGCATAAAAGAATGATTTCATAAGGATCAAGTTTCCTGCAGCCTTCATAGTGATGAATGTGAGGAAATAACATTTACCTCATGGAATTTTTCTGATGTTGACAGTGGCCAAGCAAATGTGACCTCCACTGATCCACATATTGCTGTCTTACTCCAAAACAGTGATCATTTATAAATCTGAGAAATCCATCTTCTGCATGCTTCACCCTCCCTCCTGCCACCCTCACACTTTTCACTTGTGTTGCCTGAAAACTGTTTTTTACTTTTATCTTTTATCCTCCAACAAAGCCAGTTCGCTGCTGTATCTTTGTGCACACAGCATCCGTTTGTGCGGCGATGATAACCTGCGGCTAATTGCTATGATTTGCTGATGATTAGAGGGGAGAACGGAGAATTTGTCGTTACATTACCACTCACTGCCAGAATCCGACCGTGGTTTCCAGGGAAACTGGAAATGTGAAGCGTTTCAATAGACACTGCCACAGCCACAGCCTAAAGAGCGAGGACTGCCGAAGATAGATTCTTCTAGAGACAAACCTGTAGCCTCTGCTATCACTATCAAGCCGGAGGAGAGATGATCGGGAAGATGCTGGTTTCGATCATCGGTGAGATCTGTGATGTTTGACCCAAATCTGAGGGAGAGTTGTGAGGAAGCTTCACTCTGACTTGGACTGTTGAGGTATGTCACTGGCTTGCAATCTTTTCTTTTCTTTTGTTTTCTTTCCTTCTTTCTCTTTTGTTTTAACATCTACCATATTTGGGGGTGATGTTAGGATGTGAACGGTGCTCTGGATACCAGGGCATGCTCTCAGTGTTATGCAAAACGAGGCGAAAGGACAGAACAAGCACATGGGAAGCTGCTGTATATTTAGAGCAGAACGATTTGACACAGGATCTGTGAAAAAGTGTCTATAAAAAGTCTACTTGAACTATCTTTTATGTCTTTACAAATGTGATTCAGTGCTCAGTGAAAGCACTTTTGTCAGTTTACAGTATCCGGACACTAAAAGCTGACACACAAACAATTTCCATCGAGTAGTAGCAGTGATGTAACTTGGTTACATGTGAGCATTTGGACACTTAACATTGATGGAGTATTTTTATCACAACAACAAAATGTGTTTTCTTTTTCTCCGTTCCTGGTCTGGCTTGTTTCCGATTACAAATTGCACAAACGGTGTGTCTTGTGTTGTTGCTCTGCAGGTAATTCTTTGCACTTGAATGCGAGACAGAATGGGGAGTCTGAAGGATGAGACGAGGGGTCTCCGAGAGGACCACCAGCCCTGTGAGAAGACAGACGGCGGAGTGTCCACAGGAGGCTCAGACATCACCGATCAGCTGAACACAGGTCATGAATCAGCAACTCAAGGGGACTTTCCGCCAAACGCACATGTGAACGCTGGCGCCACCGAGGAGAGAGACAAAAACCCAACATCCAAAGATCAAGTGCTCTCAGGAGGGGATGGCGGCAACGCCGACCAGTCAGACAGTAAACAAGACAAAGACTGCATGCTGGCTGACGGAGGTGACGAGATAATAACAGCTTTGAATGCAACAGGTGCTGCTGAATTACCGAGAGACGCAGGCGAAGGTGCTGACCTCCAAAAGGATGAAAACATGAGTCATACCAGAGAAAGTAATGCCGATCCTGATAACGTCTTGGTGCCTGTGCCATCGACTCCAGACCCCTCCGACCCGCGCTCGCCTGCCCCCGTCGGGCAGCAACACATGCGCACACAAGTGAGCCTGGAGGTGGTCCAGTGCTGCTCCGTGGCCACCAGCCCCATGACTCCTCCAGAGGGGGGGCATTCCTTCTTCTTCCCCAGTTCGTTTGGGAAATTCGCCACTGTGGAGGGAGTCACTAAGGACGCGGAGCTGCAGGTGGGCCAGAAAGTGGAGTTCTGCTCTGTTGCCACATCTCCCATGCCCATGACCCCAAAGATCCCAACTGCCACGGCTTTCCCCGAGCTCATCGGGACAGAGACAGCTCTGAAGGACAAGAAAGATGGAAAAACTGAGGAGAAGCAGGAGAGCGTCAAACAGGAGAGCGCTGCTTCAACGAAAAAAGAAGCTGAATCAGAAATAACTGGAGATTTGAAATTTAGCACATCAAAGGAGCTCAGTGAAGTCTGCAGCTCGAATGTTTCTCCAGACACAACCAACAGTACAGCTTCTGGATTAACAGGTTCACAGGGAACTGTGGGGGATAATAATCAACAGTGCAAGCAGCCACGGATGGGAAGCATGGATCAAGACATAACCATCTTGGTGACACACTATGTCAACGATGAGGAGGGAGAGGAGGATAAGGAAGAATCATCTTTGTACTTCAAGGAGCCAGACATGGCAAAACTGGATGAAAGTGAGGAAGAAGGACAAATCTGCACTGATGGAAAGAAACAGGACGGCAAGGAAACGATCTCCACAGAAACAAACGATGGCGAACAGGACACGTCAAGCACAAGTCATCAGGAAAATAAAACTGAAGAGTCCTCTGATCCTGAAGATCAACAATCAACAACATGCGGAGACGCCGATGATTCAGAGACGAAAGAAAACAAAAGTGAAGAGCAGTCAGAGGTAACGAAACCCCTCGTTCCCGAATCACCAGCCCCCTTCGGCTGCCACAACATCCGCACACAGGTGAGCCTGGAGGTGGTGCAGTGCCAGTCTGCAGCCACCAGCCCCATGACCCCCCCTGAGGGAGACCAGGCCTTCTGCTTCCCCAGCTCTCTGGGAAAATGCACGTCTGTGGGCACAGAGACGAAAGACGCCGAGATGCAGGTGGGCCAGCGGGTGGAGTTTCGTTCTGTGGCCACGGCGCCCATGACCCCAAGAACTCCCACCACCATGACTTTCCCCGAAGTCCGGAAGGAGAAAAGCATAGAGGAGAAAATAGTGGAGGAAGAGGAAGAAGAAGAAGAAGCAGAGGAGCAGGACGAGGAGAAGAGAGATGAAGTCACTGAGGAGCAGGAGAAAATCGCCGAGGAAGAGAAGTTGGAGGCAGCTGGAGAAGGGGAAGAAGAGGAGACGGCGAGCGGCCAGGAGAAAGGCGAGGAGAAGTGCGAAGAGCCGGTGCAGGAGGTGAGCTGGGACGAGAAAGGGATGACGTGGGAGGTGTACGGGGCTGTGGTGGAGGTGGCGGTGCTGGGCTCGGCCATCCAGAAGCACCTGGAGAAGCAGGTGAAGAAGCAAAAGATGCAGGCCTCGCTGCCGCCCCCTCCCCCGCTCAACCCCTCCGCCACGCCCCTCGCCGCAGAGCCCACCCCGAGGGGGGCCGGCTCGGGTAAGGGCCGGGCGGGGAAGAGGGCAGAGAAGGAGGGGAAGGTGGGCCGGCGCAGGAGAAACCCCTTCCGGCAGCTGATGGAGAACATGCAGCAGCCACACTGCTGCTCCAGAGCTCACACCACCGAGTGAGCGGAGAGGAGCCGGCTGCAGGGGAATCTGTGCTGGGGTGTCGCCCGCCGTCCTCGATGGACGACAATGTTCACTCGTTCCTTGAGGCACGACATTGTGTTGACAATGTGAGGAATAAATCTCCTCACACAAGACAAGAAAGCACAAAAAGTCTTTAATACTCAAAGTGTTAATCACTGATAAACAGCCATACAATTCTTATTAGATTTGCTGTGTTTGTTTCCTTTTCTGCTTTATCTTTTTTTTCCACTGAGTTGCTGTGACGTCTCTCTAACGTACTAAGTGACTCCATGTTTGAAAAATGAAAGTGGTGGATGAATGTGACCATTGTTCCTGAATGTTTTTCATGCAGGCCATTCACAGTCGTCCACTGAGTCATTTTGCTATTGATGCTTTTTTTTTTCTTTCCTTTCCTTTTTTTTGTACACCTCAGACAATATGAAGCCATGGCAACCAGTCATCTCACTCCAGGTTGCTAACAAGCTCTGCATCAGACAGATGATAGCTGAGATAGTTGATCTGCGACCCGCTGTGGCCTGTCGCTGCGATGTGGGCGGTCACTTTTTGCCTCAGTGAGTAGAATGTATGAACTTTTTGAAATTATCTAAATGTTGCTTTGATCAGGTTTAAAGAGAAGTACCAGCCATTGATGCAGGCTTTTATATGTCTTATATTCTGCTTTTAGATCCAGCACAGTGTTTTGACTTGTTTGTATTGTGAAGAGTATAAAAATGTACCGACGACGCGCACAATCATCTTTTGCGAAAAAGAACCCACTCCTGATATCAGGGTATTTTTAGTCATTACTACTTATTGTATTTTTATGCCACGATGAGTGGCACAATTGTAAATTATGTGATGGTAGTTATATCAGAAGCATTTTCATTCAGATGTTATTGAAGTGTCAGTGATGTTGGTGTCCATGCATTGAATTCCATATTTCAGATGATCACATGAAATTTGCATTCGAAGAAATTTACTTTATTCACAGATTGCACTTGTGATACATTCATTCCGTTGTCAGTAAACAGATGTCCTGCTTGTTCGAACATTCAAAAGCCCTCTGCATGATGTTTTCTTTCAGCAAGCATTGACAAATAAAAAGGCACACAAATTTGGCTGGCATGAAGTCGTAACTAGGAAAATCCATTCTCACACTTGACATTATGCAATATTCTCATCTTTTCCTTTTTTATTTTCATTCACTGAAGTGAGGAAATGATCATTCTCTGCTAGTGTATCTTTTAATACAATTGATTTCATGGAAAACAAAGCTGATTTTAAAGTGTGGGTCAACACAGTATTAAAAATAAACTGATTCCCATGCAGCAAACAATTATTTGTGCTTCAGCTACTTTTTCATTTTACATCGTGTGGATTCTAACAGTCTATACACAAGAGTGTTCGGATTTAGCAAAATATATTACTTGTTTTCTTGACAGGAGTTTTGATTACATTTTTTATTTTATTCACATATAGGTCCCTCTTGAAAATGAGACCCTGGGTCTCAATGGGGCCCAGCTGTATAAATAATGGTTCAATTAGAAGCGTCCACCCAGAAGGCAAGCAGCCAAAAGAGATGAAAACTGATCTTTTTGAAACTGTTGTCCCTTCGACAATTCTCTTGACTTTTAGACGAGCAAAATAAATCCAGATCTATGGTCCAAATGTGACAGTATCAGTATACTTTATTCATGGAGAGAAATCTCCAATATTTGGCTTTGTCTGTGTTGTTTTCTTTTTTTTCTTTCTTGAAATAAATGTTTTGATGAAGTCACTTACCACTTTAATAAATGTGAATCTTGTCTTCTGTATGATCCAAGACTAATGGTCACAACAAAAGGCTACATAAAGAGAAGATGTTCTTTAATCCAACAGCGTTGATTAGCTTTGATTTGGTATGCATCTCTCTCTCCCATCATTGTTTTCATCACAGGTCTGACGTGTTAAATATCGGGTTGGTGATACCCTTGAGGGAAGTGTCAGGGTTTTTCCTCTGGCCCCGCTGTGCCAGCGCTTGTCCGAGGGGCTCAGTGTACTTTGGGGGGTTGTAATCGTCCTCTTCCGCTTCCTCGATCATCAGCTGATGGAGGTAGAGGAGGCAAGTTTTAATACGATTTTATTTGAATGTTCATCGGTACAAGTGAAGACAGGGATTACCTCGTTGATTTTTGTGCCCTTTTCAGGAAAGGTCATGTCATCGTCCAGGGAGTTCAGGCTTGGATGGTGAAAGGAAAAGAAAATTAGATTAAATTCACGTTTCAGGAAAAACCTGAGCTGCGTCCTGCTGTTAGTCACTTTTACCTGACTTTATCCACGTCTAGACTCTCATCGTCCAGGTCGAGGGCGATGGATGACTCGATGTTGAGGTTGAGAACCGGGTTCGCGCTGTAAAAAAAATAATGACACGCAAACATTATCACGAGGTTTGATTTTAAGATGTGGTCCGTCCATTGATCAGCTGTGCAGGGCTGCCGTCTCACCCCTCCTGGGTGTACTTGTTGGTCCCAGGCACCATGGCACCGCTTTTCAGGTTGTCAGAATTCATCATGGAGGCGGATTTCATGGCATTCGCAGCCTTCAGCTTCCTCCTGTAACTGTAATGCAGAACGAACTGCTTAGTATAGGTGCTGTGGCCTTCAAAATGGGGCTCGGCAATATGCAGGGACTGCCCAGTGTCCAGTTTTGTCCTTACTTCCTGCGAGTGCAGAGCAGTGATGTGGTGAGGACAATAAGAATAATGATGAGGCCTCCAACGATCCCCAGCAGGATGTACTGCACAGGGTTCGCCTCAGCCTCAGGACCGGGAGACTGTCCCTGAAGCAGGAGTAAGAAATAAACCCTCAGTATTGCAAAGTCAGAAACAGATATTACAAGTTCCAATATTTAAATGCAGTTAATTTCTTGATTTCTGCCTTTTCTCTCTGTACAGACAGTCACACAGTGGTGCAAGATTGATTTGATTAGTTTACCTATGAGTAGAAATAAAATGAATTGATCGCAACAGGATGTGACACTTTCACAAAATAAAAATAACATTTTTCTGACTCACAATGTATCTGAGGCCGAGGGTGGACAGGCGAGGATAATGGTTCGGATCAGAGAGCATCCTTTCCACTTCGTCAGCGGTGAGGGCCGTCCCATTGGGGAAGACAAAATAAGCCACGACGACTGTGTTGCCTAAAACCCTGAGAGGGGAAAACAAAAATCACATGAAAGATAATCCGCCTGATTCAACACTTGCAGGTGTTTTCAAACCAAAATCATTTGTGTTCAAATGTTGAGAATCCCAGTTTGTCTTCAACTTAAATTTGTTTACATGAACACTGGCGCCATCTAGTGAGAAAATTAATCCCTGAACAAAAATAAACAGCCAGGGTCCATTATAAAAATGGTAAATGTGGAGAAAAAACTGAGAGCAGCAGCTGCTTTTAGCCAAAGGAAAACATTTAAATATTACTTTCTATCTAGACTTGAATGCTCAGCCCACAGGCCAGATTAGGCACTCTCGCGAGCAGGTTTTGGCCCACAGAATGCATGTTTGAAAACCTAGTTTAGGAGTTAACATCAGCTTGTAGTTTTTTTTTTGCATTTACAGACCGAGTTCAAAGGCTTTAGGTCGGAGGAATTACAGTGAGTGTGTGATGTGACAAGAGATTCACCTGGTTGCTTCGTTAGTGCCGCCCCTTGTCGCAACAATTTCAACGGAAGTCCCGGTGGCATCCACGAGCGCCCTGGAAAAATGCCAGATTGAGTTAAAAAAAACAACATAATTCTAATATATGTATATATTTAGATATTTTCCAAAGAAAAGGATAACTGGAATCTTTGAATCCACAACTACAGACTGTAACATCACAGGAGGGAGAAAAGCACCTTCGAATCTCATTCAGCTTTTGGTCAAACTCCTCCCCAGTAGATGTGAATTCCAGTTCCACACGGTAAGATTCATCAACTGTGAAAATCTGCAACATAAAAACAAGACAAGCTTTGACAAAGGCTGAAACTGTAATCTGATCATTAATGCAAAAGCAGAGATTTTAGACACTCACGCCCAGTGTGGTGGCGGAGGAGAGGCCTCCGGTATCAGTTGCAGTTACGTTTACCAAATACTTTCCTTTCAGGGTCAAATCAAGCCCTTCAGTATTCCTGTGCAAAATTGAAAAGATTATATATCAGAACAACAGGTCAGTGGGTGTGTGTAATCCCCCACAAGACTTCAAGCAAAATCCCAAAGATGTACATCGATAGAACCAGATGAAACTAACAAAAAGCACTCACTGGATGATCCCGACGTAAGTGTCTTGTTGCTGGGTGGTCACGACCTCAAACACCAACCTCATGGTCGTCACCTGATCGTTTAGGTCTTCAAACTGGACGCCTGTCACTGTGAACTCCATCTGCCTGTTCACTCCTGAGTCGAGATCCACCGCCTGAAGGGGAGAAGATCCAAACATCACAGATCGCCGTGATGAGCTCAAACACTCGGCATTTGTTTTCCGCTAATACTCACGGTGACTCTAGCGACGGATGTCCCTTTATTGGCCCCTTCTGACACCACAACTAAAGAGCAAAAGAGAAGTTTGACATTAGACAGAGTTTGCCATATGATTTCTTACTACCACCGGTTAATTTCATCTGTTCAGCTGCTCCTTTTTTACAGATTATCATAGCAAGGTAATGCAATTCACAACTACTGAAATTGAAAGTGTCTTTCTGAGTTACTTCTAATTCCATTTCGACATCTTGACGATGCTCACATCGCTGTTTTGTTGTCGTACGGTTGTATCACAGTAGCTTAGCTGTCAGCACTGTGCTATCTATGACAGTTATTAAAGTGTATCAGTCATCACTGGAGTCCAGTGTTTATAAGTATACTGGTCTCCGTCACGGGGTTTGCCCTTTGACAGTCGTACCAAACTCCTTATAACACCTGCTGTTTAAAACACGTTGACTGAGCACCTGATGATGGCAATTCAGATAAACTACAACGTGAAAACAGACTTCATAAAGGTGAGCTGGCATTCATTTAGTTCCACGAATAAATGACAGGTACACTGTTGGAAATTTTTGGGAATGATGATGCTGACAGTTGGACATCTTTATGTCACTGTATTTAGTCGATGACATATTTTTCTATTCAAAAAAGGGGTTGGAAAACAAAAGCTTTGACTTATACTGCATCTAACAGTCAGCACGGGGATTCGAATTCCCAGTCAATTTTACTGATTATGTGATCATTTTTACACTGTGTGAAAAGTAGTGGTATTACGCTCATGCATAATCCCCAAAATGACCTCTCACTGGATACACTTGATAATAGTTTAGTCTGGTGTTATATCCAAAATTATTCTCTAAACCAAAAGTGCAGAAAACTAAACTGAAGCAATGAGTGAACTTGTGTTTACAAATCCATAGATTACAAGGGGGAGCCCTTTTAATTTTAAATGAGTACTGAAAACGCACTCACCAAACACAGCGTCTGACAAAATGAACTGAGGAGCATTGTCATTGACGTCCTCAATGTTGATCACCATTTCTCCTGTAAAGTGATTTAAAGACAGATGCGGTGAACAAACTTGTTAAGTGTTTGAACGGTTTTCTTTGCTGTGCTTTTCTCATTCGTGAGCAGTGCAGCGCTGACCTGGCGTCACACTGTTGTTCTCCCCTTTCTCTGTGTACTCGTCCACCACCTGAGCAGTCACCACCGCCTGATCACACTGCTCGTAATCGATCGTCTGGCCTGGCCGGACTCTGACCTCGCCGGTTGGATCGATGTCGAACCAGCTGCAGGTCGTCATGGAGCTGTTGCACCTGCATCGGACTGATTCCAACTCAAAGACCAGCGAGTGGTTCCCGTCTCTGTCGCGTGCTGCGAAACTGCCGACAGAGGTGGCGGTGGCGGTGTTCTCCTTCACTGGGACGGGGCTCGATGGCAGAAACTCGGGCCTCTCGTCATTCACATCCACCACATCCACCTCCACTGTCACTTGTGCTTTCCGCTGGTCCAAATCTGCCGCCTCGATCAACAGCGTGAACCGTTTCTGTTCATTTTCGTAGTCCAGCTCAACGGTGGGGTCAACCGTGATGTTTCCGATGTAAACTCCGTTCTTCTCAGAGGTTCGAATCATGAAGCTTGCTGACCCCCCGTCAACGATGCTGAACGACACACGGTTGAAGACGGTGGATTGGTCCATGTCCTGAGCGAACACTAAACCCACAAATGCTCCTGAAAGAATGAAAACAGCTAATTATATTTCTTCGACTCTTTGGGGTAACAACCGCTAAAAGCTTTAAGAGGTAAAGTACTTGCCTTTGTCTCCTTCTCTAACGGTGAAATTGTAAGAGTGGTCTTCAAATCGTGGTGAGTTGTCGTTGACATCCTGCGATGCACCGTGAGAAATAATGTTATCACTGTCATGTGTTCGTGCAAAAGCAGGTCAGCACAGAGATTGCACACGACCTACCTCCACAATGATGGTCACTATGACAGAGGTGGATCTTTGGGGAACACCACGGTCAGTAGCTGTCACGTTGAGCTCAATCCTCCCTTCTAGGCTTGAATCCAGGGCTTCACGATCGAGTTCACCGCTGTTCCTCAATTCTCCGGTGCTGGCATTGATGGTAAAGTTTTCACTGTATGCGCTTGGGACGATAGCGTACACGATTTCGCTGTTTGGTGTGCCGGGCTCATCTGAATCCATCGCCTGTCAAAAGAGGATACATCCATCAGTCACTCTCGCGATGCAATAAATGCAACGATTTTTCTTCTCCCATCTCTCTTCTGCTTTTTAGACTTTGTATAAAATCTAATACAGATTAATTCCAGACGATTTGAATGGCCTGAACTATTTTCATAGGTAGGCTTCTATATGTTCTATGTTCATTACAAAGCGAGTAAGACACCTTGTGAAATTTCAGACCAACTCCTGCTGATGAAAATACTTCCCGCTCCATTACTGTGTTGCCACACTTACCTCTATCCTAACATTAACTTGCTCCCCCTCTCTTACAAACTCCGTGTAAGACTCTCTGTTCATGACCGGAGACTGGTCGTTGATGTCAGTCACAGTGATCTCCAGAACTGCGGTGCCGATCTGATTGGCCGTGTCTCTCGCCTCCAGGGTCATCGAGTGCGTAGATCTGATCTCCCGATCCAAAAGAGCCTTACTTTTCACATAGATTCTGCCCGTATGAGGCTCGACATCAAAAATGGAGAGTCTGAAACAGAGATAGAGACTATTCAGGCTGTGGTTTTGCACAACGGGAGCGAGAAGTATGAGTGACTCGGGCTGATGTGGAAGATCCCTGTGATCGGGCTGCACATACATGGTAGCTGGGAGCAGTCTGTAGGTGATCTTCCCCGCATCCATTGTATCAGGGTCAGTTGCCTGGAGGAACACAAAAAAAGCTCTTTTTGATTGCCTTTAAACGCTTTGATATATTGAATTGTTGGAATAAGAGTCCAGAGCGTTGATGGCTTACAGTAAGCGTGGTCACCGTTGTACCATCTTCAGAATGCTCAGGCACATCAAACGTATATGTGTCGTTTGGAAAACTGGGACTATTATCATTGGCATCCAGTATGTTTATAGTCACTGTAGCAGTAGAGCGGAAGCTGGTATTTTCTCCATCTGTAGCAATCACCTGTTCCATGACGCGCACACACACACACACATAGAACACATTATACAGGTAAAACACAGAAAAAGGTGAATGGTGTATCTGTTGTCATAGACTTGTTATCATAGTTGGGCTCAGTTTCTGTACCTGCAGAACCGTTTGTTGCATTATTTCATAATCCAGGTTTTGGGAGTTCCTGATGATGAGCTGAACAACGTTTTCTGACAGCTGGCTCTCTTGAGGTTCCACAGAGAACGAGTCCTTGTGTTCTCCCTCCAGAGTTAGCTTAGTGTTGACCCACTGTGACACCCCCACAGGAAAAGATTTAAGCTTGACTGCCAGTACTACTCAGAGCTGGCCGCTCATTGCAAAATCATGGCCAAAAAAACGAACGAAGAATTGTCCCATTCCGCTCACCTGATCACGATCGATGACTGTCATGTTGATGGGAACAGACCCCAACTGGTGTTCAACCACCTGTCCAGTGAACTCAGTTGCCTCCACACATCCCCCACCTCCACACTTGTAAAACTTTGGCGTTTCGTCATTCACGTCGACGATGTTTATGGTTACAATCACTGTAGTGCTGGCCTGGACTCCATGGATGTTTGGGTTTGATTCAGTAGCCTGCAGAATAAAGTAAGAAGTGAAAATGTCACAAATGTATTCATGTGACTTGAGAGAACTCTGCAAAGGAGTCAAAAAGTGAAGAGCAATGAGTGGCAATGAATTTTTTTAAGCAATAAAACAGGAGAAAGCAAATATTGCAAACAGCCTCAAGCTCATCCGATCAGATAGATGAATTAATTAATTAATTAATTAGAACGAACGAACTGTACCTTGACTGTCAGTGTTACAACATCAAGAATGTCAAATTCTTGTTGTAATTCTCTGTCAAATTCTTTCTGTACAGAAATGACTCCATCAGATTCCGAAATATTAAACAGACCATCTTCAGTGGAATCTGTCAACAAAATACAACAGATTTAATTTTTTTTTCTCTCTTTTTAACAGAAATCAACGTCCTTTGTAACTTTAAGTGGTTGTAACCCACCTTCAATGCTATAGATTATAGGATCATTGACTCCAGTGTCCTGGTCCACGGCTGTCACTTTGAATACAAACGTGTTCTGGTGAAAGAACAAAAGGTTGAAGACACTTTTCCTTTTTTGGAAAAAAAAAAAAAACAAAAAAAAAACACCTGAGTAACTCCAACAGTTGGTAGATCAGCTGACTTCTCATCACAAATGACACAGGATCCTCTACCCTGAATTTATACTGCTCTAACAGTGAGATCTTATTGGGTAAAGCCTTGCGGAATAAATTCAGACCATCAGCACACACCTGGGGTGAATTCTCCTCAATTCTAGCCGTGTAGGGAAGGCCGACAAACACTGGGTCAAGGTCTGGGACATCCAAAACCGTGATGATGGAAAAGACCGCATTTGAGTTGAACACTGTTTCGTTAAAAAAACAACTGCCTCCATTATCCTGTTATGACACACAGACAGCCCAGGTTTAACATGAAGTGAAAAAACAACAGCATTTGAAAAACAGCAGTTCTTTGTTTGATAATTATATAAGTGTGGATGTGTTTTGGGAATGAAAATACATTTTAACTCGTATGCTTACAGTGGCATTGATCTTCAGCCGAAAGAAAGTGTTCTGGGTGTGATTCAGAGACTTAATCAGTCTGACTTCACCAGTTGTGGGACTGATACTGAAGAAACTCGAATTAACACTTGGAATCACCTAGAGCGAAATAAAAGACAATTTGCAGTCTATGGAACATCAAAATATAATGTTATGGAATTGACAAAAGAAAACTTACGTCATCAATGTTGTATCTAACAACACCAGCGTCTCCAGTGTCACCATCAGCGGCATATACCCGAAACAGCGATGTACCAACCGCTGTATTCTGATCCCCCCCCCCAAAAAAAAAGAGGAAAAGGGAGTGGAAAAAAAAGAGAAATGTATCAATTATTTCAGCATGAACAACAAAATAAGAATGAAATAAGAATGTTCTCAGTCACTTGTTCAGGTAACTGATCATACTCAATACGTGACACATTTCTTTCTAAGGCAGTATGGGTTAAACACATTACATCTGATAAGTCCTACATTGCATACCTTTGAAATAGACGTTATAATCAATACATAAAATTATAGTATCATAAAAGTGTAGTAAAATACTTTTTTTCCTAATAAGAAGCATTTTTAAGCTCTAATTACACAACAGTTGTGTGATTTGGTCAGTTTTATTATCTGTATTAGATCAATATTAATACATTTTCTTATGTATTTCATATCAACCTATATATTTTTTCTAAATCTGTATTGTGAATTGTTGAATAATAATAAATTTGTCACAACTTTGAGAACTTCATGAAGTGCCCAAGAAAATGTTACTGAATATCCATATATTAAAAAATGAATTAAACCAGAACAAAATGAATCTTATTTATTCTGAAAATAATGGATTTATTGATGCATAACTTACCTCTGGAAATGAAAAGTCATATGATGACGAATTAAATATCGGCCGGTTGTCATTGGCATCATCTAAAATTATGAACAACCGTTCTGAAGTCTGAAAGACATGATGCACTCTATGAATAAAATGATTAAACTGATATGAATTAGAGTAAGAAACTTTGATGCCACTTACAGGATTTGTGCCATCAGAGACAATAGCATCTAATTCCAGTAAATTATTGCTCTGGAAAAGACAAAGTGATAAAATGAAATGTTTGGTTCTATATCATTGAAGGTTCCACAACAGATGGCTCACGACTTTAAACACGCTTTACCTCTCGATCCAGAATCGTTTTTACGGACACAACCCCAGTGTCAGCATCCACTTCGAAGAAGTTAGCATTGATCCCATTAATGTCAAAAGTTAGTGGGTCATTGTCCACATCAGTGGCCTTAATAGTAAATGCTGGACGATCTACCCACAAAAACAAAACAAACAAAAAACAACAACAACAACAACAAAATGAAGCATGTTAGAATTTGCGCCATCACAAAATCACAGAGGTGAAAGAGAAAATAGTTTTTCAAACTTTTCACTCACCTTTTGGTGTGTCTTCACACACTGTGTAGATAACTTGTGTAATATCAGGAGCTCTGTTTGCTGTGAAAAAAGTCAAATATGTGAATGTTAAGTGGTGATGTTTTCCCACCACAAAATGAAACACTGTAGCATGAACTGAACACCCACCACGAGTCAAGCTGATGAGGCACAACAGGAGCACACTTGTTGTGATCCTCTCCATGTCTGCACGGGAAATGACAGACGAGCTCATTAGGTCTAAAGTTCATTTAGTTTCTCTCAGTTCACTATCAAATTTACTGAACATCGTTGACATGCGCGATAAATGCAGATGCTAAGAGTCATAGAATCACAAGCAGCCCAGGCAGTGATTTCTCAGTTGAAATTTTATAATGGCGTGCAGTTTCAGCCACACCCTATAGGCATAGGACACATCGAGATATTTTTTTTTACTGTCAAGCAGCTCTTTTGAGACTTCCTCTTTATAAACGTCATAAATTGCGAGAAGCGACTGTGTTTATGTTTACCACTTATATTAAGTTTTCCATAAGTTTCCCACCATAAGTAACATGTTATGTCAGAAATATAAAAAGATTTCCTTGACATTTTTTTCAAAAATACCTAGGTTTCATTGTACATCTTCATCTCTGCCATCACAGAGAACATATGTAGCAAATCAAAAAGTAAAAGCAGGAGTCTATATAAAAAACCAACAACACAACAAAACTGTTTGAATCTTATTCATGAGATCTCAAATACACCAAGTAATTGTGTGACTCTTTTCATGAACAATTATAGCTTCTCTAACCCACTTACCATGTTTTTCTATTCTCTCCACCTATTTATAACTTGGCTTAAGAACTTCAGAAAAATAAAACAATAATTCATCATTCCAAATCTTTACGGAACAATCATCATCATGATTCCTTGAGATCAATATGGGCTATAATGAAATTTTACAGTTGCACAACTTGAATAAAATTGTATTAGTAATACAAATCTTTTTAAAATCAACAAGTTTCATGTTCACTGCTTGTAGCCCACAAGAACAGCTTTTGCTTTCTTCATGATATACAGTACTACCAGGCTACTAAACACAATACACTGAAACATTTAAAAAGGTAGATTTGAAATGGAGAAAAAGGAGAAGTAAAACTTACCAGATGACTTTCACAAAGCACTTCTCCCTCCTGAGACCTTTGCCTCCTGCTTCTCCTGTGACTATCGTCCTGCTGCTATAAACTTCAATGATTAACAAACAAGGAACGTCCAGCCTGTTTTACAGCACTCAAACCTCTCCCTATGATTTTTTTTTTTCCTTTTTGGTTCAGTAAAAGGTGATCAAAGATTTCAGAAAGTGAAGAAAAAAACTATTTTTTTCTCTCACATACATATTTGAGTGTTGATGAGAACCAACATCTATCAAGTAAACACTTCCCATCACTGACTGGTCAGCCCAGCCGCCATGAACACAGCATCATGCCATCGGAGCAGTGTCCACGGCTGACCCAGACGAACATCTGAGCCGTCCCTTTCACGGTGGGTGATCCTGTTGTCATGGTGACAAAGCCTAACGTGACCAGGGGTCTTTCTGAAACGTGCTTCATCCGAGCCAATCACCAGTCTCGCATCTCTCTTCATGAATCCCAGATCCAATCCTTAATGAGGACCTTCTTCATCAACCCCCCCTCCACTTTGTTTTTCTGGCCTGCTGTCCCAATTGAAAGGCTTCAGACAAACACACATTGTGCTCCCTCGCACCCACCAGCTTCATTCATAATCACAACTTTGTTTCAGACAAAGCAGAGTGGAGCGGCACACCTCTTTAATGGTGACACTGAAAATGTCTGTCGAGAGAATCTCTAAATTGGGGTAAATCTGGAAATACCGTACATCTGAATACTCTCACATGTAAATATGTGGCATATTTCAAGATGTTTGTCTTTTGAAGGGAATCCATTGCGGTGATACAAAAGAAGACTTTTTAATGTAATGTATGTACTTTAACACACTAGTATGGGTCCTAAATCAAACTGCTGTGTCTTTACCTGTGTGTGCTTCACTCTCTTCTTTACTTCTTAAGGAGTTGCAGATGAGTTATTTTACAAAAAGCTCCATTTTACATTCTCTTTTTCACTTGAACCTGTCCAAAAGTAATTTCTCTATGTGGGACAATAAGTTATATCATTGTAGTGTGTTTTCGTTGGAAAACGTCAGAGAAAAACCAAAATACCAATTAAATCTGGGAACAATATTATCATAGCAGGAATAAAAAAGAAAGAGAGATAACTGAAACCCCTTTTACCTCATATTATTTTTGTGTTGGATTAAAATTGTTCCTATGCTCAATTAAAAAAAATTGACTTTAAAACTTATGGATTAAGAGGAACAAATATTATTCCCATCAGTTGTCAACTCAATGTGATGTTTGACATCCATAAAACATAAGATTATCAGGTGACCTAATTATTAGGAACTGAATTTCCATCTGAAATTTCACTGCTCATAATGGAGTTGAATGCCTTAAAAGTGCCATCATGTTTGATAGTTTCACAATCTTATTCTAATATTACCTTTATTATTATTCAAAACCAACTTAAACATGTGGCATAAGAACCGGAAATATATCAGTTCCATACTTACATAAAATCTATTATCCTGGATAATTACGTCAAGGAAAATGTTCTGCAATCCTGTTATCCCATCAGACTTTGGTTTACGACATATCGCTGGGAACAAAACTGTCCACCTCACCCAACAGTAGGCATTATGAAAGGGTGGAGGCATAATAAAAATGTTAGCAAGCAAGTCCAGTCAACACAAGCCTCAGTTGTAAACTATGTAAAAAGAGAAAATAAAAACTACATTGTAAAAGCGAGTTATTTTTATGAGATCATGAGTCAGGCGTCTTTGTTCATACTTCCTCTTTCCACAGTCTGATGTCCAACTCAGACTGTATTTGAGATCAACTTTTCGTCTGACAAAAAAATATGTACTTCTGGTGCGTCTGACCATAAAGCCTGAATAGGGCTTAGCTTAATATTTGATAGGTTGCAGTCAGTAAAGCCTCGTGCTGCCAAAACCTTGCCTAACAGGCACCATGGACAACTCAATGGCAACTCAAGTGAGGCAGAGGGGGGAGGATGGATAACAAATATCCAAGAGGAAAATCACTCAAGTGTAAATGGAAACTTAAAATTACAGTCAATAAAAGTACTGGATAAACAAGGAATCAGTTAAAAATTGTATTAAAAGTATTAATTTAATGTTTCAGAGGATGAGAACTTGAACCACGTCACGATGGCAAGAAAGTATGCTTTCATTGAAAGCCAGGTTAATTTTGTCATTACAATTTTTTTTTTTTAAGAATCCATTTGTAATAATAAAGTAGAATTCTTATTGTGATAGTACTGTGGTGGTAAATTTCTTTTTAATACAAGCATCATTACTATGATCACCCAAATCTTTCTGTTTTATGATGTGAAGAATTCCTGGTGGGAAAAGGCTAAAGGTTCCCCTGCTGCAGCTTGCTGGCGCCCCCCAGGGGCCCAATGCTTTGTCTTCCACTGCAGTAGGTGTAAATTTCCCATAATCCAACATAGAAATTAATTCTGTCAACAGCAAAGGCTGTAGGTACTGCCCCTTCAGTCATAATCTGGATGCAGGAACACCATGTCAAACTATTTTGCGCCATATTTCACTGTGCATTTCAGCGGATTAATTAACGATAGCGCAGTCGTCTGTTTCCATTAAGTCTTTTTTCATTGAAAAATTCCCAGGGTACAAATGATCGTACTTGGTATAAGCGAGGCTGGAACTTTTGGGGCAGACAGACACGCTTTTCTCAGTCCATTACGGTAAAGATGGCTGCTCGCCGTGCGCTCTCTGCTCGGGAAATACGCAGAAATGGGGGTGTAAAGGCCTCAGTATACTTCCCCGTCGCCGCTACGTCGTTCCTACGACGTGAACGTCGTAGCCCTACGACGGGCTACGTCGGGCTACGTCGGGGCTTGACGTGCGCCTCCCGAAAATTGTGACTTCGCGTCGTTTCGACGCGTGGTGACGTGAACGTCGAGGGCTGTGATTGGTCCGCTTTCGCGTTGTTTATAGAATAAAGTAGAACTCACCCGGAAAACTTTTCTGGCCCGAACAGTGCTTCGGGAGAAATATAGATCCAAAATTGAGCGGCGCACATCCCTATACTGTTAGCAGTGTTAGCACTGTTAGCAGACGGGGCTACGTGTATAGCCGCTCCTCAAACGGCTTTAATCGTCCAAAAGCTCATTAGTTTCACCAATATTTCATCACGGTCCGCTCAGCCTCTCCTCCACGACAGCCCGGTGTCGCCAGATATGTCATATATGCAGATATATGTTCGGTAAATGCACGCGTGTCTAGATACGTACGTCTAGAAATCTATTTCTATAGATCTATGTCTAGGTAAAGCCGGAGCTACGGAAGCCGCATTGTTGTTGTGACTGCCAGCGGCTTGGCAGAGGAGGGCGTTCCCTTGACGCAGGAGCAAGATATGTTCAGTGGCGGCGTAGGGTTGTCGGCGTAGGAACGCCGTGGCGGCGACGGGGGAGTATACTGAGGCCTTAACGGGGAGCTGCAGACAGCCAAACAACTGCGGGGCTCGATCTCCACTTCCAAACCCGAACAGGCGGCTTCATCTGTAATAGTCTCGGGTGTTACGAAGCCATACACCGGCACGGAGCCTGAACAGACCGGGCCGATAATGTGAGACTCCGACGTTCAGCACCTTCTTTTTCCGCAGCAGTGGTGAAATCCACGGAATGTTCCACACGGGAACAGCTGACCGTAGGATGCCGCACTTAGCCTAACGAGATGTGAACATTACAAGGGAAATATCGGTGATCAGATGGTTGCACATTAACAATCAGGTAACCACTCTCCTCCTCTCGCCGTCGCTCCGCTCCGGGTTGAATTTTGAGGACGTGCGGCGCGTTTTAAGCATCAGCCGCTCAGACGGGGCTTGTTGTGGCTGCTGTCATCCTGCTCAGCCTCCAGCCCCTCCTTGTTTCACTGCCACCGAGTGCGATGTTGTAATGTTTACATTTTAGTGCTATGTTGCAAACAGCTGCTCCTCTCCTTAGTCAGCGATCGAGTCGCTGCACGAATGAGACGCACGCAGAAGATCAGCTCTGCACGGATACTTGCAGCGAAGCATCCAAAAAAACATACGGAATTATTTATTAACGCTTCCTGGATAAATGGGCCCGGTGGGCAGCTTCTGAGAGAAAACAAACCATGATCATCTACAAGTGCGCTGTCTCATAGTATTGGTTTTCTGGATGCGTTCAACGGTGTGCAAAACTAAAGCCAGGGAGAAAAAAAGAAGTGTTATAAGAGCGGACTAGCGGTGCTCCTGGTTTGATCATGCAAGTGCAATATTACATAACCGGAGTCTACAGTAGGACACAGTGGCCTCCAGTGAGGATCACAACAGACTGTTTGCAACAAATGACTTCCCGACCTCAAGGAGTTGGTGCTTCGAGAGAACATTTTAAATTGTGATGCTCAGCTGGTGATTGCTGGCTTTTGTGGAAAACGTGTGAGCTCCAGAAATGTAGTTATTTTCTATATGCTGACTAACAGTTATAGACTAAAGCAACATCAAAAGCCCAATAAACTATCAAACATATCCAAAAACATGGCTCGTATTCATTTTGCAGTTGTAGACTATTTCTGGATTATTAGGCATTAACAACTCAGTATAGTAACAACTCAATATTTTATATTGTGGTGTTTCATTTAACTTAACTAGCAGATCAAATACACTGAATGGACCAGTTTGCATGAAAAAGCAGCTTACTACAATGTGTCTGTAGCCTGTTCTTGAAACAATATGCAGAAATTGGGGTAAAACCCACAAATCAAAAGTAATGCAAGTAGAGACAATATAAAACAGTGTAATTTAAAGTGATGGGCAGTAGAAAGAGCCTCAGACTCTTAACGAATCTGATCAAGCAGTCCAAGGTTGCTTTAAAAAGTCTGAGTCATGTTATCATTACGTTGAGTTTCCAGGCATATATGAGGAGTTACAGTCAAATTTATGAAGTCTGTGTCTGTTGGAGGAATTATTTTCCCACCGTCTTATACTTCCAGAGGATGTTAAAGAGATTTAAAAAAATCACCACAGTGGTTCAGTGTGCATAGATTGACGTTGGACTGTTATTAAGCTACTGATTGTTTCGTTAATATCCTAATAATGGATACTGATTGATGGATATCAACTCACAGTGGAGTAATGTTGTGTTTAAGGTACTCTGCTGTGCTTCGCAGGGCATATATGGGGGGAGGGGGAGTGGGCTTCATGTTTATAAGCTCTATGTAACAACAGGAACTGCTTGTTTTGATACAGTGAAGCAAGGACCGCCTGTTCGGATACATTGTCTGTAGCCAGAGTGGCATGGTTTGCTACTCTGTAGTCACGGCTGCTTGTTTTGCTACCTTGTAGCCAGAGTCGCTTGTTTTGATACACTGTAGCCAGGGCTGTCTGGACGTCTGCCGTCTGCGTTTGCTGCGCGCTCATTGGCCGTTTGACGAGAGGGGGCGTGGCTTCGTCATAACAATGCATTTCAAGGAACACACACGCGCCAAGGACTGTTTTCCGACGCTCCGGAGCTAACGTCGCCTCTCACGCGCCGCGAGCGGGTTCTGCTAACTCCGTTAGACGCCGCCGGTGACCGAGGTGAAGGTTTCTGACGGGTTCATGGCGGACCGCCGGGCTCCCTATGCTGCGGCTGAGAACGTGTGCTAGCTGGCTAACGTTAGCAACAGCTACCGCCAAGTCCGTCGGGGGGGGGACATTGTCAAAATTGTGTCGGGAGAGGCTGCAGTGCGGAGGTTTACCCGTGAAGAGCGCTTCGTGGCGGACGGCGGCGGACGGTCGGAGTGGGTTACGTGCACGGGGAACTTGATGGGAAGCGACATTTCGGAGGCTGAAACACCTGCCACCCCCCCTCCTCTTCTCACCGAGGAAGCAAACTAGCTAAGAAAGTAAGCTGCGGGTTGTTCTGTAGCCTCACTCATACACCTTTATACACACACGCCCCATTAAAAGCTCCATATGCAGCGATAACCGTGCATCTTTCTTTACCGTGTGGTCGCGCGCTGCCGAGCAGCAGCTCCCCGCTGCTGTTGGTACATTGGACAAAGCGTTAGCCTAGCCTGGCTAAAGTTAGCTGCTCTCCTTCAACAGGGGACATCGGTTTTTAACGGAGGCTGCCTCAGCCTTGCCGCTTCTCGTTTCGAGGAAGTATTGTTGCAGTGTTTTTCTGTCCACTCGCTCGAGATGGTTTAATAAAGCCGTAGCTTCAGAGAGAAAACGGCGGCGAGAGGTTCCGCTCTCCTACCACATCTTTTGTTGTTGCTTTGTCTTAGGAGCACATGGCTTTCCATGTTTTTGTTCGGCCAGGCTACAGCGACCCCTATTTATCACGTCCTCCAACGTATAGCGCTTTAATTACCCTGCTGCACAGTCTTATAATGGTTTATCACTGCCGTGGTTAAACACGCGTCAGTAAACTATTAGCAATTCCAGAAACTACACATTATTGCGATGTGACATGTGCAGCATATCGGAGACATGTTTGGATTACTTTGGAAGTACACGAAGTGTTCGATACATCATTATTTTGTTTCTAAACGTCGTCGAAGACAACTTAAGTTTATATGCCTTTACTATGTAATGTGAGTAATAATTTAAAAAAATGTGAGTCGTAATTTTAAAAAAAAATAAAGCATTGTTATTGTTTTGAAGTAGTTGAGGCAAACTGGTTTTACGAATTGTTTACCTTTAAATCAACCATGTTAAAGTTTATTTCATTAAAACAAAACAGAAGTCAACTGCATTGCTTTGGGATCACCTGTGAACAGAACAGCTTAACCATTTACTTGTTTGTCTCATTTGAAAAGCCTCAGTATAAAGTAATAATTCATAGCGCGGTTAATTGTAAAAGATCATTCAAAGTTTTAATTTTATGTAAAATAACATAATAGTTTTGTAATGCAGTCTCATTTTACAGTTAAATCAATGTGTGGTGTATTCGATTTTAAAATCCAGTCTGGCAACATTGATGGCATTGGAGAAATTCAAATTGATGTGCTGTTTCTATTGTTATTTGCATCGTTTCACTTAATGTTCTTGTCCTAAAGTAAAAGATTGTTAATTTGATCATCTGTGTTTTGCCTGCAGGGTAAAGACAATCAGAGGCCATATATAAGTGCCTCCACTGTACGGTTTCCTTTACCGGGGTGTGACTCGTCTGCACGACGTCACCAATGCGACCATGGGAAATAGCAGTAAATAGGCTGCCACCAACAGCCCCCTTAAACCCGAGGAGGTTCCTTGGAGAGCCCTGCAACGCCCCAGTGCATCTCAGGAGAAGGTAAAATGTGTGCCCTGTCTTTTAAAAAAAATTCTGGGTTATATTTTGTCACATTTAGGTTGATCTGCATGTAAAGTGACGTAAAACTGCATACTATCTCTCAGTTGTTAATTTATTAATACAGTGTGAAGGATTTGGAGTGCAATTAAGGTCTGACCTTACAGTTAGAGTGATAATAAACCTCATTTCTATAAAGTCCCATTCTGTTTGTTCTGAGTTATGCTTCAGCCTGTGATGATTCTTTTACAGCCCACCGGTGAGACGGCAGTGGGGGAGACGAGACAGACCTGTGCTCCACACTTCCCCGGTCCAGGATGAGAACTTCCATCATCTGCTTTTCTCCCAACATCACCAACAGGTTCCTTTAGATGAGTCCAGACAGTACAGCCACACCAGCACACCACCACGCATGCTTCACCCTGCTGCACACCTGCCCCAGCAGAGCCCCATCATGGTGGATCTACATGAACAGGTAAGGAAATGTCTCATGGTTGAAGGGTTTATGCTATTGATCGCACATAAGTACATGCTTTCCACATAACATGCAAATATAAAATTATACAGGGTGTTGTGTAGAAGTGTGTCATATATGAATGCAGTGGAATTACCCCATCTCCCCCTCCCTCTTCTTTTCCTCAAAGATGCACCAGGGATCAGTTCCAATATCATACACTGTTACGACGGTGACGACCCATGGATTTCCCATCCACACCGGGCAGCCCCTTCCAGGGTGCAACGCTCAGCAGCTCCCAGCATGCTCGGTAATGTTCAGCGGACAGCTCTCTCTGCTCTGCTGCCTTCCTCCTCCTGTGAGTTTGAAAAGGAAGAGCCCAAATGTCAGTGGCATCCATGTAGCACACCATACCAGCCATGCAATCTGTCACTGTTCATTTCTAGCAACCAAGCTTAGCTGAATTTGTAACTTAGTCTTTATCTTAGTTTAGACGTTTTCAATAAAGCAAATACAGCGTGGTAAAGGCCCATTTATGCTCAATTTACACACAGAAGCCTCCAGTCTAAACTGGATGACCAGGAGAGATAATATCATAAACATGCACATATTCAGTTTTTCTTCTGAGAGATCAGCCATTTCTGTTGTATTCCAAGTTCCGTCCTCATTTGTTTTAGCAGGTCACACATCACTCTGCCCCATTGGTGGTATTAGTGTAGGCTACACATCCAAAAGCTCCCTGGATTTGTACTAAATTCCACATATAATGCTCTTTTTATGTTGAGATTTGAACATAAATGGGCCTTTTTTGATTAATCAAGCCAGTGTTGTGGTAGCATTGTCCGTGTTGTGATGTTATTCAATGCATCGCTTATGTTCACTACATGCTTAAAACATGCTTTCATTGTTCAGATGCTGGTTTTCTTTACCGGGTTGGTTTAAATTCCACATAAACATAAACTGTGTTTTTTTTTTTGTTTTCTCTCCACAGCTCATACAGGCATGCACCATGCAGCATATACCGGTGTCTTATCAAACCTTTCCACCCCTGATCTCCAGTGAACATTTTGTACTGCACCCGACCCCATCTGTGCCCCCCCACCAGCCGCCGCACCTTACTCCTTTGAGCCAGTTTGTCCCTTTACAGCCTCAGCACCCACGCATGGTGAGTAT
This sequence comes from Salarias fasciatus, assembly GCF_902148845.1. NCBI lineage: Eukaryota > Metazoa > Chordata > Actinopteri > Blenniiformes > Blenniidae > Salarias > Salarias fasciatus. The sequence goes on along the minus strand of NC_043746.1, from coordinate 8,864,354 downwards.
TCCACAGCAGGGATGGGTTTTAAAATGTAAACACACAACATATGGAAGCATGGGACAACTGTCTGCCCACTCTGTCGTTTTTGGTCTGACCAGTAACCCGCCTCTCTTTCCTGTTAGCCTCTACAGAGGGTAGAGAATGAAGTCGACCTAAGAGGGGACCAGCACCCATTAGGTACCTTCTCCTACCCTCCCTCTCATCACCCACCAGCGCTGCCTCCTTCTCTGCCCCTACAATATCTTCCTCAAGAACCTCTGCATCAGGAGCTTCCCTTTGGAGTGGTAAGAGAGGCTCTCGCACGATTTTAGATCTCTGTTTTCCGAGGATCGTACTCAGACATTTTATTAGCACAACCTGCTTCATACGCCAGACGGTGATGTTGAGCTGAAATGTTAGTTGTATAAAATCTTTGATCTTAAGCATCTCTATGGTTGATTATTTTAGTTGCACAATGTAGAGTAATAAATATAGCATTAATTAAACTTTAATGAAATCATCTCAAATTTGGGTCTTCGGTACCAGATGAGTGTGGAATTGACTAGTTTACTGTACAAAGCTTAGCAGTGTCATAACCGGAGAATGCCAGACTGCATATTAATTACTTAACATGCTCATTACACAACTTCCAAGTTTGTTTTTTAGTGTAGTAAGGTGCATTCATAATGTTTTCAGCCTGATTTCACTGTAAAATGAAAGAATTGAAAAATCTCCATCACTTCAATGCCTGGTTTTCCTTTCTTTGCAGCCATATCCCCACATGCTGCCCCGGCGAGTGAGCGGACAGAGATACCGGTTGCAGCAGCCTCTCCCTCCTCCACCCCCACCTCCATCCTACTACCCAGGCTTCCTCCCTTACTTCCTGTGAGTACCTGCATTCGAAAGCCCCCTGTGCATGACGCATTTCAGACTTCAGGTGGATATCTTTCTCTACAAAATAACTTATCTTTGTGGGTGTTGTAGTCCCGACAACCCTCCAGGCCAGTTCAAGTCAATCTCATCTTTATTTACCAAAAAATGAGCTGCCGGTGTTTGCAGGAACGTGTTGCATACCGTCACTGTGAAGTTGCTGCAACGAGGGAAATGTTTGCTCAGCAGATTGACGTCTTTCTTTCTTTGTGTCTCGTCTTGTGCTCAGGTCAATGCTTCCTGTGCCTCCTACAGCAGTGGGTCCAGCCATCAGTCTAGACCTGGATGTGGATGACGTGGAGATGGAGAACTATGAAGTTAGTGCATTTGGGCACATAATTCACAGTTACAGAGACTTCCCTTTTTTTTAAAACAAGCACAACTGGAGTTTTGTGACCTTGTCGTGTATTTCACTCAAAACATTCAGCTGTGTGAAACTGATGATTGGGCTCATTTTTTTTCCTCAACAAACTGTGTTGTGATTTTAAAGAATACATGTAGATATTCTTTACTCAAACGTCAACGTTTCCTCCTCTCTGTGTCTCTTCAGGCATTACTGAATCTGGCAGAAAGGTTGGGCGAAGCGAAACCACGTGGACTCACAAAAGCAGATATAGAGCAACTTCCGTCCTACAGATTCAACTCAGAGAATCATCTATCTGAACAAACGCTGTAAGTCTGCTTCCCACTTTTCATACAATGGTTAGACGATCAAAAAGCTGAACGAGCAGTGTTGTAGATCACACAGCCCTCGCATGTTTTCTGTTTATTTTTAAAATGACCTATCTATAAAAAAAAAGAGTCTGTTTTTAGCCTCGACCTACAGATTACTGTGTTCATTATGCTAATGGGATGTCGTAGGAACCATTTCTTTATGAATGTGTAAAAATCACATAATTTCTGTGCAGATGATCAACGTCCCCGTCATGTGTTCTTCTCTCCTCAGGTGTGTTGTGTGCTTTAGTGACTTTGAGTGTAGGCAGCTACTTCGGGTATTACCTTGTAACCACGAATTCCATGCAAAGTGTGTGGATAAATGGTTAAAGGTAAGTCAGTCAGTCTACAAAGCTCTTCTTTTAATGCCATTGTTGTTTGACTTTTTGTTTCCCTGTGTCACGTTTCCTGCTTTTGTTCTGAGCGTTGTTTCTCACTTGACTTTTCAGACCAATCGCACTTGTCCTATCTGCCGAGCTGACGCCTCGGACGTACACCGGGAGGTGGAGTGAGAACTGTCTCTGAGTGCTGAACTGGAAAGCTGCACACAACCAGAGTGTTGTCCCAAAGCTGGGGACCCCTGCCACCAAACCTGCGTCCTCCAGTAAATATAGCTTACGAACCCACTACTCCCGCCCCTCCCTGAATAATAAGCAATCCAGGATTGTCTCTGGAGCCTGTTGTACCTCTGCTGTGCTTCATTGTCCGAGTCTCATGAAACCCACTGCCTACTGCAGCCTATAGCCAGAGTTCTGGGATCGCCAGCCAGTTCTTTCTCTGCCCCCTTGTTGCAGATTCCAAAGATTTTCTCCCTACAATGCATTATTTGCTGCTTTTGTTTACAGGGTTTCATTTTTTTAATCTAGTGGATTTGGTTGCGGTGTTCATGAAATATGGGAGTCCTGCATTGGACGAGATGGGTCGGGAGCCTGGAGGATGATAGGCTGGACACCTTGTGCAATTAGCAGAAAAATAATAGGAGTACTTCAACATGGGTATCTGTGCTTGGAGGCGACACCTAACCATCATAGATGCATGTTTGTGTAGGTGTTGGGCAAAGTGACTTGTTAATAATGTATGTTCTGCAATAATGTATCGATCCTTTTTAACAGTTTTACCCCTTGTTTTAGACTTTGCCAATGCTATTGTGAAAGTGTGACTTGCTGTGGTGAAACGCAGATTCTGCTAAAGCCTGAGGTTATGGACTGTAAGCGGTGGCGTCGCCCACCCCGGATAATCGACCCCCGGAACACAGATCTGAACAAAAAGCAGTCATGGATTAATGGACTGCGTCTTTTTGAGGTCATCTGGCATAACTGCACAAGTGCTACATCCACCCTCCACGTCAGCATTGTTCCTCCGGCAAGTGTGTGCGTGTGCATATTGTGTGTATGTTTGTCCTGTTCACAGAGCCAATGCATTGTGTAACCACTGGATACAGGGCAGCATGCTAGGATTTGCATGAACTCTTGATTCAGACTAGCAATATTTAAATCAAGCATTGCCACCAAAATGATCAAATTTTAAAAGAAACAGAAGCATACTAAAAGAACTGCTTGCTTATTTAGAGAGCGCCATGAGGGGAGACTAGCATGTGGTTCCACCCTGACTGTGTTTGAGTATGGGAGTCCTCATCCAAAGGCTATGCTGACGCCATAGAGCTTTGGAGGCCTGTGCAGAAAGCAATATGTGCAGTGAGTGGTGAGTTTGAAATGAACATTTTCTTCCCCTTTTAGGAAGACTGGGCTTTTTATTTCTTTGTTTATGAGCCAAATCCAATATACAGATATAGCCTACTGTTGAAGATTTCAGATCTGCCTTTTTAATGACCTTGACAAGCACAAACCTATGACTAATCCTGAAAATACTTTGTCATTTCCACTTGTTTTAAAAGTATGCTTTTTTTTTTAAGGTTTATTTATTGGTTTTATCCTCTAGAGAAAATACGCTGAAGGAAACAGTTGGTGCACTAACAACGTTTGCGTAAGGTATGTGTTATAATCTGGTTACTCGGTCAGGTCATTGTCTTAGGCCATGGTAATGGTGTTGTAAAAGAGAACCTGTATGTATAGCTTCAGTGTGAATGCTTTTCGATAAACGTTTGAAGACAGAAGAATGTTGAAAACACTCGTAGAAGTCACTGGTGACACTCCGCGTCACGCCAGCTGTCTGTTTCTCCACGGTGTCAAGAACAGGCTTTACATGACAGAGCTGGAGTGTTCGGTAGAGCAGAAACACTGTTAGACTTCTAGTACCCCGCTTGTGTTAACACAGAAAAACAACAAAAAAGTGAAAAAAAAAGAAGAAAAAAAACAGGATATATTTGGGGTGGGGGGAAAAGAGATGTTTTTGTTTTTCTCCTTTGATTTTAGATTAACTCTTAACTGCCCCAGTAAGCACTAACAGGCAGTTGTAACCTTTGCTTTTATATGTGAAGGGATCTTGCCTTTTTCTTTAGATTCTTAAGTGAATGTGAGTCTTTGACGTGTGCCACCTTCAAGAGAAAAAAAGAAGCCATTTAATGAGTTAAACCCACAGCTTTGAGAATTAACCTATGTGTACATATCTATTCGCTGGCATATATTGTAAGTTTAAAAAAAAAAAAATCACTCAGGGCCTCTCAGTATATGAAAATAAAGGAGAACAGTCCATTTTGAATGGAAGGATGCCATGTAAAAGGGTATATCTGAATTTAGTTTGGTCGTTTTCCTTAGACCATAAATAATTTAATGTAATCAATTATAATATGTTTTGTCTGAAATAGTAGATATTACATCATTTAAAGACAGGCATGCAAGAAAAAAAAGATCAGTTAATATGTTGATATTATTCACTGAAAAGAGGCAATGTACACTGCAACTCATTACAAGTGTATTATTCAAACCTGTTTGACTTTTGTTCTTGTACTCGGACCATATGCTCAGACATAGCGGTTGTGATCCCTTTTTTTCAAAAACGTGCCACAACGCACACTATCCTACCTAATTCACTCCCAAATCTACTTCAGAGGTGTTTGCATGACTTTAAAAAAAATAAAATAAAATAATGATAATAACAAATAAAACAAGTGTGTTAGTGGAGGATATCTGAAAAATTTCGACGGGGACCTATTTAACGGTGCACAATATGCATGCTTGTCGACCAGATCCCAACTGATTTTTAGCTCTAGTTGGCTTTGGGTTCTGGGGGTTTGGATCTTAACGCTCAGCTGATAACTGCCATGCATTGTACTGCACACATTTGTAATAGAACTGAATGACTACAAGATTTTATTGCGCTAACTTCATTTTATAGAGAAAAAAAAAAGGAAAAGAAAAAAAAAAAACACTGGTCTTGAATCCAGAAATTCTTACATACATTGTGTTACTGTTATTGCCCTAACGACTGAAAAATTACATGCTCTGAAACTACTGTAGTTTATCAAAAAGCCATAGTGAAAAGGTGCTAGATGTTCTGCTTTTAGGTATGAAAACTCACTTGCGTGAATGCAATAGTTTGTCATGGATCCCATGTATTCTTCAAGCATGTTATACCAGTACCCCTGAACAATGTCAGTGAAGATCAATATAGTTTAAGGGAATTAAAAGAAAAAAAAAAAAGAATAAAGTGTTGTCATACTTATTTCAGTGTAGTACTGTATCTGCCTATCAGGCTCTTGCTCTCAGTGTATCAATATCTTAAAATGTATTGTTCACATATAGATACCTTAATTCATGTTAATGTTAGCACTATTCTGTTGGAGTAAATATTTAATTGACAATATCCAGCTACCCTATGAAATAAAAGAGAACCTCCCATTAAGGCCTAGGTAATGAGGTAACTTTTAATGACAACTGAGAATAGAGTCTTGTAGTCTTTCTGTTAAGAGTTATTGAATAATCTCACAGCTTGTGTGGTGCAAAAAAAAAAGTGTTCCAATAAGCAGCTAAAATTTATTTAGGATTTGTGATTGATTGCTCCGTAGATGCCATTTATTGTTTACCAATGATTGATTTTTATTATTTTTTCTTTCTTTGCTGTGGTGGGATAGTGGTTTACTGTTCTTACTCTCCTTGGCCTCTAGGGGTCCTTGCCTGAACACCAGACTACCCACCCACCAACAGAGCCAGGGGCATGTGTTCTGTGTTAGGCAGATATTTTGCTTTGGTACTTGCACATTTACAGTTACCTCATTTTTTCCATGTTTGTATTGGGGAGGGCCGGGTGGGGGGAGAAAACAACTAATATATATTATATATAGGAAAATGGTTCTTATTAATGTTATAATTTTTCATTCCATTGGAATCATATTGTTTGTAGCATTTAACATAACTAGTTAGTGTATTATATATACATCTGTATACTGTTTGAAATTTTTAAGATTTGTACTTTTTTTAAATGAAAGTTGCTAGTTATGCTTTACCAAGTAGTGCAATCATATTTTTTTTTAATTGTTGTGGCTGATTTGAGAGGGTTGTTCACTAATAAATGTATGATGTATACCAATATCACACGTGTCTCACCTGACTGCTGCCTGAGGAAAAGGTTTAAATGCAGCAAATTAAGTGTTCGACGATGAGCAGTTATTTAGGATGCACACACACACGCAGGATTCATGTTGAGATTGTAGCCGTTTTGTGAAAATATAGACCATTAAATCATGAATGCTCACCAAATCCACTCATCTTCCATATATGCTTCATCTGACAGCTGGAGTTCATCACAGGGCAAACGGATAAAAGATCAATAACCGAAACAAGCATGGCTTCCAGCTGATGCACACAGCCGGGCCTGCACAAAGGGAAAACACGCAAACTGAACAACTCCCAGAGTATTCTTGATCACTGCCACAAATCCTTAGAAACCATTCAGAACAGCAGTTTTCTGGTGAATCATATTACCACAAGCTCTGTATATTCTCAATAAACCCAGGTTTTTAAAATGTTTTTAATTTATAGTTGGAAAATTACATCTTTACATGAGCCCATTTGGATGTTACAGGCAGAACAGGCATCTATGAGTAACCACAGGCACACTATGGGCAGACTCTGACTATACTAGATCACACCACAGGTAAAAGCTGTGGTGTCTTGTTAAATATTGGTATTTTTTTTTTTATATAGATTTTTTTTTCACCTTTATGAGCTTTGAGGCAGTCTGCTTTACATAGTAACCAACCTGCATTTGGTCATTTTATGACACAGATGAGTCACAAACAAAATAAGGTCAATTTGAGGATTTTTAAATATCTAACTTATGTACACGTCATGGCTCATTTAAAACAGGGTTCCCATAATTCCTTAGTGTCCAAATTCATCAGGCCACTCCTCGAAGTTACACATGTGGTCTCCACCTCACACAGACGTACAACCGCAGCAGCACCAAACTGTTTTCAGATGGATTCTGCTGAGATTGTTCACTGCGATGGGAGTGCTTGAGAAAAAAAAAATGCACGATGAATTAGGACAAAAAGATCAAGTCTGACAGAATTTGGAAATAAAAAAAAAAAGTTTTGACACCATCATTAAATGCATTTGTTTCCATATTGGTGTTAATGAAACCTTCCTCCTTATTTCCCCAGACAGGAGTTACTTCAGGGATGTGGTTCTGGATCTGCACAAAGCTATGCTACTCAGTATTTTTAGTAGATGAATCATTTGCTGCTGCAACAGTAATCGGTGAGAAAGGACAAGAATTAAACTGGTACCAAGTACATACTATTAAAAACAGACCTTGTCCACGGAACATGTGAAGATGAGTTCGAGGAAAGACTTCAAGAAACATTTATTTGATAAATTTCAAGACTTTCCAGGCTATTGGGAACCCTGTAAACACAACCAAACAAGGACTGGATGCAGGGTGGTTTAATCTTTCTGGGTTAGGATTTTATCTCAATGATCCCTTATGCATAACAGCCATTTAACAAAATAAGAATATGAAACAAAAAAACAAGGAAGGGCGAGAAGGTGGCCGCCGCGGGAAAATGTGTTTCCACGTAGAAGAGGTATGTCATCCATTAATCGTCCGTAAGATCCTGTACAAAAAGGACCTCGGAGCGGCTGAGTCCTGTCTCTTTCAGTGTGGGAGGGTTGGGCTGCTCTTCGGTCGGAAGGCAGGGCAAGACTCGGCGAGGGAAGTTTGTAACTATCTGAAACTTCTCCGGAGTTTCTTTCAAGGAGAAAAGGAAGTCGTATATTACCTGTGAAAGCAACAGAACTCGTCAGTCAAATGAGCAGAAATAACTTGCCATGTTGTAAATTAACGCCTGAAAAGTAGGATTATGTTCATGAACAGACTGAATCTGAAATCAATAAGTCAGTGCTCACACAAGCACTGTGATGTTAAACTAGCGGATTCTTTATATTTATAGCCGATCACCATTGCTGGTTGAAAATAAATTTCTTTACTATGCGTGACTCAGCCGAGTGCTGTGAACACTACGTACCGTCAGAGACTGACTGAACAGGAATCGTCTCTCGACTCGTGTGTCGTTGGGCAGCTTGAACACTATTTTAACACTTTCTGGATCATCTGCCGGCGGCTCAGGCGGAAGACACTCCGACTTCCGCTCCTTCTCCTCCTCGAGTGTCTGAGTGAGGACAAAAAGAGGCAAAAGAGGAGAGTTTTGTTCATGTTAAGTGACGACTCTCCCTTTGAAAAAACATCCTGAGGTGGCACACGCTGCTGTGGACTCACTTGTCGCCGCCGCTCCTCAGCGAGGGCGCTCTGTCGGACCTTCTCCTCCTCTTGTCGCCGCTGCTCCTGCTCCTCCCTCTTCTTGCGCTCCTTCTCCTGGTCGGCGCGAAGCGAGGCCAGGTAGGCCTCGTCCTGCTGCTGCCTCAGCACTTGGGTCTGGTTCCTCTCCTCACTGAAACAGAAGGACCGGTCTTCACCTGCATCCTGATAATCCAGTGCACTGTCCTACCGCCGCATCGACCGTGGACTGGTTTACTGTCTGTCAGCTGACATCTCAAGTGTCGCATCAAGCAGTGACAACTGGCACGCTCACAAAGGCACACGATAAACGCTCGAAAAAGATCTGCCAGCTTCACTTCAACATAGAGACCAACGTACTTCCTCTTTTAGCACAATATGAGCATGTTGTTACACTAAATGGCAAAGATGAGAAATAAACTGCAAGACCACGGAAACTCCAGACCAGAACCAGGAAATCCCGTTAAATGTTATGCACAGCTACACAGGTTACAGTGTGATTTCAGGAAATGAGTTTAAATTTAGTGTTAAGATCTTTTTGGCTTTGATGAAGGGGACTAAATGTAAAAAATGAGTTTCCTCCATCCGCCAGAGAAGTGAAAGTTCCAGTTTCTGTACCGTTCAAGGCGCTCAGACATCAGATATGTTTGGTTGGCATCCATGATGAAGGTGAGCTGATTGATGAAGTCCTCTGGCTGAATGAGCCCCTCGAGCCTGCCCACCACAGTCATTTTACGGTCCTTCAGCATGATCATGGCCAGGAATGGGTAGGTGTTCTCTCGCAGTGCCTGGGACACTGAAACACACCACAACATTGAGCAACTGTGTGACGCAGCCAAACCTCATGGAGCCACAAAGCAAAAATCCAATCATAACGCAACACTCGAAAGCAGAAAACTGATGAAGTTCATGTTAAATGAAGTGATTAGAAGCAGTGCAGTGATCAACAACACCACATCATACTCTAAGAGGGTGTTTCCAATATCACACAGCTGAAGTGCATAGAAAAAAGTCAGATCAAAGTATTAAAATAATCTGATTAAACCAGGTCAGATTTTTTTTTTTTGTTTTAGTAAGCATCGACTGACCATTTTGCTGCCTTCAGTGTTTGGCTAGCAACAGTTGCTGAGGATCAAGTACAAATCCATTTGAATTTCACTCTTAAGAAGCGTTTTGCACATTTTTTAAAATCCCATTAATCATGTAACAGGGTGGTCTAAAAACCTGAGATTGTGAGAAAATGTTATCGCTTTTTTAAATAACCAAACTATACAAGTACAACAGAAGACACTTTTGTTCTTTAATTAGATCAAAGTTCCTCAAGCTCTAACCATGAGGAGTTTTTTTTCCCCAATCTGCAGCGACAGCAAGTGTCTGAATATGTTTGCAAAACATATTTCCAATGAAAGGAGCAAAAGGTGAACAAGAGGTGACTGGACGCAGTGGTGGGTCGAGACAGTGACCTTGCATACCTCTGTAGCCCTCAGGCTTGCTGGTCGAACATGCCCAGAAGAGCATCCGCGTGTTGAGGAAGGTGATGACCTCTTCCGTACATAGTGTGGAGCTGAAGAAATGAAAGATCACTAGAATTACTTTGCTTTAAGTGCAAGTTTCTTTTCAGTGTACATGGAATCATAACCGACTCAAACGGCATTCCTACTTTATGAAGTCATGCTGTTTCTGACATATTCCAACAAACAGGTGATTTCGATCGTATTTACCGGCAAAACTCGTCGGTGTCTTGATGATCATCCCCATGAAGGTACACTAATAGGAAGCGAAGCTCCCGTTTGGCATCGTTGAGTGCCTGAATGCATCACAGCAAACAAGGAAAAAATTGCATTTTGTCAAATGTATGATCGTCGGTGAAGAGAACAGTGTCAGCCTCTGTAAAGACCGAACAACTCACCTGGCTGTATGTTCCCTGGTAAAATACGGGGTGTGACCGGCCATACTTCTCTTCAAAATTATGAATGAAAGACACAACATCTCCAACAGGGTCTGTCACGCGACCACGAGGATCCGGCCTGATGAACCGCAGGGCAAACCTAATAACCAGAAATAAAAGCATTAGGGTGATCTATTACTCTACTTTTGCAGCAACAAACAGCTTCAGCTGGTGTATTACAGTTACCTGAATATGTCCAGCAGTGTGTAATATGTAAATCTGAAAGGTAGCATTATCAAGTAGTAACTCCATCCTAGTAATCCCTAAAAAAAGAACATCAGTCTGTTAAACACCCGTCACAGACAGAAAGGATGCAACATTTTAAATCATTTTTCAAAAACTGCAAAATAAAAACACCGGAAATCTACTCAGAAATGATCTTTATCAATGGATCAACACAAAACCCTACAAGACATACCCGGGGCTGCGGCCTTGACACGATGTAACTATATACTCTATGGTCTGCTGTGTTGACTTGAAGCGGTCTGGATGGTGGAGGGTTAAACACGCTGGGCACTCCTTCCTGTTCATTGAGTCTGTCTTGTACTGCAGCCTGAAACACGCACATTAAAGAATTGTCATACCATGTTCACGATCCTCCTTCAAAACACGAACAAGTTAGTTTATGAACTCTACAGTGCAATCAAAGCATGAGTGTAGTTTTGTAATTTGTGGATAAATTAATATTCAGGATGTCAGAAAAGGGTCAAAAGAAAGATAAGACCAGAGTCTTTTAAAGTTTGATAACCACCATAAACTAAATATATTTTGCACCATGGTACCTGAAATCAGACAGTCTGTGATTACAAAGCAGAAATCACATCATCCCTGCTCAGTACGGTTTATCATTGGATCTATTTATACAGTTTATTGAAAACACCATGACAAATCCCATTATGCTGATTTACCTCAATGTTCCAGTTATGCTGCTCTAATGTTCGGCGACATTGGTCCATTGACTCCAAACCGGTTAGGTCCTGAAAAAAAAAAAGAGAAACAAAGTCAGGCTGAAGATCTCCAGTTGTTCGGTGACGGGAAAGGTCATTCTGAACGTTTTTGTTCGGGTAGCTCGTTGCTACTGTGAACAAGCACAGTGGGAATGAGTCAAGCTGAACGCAAGTCAGTTGGACGCGGCCTAAAATAATGTCAATATAGAAAAGGAACAACTGGCCTGGCCCAGCAGGGGCGGTAATAAACGTTAGCTTAGGCGATTCGAAGAAAAACACAACACTCTTTCAAGGTGGGGCACTTTTAATAAAACTAGAATGAATGTCAACCTTTAGCTGACTCGCTCAACGAGGCAGTAACAGTTTCCAGCCTGGTAAACTTCACTAACTAACCCGGCTGCTAGTGTTAACTCAGCCAGGTAGCGTCAGTGGAAACCTAACGCTAGCCAAGTTAACGATGAGTCACACAACACGCCAAATACGCAGCGCCGGTGGTGCCCGTTACCGGAGCCCGGCTGTGCCCACGAATACGAGAACCGTGTGGTAGCCGCGAAGCTGTTTAAGTACGCCTGTGTCTGTGCAAAAAGTACACCGACGTGTTAGCTAGATTAGCTCGTGGAGCTAACCGCTAACGTTAGCCGTGGCTCAAGTTGACGGTGATGTTGAGGGACTGTGTAAAAAGCGCTAAAACACGCGCCACTCCGCGCGGAGACAGCGACCCGCCGCCGATGGGGACGCGGAGAGACGTGAGTGTTCAAACGGCACCGTGTTAGGTGTGAAATAAGGACTGTCTACCTGGAATTGGAGGAGTTTTTCGGTCTGCGCCTGGGATAATTCTGGCTCCTCTGGCGCCGCCATCTTACCTCGCCAATCATCCAGCAAGGCGTAACGACGTCAACCGTCTTTTCCTGAAGCTGCGGCCGCGGAGGCGCGCTGAGCGGGGTGCTGCCCCCTGGCGCCCGGGAGGGAACTGCACCACTACTACGGTATTAGGATGGGGATTAGATTAAAATTTTGTGCATGTACAAGTACAAAGAAAAAAAAGTAATTTTGGCATCCATTCCAGAAGTGCGATGTACAGATTTACATATGACGTGAGACTAAATACACAGTTCCTCACAGGGCAACACACAGAGAGATAGATAACCACACACACTCACATTCACACCTCTGAGTAATTTAGGTCACATTAACCCCACATGCATGTTTTTGCACAGTGGGAGGAAACCGGAGTTCTCACATCAGGGAGAACTTGCAAGCTCCATTTAAACTAATGACCTCGCTGTGAGGAAAGAGCAGCTATTTTAGCCAGTTTGAATATTTTTTAAAACTTTTTGCAGTGGTTTAAACAATTGTATCTTTATGCCATGTTTACTATGTTAGCAGTTTTAGCTGCTATGAATCTTGATATTTTAAGACAGTTCCCGCTCTCCTAGTGACTTTAGGTATTTCACTTTTTGAAACTGCGTTCAGATATCTGAACTTTTTTAGTCCTTTCTAGCCAAGAAATTCAATTTTTTTAAAATTAGTTTAGTATGCAAAGAAAATAGAAACTAGACAGAATCTTGATTTAGGCATAATTTTCTGAAATCCTTTGCGAGCCACCACAGGGGGACTTAGGGCCACATGTGGCTCTGGCAGGGTGCACCAGTTGGTGCTGAAACTGTACAGTGCATATACCACCTGAGAAAATGTTTGTCTCCAAATTCCAACATCAACATACTACATCAAAGGCTTAACAGATTCAATAGGGTTCAGAAAAGAGACACATTTACTCTCAAAATTAGGATTATTTATTGTTCATCTTAACAGTCACTCAGTCTGGATACAGAATTTTGTTCTCATTTTAATTTAACAATGGATATTTCACAAATATAGCACTTGTACCACCACAGGGAGTTTCTGGTGCTACCAGTGGTCTGAGGTACCAAATCAGTGGGCCAGGAATTTAACCTTACCTGGCAAGCAGGAGGCTGTACAGTGGAGTCCTGGTGAGCACGCTAGTTCAGTTCCAGTGGGGGCCTCTCCGTTTGGAGATTGGACATCCCTTGCATTTCTTTTCAAGTGTTCTTGTTTCCAAAGTTATCCGACAGACACTTCACACTGTACTGGACTGACATCTTGTGACTGTCATTTGATCTCAGTGAAGCCATCATCGTGATCAAAAAACAACTACGATACTGTGTGTCATTATCCTGGCACGGATAAGCATCAGAAGATGGCACTGTGGCCACAAAAATGACAGCAACTGTACTCAAGTAGCAAGAAAAAATGAGAAGAAGACCAAATCAGATGTCACCTGAACTTGAGGCTACAAGTCACAATATAGTAAAGCCCTAAAAGATGGACAGAATGATGCCTGTTGTACTGAATCTTGATTTCTGGTAAAAAAAAAATATGCTGCAGGGGAGAAACATCATGAGAAAGATACTTTTCTAACACATTCAGTATCAACTGACTGTCCTTCAAATTCATAATACCATGTTGCAAGTATGCTTGTACATTGTACATACATGGCTGGAATGATTCTGATCTGCACAACTGGGCACAACTCAGAGAACTTTAGGAGTCTATCACATTTTATAGGACAAATCATGTCGTCAGTGGTAGGACTCGATTCTTAACAAACTAGTCATTTCATCAAAACTGATCTATCTCAATCCATCACGTGTTGAAGACAAATTAAAGGCTTGTAAATCTGACCAAATGTAAACCTTACAAAAACATTTATAATTCAATAAAATCTTATAAGCACAAGAGCACTGCTTTTTATTTATTTACTATCGATCTCAACAAGCATGAACAATAATGTCTTTACAGTCCAAATTTTAACCACCAATTATTACTCAGAATGAGAAGAAACATGAACTTTGAGAGAGTGGGGGTAAAAAAAGGTACAAGATCTTTGAAGGTAGAGTATGGTCATCTCTCTGCACTTTACAAACCCCCGACTCATTCCTCATGCTGTCTGATTTGCGAGTTTTGTTCTGAATAATCAGCCGATTTACTGAAAATAAAAATAGCTTAACATCTTTCTTAGAGGCAGCACTGTAGTGCAGCAATAATCTATTATTCCAAAAGTCACTGTCTGATTGGGGTCTGTCTACATGGAATATGAATGTATTCTCTGTGGCTTGCTTGTTCCGTGAATTGATGTTGGGTGTAAATTGCTTTCAGTGCCTCCTGGGACAAGCTTTGTTCAAGCATCTACAAACCTAACTTGCAGAACTGGAAGTTTTCTTCAGACAAAAATTGATGTCAAGCGAAATCTAACATTTAAGAACATTTACTCTGTCATTTATGCACAAAAATCCACACCATATTCTGCATTTCAAGAATGAAAATTCATTTATTTGGCCATTTTGTGTGTTACTACTTAACAAAATAATGAGAGGTCAGTGGCTGCAAAGGTTAATATTAAAACACATTGACTGTAACTGATTTGTTAGTGTAATAGTGTACAATATCCCACACCTGCACCATTTTCTTTGCCCTTGTTTTTTTTTTTATCTTTCTCTGAGCTATTTTTTGCCTTCTACCATAATGATGTGGTACCCAAATTTTGTCTTGACAGGTGGGTCTGTGTACACAGGTTTATCCATGGAACTAATAGGCAGGGCAAACGCTGCGTCCTGGAACGGTCCAACCATCGATCCTCGTGTCATCCACCCCAGATCACCCTGAGACAAACACAACAGACATCACTGCAAAAGTGCTCTTGATGAAAACAGACAAAAACACAGCAAACATGTTCAACAAAGGTGAAATACAAAGTCACACTCTGAGCAAAAAACATTTTTTGTTACAGCTTCAGCTTGAATATGTAGGTCAAAGGCCATGATGTGATACCAAATCTAGTTTGCATGTTAATAAATGTAACAACTCAGATTTATTCTGCAATGTTTTAGTGGGTTAGCTAAATGGGTAAACACAGTTGCTAAATAAAATAGCTTTGTTGAATGTTGTAGCATTAAAAAAAAGTAATATTCATCAATATCAGATTAAGTCTTAGCTGAAACCTCAATCATCTCATGTGAGCTTATTAAAGATTATTCTGCACCAGTGGTTTCAAAAAACCTTTCTGCCTTGTTTATTTCTTTTGTAATGGCAACACATATCTGTACTCTGAAAAAAAAAATAACCACCTAAAGAAGACATCATCAGTGCATTACTTACTCCTTGTCTGGCTTTGTCTTCACTGTACTGTGAAGCTACTTCACTGAATCGAACTCCTGCTTTAAGTTTCTCCATTGCTTCCATACACTTGCCATGTTTTTCACAGAGGATGTGTCGAACCTGGGAAAAGACACCAGACACTGAATAACAGTTTCAAGAGTAGACAATGAATGACATCCAACTTGAAAATGGTGTGCTTGGTTACTACTGCACAGCTCCCAAACTCTTTATTTACTCTGACTCAGCACTGAGACTTACCCACCCATACAACATATTCTCCCAATGACTGCTGCACTTAGAACAAGCTGCTTCAAGTACTTCCTGATATCTGTCTTCCTTAATTTGATGAAATCACACATCGTCTTTATGACTGCCCTCAAAACAAACAGGCAACATGTTGAATGTATCGTGATGTACACAATGATTTACAGTTCATTTTAAGCATTTCTCATCATGGCTGGCACTGCTGATTATTAATCTATCATCTCCCAGCTCAACATACATACAGAACACTCCATAAGTGGTTATTGTAACATTGTTTTGCTGCTGCAGCTGTGATGAAACTCTTCACGTTACCTTGACTGAGGTGCCTCCTTTGGGGCCCTTTTCTTTCTTCTCAGCCTCTGCGCCTCCTGAAGCGGCTCCTGTAAAGCAAGGTTTCACATCGAGTCAACAACATAACCAGAAAAATGGACAACTCTGCTGTAAAACGTAATATAAGACAACTCATGTATCAGTACAAGGAAGTGTGCACTGCACTTATATCCAAATCACAACGTGATTTTAAAGTAATACGCCGTCATATGGAATTAAACTAAATGTTGTATATCACTGACCTTTACCGCCCTTGCCACCTTTCCCCTTTGGTGGCATTTTGATCGGAATTAAGGCAAATAATAAACGAGCACAGAGTAATAACTACTAGCATGCGCTAACGCTATGTTGTGGTGCGCATGCGCAGAAGCGGGTGCTCTTCTTCGGTTGTTATTGTCACGCCGCAGCCACTAAAGGCCTGTTGCGCCACTTAGTGGCACAATGAGTGTTTCACAGCCGAAACTCAGATCAAAACTGAGAGACCCACCGCAGGAAATGGAAAGGCTCAAACTGAACCGTGAATTTACAACATTGAAAATATATAAATATACCATTAAAGGTCGTTTGAAAAAAAATCTAATATCAAACTGTAAAATCTGTCCTTAACCTGCTTGCTGTGGCTTAAGTTTACAGTGATGTTGAAGGAGCTGGAAAATTACTTTAAAAAATACTAATAAAACACAAGGCCCCCAAATGGATGGATGGATGGATGGATGGATGGATGGATGGATGGATGGATAAAGAAACTTGAGAAATCCATCCACCCATCCCTCTTCTATAGCTAGTCCTCGGGTGAGAGCAGAACACACCAGGTCGATGTATGACATTCCTATTATATTTCCCATGTATTTATTTATTGAATCAATTATTCTTTATTTATTCTTATATTTAAAGTTGACTGTAAGCTCTACAGAAACACTATCACCATGATATGCATATTCCTCTACATTCCAATATTATCAATAGTAAATTAAATTGGCCTATGAAGAGGAAAAGAAACATTATGGAAGAAATTGCAAGATTCGAGAACGTTACGTCACAGCAACTAGTGAATTATTTATTAGCAAGGTTATGAAGAAAAAACACTTTCTATTAAAATATTTTATTGGTATTTAAACTGTTACCTCTCCTGCTATCTTGAAACTTAAAACCTAGATTTTTGGAGGGTGCTTTTGTTGTTGTTTTAAGTGTAAACTATTGCCTGTTATCCGTTTTCTGAGAATGCAATTTTAAAAAAACGCACACGTCATTTCCGCTTCTTTTTGCCAATATTTACCTGAATGTATCCAGTTTCACGGCGTCACATGTAACCATAGCAACCACAGCGAACGCGAGCAGTCTGGTATAGAAGTGGCACACTGGTTTGAAACAAAGTCGATCCTTGCCCCCGGCTGCGGACCAGACATGGAGAAGTATGAGCGGGTTCTGCGTTTGGGCCGCGGAGGAGCCGCGGAGGTTTTCCTGATGAGACACACGGAGCGGAAAAGCCTGTGCGCAGTGAAGAGGATCAAAGTGGAAAACACGGGAGCAGCGGGAAGGGCGCACAGGTCGATCCTCCAAGAGGCCGAGATCATCCGCAGGCTGCAGCACCCACACGTTGTTAAATGCAGCGACGCCTTTGTAAACGACGGTTTCCTGTTCATAGTGATGGATTACTGCGACGGAGGGACACTGGATGACAGAGTCAAAGAGAGGAAACCCCGGCAGTTTTTCACCGAGGACACTGTCATGAGGTGGTTCGTGCAGGTGACTGTGGCTGTGGATTATATTCATACTGCCAAAATCCTCCACAGAGACATCAAAACCTCTAATGTGCTGCTGACAAAGCGAGGCGTGGTGAAGTTAGGGGACTTTGGCATATCCAAAGTAATGAGTAACACTGCTGACATGGCGTCCACATGTGTTGGGACGCCCAGCTATCTCAGCCCTGAGCTGTGCCAGGATGTCCCATACAGCTGTAAGTCTGACATCTGGGCTCTGGGCTGCCTCCTCTACGAGCTCTGCAGCCTCAGGCCTCCCTTTGCAGCCTCCAATCTCTTAAGTTTGTTCTTTAAGATCACCAAGGGAGAGTTTGAACCTGTGGAGAACATCTACTCAGAGAGCACGTCCTCGCTGATCCAGAGGATGCTCTGCCTCCGTCCAGAAAATAGACCGAGCGCTTCCTGTTTGCTCAGCTGTTCTTTTTTGCAAGTCCATCTACAGGACATCCTAGAAAAAGACACAGATTCCACTCCTGTGACTGATTCTGACATAGAAGAAAATAAGACAGACATTGATAAAACCCTGGAGCCTGATGTTGACCGTCAGCTGGAGGACAGTTCCAGCAGCACAGAGTCTGAGACTGCCGTAAACACTGACGAACTGAACCACTGGCGTTATCCTGAGGACTTTGATGACGACGGAAGGTCGTCTCCTCACAGTGAACTCTCAGGGTCAACGACGAGGAGCAACTCCGCTGAGTCTTTAGGTAAATAATGCAAATAATTCCATCACTGGTGAGACCAGTGACCACTGTGACGAGCGAAAGGATGCATCTTGAACCTTTACACATGACTACATCCATGTGAGGTAAATTCATATCTGTTCATTTTGAACAGGCCGCTGGAGCCTGTTTTGAAGACCTGAAAGCCATCAAATGTGTTCAGTGACAATGCATATTGTTAATGTCAGCTGGTGCCAATAAATTTATTGTCCAATTGATTTATGTGTGGTAAACATATTCCATTTTTGAAAAAAAATATTTTTACAGTCTCATGACACTTGATACTTATACAATGGACATCACAGACAACAGAGAACCATAGTATTCTATGCAAATTCTCAGTGCATTTAAATACATGCTCAATAGTATTTTTAAAAACTAGACCAAAAAGCAGACTGACAAGCATCAAAATTGAACAAATCCTAGAATAAAATACAGAAATTGTATATGCGCTGAAATTTAAGAAGCCACAGTCATTCATGTAAACATGTTTGTGTTTGTTGTTCTTATGTGGAAATAATCCAAATACCTTGAGTGGTGAATTAATACTATCTGAATTAAACAAAATGTTTGAAATTTGTCACTGTGAGTTCTCAGAAATATGCTACAACCAAGAGATTATCTCAGTTTATCAAAAGATAGGCGAGGATTTATGAGGAAACTAAGAGAAAATTAGACATGCAGTTTTGATTTCTTAACCAATAAAAAGTGATTAGCAAAATGCTGTTTCCAGTCGTTTTCTTGGTGTATCTACAGTGGGATTTCAACATCTGATCCTGCTTCATCAGAGGATTCTTTCTTTTTTTCTGTTGTTGTTCAGAGGCTCCGAACATCTCCGTGCAGGAGGATTATCCAGACGATTTTGAGGAAGATGAGGAACGAGAGGATCCTGAAGACGAGGCAGACCGGATCGCCGCTGCTGCTCCTCCGCAGCCACACGACGACGCTCTGGTGGAGGAGTTCCAGCTCTGCGACGCCGGAGGATTGACCGTCACACTCAAAGCTTTGAAGGAAAAAGGCTGAAAGCATTGTCAGACTGCGGACCACGATGCTAACCAAGGGAACATGGCGAGGTCCAAGTGGTCTTCTGTTTTTTTCTAAATTCCTTATTTATGAAACAAGAGACTCTGAAGGGCTGGAAAAACAGTCCTGTTCAGGCCGGCACATTAATGTGTTAATTCAGTGTCATGAATATTATTAATGAGTGCATGAGGTTCAACATGTATGGAGCACAAAGCACTGGATTTGTTTGTTTTTTCTACAGAATATAAATCCCTTAAAACAATTACTTTACTTTAAATGACCTTGTTTTCCAGAGGCCTGCACTCTTATGGTTCAAACAAGCATTCTTGCCTTCCTGCACCTTAACCTTCAAAACAAAGATGAAATAAATCAGCATCATAATATACAGGATAGCATTGCTTCAGTTTTTGTTGCATTTATACAATTGAAACTGTACATTTTGTAACTGATTCCGTTTTAACTCTGTCAACATTGCTTCTCTGTTGATTCCTACCCAAACTCTGACCACACTGGTAAATCAGCATCGCAGCGTGCCCGGCTTGGAGCTGGGAAATTCAACTATTGCAGCTGTGAAACTGATGTTGGTGCCTCTACGTTAATAATTAGCAACTGTGAAACTCCTGTGGTAACCGAGAGAAGGAAATGACATGACAGACTGTGAGGAACTTATTATTGTTAGGTATTCGCTGGCCTTGTCCTGCTGAATGAAGGTAAAGTCCAGTTAATTCAATCACTGAACACAAACGGGAGATATTTTACTTTCAAGTATTTTGAATTAAACCCAAATAAAACAATTTCTTCCACATTTTATAAGTTGCAAATTCATTAACAAGGGTTTAACTTTCAGGCCACATAGTGCTGCAGCGCTCCAGGCTGATCTGAGTCAACACTTCAGTAAACACCTGGATGTTTGACAATTGAGGTTTAGGAGAAAGAAATGTCCATTAAATGTAGTTCGCTTTGTTCTACTTTCAGATGCCTCCTTCAGAGGTCCTCACAGTGGATCATGTGCCCCCATTTCTATCCCATGATTCCTCAATCTCCTCAAACCGTCACACCATTCCCACGTCCTCCTTCACTACAAACATAAATCATCTGCAGAGTTTTCCTTCCTCTTGCTTGGCAGCCCCATCTCTCACATCCATCGTCTAATATTTCTATTATTCTACTATTATTCTTGAATCCCGTCCTTCTTGGTCTCTCCCAGAGAAATCTTCCATCTCCAGCTAAGTTTCCGGTCTTTTACGTCGTGCCTCTGACTCCAAGTCAGACGTCACAGCAGGTCTCGCTCCCGTCTTGTTAACCCTCCTTCTGTTACACATCAGATCCGACTCTCTCTCCTCCCACCTCCTTCGGAAAGCATTCCTCACACATGTAGCGGACTCCAGGTGCTTAAACTCATCCACCTTGGCCGTATCGGCTCTGTCTCTTCCTCTGCCACGTGTTCCTCTGTCATGCACACACGTATCTTGTTTTGTCTCTGGAGATTTTCATTCCTTTTCTTTCAAGTCTAGTCTTTCACTTCTCCAATTTTTTTTTTTTTTTCCAATACGTCTGCTCTCTAATCTCTACACAGGTTACTGTATCACAGGAAATCATCACGGTCTGCGGAGCCTTCTTCATGATCTTATCTGTCATGCTGTCTGTTAACATTATTATCAAGGACACTTCAACATTCACCCAGCTTGGTTTGATGTTACATTTCTCCATTGAAAATTTCAGTCATGTAGAGTTGTACATTATTCCCAGTTCCCCCTTCAATATATAATTTGAAGATATGGGATTTAAGGTGGATGAGAATAAAAGCAGAAAGCGGTAATAACCATGAGATGATCATTTGTAAAAGCAATAAAACAACAGCCTTACATGTACTTGAAGAACCCTGCAGAGATTTAAGGTATGTATTATTTCAAATTTTTGCCTTCACCTTCAGTTCCCTCCTGATCTTCGATCCATTAATTTCCTGTTCTATACAAGAATTTATTCATTTCTATGTTGGATTCATTGCGATTTTCCATTTCCCGGAGTCATAAGGTGGCTTCCCATTGAATAGCAGTTCACTTGAAGTTTCAACTGAAGAAAGCAAGTCAGGTCTTTCTAATACTCTGTCGAGCTAATACAAGACAAGACCAGCCGAGTTAAGTATAAAACATTCACAGTTACTGCCTTTTTTTTTTTTCCTAATAAAGCTAACATCTTTTTGGTGAACTTCCTTTCAGTGTTCAAAGCAGCAAGTTGTTGTGGGAAATGTGGAGTCAAGATGCCTGACTCGGCCATTGTTGACGAAAAAACTAATTCTGTTGTCAAAAAGGGAAACAAAAGTCCACAAAAAGACACTTCAGTGTCAAAACGCACACACACACATACACACACACACACACACACACACAAGGGAACAGAGACAACCCGAACAAGCAGAACACACCAGAAAAGCCCATTATATACCAAAGCCACCAGGTGACGACAATCATCCACTGAGGCACAGGTGAAAGGCGTCGGGACAGGAAACGACAATCGAACACGAGGAGGAAGCCTTGGAGCACGAAGCCAGAGACAGTTAGAATTTCACATAAAGCACCAGAGACAAACTGGAACCATGACAGGCATGACTCAGCTCTGAAGTCTTTATCAAGATCATTTATCTTAAACTTCAGAGGTAACTGTTCACAACACCGACCGCACTGAGAAGAATCATTTTATTTTAGTGATAGCAAGAGTTCATTGCTTTTGTTTCTGCCATGGAGCTGATATTATGAGAATTCATCATTTAACTTGTTACATTTTCAACACTGATGGCAACGAGTGAAGTTTTAAATGTGCCATGTTCGAGGGGAAACGCCGTCTCAGCGGAAATGCATGTATTCTTACTTTATCAGTACACGATCTCCAGTGAGTTGACCAAGGTTTTTCCTGCTTGTAGTCAGCAGTCTCACGTTCACCCACTTGACACTTACTGAGCCCGACCTCAGACGGCGCTCTCACACAAACCGATGCACGTTTGTTTCCATGAGGCAGTACTGTATGTGTGATGTCGATGTGACGGTGATTTCCTCTGCGGTCCTCCACCACACCGGGGACAAGTTCTTGACCTAATGAGGGAGTCACCAGTGTGTTAATAGGAACAAATAAACCATCCTCAAATCAAACAGAGCCTTTCATTTCAAGCCTTAGCATGACCCCAGCATCACTGTTCAGGGAAGTCAACTTTTCATTATTTTGATTACATGTCATATGAAATGAAATGGAAGGAAATTGGTTAAAATTATACAATTCAAACGCAAAGAAATGGAAAACATTTTCAATTCAATCGTGAAGTCTTCATTATAGGTTAAAATTTAGGCTCCAAACGGCAGGAATGACCTGATAGAAGAGATCAAAGTGCATAATAAGTCATTTTTAACTAAACACAGCTCTACAGTTGCTGAATCATGGTCACATTACACTCACCTCCTCAGCTCCACTTTCATGTGATCGACTGAAAATGAAACGTTATTGGCTACAGATATTTTGAAATTAAAAACAAACTGCTTTAGATCAGAGTCAGAGAGTCTCAAATATGAATTACACGAACCTAAAGACACAGGAAGTTACAGGAAGTTACACATAGATGTGGGGAGTTGTGTGAATGAAACCCATGCTACAAATGATCTCAATATAAATGAAGGTGTTCTCAAGTGTCTGATGAAAAATATGAAATGCTGAATAAATGTTACTTATAAAGGACCTTCACAGGTTGACATTACAAACTGTTGCCAAAAAAGATATACGAAAAAACACAATACAGCATAAAACACTAAGTCGGTGGAAAATGCCAGCGAGATTCCCACGTCTGATCACAATGAGCTTTAAACCGATCGTGCTGGAGAGCAAATTTTGACCTTAAAGCATGGAAAGAAGAATACAGTGTCAGTAGGTCAGAGTTGCATTAGAAACCCTGAGCATGAAGGGCTCTAAAAGTTAAGATTTGAATTCTAACATTCTAAAATTTGCCGGCAACCGCTAATGAAGTGAAACCTCGATGTAGCGTCAGTCCAACTTCATTAAGCTCTACCAAACTCAACATACCGAAACTAATGAACTCATGCACTAATTTCAAATAGGAAGTGGCTGTGGAACTTGAATGCCATTTTCCCATTGTGCTGAAAGATTCCCCCTCCCTTGCAGAGAATTGGTCTGATGTTCCCCGCAGTCTTCCTCACACCAACACCTTCACACTCATCTCCTTCCCCATCCACTGATGGTGTAAAGACAAACACGCACCACTAACTTCCATGATGACAGCTGCGAAACAGCTCATCCACACTGTGCAATGAGTCACACAAAGTCTCAGCTTAGCCAAAATATGCAAATCAATGAGAGATGCATTTGGTGGGGTGTGAATTTTTTTGGATTTACTTTTAGTATGCTACGTGTCATTTTAAATTCCTGCTGTCCCCACAGAGAAACTCGAGAGAGTGAAGCGATTTGTAATTCAAAAAAATCACAAACACTAAGACTATGTACAACACTTTGTCATTAAATGACAGTTAAAGCTAAATACTTGCCTTCCTCCACTCATGTATTTTAACCTTATTTTAGCAGACATTTACCTTTAAATATTTTTATTAACAAAAACTAATGTTACTAATAATTAATCAGAATAAAAACCATTTTTCAAGAAGGTATTTTCTTAACTTCGCTGCTTTCCAATCATTCATATATCCATATTGGACTTTATCTGATGATATATTCAACTATTAACTGTTAAAGTCAGCCGATCTGAGCTGTGTTGACATATTACATGAAAATATATCCACAGCCTTTTGCAACCATGAAAACAGGAAATCCTGAAATTGCTATTCAAATTTGGTTTTACTTTAGAAAATGTTTGGAAACAGAAAACAGTTTAAGGTTGCATCAGATGAAGCAGTCGCTTGACAACAAAATAATAACAATATTGACACAGTTACAGTAGGCCAAGTGCTGGATATTCGAAGGGCTCGCACTAGCAGCCGCAGAACACACATTTATCTATCTCAATTTTACTTGCATTCTTTATGCAGCCTTTACTTATTGTGATGTCAACGCAAAAGATGAATCAGTCTTTTCCAGATCCTGACTCATTTCATGATGTTGCTTTACAAGGTTCCATATTGCGTTGACTACCTGACCCCATGTGTGCATCACTTTGACGGAATACAGGTTATTAGGGACCGAGCCCGGAGGGCATGGTGGCCGCAGGCCACCATGCCCGGAGGGCAAGGTCTCTATTGTTCTTCGTTCGTTTGTCGTTCTCCTCCTCCTCCTCCTCCTCCTCTATTATTATACTAACGCCCAAATAAACGCGAATTTGACCCCCTAAACATGCACGAAAACTCACCAAATTTGGCACGCAAATCATGACCGGCGAAAAATTTTATAAAATGGAAAAATTGGCCCCATCTGCTCTCTAGCGCCACCTAGATCCCAAAAAACGTCTAAAACAGTCGCTACGGCCCGCAGGAATGTCGGAGAGAGATCAAACCAACACTCATGCGTTCGTCTCATCAAGATCTACATTTCACGCGCTCACACCCCTGACCTAAATCCAACAGGAAGTCCGCTATTTCCCTTTCAAAGTAAAATTTTGATCAAAATCACTCCTCACGAAAAAATTATCTCCTCCGAGACCGTTTGTCGCACACACATAAGAGTCACGCGACGTGAAAGAGGACAAATTTCTCTACAAAAGTTGTGAACAACTTTGTCAAAAGTCTAACGGTGTGGATTTTATTAGCGTTCAAAGTTGGAAGTCTGAAATCCTGCCTTGCTCCGGCCCTCATCCGTTATAATGGGGAAAAAAGGAAAAAAGTCGCCTTTTTTCAGCACCTCAAACAAGTGGCGACTGCGGCTAAACCGTGACTGCTATCAACAAACCGAGCTCACGTAAAGTTCCAGCAGGTTCTCCTGAACAAGATGATGTAACATAAGTGGGGAAATATGATGATATATGCATGTTGACACAGGTAAGAATTGGGGTGCGCTCTGCATTTTTTTTGCTCTCAGTTATAATGGAGCCGGATGGGGAAAAATCTCGCGCTTCTCACAAACTGAGGCCTCTGAGGTCCAAACGAAAAGTCTGACTGCTCTGAAAGCCTCACCAACTGAAAGACAACAAATTTTCCTATCAAACGTGATATTTTTTGTTCAGTTATGCCAAACAGCAAAGGAACAAGGAGCAGTTGTTTCCCCAAAAAAGACTTTTATTTTCTCCTCTCTCCACTCTAACTCACATTACCATATATGGGCATGCAGTGCAGTTACACAGCTGACAGCAGCTGTCAATCAAACTCTGACACTCAATGACATCATTCAGTGACTCTGGAAAGCAGATGGCAAAAGCTAACTACTCCTTGTTAGTGGATGGGAGGTGCTAACTACTCCATGTTAGTGGATGGGACATGCAAACTACTCCATGTTAGTGGATGGGAAATGCTAACTACTCCATGTTAGTGGATGGAAGATGCTAACAACTCCATGTTAGTGGATGTGAGATGCTAACTACTCCATGTTAGTGGATGGGAGATGCTAACTACTCCATTTTAGTGGATGGGAGATGCTAACTACTCCATGTTAGTGGATGGGAGATGCTAGCTACTCCATGTTAGTGGATGGGAGATGCTAACTACTCCATGTTAGTGGATGGGAGACGCTAACTACTCCATGTTAGTGGATGGGAGATGCTAACAACTCCATGCTAGTGGATGGGAGACGCTGACTACTCCATGCTAGTGGATGGGAGATGCTAACTACTCCATGTTAGTGGACGGGAGATGCTAACAGCTCCATGTTAGTGGATGAAAGATGCTAACAGCTACATGTTAGTGGGTGGACGTCTCAGTCGCTGGCCGGCGGGGAGGCTCGGTCCCGACCAATGCCGCTTGCGGCTTTAATTTTAGTTACATTCGGTCATTTAGCCTCTCTGGTTCTTACATTTGTTGTAATGAAATGCCATTTTAGTGCGATCATAGCCAGTTAGATACTATGTATTGTGAAAATGCAAACATCACCAGGTTTGCAAGGAAAAAAGAGGAAAAGCAACCAGTGTGCCAATCATGGTTTTTCCCGGTAAACTGTAACTAGGCTGACACCATCACTGTCCATCTTCATAAATATGTCACTTTTCACAAGAATACACACTTAGTCAGAAAGAGCTGAAACACACAGCGGTATGTGTCCGAGTTCCTGAATTTATTGATAAGGTCTCCAGTTTTTTGACACCTGCCTGATACTCTTGTGGTCTTACATGACCCACTTTTACATGAACCGGTTTTGATTTTTGGAATTAAGCATGAGATATTGTGAAGTCTGTGAATACCATCTGTTGATACAAAGGACAATTTACCATCATGCTCCATGTTTATTGTTTTTTTTTTTTTTTTTTTTTGGTCTTCACAGTGAAAACACCTCCAGTTTGACTTTGGTTTGCACACTGTCAGTGCACACACGTGGAATGTCAACAGTTATTTTAGATTTCCTTCCACAGTTTGACGACCTACTCTAATCCAGAAAGAAGTAAAGTTTAACGTAGTTGAAAAATAAAGGTCATTCCTACAGCTGCTGGAGGTGTGTAAAATACCTGCTGAATGCTGTAGACACACACTATGTGTGTGTTTTCTTTTCTTCCTTACAGGATATTGCATCATTAGTGAGATCAGACTGGGAATATTTAGTCCCTATTTTAAGAATATATAACCACCCACTAGTTGAACTGGTGGGTGACCAGCATTTCAGAAACTCGGAAGTTTCCCTCAGTCCCGCACCGCTTTGATCTGACCGTGACGTAATGAGAGACACATCCGGCGTCTGCTGACGTGGTACTTTGATACGCTGAGTTCACTGACGGGTCCTCAAATCATCAGATGAAGGTTTTATTGTTTTGTCTTGTTTTATTGTTTGCTTCATCCAAAAGGTTTGTCAAAAATCTTTTTTTGACAGCCCTTTAACCTCTCCAGAGATGTGGGAATAATCGGCGGCATTGGTTTGATGTTAACGACGTATGACTTAAGATGTAGAGATGGACGCAGTCAATGGATGAAAACGTAAACCCCAAATAGTTTGCATACATTTCCACAATACTCACAAAGACGTTTTGAAATCACGGAAAAAGTTGGAACCTGAAATTTTCAGGTTCAGAGGGCATTCAGAGGACTTTCCCTCGCAGATACGATCAGCTGCGGTCATAGTCAAGATCTCCCCCGACGCCCCCACACTACCCCGTCAGTTTCTCTGAGGAGGCGGGGGTGAAGGGGCAAGTGGCCACGGCCATGCTTTGTGGTGTCATCTTTGGCCATGCTGACAGAATGGACAAGAAAAACCACAACAGAAACTATGACATCAGCTGAAACTGGTCTGTTAAAAAAAAAAAAAAAAAAGCAGCGGTGCATTGTATTTGCTTTTCTTAGAAGCTGTTTGGTCAGTTAGGCATTATATCTATTCAGGTTATAGATGACAGAAGAGTGACCTTTGGACAAGGTTTGATGGAGAATTCAGTAAAAGGCAAGAAAGAAAAGAGAAAAAGAGAAAAGCAGATTACAAGATTTGACGGCATAGTTTCAGCACTGAGCACAACTAGATACATTCAGAGAAGTTCACTCTGGGCAAAAGGTGTAAACGCAGTGCTATCATCTCATCTGTGCATTTCACAGAACGCTGTGAAACAAGACTCTTCACTTTCACTGCGACACAGAAGATCAAATCACAGATTAACAGTTAGCGGCAAATGGTGCATTTTTATTCCCCCGCCCAAATTAATTTAAACAATTTCACATGTGGTTTTATCAACACGTGTGCATTTCCAGGACGTAGGTGTACAACTTCCTTCTCATGGCCACCTTCAGAGTATAAAAAGACTGAGCAGATACTGATCACATCACTGCTCACTCTTAAGACAACACAAATTGAGGAAGAGAAAGAAGACGCTGCGGTATGATGAAGTACGTGCTCGCTGTATTCCTGTTGCATCTCTGCCACGGCGCCCCCGTGGACTTCGACCGCAGCTGGGAGATGATTAGGGAGCTAAAAAATCTCCACGAATTAGTCAAGCTCAACAAAGTCAACTTCACATCTGTGAGTATGATGGGTTTGAATGATCTCACTTTGTAGCTGTGTACTATCCTCCGTATGTTATCATTAATATTGATTTTTTTTTTCTTTGTTCTTCCAGCCACAAAATGTCTCTGTCCCAGCAAGCAGCATGATGAACAATCCTGTAAGTATTACATCTTTTCAAAGTCTTGATCAAGGATGAGCATCTCTCGTTACTGTGAGAGGGGCGCAGACATGTTATCCTCACCACCAGGGGACCTCCTTTTGGTCATGTGCTTTGAATACAAAGATTTATGAGAATTATGACTTTTAAGATTCCAGTTGCAGCAACACATCATCAGTCGGGTGAAACCAACCTGTCTGACGACGGTCTAATCGCAGATCACGTTTATCTGTCGCAGTCCTCCTGCCTTGGTGTCTTCAATCGCACCCTGGAGAACCTGCTCGGCTCCATAGATGTGGACGAAGATGGAAAGAAGATCGTCACAAAGCTTCAAGCAAAACTGGAGGCTGATGGACAACACGCAGAGGTGAGTTGATGCGAATGAACTTGTGCTGAATGTAGAAGACAGAGTACGAGCAGCCTCCTTCAGGCCTGCTGGATCCATGCTCGTGTGACACACATTCTCAACCAATCAGTGTTTGCCTTCCAGAATGACGGAGCGTGCAAGATGAACCCCCTACCTCCCAAACAACTCAAAATGGCTTTCCAACCATACATAAAATTCCTCCAGAAACTCAACAGCAGACGATGAAGAGGAAGGCCAGTTTGCAGTTTTCTTCACTGGAGAACCGATGAACAGCAATGTCAAGGCAAAGTTTTCTCATTGATGAAATGACTTATTGCGAATGTAGTTAATATGCATTTTTGTGCATACCCATCCAATAATATATTTATTTGAATTATTTATTTATATTTATGCATCTTATTTATTTTTATTGGAGTCGTGTGTGTGTATGCTGACAGATGTTATTGGTGACTTTATAGGCCCAATGAAGGACACATAATATTCACAATGTGAAAAAACAGAATTTGTATGTACTTTCGCTGCTCTCCTCAAATAAATTGACTACTTTAATAATTTGATTTCTCTGGTTATTTTGGGAGAATTTTTTTTCTTATTATTATTTCAAAGGTCTTTTCATCCGACAGATCAACTCTAAAACGTGTACAAAATAACAAAAATTTTGCCTGTTAGTGTCAAGCTCCCTAATTCAAGCCCAGGCTCAGGGGAGTTTCCATGTTCTCCCTATGCATGATTTTTTTAATTTCCTTTCATGTACCCTGATTTCCTCTTACGGTGGACAAATATGCATTTGAAGTTAACCGGTGACTCCAGACTGCTTGAAGATGTGAACGTGACCGATGAAGTGTTATATTGATAGAAGGATGAGCATTTTCAGAATAATGGTCGCATTCACTGTGAAAATGCGGTTCTCGCCTTCTTTAATCTCAGAGCTGGACTGGACCGTCTGTTGGTTTTAGCATTACGAATCCATGTGTAATATTGCAGGTTCAGGCTTGATCCCCTTGTTGTTATTAGACGAGGTTTTGACTTCCTGACATACCTGAGATGATGTCTGATAGCTGTTCCACACGCGAATGTTATTTAAAAGCGCAACGGTAACAGACTCTAGAGGAACGACAGTCTGAAGAGACTCTGCCTCCTCTTTGACCCGAAGCGTGACGCATGTAGCTACAGAGAAAAACACCAAAAACACCAAAGCACACACTTCAGGGGATCGCTGCCCCTCCGCTCCCTTTTCTTATCTTTTTTGAAACAATTATCTATTCTACCAATCTGGGCAGCAGTGAGAGTTGACATGTTTGCATGCCAGAGCGGGAAAAACACACACAGACCTGCATGGATTATAGATATGCCTAGCTGTGTGTGCTCACACAAACATGCACGAGCCAGCTGGGGTTCGTGGCTCCTCAAACAGCCTGTTTGTCCGCCTGGAGCCGTCTTAGTCATTGCGTTTGTGCATTTTGCGTGCGGCTTGGTACCTGTCATACCACATCAGACCGCGGCCAATCAGGAGCTCTGCCACGGATTTCAACCAGCCAGACAGGAGACCCGATCAGAGACGGTGAAAGAAAAAAAACTGCAGATTTGTTGTGTCTTCCTTATCTGCTCTCACATCTTTTCAGGCACAGCACAGTGGCTTGTTTCTAGAAATTACAATTCGGAGGTTTCAGCCATTCAGCAACTGTCATGAGTGAGAAATCCCGACTGCCGTGCAAAAAGGAAGAGCGACACGCAACAGTGAAAGTCACACGAGTCAGAAGAGCAGCAGCTGCACCTCTGAACCGACGAGGCCTGCAGCGGCAGTGGAGGCAGGTGGAAACTTTGGCTGACGGTGCTTCTCGCCTCATCTAACTATCCCCTGACCTTTCAACTCTCACAACCCTGAGTGATGGCTGTTTCCTTCATGTCCTGGCAGAGAGGCAGCACTCACAGTCGAGTCTGAGTCACAGAAAGGAGAAAAAAATAAATAAAAAAAAACAGGAGCAACCAAAGGGATGAAGTTATTGTCGCCTACAGGAACTGATTAAAGAGTGAAGAACATATGGATTGACAGCAGCAACACACGTCATCGTGAGACGGGGAGGAAAGGACACACGTTTGGAGGACTTGAATGTGATGAGCAGAGTCACTGAAGACCAAAGAAATACAAATAAACAATGGGAATAGTACAAAGAGAAGTGCATGGTACATTATTCCCCTTGATATGTCTGAATCTTAAATCTTATTCTGTTCGGGATCAGCAGTGATTTACTCTTTAGCACTCACACAAAGATGAACCCTGGTTCAATTCCAGGACTGGGAGCCTCTCTGTAAACTCTATGAACATATCAGTTTGAAAAAAAGCCTGTTGAACTAAAATAAGCACAGTTAATTTGTCTTTTTCTTCTTGATATGATTTTAGTTCGGGGCAGTATAACACTTCTTACTCTCGTCTCACTCTGTCCCTGGTTCAACTCAGCGTGAGGGGATGCTGTAGATTGCATGTTATCCCTGTGGGTGCATCGGGTTTCTCAGGGTCCCGGTTTTATCCTTCCCATAGTTGAAACGCCGACCTGTCCAGGGTGGACCGCCCCCGCCCACAGCAGCTGGGATTGGCTCCGCGACCCTGACAAGGACCAAGCGGGTTAGATAATGGATGGATGGATGGATAGTTGAAACACATCAGAAGAACTGGTGTCTCTGGTGAGTGTGTGTGTGTGTGTGTGTGTGTGTGTGTGTGTGTGTGTGTGTGTGTGTGTGTGTGTGTGTGTGTGTGTGTGTGTGTGTTCTCGACTGGTGATCTGTCTAGTGTGTGACTTGCTTCTCACAGTACGGTGAACTGGAACTCGTTTCAGTGACCTTTGGCTACTCAAGGCGGGAGCTATGAAGGATGATTTATAAGAAACATGCATTTGTGGGATGAGCAGCAGACCTGAGTTAATGGGTGAACTCATGAAAACAATTTTTTTTTCATCTGAGCAGCACCATGTGTTTTTTTAAAATACATTTATTTTTATTAGAGACCATTTTAATACTTATTGATAATCTGCTTTAAAAAATATTATTATTATTGTATTGTATTGTATTGATTGGTAAAATTGTGTGGGAGAATATCATTTTAAGAAATCCCAGTGGCTGCTTAAAAACAGCTTTTTTTGTGTTTTGTTTGGTTTTTTTTACACACGAGTCGTTTGGAAAGAAAAATGGTGAAAGCTGTTTGTTTCCCTCCTGTCACAAACACTTACATCGCTGTGAGGTGACAGCTGGCATGTCACGATTGTTCCTGCATCCCATGATGCATGAATGCTGCATGAGAGACACCAGCTTGAGCAGAGAAAACAACAACAGAGGGGGACCAAGTCTGACGGCACGGATTTGTCCAAGCAGTATTTTTTTTTTTTTCCTTTTTTTTTGGGAGATAATAATAGCAATGGCCGCGGGTGGCATGAGTGAGTAAAAAATAGTTTCTGGGTTTTTTTTTTTTTTTTTTCGTGCACGAACCTCTTTCTTAAAAAAAAATCGGTTCCATTCATGTCCAACAGATGCAGTCATTCTCTTTTCCCACTGGGTGGCCTCAGCGGCTCACCGCACCTCACTGTTTGATTCTGTAATATGTAACTTAATTTAACTAAAACTCCATCATTAACCAGTCAAATTAAAGTGGAAGAGTGGAATTTAATACAAAAAAAAAATGCACCGTTTTTTTCACTTTTTTTTTGTACTTGCACTCGGTGCGTAATAGATTACTCCTGACAGGGCAGGAGTGAAACTCATGGATCATTCAGAGCTGTAACGTGCTCGATCGCCAAAGGGGTCCACGATCACACGCATTCATTTCCCGCTGCACTCTCTCTTGGATGGGACGGAGCGCCGCTGTGGAGCTGCTGCTGCTCTTTGGGTTTCTGGCTGCAGACGCGCGCTGTGGCTGCACGAGGACGCAGCGAGAGCGCGGACGGCAGCGTCACCTGAAGCTTGAGGAGGCTTATTATTTATTCAGAGCCATGTGGTGTGCGCAAAGGACATAGGGGACTGTTGTTTGGTCTGGGCTCTTTGGGTGGACTGCAGAGCGGATGTCCTTTGGATGGACTTTACGCAGTGATTTTACGCGTTGGATGAGGCTCCAGATGGCTGCATCTCTCCGGGTAAGAAGTGGAACTGATGAGAAACGTGCAAATAGGGGACACTGACTTCAGTGACACTCCTGATCAGATGCATGCAGGTTGAGAGTCTCTCATATTGATAACAATTTCAGTAAATCAGTAAATGGAAGAAAAAAAAAGGCGTTACATAAACAATACAGAGATTATTTATTTCAAATAATGTTGCATGCTTGTGATTTGAATTAAGAAATACACTACGCCTAGTGTTTTACTGATCCGTCTGTGTAATCCACAGGGCTGACAAGGGGCTCAGTGAGCAGACAGATGATTCCTGAAATGACAGTGGTTTGGGGCTCCCGCAAGAGAATCCTGCATTACACTGAGGAATTAAGTTACCACTACCTCTTCATCTCAGCTGCTCCGATGATGTCAAATCCAATTTACAAAGCCAGAGGGCAGATGTCTGACCCACAGTGCATTCGCCTCAAACATCTCATCTTTTCTCATCTATCAGGCGGTGCGGTGATGGAGATTTTTCACAAGGGCAGAGACCGGGAGCGTCCTCTCGTCTAATCCGGCGGATGAAATGTAGCGCCGCTCGTCTGCGTGACATACATGCGTGCTCCCCAACACACGCATGTCCAGGGATGGATCTCATGAACTTCACGACGGTCATCGACAGCGGGTTTCTGGACGACGCGCCATCGAGCCGGGTCCTCACCGGCTGCTTCCTCTCCCTGCTCATCCTCACCACCTTGCTGGGGAACACGCTCGTCTGTGCGGCCGTCACCAAGTTTCGACACCTGCGCTCCAAAGTCACAAACTTTTTTGTGATCTCACTGGCCGTGTCGGACCTGCTGGTGGCCGTCCTGGTGATGCCCTGGAAGGCGGTGACGGAGATCGCCGGATTTTGGCCGTTCGGCTCTTTCTGTGACACCTGGGTGGCTTTTGATATCATGTGCTCCACCGCGTCCATTCTGAACCTCTGCGTGATAAGCCTGGACCGCTACTGGGCCATCTCCAGCCCATTCCGCTACGAGAGGAAAATGACACCCAGAGTGGCCTACGTGATGATCAGTGTGGCCTGGACGCTGTCGGTCCTGATTTCTTTCATCCCGGTGCAGCTCAACTGGCATAAGGCCCAGGCTAAACCCTACACCCCTCTCGCTGGGT
This sequence comes from Salarias fasciatus, assembly GCF_902148845.1. Lineage (NCBI taxonomy): Eukaryota > Metazoa > Chordata > Actinopteri > Blenniiformes > Blenniidae > Salarias > Salarias fasciatus. The sequence goes on along the minus strand of NC_043746.1, from coordinate 8,830,025 downwards.
CCTCTGTCTCTGTGGGACCAAATGCTACATCCTACCACGGCCCCGAGAACTGCGATTCCAGTCTGAACAGGACCTACGCCATTTCCACCTCCCTCATAAGCTTTTACATCCCCGTGGCCATCATGGTGGCGACGTACACTCAAATATACCGCATCGCCCACAGACAGATCAGGAGGATTTCTGCCTTGGAGCGGGCGGCCGAAAGTGCCAAAAACAGACATGACAGCATGGGCGGGGGCTCGAGCATCGCCGAGTCTGAGAGTTCCTTCAAAATGACTTTCAAGCGGGAGACGAAGGTGCTGAAGACGCTGTCGGTAATAATGGGGGTGTTTGTGTGCTGCTGGCTCCCATTTTTCATCCTCAACTGCATGGTGCCCTTCTGCGAGCAGTCAGGCGGCGGGGCAGCGTTCCCCTGCATCAGCCCCACCACGTTTGATGTGTTCGTGTGGTTCGGCTGGGCCAATTCCTCCCTCAACCCCATCATCTATGCCTTCAATGCCGATTTCCGCAAGGCCTTCTCCATTCTGCTGGGCTGCCACAGACTGCATCCAGGAGGCCACAACATAGAGACGGCCAGTCTAAACAAGAAGTGACTCACGGTTCTCTCGTAGCACTGACTCATCCCTTAATTCCAAGAGTCCGAGAGTTCCTGTTGCAGCCGGTCTCACCGACGTCGAATGAGGATGCCGCTCTCTTTGGTGACTCTTGGTGGAGTGAACCCCTGTCTGTACCTGCGCTTGCGTTAGGTGAGAAGCCTGCCTTTGAACGAACCGCCACACTCAGCCTCACCATATCCAAATGGGCAAAGCTCCCATAAGAGCGGTGGGGATTTGGATTGAGATTAAGACTCTCCGTTGTTGTGCCAGGGATGTGGGAGTGCAGCGGTTGCCGACACACTCATGGGATGGATAATCCCACCCTAATGCCGTCACACTCTGCTATCTTCAATAGCATCAAACACACTGAGACACAAAAACACTGTCAAAACACGCTCCTTCAAACTCAACGTAACCGTAGTGCCCAGCATGCACACCACAACAAATTACAAGGCCGCACACAGCAACACCGTTACTCATTACATTAAAATTCTGGGCTCTGAAAGGACTCCTGCGGTTCAGTGTCAAACCAAATCATGCAGAATATGTGGTGGCTGCAGACAAAATACATTCACCGCTGAATTAATATCACAGCAAGAGAGAAACCGGATTTGATTCGCGGCATAAATGTTTAATCAGGAAACTGGGAGAAGGCGACGTTTGGAAAAATGTAATCTGTGATGTTTTGGAAATAGTAACATTGTGCTGACGTGGAAAAGAAAACAGCTTAAAGTGTGTTGCTGATTTGGGTTCAGAGTTGTGATCTATATGTCATCCAAATGTAAACAAACCAAATTTACTCATGAGACACCACGAAAAATGTGTTTTTTTTTTAGCTGAGTGTGTCATATTTACTGTTTGTGTCCTGTTTATTTCATACACAACAGCTGATTACTCAGCTTACTTGAAAAAAATGATAAATACTACAAACACAAATTTTGCCGGACTTGTTTTCAGAGTTCAAACAGAACTGTAAATCATTCTGTTATATTTGAATTGATTCCAATTTAAAGTGAATTGTTCAAAGTTTGGTCCTTGTCTTTCATGTGTTTGGCTTTCATTGTTTATAACACAACACAACACTGCTGAATAAATGGGTAACAGATTGAAAACTAGCAGTTACTTAAAGTCACATGTTTGACTATCGACTGATCTTTGTTAGCACAAGAAATGATATGACAGCCTCAGAATTCAAATTTGTGCTTGAATACAGTTATTTCTTTCAAATTTACCATATGTTCAAAGAAAAAGTAACTAGTTACTTGGAAAAGTAACTCCTGTTCTTTTTATAATCATCTCTCTGCATCGAGATGCGTGTGCATGTATGTTGATTTGACTCAGCATGAATCCGTAGGTCAGATGTTATTTAGGACATGTGCTATTTTGGCCAGTGTGAGTTCCACAATCATCGACTGCAGGCACCTCAAGAGGACAGGGGATTTAAAACAGTCATGCAGAACTGCTGTTCTCGAAAGGAACAGGAAAATGAAGACGAGAAGAAGCGGCATCAAAAAGGTCGATAAAAACTACCAGCATGGAGACAATTTATGTGAAGGTAAGATAACGGTGACTGTACTGGCTGGAAATAACACCTGCGGCACCCTTCAGCGGTTTTCATTTAGAACAGAAGTGATAAGCAATAAAATAAGAAAGAGACAGATGCAGTATCCCAAATATATCTCAATGTGTTCTTTACTATTTTAGAAGTTTGATGTTGCTTGGCAGAAAAAAGCAGTGCTGTACCAAAAATCACCAGATTGATCCTCTGTCATTTTCTCCCCACGTTATTCATGTTCGGATCATGGGGGCTGCAGGAGACAATGGACAAAGAGCAACATGTCTGTCACATGCAAGAAAACATGCGTACTCCATACGGAGAACAAATAGCCTGGATTCAAAATCAGCTCTCTGAGCTTCCTCGGTGAGCGCTCACGACGAGCACACCTTGCTGCACATGAACGGCAGCTGAGATGAAGCATTTATAATAATGCAATACACTAAATACCAGAGAATCTTACATAAAATCGTTCATCATGGAACCATCTCTTCTGAAAATGTTATATTTGGAAATTTATTTAAAAAAATATTGTTACCTCTCCTCAACCGTGGTGTGATTACTTATTTAAATGATTAGATGTATAGTAGCTTCATAAAAAGCAAAAATGCACTCCATCTATGAATTAATATATAAAACTCTAAAAATAAGACACAGCACCATTATCAACACTTTGAATTACTTTTGTCTGTGAGGATTTTTGACACAAACCAAGCATGTTTGTCAGAATTATCACTCTAGAATACAAAATGCAGGTGTTATTTAGGCATGACCATTACAGTACATCCAAGTTGTTTTGTAAGCTTTGCATCTGTATCACTCATAACAGCTTCCGTGATGTGGAAGTGTCTCACTGCACGGTTGACAAAATAAACATATCTGAAATCCATGACGTGGTGTGCTGGTGTGACCGGCTGTGCCACTTTGACCTCCACGCATCAAACCTCCTGGAGCCAAAATTTCACACCAGAGTCCAAAGGGTGAAGCCTGATGTGGCCAGCTGTGGTTCACAGCCAACAATGCACTGCAGTGTAAGTGTGGAGTTTGTGTCGGTCTGCTGATGAATCGCCATTAGCAAAGTGAAACACCCAGCATGCAGAACTGAAAAGCCTAGAATAATTTAAAGAACTCCTTCACCTCTTCTGTTTGGCTTTTTGTTTTCTTTCAATAAATTGTAGCTATTATTTTTCACTCTCCTAGAAGAAATACCTCACAGTTAAGCAGGTGCTCTGCTTCCCCCTGTTTTATTCTGTTAGTGAAACAAGGAGAAAAGTAAAGTGTGATTATGAATGAATGTTTCGGTGCTTCAGTAAATTGGTATATATTGAGGACACACCTTTCATGAAGCCTAATCTATTCTGATGCTCAAACTGGGAGCGAGGGGAAAATCAAGGCAGCTGAAGTGTGAAAGGGGAGCTGAGCAGCAACAAGGACATGATGGATTTTATACTGCTAGACCAAGTTAAACACCGCCATCTGCAGCCTGCAATATCTTTCAAGATAAATCAAAATCCAAGTTGGTTTTGGAACTTAATGTGGGTTCATTAAGGAATGTATATGTGTAGCTGTGCCTGGTCCCACAGGCACAAAGATCTACCTGAATGTGATTAACATGTAAAATAGCTGCTTTTTCTTGTTACGTGAAAATTCTAAAGTCAAGAGGAAGTCGTAAACAGTTCACATTATACAGTGTCAAAAGGCTGAACTTTTAATCAACTCAAGTTTATGCCTGTTAGATGTATGAATATTGGTAAACACGGTTAAATCCTACGCTCTCTCCATTTTTCTCTCTGACACGCGCATAAAGAGTTGTCCTTTAAAGTCCACTTTCTCTGGGCGCTGGACTGTCCTTGCCTCTGCGAAAACCTCCTCAAGCGTGCCACAGGAAGAGAACGGCAATTAATTTGACTGACATCATTCAGAGTGATGGCTGAGGTGGCGACAAGACAGTGTGTGTGTGTGTGTGTGTGTGTGTGTGTCCGTGTGTGTGTGTGTGTGTGTGTGTGTGTGTTTGCGGAGCAGTGCGACTATCACCTGCTTCAGACTGAAGTCCTCACAATGTGAGGCGCTCTCATTCATTTACCTTGTTGCTGTTGCTATTGTTGGGTATTTCCTTCCCCCTCGAGTCGGGCTTGTGAGATTCCCAAAGCGATGCTGTCGTCTCAGACTGGCACATCAGAAAAGGGATGCTGGATGTGGCAACTTCAGATGATGCTAATGACTGGCCCTGGGGAGATGATTTATTGAGACAGGCAGAGAGAAAAGAGAGGGGCAATGGAGACAGACAGAGTCTTATGTAAGAATCAAGTGCTGGCATCTTAAAAACAAAACAAAGACACAAAGGGTGATCCGCAAATATCCCATAATCCCCCTCCGGACAGCGACTCGCCAAAGTTAGACCGGTGGTCCATCCTGACAGCGCTCGCTGTTTGCTTATCGGCAGCCACACCTGGCCGAGTGAGGGTGGATTTCTAATGAAGATAATGATTTCACTGTCACCTCCTTCCTCCAGAGGAGAAGTTGGAGAATTAAAACGCAATCAAACAGTTTGCACTAATCTGTATTACTCTCCATTAAATATGTATTATTCACAACTGGCAGCGCTATCATAATTGCACTCGAGCCTAATGCATTTTTAATACCTCACACGACACCGAGATAAGTGTAATTGAGAGCGAGAGTGTTGGCAGGGCCAGGCAGAATGTGTCGAGGGCCAGGACCGGCGCTCACAACACTGATGTCAATGAAAACTAAAGACTGGCGACACACAAAATACAAAATACAGTCGGCACACATTCTCACTATTTTTGGAAAACAGATACCAAATAGTTAAAAAAAAAAAACACGCGCGCACACACACACACACACACACACGTGAACACACGTCAGATTTTCACAACAGGATTTTTAAAAATGAAATGCATGAGCCTCAGTCAGAGATCGCCCTGAAGATCTTTCGACCTTTCGTGTGCGTCCTTTGCAACCGGCGCCTCCATTCCTCTTTGTCATTTTACTCCTTCTCTCCATTCTTGGTTCTCATCACGCCCCTCTGCTCTCCTCCTCCGCCCTCGCCCTCGCTGTGTTTACTGTTTGTGCTGCAGGCCGCTGGCAGTGCAGCGTTGCCATTCATCACTCCAACCGGCTCCAGCGGAGAGGACAGGCCTTCGACCCCACCACTGGGAGCGGAGCGAGGGAACGACGGGAAAAGGCGGAGGGCTCTCTGATGGACACAGAGCAAAAATAATAGGAGCACCGGCAAAGCAATCACAGACTCCTTTAACCTTGGATTTCTTTTGAGGTGCTCAAGTAGGAGATAGACTTGGACACAGAGAGGGCACAGTAGAGGGCGCCAATTTCTGAACTACCCAGAAATCCAGTGTCAGATTTTGTGACCCATGACTCTGTTTTTCTGATATGCAACCATTCTGGTGAGCTATCGGGAAGAAAGGAATGAAAATCTACATATCATTGCAGTACAGAGGAAGCAGATCTGTAAATGGTTGCACCTGAATTTGTTATGTAGTTTAAATTATGTAAAAATTTATGAGATTTTCTTTTAAGAATTTTCAAGAGTTAATGAAGTAAATCAGTTGTAGAAGAAGCAGGGGTAGGGTTTCATGTTGCCTCTTAATTGTTGTCTGTTAAATATGTTTTCTGATGTAATTAGAGGATCATAATGACTCCATTGTATGCTCTAACAAGGCTGCACAGCTTTCTAATGGCCAATAATCTCACTTTGAACCAGAATATCCCTGTGCAGGTTGGGCTTGGTGGAACAATGATAGAAGATGGATGGATATAGGATGGAAGGATGGATGGATTTAGGATAGATGGTAGGAAGTATGAACGGATGGATGTTCTACCAGTCATTTCTATCATTGAGATTAGGGTTACTCCACCACCAGCATGGCTTTAATTTCTTCCACCGAGAAGCAACAAGCTTTCCTATTGTATGAAAACAACCCAAGTCTATTCTGCTACCAGTTCACATTACTCTGCAAGCTTAGATCTTTTACTAATTCTGTTACCCCAAGCAAATCTCATCATGTGCACATTTCTGTCTCTATCTAAGCATTAGAGAATATTATGTAATCACTCTCAATGTTATGCTGTGGACGAGCGTCCATTGGAAAGGAGCAAGAGGTGGTGATGAGGTGACCTTTGCCAAATTGGACCTGATCACATCCACCAGAGAGACGAGGACAGATTTGATGTATTGGCTGCCTAATTGCTCACGTCACCTTCAACTCTGGCCCATCACAAACTGTTGGTGAAACAGAGCAGAAAACACCACTGAAGCATGTAAAATGACTAATAAGGCAAGACACTGAACGCTGATCAGATTATACAATGAATAATATGCCGTGTGCAAATGAGGGTGGCGAATGAGGAGCTCTCAACGGGGGGGGGGGGGATGTCCATCTCCGCCGTGCTCCGCAGCTCTGCTGGGGAGAGGCGCTGTCAGGCAGAGACAGCTCTGAGTGGAGAACATGCTAATAATGATGCCGATATGAATGCTTGTGCTGGTAGGGCGCCTCATGGGTGAATTGCGATGATGCTAATGCTAATCAGCTAGCTTGTGGGGGAGAACAGATGTGTCTTATCTCTTTAAGAACACAACACGGGCAACAGGAACTGACAGAGACGGAGCACCAGCGAGATTACTGACAACTGCCCAGGAAAACTGCGACAGCTGCGTCTTCCACAAAGGCTTGGAACGCCAGCCACAGGGTGCCACAACACTCCGGACCATGTCAGTGTTTTTCTGAGACTGGTAGACCTTATATTTCTGTTTGCACTCATGGTTCCTCTTCTTAGAAAAAGCTGCCTAGTCATTTGCTATCATTGCATCTAAGTGACACAGAAAGCAAGTGACATGTGCTCCGTTGCCAAAGGCTGTCCGGAGAACACTACGCATCATTAGAGAGATGTCTCCCATAGTGGTGACGTACTACTGCACTTGCACGTAGTCCCATGTCCCAGTGGGACACCCACATGATGTGGTGATTCACGTAATTTCAAAAAAATTATTCTGGCCTCTTTCGCTGAAATAAAGTTACTGTAATCTTGCATTGCCAGGTTACCATGACAGACGCTTTAAAAACTTGCCGCTCTTCGTTCGTAGAAAAGAGTAAAATTAATTCTCTTTTCCAGTAAAGATTCCGCACGGGCTGTTTTCCTTTGTAAAACGTGATTTTTCTATGAACAAATCTATGGAAAATACAACGGCAATAATCTCCTTTTCTTTTCCTGTAAAGCACATTAACTGTCTGATGAGTCATTCCACTTGTGGGTGTTTACCGACTCTTCATCCTCTACAAATACATAATGCAGCTTAGATTCTCCTCAGCACCAACAGCTGCAGGCTTCAGATAACCCCAACTCATAAAGAAGTGCAACACAATGTGTTTGTGGGTTTTCTCTGGGTTTCTGAGTTTCCATGAAACAAGCATTTGGGGCTAACTGATTCTTAATGAGTCTGAGTTTCCCTACAGGAAAGTGTGTGTTACTGCCGGTTTCTATATATGGCTGGTGATGGACTGGTGACATGTCCAGCACATCTATTTCCATCATGTAACCCCAGATTAACAAAAACACAAATGGAAAGAAAAAGGTCAGCATGCTTAAACTGTAATCAAAAGGTTTGTGCCAGTTCTTTTTTCAAAGTGATGACTCGGCATAAAATGGAGAAAATTCTGAGTTTGTTTCAGTTTAAGAAGAAAGAGGGAGTTAAACAACCTCAAATAATGAGCTGAGATTCTCCCACAACAGGTGTTCTGCCAAGGTACTGATTCCTGAGTGCCTCTCTGGCTGTCCTCTGCAGGACTTTCTGCGATGCAGCAGAAACACCAACAAACCAAAAGCTTTGCCGCTCCTGCTGTAACGTGATTTTGTTCCAAACAACACGATCAGCTCTTTTGATGCATATATTTTGTTAGAAATGAAAAAATTAACTTGATCCACCATGTCATATGTTTTGTTTGTTTGAAAATATGCAAAAACTGTGTGAAAAAGAAGAAGCTGATTTTCTTCCATCCGTGAACGCGCAGAGGTCACCAATCCCAGACTCAAACCAAAGATACTCTATCTGTGAGGACAGAGAGCTAAACACAACAGTTCACATCATTAAAGAGAAAAGAAAAAAAAGAAAAAGCAGCAACAGCAACAAGACTGTTGTATTACAGAATGAAGCAAAATCTGAACATCCTAGCTTTTCAAAAGTACTCTCTCAGTGTATTCTGGGATTTTTGTTATATTCTTCAGGTAATTTCACCAGTATAGTGGGACGATGTGTTTGGAAATGATTGGAAATCTCATCAATGATATCTATTGCTAACAAATGTCAATCCAATCATAGCAGATGTGTTGAACTTGAGCAGTGTGAACGCACCCTCGCTAAGATCCAGTTTAAATCCCATATTCTAGAATTTTAATGTGTTTATCACTGACCTTTAAGTAAACTTGAACATGCCCAAAATCATTTCTTTAAAATCGGTTGCCTGAAGCAAAAAGTAAAGCTCTGTTTCATTACAGTGAATATTTGAAAAAAAAAAAAAAGAATCGATCAATGACTCCATTGTGTCTAGCATTCATGAAACAACAGAAAGGTTAAAGCACATGAGCAGCTGTGAGCTCCTGGAAGAATTAAAAAAATATGGCTGGCTCATTCCTTTCAGGTTCTGCTCTGTGCATCTGAAAAGGGGATTAACCGAACAAGAGGACGGTGCAGAGGACCACTCGGCAACAGACGGCCCACTCAGGCAATGGCACAGTGACAAGCTGAACAAACATCTCCGAAAGGAAAGAGAGAGAGAGAAGAGAAAGGGGGGAGGAGGAAGATAAGGACAGCCGGATGAGAAGAAAAACCACGGAGGAGTTCAAGCACAAAATAGGAGCAGGCTCTGCGATAAGAAAAAATGTTTCAAAGCAGTTGCTATCGGTCTGTAATCACAGAAAAACACAGGGGACTTTTCTTTCCTGGGTTCATTTGTTACCTTTTTGGGTGATTTCGCCACTTTTTAGGGCTCATTTACACCAAATATTCAGAGTGTGTGTGTTTCTGCAGAGTACAGCACTGACACAGTTCCAGTCATTTTGCTGCACTGTGCGAGAAAAATACAAGACGGGCAAAACTCGGGGATTGAAGTTCACAAGTTATTATGTTATTAGATTTATTAATTCAATAAAGAGCATGATGACAGGTTGTTACCGGAGGGTAGCAGGTGAAGGGTCAATAGTAGGTTTTGAGAAATTTTTTTCTGAAATTTCCATGATGCTTGCAACACAACTGCTTTTATTTTGAAGGAGTAGGGGATTACCTTTGCCCATCGATACCATGTGGAAAAAATACAGCGTGAATCAATATTATCAGACAGAACACAAAGAAAACAAACAGAGCAGCAGGTGATTTACTGATTTCTAATCACAGATATGCTCACGCTGAGCATAGGTTAATTAAACTGATGGTTTGAGTCTCAACAGGTTTTTTTTTTTTACCCCTGAGCTGAACAGAATAGAGATTTTCAAAAAAGCGGGTAAAAGTCTGCCATCCTTCAATCTTTAATACGAGCATCACTCGGGTTTCAAAGCTAAATAAAAATGATGAGGATAACTCCGACACTGGGGCTTAATGCCGTTGCCATTTAATGCATGATGGAGTATTTCTAATTTGATTTCACAGTTATTTCTTTTACCATCAGATTGGATTTTCAAAACACATTTTGTTCATTGTCATTTGGCAAGAATATGCATCTGTCAACACATTTGCTATTTCCATTTTTTTAAATAGAAAGGCAAGGAGACAAAATACTGAAACTAGTTCAGGAGACTGATGGTGCATTTCGAGAAGCTCCACGAGCTCAGAATGGACATTTGATTGACGGAGGCTTCCACTGCACCAGTAATTACACTGAAATGGAGGGAAAGACCAGGCCGAGGAGAGGAGTTAGCCTCTCTGCTGAGAGTCCAAGAATAGAAGCACCTCAAACATTAATTACTGTGAGATAATACTGCTGCTGTGTGCTTTATTTTTTTTTTTTTTATCTATTCGCAATTCCATAGGAGGGAAGAAGAGAGCAGGCAGTTTCGTCTATTTTGGGTCGACACTTGTCAAACGGGAGCGCAGCGGGAGCCTCGTTCGCCTTCTGGAAAGTTCAGATGGGACCACATATGTGCTCACAGGCACAGGGAGTCGCAGCTGGGAGACTGTGGGAATCAGGACTCTAGACGTCTCGTTTTTGTCAAAGTCAGGAAAGCAAAAAACGGTTTGATCGTTGCTTATTTGACCATCTCACTCCAGTGATGTGAGGAGTCATTTTTTTCTTGCACAGTTGGTGACATAGTTGAGAGAGTAAACACACCGGGCAGGTTGCACATCAACCTGCTTTTTATAACTTATTGCAGTATTTAAATAACAAGCAGAAATGTCGATCACACAAACAGCTTACTGTGCATCTAGCAATAAGACTAAATAGATTAAAAAAAAAAATCATCTATGAGCTAAGACCACAATTTCACCTCATCTCCTTCGTATTTCTGCAGATGACTGTCCATTTCACTGGCCAGGAGTTTTTAAAAGAATCATATCAATGCACAAATCTGTCCTTCTGACATAAAGGCATGGGTGACCTGGTCAAGGTCAGCATGAAACTGAAATTGAAATAAAAATACAATCAAATACTCTGCAGATAAACAAGGAACAACAGCCCTTCATCAGATTACGATCGACACCATAGAGGCAACTGATGGATAGGAGTCATCCTGTTAGTGAATTAATACAGCACATGGGTGCATTGTTGGTTAGTTAGTTAGCTAGCTTGTTTTAAATCTGCCGAAATCTTGTGGAAATTGAAAAATCCACCACTTGGTAGGCGAACAGAATTTTCATAAAGAAATGCTTTCTACTGGAACCAATATGGAAAAATCTGTAAGCAGGTATACTAAAATGCCATGATAATCAAAACCAGGCTCCATCCACAAATAAGATAAAAAATACATAAAGTAAAACAAGATTTACTTCTGGAATAACATTTGTTTTTCTGTAATATTTTCATGTTAAATGAAATAGAATTTCTGAGCTCTTCGATGTTGACACTGGGTCTTCCACTTGTGATTTAAAACTATCAGACACCTATCAACAGTAAACAGCCAGGCAAACTAAAACACTATGTTACAAGAACGAATATATAAAATTGCATTGATCCAAGGTGAACAGGTTAAACAACAGAAGAAATGACTCATGCTGAAAACCCAGAAATAAGATTGTGAGAAACGCACTGATTTCTAATGATCTCTGGATTAAAAGGTTTTATGTAAATACAATGCAGAAAAGGACACTTCCTTTGTTAATCTTTTTTAATTGTCCCAACTGGAGGTCTGCTCTAATGCATGGACCACCCACCGTTCATCAATAATTCAATGCGCGACCCAACAGGAGCCCGGGCCCGCTAAGTAAAGACTGACCACTGACACTGCAGCAGTGTGAAATCCTGTGAGTGTGTATATGCTTAATAAGGATGGAGAACGACAAGGAGCACAAACTATTTATAGGCCTTTATTTCTGTTTTACTGGGGGCCTTCTTTCAAGGAGACATCTGCCAGCCTTAACTAAACTCTTAACATCACAGATAAATCTTCATGTTGTTATGTCCGACAGTCCGAGGCTCATACATTTTTCAATTCACCCCTTTAAATCTTTTTAAAGGGCTTTCAATGTGCCATTTCATGCTATAGTATCTCCTCTGTATTATTTTGTATCCCCTTGTTATGAAACCATGTTAATATTGATGATGTTTTCTGTCCTCCGTTCATGTGCTTGAAGTCAAACGTACTTCCTCTCCTTCGTCTAATTTTTGCTGACTGTCTTTCATTCATTATTAAAAATAAAGTATTTTCTAAAGAGCCTTCGGTAGCAGGATTTAGAGGTCTGCATGTGCAGATTTCTGATGCAGGTCAGAGTCACAGACTGTGTGTTGACACGCCACACAAGACTAAAAACACAGTCAAACAGAACAACAGACCCTTTGAAACCTGGACAAACATTTGCATCTGTCCTTTTAGCACCATGGTGTCCAGTGTCTCCAAGCCTCTTCATTTAAATCTGGATGCTATGTGAGTTCATCCTCTATCGCATGTATTTATGCATATTACAAAGCGTTTTGACGATCATTTAAAATGCTCTCATGCTGCATTTTCATGTCGCCCGGAAAGGAGCGCCGCACGCACGCTGTTCTAGCTCTTAATGGCTTATGTAGACGTGAGGCTATTTTGAAATAAATAAATAAATAAATGAAACAAAGCTCTGAACTGTGTTTAAGGAATTTCTCTGTTGTGCATGATGTGCAACTTAAAGGGATCATCTTTTCTGTGTACTCCATTTAGGTTGTAATCAGCTCTCATGTCAGGGAATCTAACAATAATAGCAAAAAAACATCAACATAGAAATAATACCTTTGCAAGCTGGATAAAATCTAAATGAAATAACTGCACATAAGGCAAAAAGTATTTTTTTTGTGTTACAATAGAAGAAGTAAAAGCAAAATATGTATAAATAAATTATACTAAAAAAATCCATCGATATGTAGTAGCAACATGAATCAACATGATTCCTTTCTCTTTGCTCAAATGTATCCTTAAATCAGAGAGATCGGCTGTATCTGGACACACATATCATGTCAGCGCGCGTGTGATTATGTTACCAGAAAGACTTCAAACAAGTCGGTTTTCTTTAGTACAATGGAGGCCATGGGAGAGATTGATGAGTCATAGGATCTCAGGAGACAGGGCGAACACGCTGATCTGCGAGGAGACGCGTACAATAGTGAAGGCTACAGATGCTCTGAAAAGACTTGAACACGGGGGTGAAAACCCCCCACAGGGCAATGTATGGATGTCACAGCGAGACGCTAATCCAGTCGACATTGGCATGTCCTGTCGGGAGGAGTCCCCTCACACAAAACAAACATCTTAAAGTGCTTGTGAGATTAAGGTGGAATTGATTGAGAGAAGGGCGGGATGTGCTGTAAAAAGCACAATAAACAGAAACGACCATGCAACGCCACACTGGTCAGTAGTCTGGGAGGTCATGTGTCCATCTGTGTTGGACAAGACAAACACACTGTCATGTCAGGCAGTTCATCTGGAGGGGGCTAAAAAAGTTTCCCAACAATAACACTACAGGAAATACATTAAAAATGCTGCATCTGAGAGACACAAGATGAGATATAAAAAACACTAAAGGTATGAGAAAGGGGGAAAATATATGTTTTAACCTTTAAACATTAGAACAAGGGCAGGAAAAAAAAGCAGATCCCGGAGCGAGCCGTTCTCTGTGGCTTTCTGTCAGTGGTTTTGTTCAGTGTCCCAAATCTGCGCAGAAAATAGCAGTCATAACCCAAGAGGAGATTTCTGTCTGTAAACCTCACCGCCAGAGAGCTTTTAGGTGTGCCTTTATGTTTAAATAGGTCATGTTGTTGAGCTGACCTGCTTGAGGGAAATGTCTCCTGAAAACCAGCTCAAAAGAGACCAAACAAAAGACAGAAACTGCTAGAGGTGGGATTACTCGCAGGACAGGACACCGTCTGTCTGAGCGAGCGTGTGTGTGTGTGTGTGTGTGTGTGTGTGTGTTGTTTCATTTGTTTTTCAGTCTCGATTAAGCTCCCTCACAGAAGAATCTGTCACCCCGAGACTGTATCCAAGCCACAGTTCATGCACAGCACTTATGCCATTATTAATGAGTTCACAAATTGACTTATCGGCAAGGTGATAAAGGCTGACTGTGTGTCTTGTTAGAATGCGAATGCCTCGAGCCCGGCTCTACTCCTCCTGCACCGCGAACGATGAGAATTCAACAAAAAAACAAAAGGGAGCGGAGATAAAGACATTCACAGATGTAAAAAGCGAACATCCACAGTAAAGATGAAGGACGGAGCAGACAGAGGTTGTTCGGGGGAACACACCTGCTTTAGGGCTTTGAAGGCAAGATGAAAGCCGCCACTGTTTCTTATTACAGTGCTGAAAACAGCACAAATGTCAGGGGATGATGGGCATGAGGCACTGAAACTTAAGAGAAAACATGCACATGGCCATGACAACCAATTCATCAGTCAACATGAGAGGAAAAGTCAGGAAAGCCTCTGAAAATCACAGAAAGAGAAATACGATGTGGTGAACAAAGGCAGAGGGAGTGGGATCTTTATGAGTCACGATGATGGGTACAACAGAAGAATTCAATTTGAAAGTGTTGATTTTCACTGAAATGCATTGAAAAAAATAAATTAATATCTTTAGATACTAGTGAATGCACTTGCACTTGTAGAACATTTGTTTTGTAACAGAAAATAATTTTGTTGACATAAGTTTGTTTCATGACAAAACCTCTTGCTTCATATTGAGAACTCACTACAGTTTGATGTACTGAATTTTGTTTCACTGTTTAATTCTGATTTTAATGATCCACAACGCATCCTGAAACAGTTTTTGAAGTAGTTTTAGCATTTCTTATTGTAACAATTCTAATTTTTCAGGTTGTGATGACTTGTTGTGGTGAAGAAGAGCAGCTAGAATCAAATGTATTGAATTACTGTATTAATACAAAAAAAAATATGTTATATAACATACTAAATGCAATGTTGATCATAAAGGAATAATTATTCATAATAATAAATGAGAGATAAATGTGGTTTAATGTGCTGCTGGTTTCAGTCAGTTGTTTTCATTGTTAATTGAAATAATGTCAGTGTGCAGCCGTGTTTTTGAGCAATTCACAGGACAGTGCAAACATATTGGTCTTGGCTGCTTCTTCTGGGGTTTCCACAGTGAATCATGTGAATCACATGCTGACAGGACCTCAGCAGTGAGGATTTCGGGACGTAGCTCACACTTCTGGTTTACAAGCGTGCAGCCTCTCTGCTGCATCTCCTCTGCATAAAGCATCCTCCAGGAATCTCTACTGACACAATGCCTCACTCCACTGACCTACGGAGTGAGCGCAGTAGATGAATCCTCCCACCTCAGTCCTCCTGTGTTTGTCACATCTCACATTACAGCCTCCCCCGTGAATTGTGATCCTCAAAAGTGTGTTTTTCTGGTGTGCGATGAAGCGCGTACCGTAGCTCAGCTTTGCTCCTGCGTGCAGCTGGATGTGAAAATGTTGCTCTGAATCTCAGTTTGGTCTAACAGGCCGGGACAGGAGAGGACAGGGGCAGGGAGAAACCCCAAACTGGCTTTGTTTTTTTTTTTTTCTCAGATGCTGCATCTGAATGTTTTGTTTGTCCTTAAACAGATTTTAATAGAAGAAATGAATTGGTGAATGGTGTGCATGTTTAATGATATGCCCATCTGATGGAAGTAATTACACAACTGCCTATTACTGGGAATATGTTTATTTGTCTGAGTAACTGGCAGGACAGCTAATTATCCTCAATCAGATTAAATGTCATTGTCAATCCGAGCAGATCTGAGGCAGCAACACTGTTTTGTAGTGAGGTGCATCAAGGGAAATGAAGGCTGTTTTTCCTGCAACCGTGAACTATGGAAATCCCCGATCTCTCAAACTCGTGCCTTTAACCGGTGGCACAGAAGAACAACGCTTCAGAGTTTCATTTCTTATTCAGGCGCTTGCTCATGATGAATTAAACAGACATTATCTAAGAGCCTGTGTGCTGCAAGTAAGGATGCATGTAAATCTCTATCTAAGCTGATCTGTTGTTATCAAAAGAGCTCACAAATGTCCTTTAAATGTCAAGAACTAGCCTTTTAACATGAGAATAGTGAGAACTGTATGGCCAGGCTGATTTCAGGGGATGGCAATGAATGAGAAGCTGCGACACCTAGTGGGGATTTGACAGAACTGCAGGTACTTTTGCTGAGAACAAAGGTTAGATCCAACTTTTGGTGCATCCATCCAGGTGAAAGGCAGGGTACACATTGCACGGTTCATCAGAGTGCTAACAGTCTGCACTCTGAGCATCTAACAGAATGAGCATGTTGTCTGGTAGTGGAGGAAGAGAAAGTCCTGAGATACAGCTCACAAATGCACAGGGAGAACATGCAGATGTCACAAAGAAAGGCCAGAATTCAAACCAGTGTGTTGTTGTTCTTACTAAACACTACACCAACAAACCATGACATTAAGCACGATTCCTCCACACATGACTCTAAATCTAAACTCTCATAAGCCAGTTGTTTTTAAAACAGAAGGAAGGCCTCTCTCAGGTTTAGTTTAGGGGTCAGAAGGATGATTTCTTCCAGGATGATCCTTTTCCTTTTAAATTTTCAGAAGAAATCTCAAAGTTAAAACAGGCATTTGCCTGCATTTTAAACTGGAAGGGAAGCAATTATGCCTTTTACAGTCTTCTGAACAGCAAATGGTAAATGATATTGCACATGCTGTACAACAGTAAAGTGGTCCCAAATTCAAGCCTGGATTCTCCAGTTTCTTTCCAGGGAAAACATGCATTTGAGGTTAATGATGTGAATGTGAGCGTATGAAACTGTGTGTGTTCACTATGAGACACACTGGGGGCCAGTTCAGGGCGCACCCTGCCTCCACCCAGACTCCACTGTGATCATCTCCAGTGTCCCACCACCCGGAATTGGGTAAAAAGCTAAAACATGGACGAATCACATGAAAAACACAAAAATCCAAAAGAATTACAATTTCATACAAAGCATTTGCGATACAAGAGTTGTGGACTCATAATTTGTAACAAGCTATGTAATGGACACCTACACAATGTTATAAACTGAGTGATAAGATTACAAAAAAAAAGTTTCCAAATTTCTCGTTTTCAAGAAAATCTTTCAGTGCTTGTAATTCCCCGTTCGCATCTATATTCATTATTAATGCATTTAGTCAGCATGACGCATAGTCTTCCTCGGTCTTTGTCACATGTGAGCTAGGCTGTGACACCTTCCTTAACTCAGGTTTGGCTATGAAAACATCTGAAACTGGAAACTGTGGTTATTGGCCAATCAGAGCCATTAAAGACCTTATACTCCCAGCTTAATGGAGGGTTAAATTTCAAAATGGAAGGGAGCAAATGGACTGTGAAATATGTGCTAATGGTAACAAGCTTTTCTTAAGTTTACAGAGGGAAAGAGGAGGGGGGACGGAGAGACTATAATGCCCTGTTGTGTTATCGCTGAGTCTGCACATGTAATTTCACAGAGTCAGAGTTCTGGGGCAAGCACAATTAAACCGGCGGCTGCAGCGGGACGGCCTGCTGTAGTGCTCCGTTATGAACTCCACAAAGAGATACAGGGTTCATTTGAAGTATAAAATTCTAAATTAAAGCTCGCATCAAACAAATCAAACTTTTAACCCCGCCGTATCTAAAAGCAATATGAAAACACATGTTTACAATTACAACAGAAGGAGACATGCTGTTTGCACAAAACACTGAATTTCCAAAATGTAATGTCACATTTTTAGGCTTAATTTGCCAGAATAAATATTCATTAAAATCTACAACACCTCTTCACTTAGGCCACCCAGTTCCTTCATCCACACAAGCATATATAGCGGAGCCAAACTAATTCTCCTTAAGGCAGCAGGCAGTTTCATACCAGGCTTTGACACTGAGGGGGGATTCTCGAAAGCAGAATAACTACATGGTGTGACTAATATGTCATGGTTCATTTAAAAAAAAACAAAAAAAACCCTTTACTTTCAAACATTCCCATAAAAGAACACAAATTCAAACCAACCCAGTCATATAAAACCAGCTGGGTCCTTGTTCCTCTTTAAGCCGACCCGAGGTTCATTAAACATCATCAAAGAGCAACTGATTCCACAAATACTAAGGCAAAAATGTTTACTGATCTCAATTAGCAAGAAGAAACACGTTCTAAACTCAATAAAATGAGAGTGTTATCAAAAATTCATTAAGGAATAAATCCTGACTGAAGTAAGAAGAAAAGTGTTCAGTTTTATCTGTGATAAACCTAAATGATCCAAGATTAGTGATTAAAGTCCATGTGGAAGAGATGCTGTTTTTTTTTTTTTTTTTTGGGGGGGGGGTTAAAAAGATAAGACTGTTTTCAGTGATTTATCCATTCATCTTCTACAGTTCTCCAACTCAGGATGGCAGGACACCGCTAACAATCCAGCAATCTGACTGTGGGTAAAACATGCCTGTCTGTCGCAGGGCAAAGACACAGAAACAAGATAAAGTCAAACACAGTCAAAAAGAACAGCAAATTAGAGTCACCTCATTAATCTCAAATTTTTCGGGACTCTGGGAGTGAAACCATAGTGCCTGGAGAAACATTTCAACACCAAACAGGGACTGGGTTGTTTACAAAATCTCTGGTGGAGCTGAAAATGCAGTTAAACAGAGACATGATATCGTGGCAGTGAGGAGCACCGAGCGTAGAGAGATATGGAATAACACATAAGACGAGGCAGCTGTAGAGAGAAGGGCCAGATGGACCCATCAGAGAAACTTTGTGATCAACTCCCACAGAAATATCAATTAAAAACAATGGATACTACTAGAACTGCATTTTGAACCTCAGCAAAATGGAGACGAGTTTTTATTGTGTCCATCCAAAGCAGCAAAACATGGGTTAGCTAAAGGTTTTTTTTAATTAATATTACATACATGGAATAATAGTCTTTAACAGTGTAAATATATTGTGAGATTACAGATGTGAGGGCTCTCAATAACCGAGAGCAATAAAGATTCCTGCAAAGGAAAACTGCTCACACTGCCACTGAGCCGTGCATGTCGCCTGATCAAAGTACCATTTCTGACTTTTCTTTTTTACATAATGATGAAAATTCAACACATATTTAAGGATGACAAGTGAAATATGAACTCAATTCTTTAAAAAAGTGTTTTCTGGCACTGTGGATGATTTGTTTGAAAGAGTGAAAGTACAAAGGGACATGCTTCAATCTCTCAAAAGTTAAGGCATTCATGAACTCAAGCTTCAAGTCCCATTGTCGTCTGCTGCAGACAAGCCTTTCATGAAGTGCTTGATTTAATGATACACTTGTCTCATTCCTTTTCAAACATGTTTTGTTGGTGTCTGTTTCCTCTCAGGAGAGGTGGAGCAGTCTGCAGCCCACCTGTGAGGCGTACATGGCCAGATGTGCGGCGGGCAGAATGGGGGCGCAGCTGTACGAGCAGCCCAGTCCGTAGAGAGACGCTGAGCCAGGCTGCAGGTTGATGTTGAGGGGAAGTCCTGAGGAGGAGGAGAAGCCTGGGTAGAACACAGCTTTGGGCCCTGCGCCAGCTGCCATTTTCAGTTTTTCCACCTCGGCCTCCTGGAGCCTCTTGGCTTTGGCTCGTCGGTTTTGGAACCAGATCTTCACCTGGGTCTCGGACAGCGACAGAGAGGAGGAGAACTCGGCCCGCTCCGCGATGGACAGGTACTGCTTCTGGTGAAACTTCCTCTCCAGGGCCAGGAGCTGCACGGTGGTGAAAGGTGTGCGAGGCTTGCGGTTGGTTTTGTGCTTCCTCAGGGAGCAGACTGCTGGACTGAGCTGCCCTGGAAGACACGAGGAACATAAGACAAGGCCCTTTCATCTCTTTAACATCCTAATTACTGAATTAGAAATGACACTTTATTAGAGCCAAACTGCACTAAAAGGTCAGCATCAGTTAGTGTTTAAAACCTAAATTTCTCTGATTTCTGGAAGTCTTTGATTTTCTTGGACAGTCTCTTGAGTTAAGAAGTCATGAATATGAGAAGCACACACACCGAGACCTGACAGGAGGGAAATAAAAAGTCCTCAGCATTGGCCTCTGGAGACAGTGCTGCATTTAACTACATTTCAAAAGTTTTTTGGGGGGACGTTATCTTTGCAATAGCGTTATATACAAAATGCAGCTCATTTTTAAGAAATTAAAAAGGCACATTGTGACAAAATGCAGCCCATTTATGCACTAATTATAATTAAATGTGACCTTATCTTGTCTTAAATATAAACACGCTTGGTCATTTAATGCTAGTTGATAATAAAACACTGAGATGAACCAGTATTTAAGAGTGACATCACTCACGGGGTGGTGCAGACATCTCCACAGTTCTGGATATCCAAGACGAGCTGTCCTCTGCTTTAACAGAAAGGAAGTGTTGGGACCCTTCGTCCAGCTTGTTTTCTGCCTGCAGCTTCCCTGACCGGGACATCAGCGCCTCCACGCTGAAGGGCAGACGGGACGCCTGCGCCGCGCGCCTCTTCAGCCACGCCGCGCGCGCATCCTCACCTGAGGAAACGTCCTCCGAGTCTTCTGGAGCAGACATTCTCTCCTTCTTTAAAAATATATTTAAAAAAAAACTAATTCCTGTCTGCAGAACACATAACTTTAAGTCAGGAGGTTCGCACACGTCCGGTGTATCAGGAACTTTCTTAAAGGGAGTGACAGAGTTTGTACTCCGGTGGAAAACTTGTTCAGACCCTTTTTTTCTTGTTCAGGACTTTTCAGCCAATCAGAAGTCCTGATTCATAATGGACGGCTCGTGATTGGACGGTGGATTTTTACTACACCTCCTGCAGTGCAGCTGAATCTCTGCTTCAGGTTTCAATCAGCAAGAACTTCAAGAGCGCACAATGATTTATAAAACTGAACAGGAACTAAGTAGACCTGATTACTGCACTTCACTTATTTCGACTCATTTTTTGACAAACGTTTACTTCCACATCATTCCTGCATTTCACAATAACTCCTCTCAATTTCTTACCATTACAGCGTTGTAAAGTTCGTTTTATTGTTGGGTAAATGTAAATTAAACGCCGTCCTCACACATCACAGCCATTACAACACAAAGGGACATTTCAACCTTGAACTCTGTGCAAGTCTGTAATAAAGCTGTGAGTGTCATTTGTCACAGCACAGGTAAAACTGGTAATATTACCCAACCCAACTCAACACGTGAATGAAAAACAATAAAAAAGAATGATAAAAAAAAAAACTCTGAAGACAGAATTTGAACTTTGCTTCATTTTTTCTCGGTTTTTTTTTTTTATTTCTTTTAAGAAAAAATGTTTTTCTTTTTTTTTTTTTACAACAAATAAACAGACATATGATGCATTTTATTTTAATTTAAATTAATTTAAACAATAATTACAGTATCAGTCAAATTTCAAAGGATAACATGTTTCCTCTTGTAATGAAAACCCATGAATATCAAAAAGATGGCAACGTTTAACTTCATGAGTGTAGGAATAATTGAGAGAACAACTGAATTTCAATGCAATCTAATTGTTTAAGTTCCACTTTTAAAAATCAAAACAAATGATGATGTCCAACACTAATACTACCAATAATGGTATGGTGCACTGAGTCATGAAAACCAAATATGAATTCTAGCTGCTTCCTGATCGAAGTTAATTTCAGTGATTCTAAGACAATATTAAAACCATTACTTTCTTACAAGCAGAACACACTGAGACGTGAACACTTCAAAGTATTTTACACAGTCTATTAGATGACAACATAACCCTCAGAAAAAAATGACTTGATTTTTGTATGATGCACATCATGCACAAAAAAGACAAACATAAGGTAGAAGACATGACTTCATGCAGAAGAGATTTGTGGTCTTTTGAATGTGGTGAAAGCGAACAGATGAAAGTGATGATGGAGCACGTTCAGAGCATCATCACCTTCCCCAGGCTTCATCAGGTGCAAAGTTTAAAGCTGCAGGGTGGACCAACACGAATGGTCGTAGCAACGTCCTTTAAAGGACCACTGATGATCACAGTACAGTGTGTTATTTTTCAGTCTTCAGCGGTTTCTCATTTGAATGTGCTTTTACCTTTCTTTTTTTTAATAATACATTTGTATTTCTACTCCTTTGTGGAATGTTTATGGTTTGCGACCTCTTACAGTGACATTAGCTGAGAACAGACATAGTCCTGCTTGATATCTCATTTTAATAAGGATTTTGGGTGAAAGGGGAACCTGCTGCAAAACTCTATTAGTATCACGTGTGAATCAATCTCCCGTCTGCTAGCTGCTGTCGGTCACATCCAGCTCTTAGGCTGGTAAATTAGCCTGGCTGTGTCTGTGATCGTCTGCAGCATCTGGATGAAAAGCATCAATGTGGCACCTGTCTCAAGAGCTGTATGTCTTCTTAACAAAAGCTGACGGAGCTCCCAAATCAAGCCTCGACTCGCCGGACCTGAAACACCGAATGTGGCAGTAATCACTACGGCAGTCAATAAGAATCACGGCGCTTTTAAAACTGAGACATCACTGTGCAGCAAATCCACACTTAAATGTGAGAGCCGGTTGGGAGCTGGATTATGGTTTTGGGCAGGCTTTAAAATGACTGTCATTACATTGTTATTATTAACACCTTGTAATTAGGTCTGCAGAATCCGGTTCTTTTAAGCAGGATTTAACGGTAATGATGGAAAATTGCTACCTTCCTGAGGTGTGTGGCGCCCGCTGCGATTAGCACCAGTCTCTGCTCTGTCGGCGGAGACGGAGGTGTCTCGTGCCTGTTTGAAGCTCATAGCTGTAGGGTTCAAGAGTATTAGGAAACATTATGAGTGGTACAACTGTGGTGCGCGCTTTTCAAACATGGCCTCTAACCTCGAGGACTGAAGCGATGCAGCGTCTTTAGAACAGGCCAAGAAATGCACGGCTCTTACATGTGACATGAAACGACGGCGAACGCCGTGTTTAATATTAATGCGGGAGACATTTACTGCTTATTCAGCCAGGAAGAAACATGCACTGAAACTGATACAACATTAATGTGCTGATCTCATGGCATGTCTCCGCTATTCCAGTTTGCCTCTGCGGCCTGGTTTCTCTCCACGTCGCCTGCATCTCCCTCATATAGACGGACGTCCGCATGAAGGCCACCTGTGAGGTGACTGAGCCGTGCCGTCCAGAGCTCTCTAATCAGCCCTCGGTGAGAACGCGTGCTCCCTGTAATCACCGGCATTACAGCAGCATCAGGGTCTCAACTCCCCAGCGCCCCGGCATCATTAGCCTCCATATGAAGCAAAGTGCCCACACAGCATGAGCTCGCTCTCCTGCAATAAACACATGCAAATCAATGAGGCGCCTTAAATTTTTTAATGCGGATTCCCTCCCTGCAATTCTATGGCATGCACGTACGCAAGGGCGTGAGTATGCATACGGATACTAATGCTAATTCAAATGGTTTGAAGCACTTTGCTTGAAAACCCTACAAGACGTTCATAGATGGATAATGGTACAGTTACCATTAACTCCAAAGGCATATTTACAGACTTTCTGAAGAAACTCCACACTACACAAACTCCACACAGAAAGGTCTCCAACCACACTCAAAGCTTCTCACCACGAAGTATGTGAAGTAAGCCATCACGCAGCTCCTTATCTTCAGTTATCCTTACGTTATCTTGTGTTGTCTCATCTAATCTAAATCTTATCTGCTACTCTGGATGGTGTCATGACTTTTCTCAAGTGTTACCTTGAGAGTTCAGAGGTGTGGAGGGTCATATTTTGTATCACGCAGGTGCAATCAGTCAGTTGGTATATGGTTGACTTTGTAGAATGTAGTTCGCACATGGTGAGAGATTTCATGGACACCAAAGGGCCACTTGTTGATTCATCATTTCTGCATAATGACTCTTCATTCTTGTTTCATTTGCGTTAATGTTGTGAGGACCTGAGTCATGAGGAGTGTGCCAAACACAGAATCTTCTGCATATTCAGCAGGTTCGCTAACTGTTGGTCAGAACAGACACGACAGGGTAGAATTAAAGCAGTGAAAGGCCATTAGTTGTTAAGGCATACAAAAATCTCTTGATATAACGAGCAGAGATGGGTGTAGAAGGTCAACTGGTTCAGGGTGAGGACACACTACACCTGAGGCCTGTACTACAAAGCAGGATGTGGGATTAGTGATGTAACTTTATGGTTAGTTGACTCCCAGTTTTTGGTACAATGACAATCATTAACCTTTTATCAAGATACTTTGGTATGGTAAGTTACGCTGCACACGTGATCTGCACCAGTGAAGGTTTTGTTTGGGATTAGAGGTCCAATAGTTTTTCATTTCTAAAATGGAAAGAAATGAGCTGTTTGAGGGACACATTTGCCTTCATGACTTCAGAATACCTGTGTTTTAAAGCTGACATCCGCCAATCCCAACACTCTTTACGTACAAGAGTGGTGATGCTTGAGAGTACAATCTCAATCTGTGCTACAGTTTAACAACTGAATGCTCGGTGGTGGGTCACCCTTGGGTTTTTTTCCTGGTTAAATAAAGGTTCAATACATAAATAAATAAGGTGAATGGAATGTAAATAAAATACCTGTGATCACTGGTCAAAGCAGGAGAGGGGGGTCGTGGTCCGGTAAAAAGTCCATTCTGTTAGTTGAACAACTTCCTGCCAAGCGCACATTCACCTCCATCATGGAGTGAGGGAGGGGGAAGCTTCGACCTCTCTGTTCTTCCTTGAGCAGATGCCAGCACAGCGAAAGGAGACACATTAGTCTAGCACCAGCAGTTTGCACTTGCAAATGGATGCCACATATTGACTCATGGCAGCTGATGAAACTCTGCGAAAGTGTTTTGTTTCTTGCACATTTCAACACTATAAACTCTGCCTGGCAGTGATATCATTAAACACTCTTAAAGACTTCCTGACACCACTCAAAACAACTGCATATTTATTTTAATTATTGGAAAATGGAGATAAGTTAAGATTAATGAACTGTTAAAACTACATGCATACAAACCAAACATCCTAATTTTGCTGTCATCACTTGAAGCTGAAGGTCACTTCTATTGCCACCATGTCTCGTGTTTCTTGTGATATTGAATTAGTGAAGAACTGCATGCATGTTTTCACAATTCAATTCCATTCAGTTCACGTTTATTTATGTAGCGCCACAATCTTACAGTTCTACTGTCGAGGATCTTCTAAAGAGGCAGAGAGAGCCTAAGAGAGAAACAAGGGTACATAATAGTGAAACATAGTGAGTGAGAAAGGAAAGAAGCTCAGTTGAAGGTCCTCCACTGTAAGCTTTGCTAAATAGAATCATCTTAAGCAGAACCTTAACAGCAGAGACTGTGTCGGTCTTCCTAACTGAAACTGGGATCTGGTTCCACATGACAGGAGCCTAATAGCTGAAAGCTCTACCTCCTGTTCTACTTTTAGAGAACCTAGGAAACTCCAGCAGGCCAGCACTCTGAGAACGAAGAGTTCTCCTGGGGCAACTGCTGGTGGCCTGGTTGTTCAGAGCTTTATAGGTTAGAAGAGGGATTTTAAATTTGATTCTAGATTTAACAGGAAGTCCGTGAAGAAAAGCTACCGTAATATTGCCAGAATTCTTGCTGCAGCATTTTGAATAAACTGAAAACTTTCCAAGCAGTTATCCAGACACATTGATAAAAGTCAATTACAATAGTCTACTCTGGAGGTAATAAATGTAAGGAGTCCTGTGGACTTGCTTAATGTGGGAGCTGAAGAATAAGTCCTGGACAAAACTAACAGTAACAGTGTTACTGTAGGTTAGTTTAAATATGATTCACAATGGCCTTTGGCTATCAAATCCCATCTACATCACTTCTGAGAGCAGAGATAAAGAAACTGCCTCAAAGCGAGTACAAGCATCACAATGACAAGAAAGAGAGATACTGAGATCATTGTGATCTAGATCTTTGATCAATGACTGTTTATCGCTTCATTTTATGCCTTTGTATGAGATAGCCTCCATTAAAAATATCTGATATGTTTTCACTTACAAAGCTGTCAAAATAGAAATAGATTTTTTAAGATTTTTTTTTAAAAAAAACCTGACATGAAACTACTTGCAGACACTGCCAGGTTTGGTTTCCTACATGCAGCCTTTCAGTCAGGATGTGACACAGTAGGTGTTGAAACACGATGAATCGGACGTCATTGTCACACACAGATGCCAGCAAGGCCTTGTCGAGCTTCTTAACACGAGACAAAGAGGCAGTGCGTTTTATAGACGTGCACATAAGATGGTGACCTTATTCACACTGAGGACCAAACAATACTCAGCACGCTTTACCACTCTGCGTTATACTTTACAGCTCAGTGTGCTTTATTGACCTCACCAACAACAACAGGTCTCCCGTTTCTGCTGACAGCCTCATTTCCTGCACGATAGAACCAGTTTGTTTCTAAAGTGGACAACATCCTGGGGCGTCGGACCGAGTAAACAAGCCAGCAATCCACCAGGGAACAGCAGCGCAGTCTGCAGGTGAAGCTGCCTCAGTCTGCCAGTCTGCTCGCACACCGCAGCTCTGCTGGCCTAAAGCGACTGTTTCAACTGCTAATCAGCAGCCCAGCAGTCACTTTTCTCCAGTGATGGACAAACGGCCTCAACGAGCTGCCAGCTTACTCTCTTGAAACACTCAGGTCTGCTTAGCTGCAGAGCACAGCAGCAGTGAACTCTGGCTCACTGCTATAGGCATCAAACCCAAAAATAAATGTATCTATGGCATTTATTGTCCTCTCCATCAGTTATAAGCACATAAAACAGTAAAAGGAGCAGGTCGTGGAGCTTTCCATGGGAACTCTGATGAGGCAGTCAAGCTGTGGTTCTCAACACACAGTCAATGAGGCTCAAAACTCAAAACATGAAGAAAAAAAAACATGCAGTACAATTTGCATCAAATTGTCCGACTCAGTGGTTTAACAGTAATTTTACAGTTAGAGTAATGAAAGCCATATGCTGCTCTCAGGTTAACTTGCTAACGCAAATCCTATTAAAAGCCAAAGCTACAGGTTACTTTATGTTTGTATTCATTGCTAATCAATCATCAACAGATTCAGTGCAAATCCTTTATGCTACAACAATGACAGTAGTTACTGTGGAGAGTAATTTATCATTAAATATTAAATATTTTCTTTAGAACATTCAGCTTTTTTCCCAGGACATAGATCCTCATCAGTAACAGACTCACTATTTCTTCAAATTTCATACAGTAACAGGAGCGTTTGAGACTCATACAAAGTGGAACATTTGATGAATGCTTGATTTGATGCTCAAGAGACACCTTTGGTGTTTTTCCAAGATGAGAATTGGAGTGGAGACTGAAGTAACTGGAAGGAAGCACAATACTCAGCCGAGAGAACTGGAAATATGTAGCAGAGTAACACTGGGAGATATACTCAACTGGTTGTATGACTGAAAGTTGAACTACAGTGAGCTGAGACGCTGGAAAAACAATGGCGGCCTCTGGTGGAGGAATTTATATATACATACAGTATGTCAAATGTGCGCTCCTGTGAGTTTTACAGCTTTTAATATGGGAAATATAAACTGAGATTCGCTGTACTGAACTGCAGTCATAGGTAGCATCCAAGATGTCTGATTTCCATCCAGTCACTTTTCATTCATCCTATTCAGACTAAGAAAGCACCGCTGGCATGACTTACATGCAGTGTACCCTGAACAGGTCACAGTCCACATCAAGGAAGGTTACTATAATCACACACGGAAATACAGTTTAGGTCTCAGAAAGCAACTCGCATGCGAACTGACAGACCCCACACAGCCTGGACCCGAGACATGCTTGCAGTTAGGTGACCGTACTAACAGCTGGATGAGCAGCCAAACTTCTAATAATCATTATAAAACTAAAATTAAATAAAAACTTTGGCAACATGGTTTGACAAGTAACTTATTTAATGAATGACAAACTCCAATGAACAATCTGTAAAACAGTGAAATTTCTATGCGGCCTACTCTGAGAACAACCGAGCCTTGTTTTGTTGCAACAAGGGCCTGAACACATCACACTGAAGGAACTGTGTGTGTCAACAGAATCAGCCGTGGAGGAACAACAGCAGATGAGCAGCACAGGTAAACAGCCTGATGTCGCTGCCGGACCATTTCATCCGCACTCAGTTGGCCCTGGAGAGGAGAACCAGTCTCCGTCTGATCAGCTCATTCTCCTCCAGCATCCTGGAGATGGTCCTTAGAACCGCAAGCTTGGTCTATCGAGAATAGGGCACAAAGGAAAGGGCAAAAATGAAGGTGTAATATAAGAGCTTGGTCATCTCGCTTCATGGGTATAGAGTAGGAGTGTAACGGTATTTGTATTCGTCCCGTACCGTCACAGTACAGGAGTCATGGGTCGGTACACACAATCACATGACGAATACACGAGTGAGGGCAAATAAAAAAAAAAAACCGACAGGAACACACTGCACGGGGAAGCGTAGCGGAGGCGCCGCGAACTAATCGTCATTTAATTTATTTTATTTTGAAAATTCGATTTTGAATTTGAAATTCTCTTGCCTTTTCTGTTTCCGACTTCCCGTCTGGGCCGATCTGCTTGATCCAACATGACAAATGGCGCTCTCGGCTCGCGTAAAAAATAGAACGAAGCGGAGCGGATGCGCTGCAGAGAGCGAGCCGTGGCACGCGGGGCGCCCCCCTGCGCGTTGTGTGCGGGCAGTCAGATAGGTTAACATGGGAGGCGATCAGAAACTCCGTGCGCGGTGCTCCCGTTTCCAGTGCGTTCTCCCTGTTAGGTGACGGTAATGAACGTAAAAGCTGCCGGCGACCACCATTGCCACAGAAGAAGAAGAAGAACAACAAGCAGGTCCAAACATGAACAAACGAAGAAGAAAGTATAAGTGGAATGAGAGATGCAGCGTGAGGAGTTGGAAGACCCGCCAGTCTTGTATAAATCTTTCGCGTGGGAAAGCTTGGGAAAGATGCTCTGGTACATTTGTGAGCTTTTGTTACTTTTTCCCCACTGTACCGAAAAACGTACCAAACCGTGACCCTTACACCGAGGTATGTACCATACCGTGGCTTTTGTATACCGTTACACTCCTAGTATAGAGGTCCAGCGCTATTACAGTATTTGTAGCATTGCTTGTCTCATTACTGCTTCACTGCAGTTGGTACATTTTACAGTTGAATATCTGTAGCTGACTTCATAATGACTTTTCTAATAGCTTCGTACATAGAAATGTTGGTTGTTGCTTTATAAAACATCCCTCTGCCCCGATAATGAAGACAGAGACAGTCTACAGCAAAACGACTAACTGGAAGAAGGAGGTTCCGAGTGACAGTTTTCTGTTGACCAAAAGAATTGCTTTATGAAGGAGTCTTGGGAAATGGTTCAAGACATATTCTAGTTACTTCCTGAATCCTTTAACCTTCAACAGAGTTCAGTGAAGTCATTGTTCTGATGAGCTGTGTTGTGTTCACGAGCCAGGCAGGATCACAGTGTCTCTGGGTAAATGATCTCAAACTGAATGTGCTCAGCACCGCTCACAGTGGTAGCAGCTGCTACAGGCTGAATAAAATCCAAATATTTAGCCTGATGTGGCAGAGGGATTACATGCCTTTTTACCTGATACAGTCTACCGAACACCTTCTTTTTATTTTCCAGATGAAAGCACTGACAAACAACTGGGTACAAAATCCACGATCTACGTGAGTTCTGCTGTAAAGGGTGATGTTTGGTGGCTCTGAACCCAGAATAGTGGAAGAATGCCGGAGTTTTTTTTGTAATTAATATTTCTGGTGCGACCTCGCCAGCGGAGAAACTTTCAAAGAAAAAGTTTAAGACACGAGTGATTTTGAAATTAGACAATCATAGACTGGATTAACCGAAAGTTAGAACTGATATGACCTTGTGAAATCATATTCGATAGCAAATTTTACTGTGTATATTGCATTCTACTTGTTTTTTCAGTAAAATGTTCTATAAATAGAAATGCTTTACATGATCCTCATCACCTACCCTTTCCCTCTCATTTGTTGCGTTGACTGGAGATCCTTGAGAGAAAAAGAAAACGCTTTGATCAGCTGGTGCAGAGTCAGTGTTGGGATCTGAAAATAGAAACAACAAAACATTAAAACAAGGGTTTTCCAGGATGATTTAATATATAGATTAGTCCACCTTATAAGCTTTGAATATAGCAGGACAATGTTATCAATTTCAATTAAAAACTACTGAACTGAAAAAAGTAGTAGATTTTAAACATGGATGTTTTTTGAATGCTCCCTGGTCTGGTAGAATAATCTTTCATCTGTAATATTCACCAATGAGCCAGAACATTATGAACACCTCTTTAATATTGTGTGGATTCTAAGGAATACTTTAAAAGAGTAGCGCTATTTTGGAGATGCAAGATTATAAGTCATTCCCAATTTTTTTTTGCCTGCTAAAATGAATTGCAAACCCCTTGTTTGATTTGCAATCTGTCATTATGGTGAGGATGTCTGGAGCTTTTGAATGATGGGCGCAAATTGTGAGATTTCCTAATTGCACTGTGTGAATAATGGATCTTTAGGGTTAGGGGACATTCTACGTATAAAATTAACAAAATAATCAACAGATTGTGCAAGTATGAAGCTATGCGACTATGGATAGCATCCATTGCATATTAATTTGTATTGGTAAATCAATGGATCTTTACACAAATAAAGGACCCTTTGTGCAGAACAATCGTTGATCGCGTAAACTGCCCTAAAAGCTATTCCAAGGACAAACAGTAACAGTCCCCTACAAACACGAAAAAGCTGCTTCCAACCTATGGTAAATGGACTACACTTACACAGCGCTTTTAACATTGCTTGAGCAGACCAAAAGCCTTTACAGTGGATTATCACATTCACCCATTCACACACACATTCACACATCTTATCACATTTGATGGAAAAAATTCCACTAACTATCTAGTATATCCATCCTACAAAAAAGTGTCATTATAGAGAGAAAGTAAGTGCTATTGTGGCAGGTTTATACCATAGATCATAGTTTATACAGATGATTTAATGCTTCAACAAAATAACAAACGCATTTTGACATTTATTGAGTACTCCAGTATTTCAGATTAGCCTTTTTCTCCTTTCATGAGATGTCATATTGAGAGTTTTAATCAATTTAAACCAAAAAAATATAATATACACTTTTTCTGGACTACTGCAGCCCACTGCAGTGCTGGGATGCTAGAAGTTAGCTAACTGGTTCGCATAAGCTAACCTCAAGCTTGCAAACTAACTAGCTAATTAACCAAAGTTAAGAGCAAATTTACTTGGTTTTTCTCCTCCTGGCTCCCCTGACCCGTCGGTTTCAGTAGCTGGAGGTTTCAGAGAGACTTCTCCAGGAGGCTCGTCCTCTCCGGTGTCCTGGTCCAGGACCACCCGGCGGGTGAACTTCGCCAGTTTGACTTTGAGGATGGACCGCGGCCTGGTAACACCTCGCCGACTCCCCCGCGAGAGCTTACCCCTCAGGGACTGGCCGGAGACCCCGGGCCGGCTTAGGGACTGAGGGTCCAGGTGGGACTCATTGCTCTGGCTGAAGTCCGGTTGAGAGCCAAACCGCGGTACGTACTTCTTAAATGAGGGCATTTTAGTCTCTTCTCTAAACTAACGGCTAATTCTGTCACTGCTAATGATGCGTTCAGGAGTAACTGGGAACTGGCAATACTCCCACCCCCCACTTGGAAAAATACCACATCAGCATTTGCATATTAAAAAATCAAGGTTAAAATAACATCACAAATGTGTGATACATTTACAGAAATTATATTTGTTTATTACGGAGCCCCGGACATGACATGGTAAAAAAAAAATTAAATTGTGGCCACGAATTACTAATTCGTTCCCACGAATTAATAAATCGTGCGCACGAATTACTAATTCGTTCCCACGAATTACTAATTCGTTCCCTCGAAATAATTAAATCGTGCGCACGAATTACTAATTCGTTCCCTCGAAATAATTAAATCGTGCGCACGAATTACTAATTCGTTCCCTCGAAATAATTAAATCGTGCGCACGAATTACTAATTCGTTCCCACGAATTAGTTATATCATTCATATACTGAACAGTTCAGTGAAGTTGGCAGCATATTGACAGATACGGAATTTCAGTCTCAATAAGTCTTTAACAAAATATCAGTAACATACAAAGGGCGCCTGCATCCCATCGTTGTGAGGTGGACGATATGCTACAAGTTCATTTTTATTAAAAATATCTGTCTATCAAGCAGCAGAAACAATATTGATTTCAATCAGCACCCGGTAGTGCTGCGGGCTTCAGGGACCGTCTACAATTTACAAGACGCAGCAACAGTGAAGACAAATAGCTAAAAAAAACAAACAAAAAAAAAACAACTAAAACAACAACAACAACAAAAACGTAATACCACCACTGGGATTTACTACAGTGTCACCATAACCGCTACAACCTTCATTTGTCTCCAATCAAATTTATTGGATATGGTATTTGTCTTCACTGTTGCAGCGTCTTGTAAATTGTAGACGGTCCCTGAAGCCCGCAGCACTACCGGGTGCTGATTGAAATCAATATTGTTTCTGCTGCTTGATAGACAGATATTTTTAATAAAAATGAGCTTATAGCATATCGTCCACCTCACAACGATGGGATGCAGTGCCCTTTGTATGTTACTGACGTTTTGTTAAAGAGTTATTGAGAATGAAAGTCCGTATCTGTCAATATGCTGCCAACTTTACTGAACTGTTCAGTATATGAACGATTTAATTATTTCGAGGGAACGAATTAGTAATTCGTGCGCACGATTTAATTATTTCGAGGGAACGAATTAGTAATTCGTGCGCACGATTTAATTATTTCGAGGGAACGAATTAGTAATTCGTGCGCACGATTTATTAATTCGAGGGAACGAATTAGTAATTCGTGCGCACGATTTATTAATTCGAAGGAACGAATTAGTAATTCGTGGCCACAATTAAATTTTTTTTTTTACCATGTCATGTCCGGGGCTCCGTAGTTTATTAATCGTTGCCAGTTAAAAAAACCCAGCAACAACACAGAAACCAATGCAATCATTTGTTAGTCTTATTTTAACTGGAGGGTCAACCATCTCAACTAAGCCATAGTGGTGAAACCATAGTCCTTTTGATAAAGCCTATGAAGATATGCTAAATATTCCCGTGTTTTACTATGATTAATTCTGAGTCCTTTCTGAAAATTTCCACCTTCAGTGTTTTGTTTTATTTTTCCATTGAAGGTCAACCCGAAGTATTTCATTTTTGTTTTTGAAGAGACGGAAGTTCTACAAGCATTGACGGCAATTTAAAGGTGCTGTAGGCAGGATTCAGCATCTCCGCCATCTTGCTTAGGTTTACCTAAGCAAGATGGCGATTTGACCCATCGAAGATGGTGATTTGAAACCCAGCACAACCAATCCTGTCCTATTTTCTGTGACATCACACCCTAATGCTACGTTCACACCGAAAGCGTCGCGGGCGTCGTGAGCGTCGCTTTTCTATGCAAAGTCGATGGTGGACGAGCGTCGTGGAGCGGCGGGCGGCGGGGCGGCGCATCAGGACCGTCATGAGCGTCGCTTTTCCAGCGTTTCGAGCGTCGACGCCCACGACGCTCATCCCCGGCGTCAGGAGCGTCGTGAGCGTCGCTTTTTGAGAGTTGGGAAAACTGAACTTTCGACGCGCTGCCGCTGAGCGTCAACCAATCAGAGACGATCCCTCCGGTACTACGTCACTACGAGTGGTCCGAGCACCGATGCGGGCCGGCCAGTGTTGCTAACTTGATGACTTTCTCGCTAAATCTGGCGACTTTCCAAAGCCTCTTGGCGACGTTTTTTTGTCAAAAGCAACTAGCGACAAATCTAGCAACCTTCTCCGGTGCTCTGGAGACGTGACAGGACGTCTCGTTGCTGTCGTCCATGAGCAGCGGGTGCTGCGTGAGCCCCTCCCCCGTCCCAAAGCGCTCACAAGCGGTCAGTCTCAGCAGCGCTCCCCGCTGCAGTCAGAGCAGAGAGGAGCAGAGCAGCCAATAGCGACTTTTCCGACAACGACGCGGCCTAGCTTTATTTAACAAATAAAGCCGAGCCGCTCTCCTGATGCGATCCGCCATAGCTGGAAACAGAAATCAGCCTCCAGCGCGCCAATTAACTGACGTGCATCAAGAGCGTCGCGAGCGTCGCGAGCTTTGTGACCACCCGGTGTCAAGCGTCGTGTTTAAAGCGTCACAAGCGTCAGCTTCGAGGCGTCGCAAGCGTCGACGACGCCCGCGACGCTTTTGGTGTGAACGTAGCATTATGCTGCATTCACACCGGACGCGTCGCAAGCGTCGTGAGCGGCGCTTTTCTATGCAAAGTCTATGGTGGACGAGCGTCGTGGAGCGGCGGGCGGCGGGGCGGCGCATCAGGACCGTCATGAGCGTCGCTTTTCCAGCGTTTCGAGCATCGACGCCCACGACGCTCATCCCCGGCGTCAGGAGCGTCGTGAGCGTCGCTTTTTGAGAGTTGGGAAAACTGAACTTTCGACGCGCTGCCGCTGAGCGTCAACCAATCAGAGACGATCCCTCCGGTACTACGTCACTACGAGTGGTCCGAGCATAGATGCCGGCCGGCCAGTGTTGCTAACTTGATGACTTTCTCGCTAAATCTGGCGACTTTCCAAAGCCTCTTGGCGACGTTTTTTTGTCAAAAGCAACTAGCGACAAATCTAGCAACCTTCTCCGGTGCTCTGGAGACGTGACAGGACGTCTCGTTGCTGTCGTCCATGAGCAGCGGGTGCTGCGTGAGCCCCTCCCCCGTCCCAAAGCGCTCACAAGCGGTCAGTTTCAGCAGCGCTCCCCGCTGCAGTCAGAGCAGAGAGGAGCAGAGCAGCCAATAGCGACTTTTCCGACAACGACGCGGCCTAGCTTTATTTAACAAATAAAGCCAAGCCGCTCTCCTGATGCGATCCGCCATAGCTGGAAACAGAAATCAGCCTCCAGCGCGCCAATTAACTGACGTGCATCAAGAGCGTCGCGAGCGTCGCGAGCTTTGTGACCACCCGGTGTCAAGCGTCGTGTTTAAAGCGTCACAAGCGTCAGCTTCGAGGCGTCCCGAGCGTCGACGACGCCCGCGACGCGTCCGGTGTGAATGCCCCATTACTCAAGTTAAGCCCCTCTCACAAGAATGTGCAACGAACGCCCCTCGACCAATCACGGTTAGAGCCTCAGGGGCTCTTCTGATTGGTCAAAGATACCTGGAGCTGTCAAGATTCCTTTTCAGCTCAGAACACAGACAGATGGAAACGCTGCGCCCTCGCGGTAATGCAATTATGCTACACTCCTAAAGGATTATCAATGGATACTCTAACATTTAATCCAAAGAAAACACAGAAAAATTAGCATTGACTAGCAAAATCCTGCCGATAGCACCTTTAACAAGAGTTTTAATCAGGTGCAGAGCGTTTGTGACTTCATCCGTTTGTTTCTAGTATCAGAAAATGATTGATATATACAACTCTTATCTCATTTCGGGTGGCATCAGCTTTGGAACATCTTAAGGCCATGCTGATCTGAGTTTAAAAAACATCATGTTGGTCGACCAAAAGTCCCAACCACTCAAAGTTGCAGGCCTTCTCATGGCACATACAACGTCAGCAGCCAAGCCAGGGAAACACATCCAGGCCCTGCTGTACCGGTGAGCAACACGTTGTCCCATCTGACAAAGTGCAGAGTGTGTTGGAGGCTCATCTAATCATGGTTGTTTCTCTTCCATCGGGACACTAGAGGTATTGGTGGGGCTGCCCTAGTCTCCAGCAGGAGAAAAACCTACGTATCTTTGAATCACAGTCCTGTTGAAGCTCACTGAAGCTCACTTGACCTCGCAGTTCAGACGACTCTCCTCGACCGGCGAGATCAACTGAGTGGCTGAAATGAATGACATGCACATGTTTATAGACCTGTTGAAAAAGATGCTTCAGGTTGATGCTGCGGACCACTTGACTCCGAATCTGGTGGTCCAGCATGACTTTACAAGCATGCTGCACATTGTTTCTGTGCACCATCACAGTGAATAGTATGTCAATTCTGTCAGTTTTAAAGACTGTTTTTCAACATGAGGATATTCAAGGCTTCTCTTTAAATGTTTTAATTTGCTCTTCAGTCACAAGATGAACAAGACAAATGGGCAATATTGTTCTTTTTCATTGTGAAATCCTGCATTCAACAAATGGATATCAGCTGTCACCAGAGCTCTCCTCTCTGCAACACATCAGTTAAGATGAGGACAGGAAAGTCAGGAAAAATGCTAGACTTATGAGAAAAGATTCTCATCAGGCTAGTGCAGTGAAAACTGAGGTGAAAAGTCATCAGAGGTATGACAGTTTGCAGGTGCAGCCCAAGAAATTACAATACCATGTAAAAGATTCATTTTTAGGATTACTCAGTTCAAATACTGACACACCCACATGTCAATATGCTCACATTTTCAAACATAGACAATAAATATCAAGATTAAGATTTTTTTTAATATTTCTGAAAAGGAAGATTTTAGAGGTTGTTTTTTATGTTTTGTTTTTTTAGCTACACTATGAATTAAAGGTGCTGTAGGCAGGATTTTGCTAGTCAATGGTAATTTTTCTGTTTTCTTTGGATTAAATGTTAGAGTATCCAATGATAATCCTTTAGGAGTGTAGCATAACTGCACTACCGCGAGAGCGCAGCGTTTCCATCGGTCTCTGTTCTGAGCTGAAAAGGAATCTCGACAGCTCCAGGTATCTTTGACCAATCAGAAGAGCCCCTGAGGCTCTAACCGTGATTGGTCGAGGGGCATTCGTCACACGTTCTTGTGGGAGGGGCTTAACTTGCGTAAGGGCGTGATGTCAGAGAAAACAGGACAGGATTGGCTGTGCTGGGTTTCAAATCGCCATCTTGCTTAGGTAAACCTAAGAAAGATGGCGGAGATGCTGAATCCTGCCTACAGCGCCTTTAATTTGAATGGTACACTTAAATTCAGGAATTTAAAAACATTAGGCCAACTTTAATTTTTGTTGACTTAATCCTTATAAAATCACAATGATCTGATTCAAATCCATCTTCCTTCAGCAGCAGCAGCACCAGCAGCAGCAGAGCTGTTCATCAGAGCAAGGCTGGAAAATGAAACCAAACAAGAAAAAGGTCACAGATGAGCAGGAGACGGCTGATGACCAGAGGGATCTAAAAAGAAAGAAGCTGCATTTAACATCAGAGCCTTCC
Organism: Salarias fasciatus; assembly: GCF_902148845.1. Taxonomy (NCBI): domain Eukaryota; kingdom Metazoa; phylum Chordata; class Actinopteri; order Blenniiformes; family Blenniidae; genus Salarias; species Salarias fasciatus. The sequence continues at coordinate 8,792,936 of NC_043746.1, read as the reverse complement.
ACTGCTGCTCAGAGCCAACCTGTAAATGCAGCTAAAAGAAAGCAGGAAGACTCTGACAGAGACGAGAAATCAGAAAAGAGGGACATGAGTCAGAGAAACTGACCCGACATTTGCAATTCTACTGAGTTCTGTGGTGGAAAGTTTTAGAACATTTTCTAAATAATAAACATGTACATCCACAGATAAACATGTTTCTTTTGTGATTGTTTTATGCTTTAATGTTACGTATTCGTAAGTCATTCTACATGATACCCAATTCTCACCAGTGGCCTCACCAGGAATTTTCACAGCTTGTCGGTCGTTTTCTATTGTCCATTTAAAGAGGATGGAGCTGAATTGTTTGAAGAGAAAATCAAAGCAATTTATTTTCATCGCCTTTGCACTGCAGTCTCATTTTATGATTTAGATGTTTATTGTCAGATGAAAATCTCTGTGATTGTTACTGTGATCACTGCTGTGGGATGAGAGTCACTTCTAAAGCTAAATAGAGTTCACAAAAACGTCACTATTTTCTGAATCAGTAGCATTAAAAAAGATATTGTAGGAAAAGCAGCGTAATGAAAACAATTCTTTTGTTGCTTCATCATCAAAACATTAAAATACCTGTCCTGTCTGTATTTCAAATAGCATGAGTTGAGTTTACGGTTGGGTTCGTGTTATACTGTGTACGCTGTGCAAGAAAAATATCTATAGGAATGATGTTATTGGACCAATAAAAGAATAACACAGGCTCGCCATGGTACCTGGGATCCAAATTGACCTTGAAATGACATAAAAACAACGCTAAAGTTCACTGGCAAAAAGCAACACAGCTGGTTTCCACTGCAGCTTCTTGCACAGACTGGCTGGTCAAGCTTTGGGCTCTGTGATATGTTAGTGTCTGCTAATCTGTAGACGGCAGAACACATTTTCTCTGTAACACGGACGGCTTGTAATCTCATTCCACAGACTGTATTGTGCCCTCTGGTGATTCTATTTTGTCCCAAATCAATATTAAACAGTACAGACAAGGGTAGACGTCCACCTGTGAGTAAAATAAATGATTTGTGAAAATGGAAAACAAATCACTTCAAGTAAAGAATCATTTTGTTTCCAACATGGCAGCACTGCCTCCATTCTCAGTCTGTCCTCTGGAGGTGAGGAGAGATATTTTTGGAGGATATGAATCTGGTGACTGAGGCCATTTGTCCTACATTATGTATGTACCACTGTTAACCAGGAGGAGGCGCTGTAACAGTTAATATGCCGTTTTCCCCCTTTCAGATATGAAAGTATTCAAATCAAAGAAGAAAATTAATGTGCTAATTTAACTCACTTTAGCCCAGCAAGCAGGCTTCAGCTGCATCAAGAAGCAGGAGTAACACATGTTCACATCATTATCAAAGTCATATATAAAGAGAGAATAAAAGATGTTCTTTTCACTTTGATTTACAGTTTGAGGTATATAGAACGAATGCTCCATCTGGTTATACAAGCCTCCAGTGAATTCCAGACTTTAATGCATGTTTAGTTGAGCATAAATCAAACAACTATAGTCACAGCCATTTATAATAAAACCATAATTCCATTTGTCACTCTGGACCAACGTTGCCTTTTTAGACAAGAAAGCTCTGCTGGGACAAAAGAGGAGGTTTAGGAAGCTAAATAACACCCAGTAAGGCCTGAAATAAGCCTCGGTCTATAAATACCTCTGACCTGATTCAACCCACCGCAAGTGCTAAAAAGTGTCGTCACGCACTACAATGACATGAGGCGGATAGTTCCCAAAATTACAAGACCATCAGCAAGCAACTCGGTCCACAAACATGGAAAAAACAAACAAACAGAAGGAGCAGAAATGACTTTGAAACCACCTGAGGCGGATTTTCTTCCTCACAGCTGTTTTATTCGTTCAACATCTCACATTACAAATACTTCAAATGTATGCATACAGTTACAAACAGTTGGCAGCAAATGAATATATGACATTAGATCTTTGTTTTACTTCAATACTACAAACCAACTATAAAAACCGACGTCTTTATTGTAGCGTAAATCAATCAGGATGAAAATATAAAAATTGGAACTTACATATAAATGTGAAATGACTTAATAAAAATCAAAAATGATATCAGGTAAAAAAAAAAAAAAGTTAATAAATATAACCTTCCCAGCATTCAATTAAAAACTATTGAAATTTTGCAATCAAGTAATACTAACAGACATAATCAATATTCTTTTCATGTGAAAATGTGGAGCACAATACAGCAATTAGAAAAACTAGACACGTCAACGAGTTTAACACATCACCCCAAAAAATATAACAGAAATCTGATCAAAATGATAGTTGTACATTTCAATTGAAAATATAGCAAATGCTAAATACATTATCGACCTAGTATATACAATGTTTTCAATCACAGTAGCATGGTAGTAGCAAAATAAGTAAATAAGCACAAAACTAATGTTTAAAAATAAATTCAGGTATAAATTATTTTCTTTTGCAGACATCAGCCTGAACAAGAGGAAACACAAAATATATATTCAATGACTGCATGATTTATATGGATTGAATGACTTACACTGCGGAGAACTGTTTTTCTGGAAAGAATAAGTATTGCACATAATGGCTCAAAGTTAACTTGCAACATTAAATCACATTCAGGTTATGTCCCAAAGCATGCCACATCACAAAGGGGGGTCAAGTGATCAAGTCTCCTCACGTATGTCCTACTGAGTGTCCTCTACATTACAAAAAACGCATCCAAAGTGTTGTCACTGTGTAGATTGCATAAACATCATGTCTGTGTAAGGAAGGCAGACTCCATCATGTAAAGAGAGGCTACAAGAGAGGCGATCTCAAAGAGATACAAAAGAAAAATAGAGTTGGAAAGGGAAAGAAAAGGAGATCTAGTGCATTACATTAGGTCCTGCATTAACACTAGCCATGTTATCGCTTACGCATGCCAAGAATAAGTAGAACTTACAGGCAGTCCCAGAAAGAGGATCTAAATATTCAGACGGCTGATATCCACTCCGGTGAGAGAAGGGAAGAGTTCACATTGACCAAAGCCCAAACATTTACCCTAAATGGTGATCTTTATCCACTACACCTAGGAGCAAAATATCAGATTATATTTTCAAGACTATCAAAATCAGTTTAGAAAGATCTTGCCATGCCTTAGGATCCTGTAATTATGTTTATCAGGAGAGGGGGAGAATCCATATATGACTGGCTAATGATAGCCTTTTTTCCCCATTTTTTTTTTAATCTACAGAGTCACACCAATGCACCAGACAATTTTCAAATTTACCAGCACTTAAATATATAAAAGCTAATTGAAAATTATATTAACATCATTCTTTTTTTTTTTTAAATTAAGTTTACCATAAATGCAGATCTCTTAGTAACAAAGGTACAAAATTATTTTTCACCAAGTGAAAAAAATGAGGTATTGCAAAAGGAGTTCTCCCATCTGTGAAAAATGTGCCTAAAATGACTATTGAAAAAAATATTTAGAAAAGTAGTGCATAATAAATGTATATATGTTCATGACAAAATAATCAGCTATAAAACACTGTACAAAAATCAGCAGGCCATGTATAAAATAATATCTTTATCTCTGTGACAGCAAATTCTAGCTACTACCATATCCAACCACAACACTTGTGATAGAAGCTCCAGTCATGGTAGAGCGTGCAGTGGTACACCATGAGGACAGCTCAGGGAGACTGGACTGTGCATTCCCATTAGTTTGTACTACATTAGCATGTTAGCTTCCAGTGCTAATATCCCTGACAATATAAAGTGAGTAAATACTACTGCCAATACCTGAGCCCTGAGGGCTGTGTCTTAAACAGCTGAAACCTACAAACCCAAAAATCCAGCCTTTCCTCCGTCGCGTGACAAGAAAAAACACAACATTATCCTGAAGACCCTCAGATTATCGTCTGGTTTTTTTTTTGATGATGCGTTTAGGCCAATCTTTGGTTTTGCCCTTTCTGGTTACAAAGCGGTGACTTCTAAACCGAGACCTAGAAACACGTGCCGACAATCTAAAACGCGTGTGCCAAACCGAGGGGAGATTTTGTTTTTTTTTGTGTGTGTGACGTGGCCAAGATGCTATACACTGAGCTGCTTGGAAAAAAAATTCACTCATCCATCCATCTGAAACTGAGTCCCTCCTCTGTTTAACCCAACCATTTGCACTCAACCTTTGGTAAATGGTACAGTTGTTCTCTAATCCTGCAAGCAAAAAAGTAAGAAAATGCACCCTTTTTAAACTCAACATCCATAGTTAGTATATTGATTTAGTTATGATGAACCTCACTTAAACTTTAGGTTACTCTCCACAACAAATGTAAGCAGCTTCGCCGGCTAACATGGAAAGAAAATACAGTCAAGTCAAAAAAAAAAAAGAAAACAGAAAAGAAAAAAAAAACATCTAAATCCAAATCTAATGCGTCCATATGCTCATGCACACTTAAAGTCAAAACATAAATGGGATTTCACTCTTTTTAGCATTTGCTTCTTTTAGAAGGTCCAATTTAAAAAAAATAAATTAATCTTTTGTTTGTTTTTTTTTTCAAACTTAAAAGAAAAGTGCATTTATATTTCATATCGTAGCCCACACCCCTTCCCTTACTACCCCCTTTCTCTCAGTCCCTCCCCCGAAATCCTGGCGCCACCTCCGGCCCCCTCGCCCTCTCTCGCCTCAGTTCCAGCGGAAGGAGATGTGTCGCGGCCGATCCCCCCCCTCCTTCACCAGCGGCTTGTGGAACTCGCGGCCCGCCCGGGAGTGGATGGCGGCCCAGCAGTACTCGCAGTAGTACTGCAGACAGGTCACGTTCGCGCAGAAGAAAGGAGCGAACTTCCCGCCGCAGCGAGTGCCCTGGCACTCGTCACACAGCTGGTCGTCCAGGACATATGGCTTCACTTCCACCTGAGAGGAGAGATTAAATGGATGACGGAGGAAGGCGGGGGGGAAAGTGACAAAATGGAGGCCGTGGAAACATCTGAATGTGCGCGCAGCGGCATGTTGGACAGGCTTAAATGAATATTTTATGAGAACCCACTCTTTATTTTTAGGATCAAAACACAAGAGCCGCTGGCGGCGGATCAACTCACCCGTTTATCAATCTCCCCGTGCTGCAGCTGAACAAACCGGGCACTGATGGCTGCAATGTAGCTTTGCTGATTGGAGAAGGCCACTCGCCCCGCCCCCTTGGGATACTTCAGTTCGGGGTCCGTGTCGATCCCGGCGTAACACACTCCTCCATACAGGCGATCCATAATCATGGCGAGTTCGACTGGAACACGAGGCAGCCGACGTTATGGTGGCGTTTAGGAAGGGTCGCACGGACGCGGTGAAGTCACCTCACACGTACCTGCGCGCAGGGGGCGAGGGACGCCTCCCACAAAGATGGTCTTCCTCGGGTCCAACGGCTGGGAGCCGTCCATCACAAAGTCACTGTCGTTCAGGTTCCAGGGACGAATCTGCACCTGTGAAAAACAACAACAACAAAACGTCTGAGTCACACTCCAGAGCGAAGTGAGCAAGAAATACAATGACGTGTGTAAAAATAACATGTGGACACCATTTTAGCTCTGTACGCCGTCACAATGAAATGAATTGATCAAGATGCTTTTCACATTCAGTTTGAAATTGAAAATATTAACTTGAGCATTTCTTTTTTTGGAGGACTTTTCATATTTACTCCCAAAATGTGAAAAACACTGTGTTCTTTCTCCTTGCCTTGCGTGCACGTCTACAAGGATGATTCAGGGTTACAGAGAAAGAATCAAAGCAGCAATTGTAGCGATAATCTGGACTGAAGGTGCCGAATGGAGAGAGTGACCGTGTGTGGCCACTTCCAACTCGTTAATGTTTATTTAAAACTAATATCTAACAGCTGATCATTTAAGAACATAATCACTTTTTATGATAAATTAAAGGCTTATTGGAACTGCTGCTATCAGAAGACCCAAGTATGTCTGTGGCTTTTCCACTCAGGTTGAGGTTTACACTCAGGACCGTTTGCATGGAGAGCAGATGCGCCATATTTCAGCTGGTTTCCATGTTTCGGCTCCAGCGGGTCACTCACAGGTTTGTCTTTAATGGTGGGGCTGGACACACACAGGTAAAGCTTGCCATCCTCCTGAATGCAGGCGTCAATCAGAGCCTGAACAGAGCTCTCATCTTGAAACAGCAGGAATGCATATCCTGGAAATGTTGGACAGTCACAACAATGAGGAAACTCAACTGCAGGAAAAACTGAAAAAGATAACCTCGACACGTCGGCGCGGTTATATTGTTGAGCTGGTTCGGCTCACCTTTTGGAGGAAAATAGGACTTGCTCTCTGCCTTATGGGGCCAGTCCACAAACAGATGACCAAAGCGACGGAAACTGGCAGTGATTTCATCTGAAACGAGAATCAGTGAAGATGTCAGTACTGGTTTAACACAGCAAACTAGCAACACAGAATTTGAAGAACAAAATTATGCACAAAAGAAAAAATCAAAAATAATTCTGGATATGTGTTGTAAGTTGGTGAAGTTTTCTACCTTCGTCTATGTCCGGAGGCAGCCCTCCAACAAACACTTTGCGGGAGTAGCGCTCCACACGCTCGCCGTTGAGGTGTGGGAAGCAGTGGGCCGACCCGAGCCCGGCCAGCCCCTGGTCACCGGACTCGTCTTCTCCGAAAGATCGCTCATCCTCCATGGGGAAAAGAGAGGAGTGGCCTGGAAAGGAAGATAATTACGATTACAAAACATTAACTCCTCCTGCTGATTTGAAGTTGAAAACGATCTTTATGATTTTGAAAGACAGTGGAAAGATTGATTCAAAGTAAACAAATTAAACTCCGTGTTGAGGATTGCAAAGGTAGCTGTGAATGATGAAGGGAATTATGACTACTAGATCTGGACAGGCAACCTGTAAGTACTGCTGATCCTCGTGGAAACAGTGTTCTCAAGCCCTCGCAACATTCAAGGCAGAATAATCAGTGATGCTGATGAGATCAAGCTGACAAACAGGCACGACGACACAATCACATCGGAAGATATTGATGCTTTCTAAGTCACAGAGAAATCAAGACATCAGGGTCAGGGTTTACCTCGTCTTCTGCCATAACTTCTTGCTGCATGTGAAACAACACAAAAACAGCTTCTTGAAAAAAAAGACACAAGACCAAGACATGGAAAACACTGCCTGGGCTTTTCATTAATTTCCTGTTTTACCAGCTGAAATGGCTGCAAATGTTTTTAAATAACATCGACTCTGAAAGGTCACGGGACAAAAGGCTCAAGACTTCAAAAACTAGAATAAACGTGGTGTAAAAATACATCGTCTGACAGGATTTTTTTTGTCATCTTATTTTGCTGTCAGCTCTTTAAAACAACAAAAAAAAACCTGCTGAACAACATTATTAGTTTCCTTTGTGATGAAGCTGCCTTTTCAGCCATTTAGCACAGGTGACCTGCATGGCAGCTGTACAGCCGGCGATGACACGACTGCAAAGTCATTTCATGATCTTTACTATTTGCTTTATGACTCAGTGAGGCTTTGTGCTGTATAAACATTTGTTTTCTTCTGTCATGAGCCCAACAGAAAAGCTTCCTATAAACATTTCGAAAAGAGGACACCCGACCTGAATCTCCATTTTAAGAAAAGACTTTTTATCTGTATGAGGGAAGGCAATAACTCCCAGCCCTGACCTCAGCTACAGTGCGGCATACTTGCGTGCAGATCATTTACATACCATTCATAGGTAGAGGCCCGTCTCCACCCTGGTGAGAGAAACTGTAGCGTCCTAAAAGACAAGAGCAAGAGAGGCCGGAGAGAGGATTATCTTCTCTCATATCTGAAAAGCTACCAAACGGCTTCGACACAAGTCGATATAAACCGACTGGTTATAACCTATTTACAGATTAGTGACTTTTAAATAAAGGTCATGAAAACATCCTCATGACAGGACGACTGTCAAGAGACGGCGGACGCGTCAAGTTGTTCAAATGAGCCTCCACAGCTGAACGCGCTGTAAAATGGCTCTGTGGCTAATTCAAACTGAGGTGTTTTATGGGAGCATTACAGTCGATGTCAAATAGTCTCTCATGCAAAAATTATCATGGAAAAATACAGAAATGTACCGTTAGTCTTAACCGTTGTTTATTCAAACATGTCACATTCATGATCTGACTGCAACATGAGTAAAAAAGGTCATTTAGATATGTTGGAGAGGAAAACAAAAACAGTACACAAAAAGCTCAGTCCACTCCTACATAACATTCATAAAACCACATTACAGCAAGAGTTTAAAATACACGAGGAGTCATACTGTTCATCTGCTCCAAAGAATGTCAGACAGGTTTTAGAGCATCATACAAAACTGAAATCATGTATGAGTAACTGATGTGGTGGAGCACAACGCTGCTGCCGAGTGTGTGTGTGTGTGTGTGTGTGTGTGTGTGTGGATGTGTGTGTGTGTGTGTTTGCTCTGTGATGGACTGCAGGCCTGTCAGCCAGGAGAGGCCCCGATCCCCCTGGATAAAGTGGGAATGAAGACGGATGGATGGACAGACCCAGTCTTTTTGGTATCATCATCAAGACTCAACATTCTTATATCTAAATTATTCTCAGCCCCACAAAGTCACCGCAAGTCAAAAAGGAAAAAATCTCAAAACGGACGTCTTTAAACTCGAGTCCTGGAGCCACAGAATCTCCATCACTGTGAAATAATTCTTAATTTCTGCTTGTTTCCATTTGCAAAGAATTTACCTACAACGGCAGCAGTGAGGCAAACCATCCCTACCTCGCGATCATTAGTGTGGGAACCAACCTTTTAAGGAATCCTGCTCAGCCCTCATAATGTCAATCAGGGAGTTCTCCAGAGAGTGCATGCTGAAACCATCAAAGGACCGTGTTCGCTCCTGCTGAAAGAGGGGAAGACAACAATTAGCCTCCTCACTTCCCACATCACCATTTCCAGCAGCAACAGCAAAGGGATCTCTGACACAGTTTTGCTATTATGCTAATAAACTAATAATAAAAAGCAGCAGACGTCATGTCTGCAGAAACTCTAAGCTGTAAACACAGAAAGAAGCTTAGGACATGCTGGGGAAAGAAAACACTGGCATTTCTGTGAAGTACATCTTTCAACTACAAATACCAGAATCCAAAAAAAAAAAAAAAAAGACATCACTCTTCAATATGACGACATTCAAATCAGTGCAAACTGTATTCCGACACAACACAATTTAAAGAAACAATAGACACAAGGAGAAAAAGTGTGAGAAAGCTACGACACATGACGCACGAGGCACATCAGTCGAAGATGCATCACTGTGTATATAAAAGGCTTGAGAGCATGAGAGGCTGCAGAGGAGCACAAGACTTCTAAAATCAGGACAAGAGGAAAACCATGTGATCAGACCAGTTGATAAGACAGCTCTCCTTTAACTAAATGTTCTAGATAAGGCCTGCGACGGAAACACGAACAATAAGTTTCAATTCAGCCGTTCGGTTGGCTTAGCTGTCACGTATCCCTTTTTCGCTCAATAGCTCATTTGTTGCATTTGATACAGCTAAGAACGCTTAACAGGATTAACATGATCTGCCTGCAGGAAATATATTGAAAAAGACACTCAAAAAAAGGAAACCTACTAGACCACAACGTAAGAATTTTGATATATTCGTTAACTAGATTCGCAGTTCTACGTGTTAAATAGCCCACCTGAAAAGGATAAACGCTGTCATTGCGGCTCATACTGTCCTCCACCCAGCCTTTGTGATTGATGCCAGAGTTATTTCGGGGAAACTTCTGCGAGGAAACCTAGTGAGCAAAATATTTGAATCAATGAATGTGAAGATCTCCAATAATTCAACGCTGCTTGAGGCGATGCATTACACGATAATGTACCTGGTTGTTAGCGAAGGACTTCTTGAGAGGGGAAATGGAGTTGAGGCCCGTCATCCCCCCACCTACACCCCTCCGGTACTCGCGAACACCCTGTGTGCCTCCCCATCCACCATACCCACCCGGGCTCCAGGACGTGGATGTGGGAGTGGAGGGGCTCTGGTAGCTTCCCCATGGGGAGGGGGGTTTGCTCTGGGTGGGAGCAAGGTGGGGCAGCTGGGTAAAGGGTCCGGTGCGATGGGGGTGAGGCGGGAAGGAGGGCTGGGGTGGATGGGGGCTAGCCGGGGAACGCCGATGCTGCTGAGGAACCCCCTGGCCGTGCGGGTGGTAGTGCTGGGGGTGAGGTGTCGGAGGGTGGTGCTGGGAGACCGGGCCGATCTGCGGGGAGAAACTGCCTCCCGCTCCAAAGCCAGGGCCGGCGTGGTGGGAGAAGTTCTGGAACAACAGGGGAGGGCCGTTGGCGTTGGAGCCGGCGGGACCGAAGAAGCCGCTAACATCTTCCCCGACCACCGGGGACTGGGTGGATGGAACGGCGGGGGACCAGTTGTTGAAGCTCGTCAGCGAGGATGAGGAGGAGGTGGATTGTGCGCAGCTCGTACCCATTCCCAGGCTGTCCTGGTAGTCAAAACCGCTGAGCACGGGGGACTCCATTCTTAACTTCTCTTTCCCGCCGCTGCTCTCCAAGGAACCCTTCTCCAGTGAGCCATCTTCGGGCAGCGCTCCCTCAAGATCTCCTAGGCCTCCTCCGGTCTCCTGCTGGCCCGGAGACAGGGTCTGGGGCTGGGCCTGGACCTGAGCCTTCTCCTGCATGTCCTGGATGTCCAAGGCCTTGGACTTGTCTGACTCCAGAATCTCATCTTGCATGTTACTGTGCTGGGCTACGGCAGGGAACAGCCAAGCACTGCCCCCATTGGTGGAGCAGGTGTTATTTACGAAGGAAGGGGGGCTGGGGGGGTTGGAGGGGTGGTGAGGGTGCTGGGGTTGAAGGTGAGGAGGGATCCTTACAGGGAAAGCAGATTTGTTACCACTGCCGTTCTTCACCAGAACTCCAAACCCGTAGTCCCCCATTTAGGACAAGCAGTAAATCTTCAATTCACTCTTGGCTTTCACCGTCTTGTTTGTTCTAAAACGAGGGTCGGGGGAGGTAAGAAGAGGAAGAGGGGGGGAAGAAAAAGCACGAGACTGTTACACCTCAAGCTGATAATAAATAAATAAAAACACAAGACTGGTAAAACGCAGCGGCTGAGCCTGGGCTGCACCCTGCCCGGTCTTGTGATGCAATCAATGAGATTAAATCATTGACTCGGCCCGGCTATGGGAGGCCTGGATGAAATATAACACTCCAGCCGGGCAGGCAGACCGAGGAAAACACCCAGCCTTACCGGAGCAGGCGGCTAGCAGCCCGGAGCTGCTGGAGCTGACGTCTCCAAAAAGGTCGTTACGCAGCTAGCAGCGAGCTAACAGCTGCTCCGCCGCCTTCCCATGTGCCCTTATTAATCACGCAGATCCACAAACAGCCTATTTTTAAAATAAAGTGCGTTGCGGCACAAACAGTGACGGCCCGGCCGCCGTGCCGGACCGCGGCGCGTGCACCTACCCGATTAATCTTCCCTTTCAGGCAATGACCTCCTGGTACGCGACCATTTAAATAGAGGAAAATGTTGATGACGTCTCCTGTCTGTTCTGGATCTGGGGTAGTTCCCTTCAGCCGCTCGGCTAGGATAATAGCGGCTAAAGGAGGCGATAAACCGACGCGAACGGCGACAAGGTTCGCCACAAATCCCACCGATGCACTCAGTGGACGGTCAAACGGCAGATTAGTCCCCCGGACATGACAAATTGGACACCGTGCGAGGGCTCTCTAAGCGACCTCGTCTGTTTCGTGTCCTGTACGTTCAATGTCACACAGCCTACCGATCCTTGTCATCATTTTTTTTTCACATCTCGAAATAACGCGACACCATCTCGACAAACTGCGCAAACGCCCACTCGAACGGGTTTCTCTAGATGATATGTCGGAGCATAGCTACCTTCAGTTCGGCGTCATGACCTTATCGTTTAGACGTTGCCATATTTTAGCGTTATTCCTTTTTCTGCATTTCCTAAGCAAGCCGGTGTAAATGGTCTCCTCTCTTCTACATGACAGCTGGGCCAGTCGGGACACACTTCCGTCTAGAAGCCCCGCCCTCCCCGCAGCCGCCAGCCAATAGAGGTTAGGATTTCCCTCTGACACCCCGCCTACTTTAGCTAAAATCGGACAACTGATTGGATACTGGTAGGAAGGATCCGCCCACAGCTCTGCTTCTCAATGAATGGCAGATACGCTCAAGACGTTCTCCTCCCAAATAAGGATGTCTTGAAATCAATGGGAGGAGTTGCTGCAGGGAAAACATTAACTATCCAAGCAAAAATCTGACCGAACAAGACAAAAAACAAACATATTTCTCAAAGAACACTTTTAGTGAATGGAATTTAAAACTTTAAAAAAAAAGTCGAGTTCAATGGTTCCACCCATCAATACTGAAATTCAGATGGATTAATTTGGCTCAGCAAATGTTTCCAGCTTCACAAACCAAAAGTTACATATTTACATGTCACATAAATTCTCAAATTCAAATGCATAAGACTTCCCCCTACTGCTATGCCAACATATCAATCACCAATATTTCACATAAAAAAAAATAAATAAATAATAAAATCAAGTTCCAAATCAAATACTAAACTCTTCTTCGTCGTTCAGCATGATGGTATGACCAACCAGACTTTTTTTGTCCATCTTTATGAAGATACATTAGAAGCAGAGTGAATTTTTTCACAATTGAAAAAGTAAGATTTCATCATGAAAAGTAAAAAAAAAAAAAGTAATAACTTACCTTTGTGCTGACTCTTTCCACTGTATGATTGTCCTATTTTATCATCCCCAACACTAAAAACATCTGCATGTGGACTGTCTTTTCTTTATTGTACTCTACTGTAAACACCAATACCAGTCACAGTGTTTTGTGCTGCTGTAGCTCCCCTGTGGGATTTTACTTTAAGGGCCAGCAGTAGAATTTTGCTGTGACATCAGCCAGCCCCAGCTAAGCTCTGACCAATTAGCTGCTGACTCTTGATTGGATCTGCATCTCATAGAAGAACAAACATTAGTGACTCTATCAATGGTGTATCCTTTGCTTTCTAGATATGGGCCCTTCTGTTTGAGTAGTCCTCACCAATTATCATGCATCTCTCTAATGTTAATAGTAGAGGTGAATATTTGAAATTTATACAGGCTAGGAACGTTTATTTGAGTTTCCCACCTATCTAAGTACTTATAGTCATTGTGAAAATGGTCTGTGATTGAAAAAATGAAAGGCCTGTGACCACAATGACAATGTATTCCGTTTGGTGTAAATGTATGATGAAGGTTCATCCATATCAGAACATTCATGTCTTTATATCTACAGTTATTTTTTGGTAAACCTTTGAAATACATCAAATGAATAGGAAACTGAAAACTGACAGAGAACAAATGAGGCAAACAGAGAGAGGGAGTGAGAGAGAGAGAGAGAGAGAGAGAGAGAGAGAGAGAGAGAGAGAGGGAGGGAGAGAGAGAGAGGTCTTAACATTTAATCTGGGTCAAATTCCAAAATGTTAAATTTTCCCATAGTTCAACAATATCACAAGCGATCCGCTTTACAGATGCAGGTTCTGGCTTTTGTTGGACTATAAAAACCTGGATGCAGGGCGAAGCAACAGCAATCTCATTAAAATAAGCTGCTGCTATTTTCAGGACGTCATCGAGATTGAAAGGTTTGATTAATTTCATTTTGTTCAGATCGGAGCCGTGCTCTGATCATAAAAATCCTGTCATGTCATCACGGAGTAGAGAACTGACATCTTCACACATGGCGCTGTCTCGCTCATCTGTCTTCTTCCTGATTATTCTATAGGTTATTCTTACATTATAAAGTCAGTGGGCATTCATGAGAGGAGAGAATATCCTTTTTGATAGAATTCCACTTATGGCCAGTAAGCCAAAGTTGGAGTGAAATTACCTGCTCGAGCAAATTTGCTGTTTAGCAGCCATTTTGTCTGTTAAAGTCTTAAGAAGGAAAACCTTCTGAGGTAAATTCAGGCAGACCGTGGTGTGGCTCCACTGTAGGCTGGAGATGATTATCTTCACAGACAACAGAGAAACTGAATCAAAATGTACTTACTGGTTTTAGAATTTACTCAAGAAACAAACTAAGATAAACTTTGGTTAACCCACCCGTCTTAAGAGCACTGTTTACTGTTTACTTGGTAGGTTTGTCTTGTTAACGCAGTGTTCCAGTCCCCCAAGGTATAGACCCACCCTTCCAGTCAATTCTGCAGAAGCAGCACACGTCGCCCCATGCCACTCCCATGTGCTGCAGGGCCTGTTGGGGTGGTTTAACAACACAACGATGCATCTGTAGCTTCTGGATTCTTGTTAAAAGTAACAGCTGGTCCAGGTGTTACTGGTTTAATAGCCTTTGCCAGTATCCAGAGAGTGTTTGAATGTGCTGCTGTCATACAAGCAGTTTGAGGCTGACGGGAACTCAAGCAACATGAGTTGTGTCAGCATTTTTTTCCTCTCTGAGACAAACGCATTGTATTCCCCAGCGAAAGAATGCTGCGCAGGAGAGGCTGCTCTCATTTTATGTTGCTAAGTACGTAGACACGATTATTGAATGTGCTGCACGTTCAAAAATACTTCACCCTTTTCATGGCGAATGTAGGACGGCTGTAGTTTTGACTCCCATCCGGAGACCAAAGGGGGTGCATGCATTCACCCCAAATGGTTCTTAAATGATTCATCCATGAAGCTTAGGCAGCCAGTCATTAATTCATTAGTTCACACTGGAACACTGCGGAGAAGCACAAAGTGCCCCGGGGCCAACTATCTCAGGTTTCTCTGCTCACAGGCACGCTTGCCTTGCCTCTCTGCTGCCGAGTCTCCTCATGGATCATGGGATACCCGTCGCCTCCATATTGATAGAGCTCGGTTGCTACACCAACCGTGAAAGCTGGGACATTTCTGGTCCACCCAGTATCCCAGTGTTCGTCTACAGGAGGTCATCCATCTCGTTCTCGCAGTGCTGTGTGTGAAAAAGCAGAGTGTGACACAGCAGTATTTGCAGAGATGCAGAGATCGTATTAGACCACACGGTGGCCTTGCCTATCAGCTCAAATTATGTCTGCACACTGGAAATGAGTCTGTCATACATGCCAAAAATAACTTTGACCATGAAGAAATCATGCTGTAATACAGCCATGGTCATAACTGTGAGTTTTTGTTGTGTATGGGCTTTTGGCATTCAGAATGCAGAGGAAGCAGCGTAGGACTTTTCTTGCATAAGCATGTCAGTGTTAATTGAGTCTTGTAGCCATGACGTATTATATTTTGTATAAAAGGGGGCTTATACTTATTTGAATAGCTTATCTACATATTAAGCAAAACATTAAAATGAAACATCAACATATGCACACACAATAAATGGATTCAAAGTAATTAATCTAATTTCAATTTCAAAATAAATTAGTAAGATAAGCAACAAAAAATCAAATCTGATTTTGTCGCTCGTTCTGTGCAGCTTCAGCTGTATTGAGTTAAACAAAGGAGAACACCTTCCTGATAGGAAAACATTAAGAAGAAGCACGTTGACCTTTCATAAAGTGTTTTGGAAAGGTTCATTGTGGTCAAGCAGGGCTACACAGATGGTGTCTCGCTTTGCTCTGTCGTCTCATATCAAGAAGGTCTTTGGGCTTGGAGGCCTTTGTTTGTAGTTTGCATGTTTTCCCATATGCTTGAATGGATTTTCTTTGGTTTTAATCCACAATAAAACATGTTTGATCCTAATAGGTGTGACAGTAGCATCCAATCTTGAGTTGAAATGCCAAATCTGTTTTCAGTTAGAATTTTATATCATAAGGTTTAAATATTCTGAGTTGCTTTAAAAATCACTGTGAAGTGTTGTCCAGGCCGTCCTTGAAAATTTTACATTTAGTCCCACTGAGACTTACCTGGTTGAATAAAGACTTTTCTAATAACATCATGTAGCGGCATTTAAAATGGAGTTCTCTCACCTTTCTACTCCAAAACAATCCAGAAACTCACCTCTATTCAAAATCACTTGCACCTGCTCTCGCCATCCGCTCTGACGTGAATAAGCAAAGACATGTCGCCATCTAGTGGTCATTCATCCTCACTGCAAATGCAGAAAGGCTCAATGGCACGAAGAGCCACAAACTGCAGGCGTGCTGACATTATAGAAGCTGCATGATATGTTACTACATGGCTGCAACAGCAACTCCCCCACATAAGGTGTGCGAATACCCCTCACTCCTCTGAACCTGACGTCAAGCGAGACTCGGAGTCCCCAAACAACAGATGAAAGTGTACCTTCCAAATTAGAGGACTGTCTAAATGTTTGGTGAGGCAATGTATACTGTTGGGACAGCTCATAAAAACTGACACCCTAAACCCACCCCCTGCATTGCACACAATCCAGAGCTGCTGACGTAAATGTTTGGACCTTTCAATAGGGAGGATATTTCCAGTCCTTGAAACTTTAAACACAGCCTGTATTTCACTGTCAGAGACGAGGCGTAAGTCAAACGAGAATACGGTGTCTTTTAACCTGTGTGTATACCTGAGACGTCTTCTCCACTAACCCGCTTGGAACACAGTCAATGCTTTAGCTCGGAGATTCTCCCCTTGGGGTTTCATGTCAGTGGTGTAGCAAAAAAAAAACTACATTGAAAGACACAAAATGTACAAAATACAGACAAAAATACTTTAATGATAGCAAGATACATCTGACTTCAGGAGTCCAAAGATACTGATAGGGTCTTAAAGCCCAATGTCTTACAAGTGACTTACAATCTTCTAAACAATGTCCCGTATCTTGAAACAGTGAAAGCAGAGTCTTTGTGCTTAACAGAGGGAACATGTAACATGGTGATGGAGCACTAATAATAAAAGGAAACATGGTTAGTTTTGTTTTCCTCTTAACACATACAGAAAAGCCATTCAAGCCATTACATTATTACAAAAAGCGATATCAAACCTAATGACAGAGAGCTTAAACAGATTGTCACTTTACACACATACAGTACATTCTCAATAGGATTAGCTTATATCTTGTGTCGGGATGTCACAGGACTCCCAACCTCCACAACAGAATAAAAATAGAAAAAAAAAAAGCCTGAAAGCCTCACTTAAAATAGTCTCTAAATGACTGGGGGGAAGAAACTTAAACTTACTGTAAGTATAGCGGGAGAAAACGTGAAAACCATTAACTGAGCCACAAAATCTCAGCAGGTTTGTATTTAGCTTTTTGCACCGAGCTCGAATGTGCATGTGGTGTGACGTGCTCACAGCTACACATCCACAGCTGAGGCATGTGACTGACCTGAAATGGTCAAGAGCCAGTCTGTGACCTAAAGAAGGAAGAGAAGAAGAGTGCCGGGAAAGGTAAAGAGTGAATCGTCACATTTAGGAAAGGTTTGGGGGGGGGGGGTGGGGGGGTGGGGGTGGGGTGGGGAGGGGGGGGCATGGAGTGCGGCTGTCCCGTGCTCGCTCCGCTCCTCTCGGCCTCCCTGCGTTGCTGGCTCTTGGCCGTGGCCCAGAGGAATTCTCTGGTGGCCTCGGTAAATATAACATTTAGAATAACAGCGCCAAAGCCCCCGTGTGTGGACTTAACCCAGTTCCTGGGTCCTCGCTGTGTTGCCTGCGGCTCAAACGGGTAGAATAACAACCCTTCATGTCTGACCTAGGTAAGGGCCCAGGGAGGAATAAGGTCTAATTTTGAGGAGCCAGAGATCTGGAGGGTTTCTGTCGAGCCTCTCTCCTGCCCACTGGGACACCAGAGAAGGGCAGCACGGCTCAACTTAATGAAAGGGCTCGATCTGGTCCGAAGGAACACGTGGGGAAGCAGGACTCGGTGCTGTCGTCCGTAAGGAAAACCAGGCTGCTCTAATGAAATAGCTTCTGATTCTCTGGTAATGTGGTCTTATTTCTCAAGCTGCAGCAGTCCAACAAAAACGGACAATCATTCCAAAGTGCAAAAAAAAAATCTAAGACTTGTGGCTCAACACCATCGCAAAATACGTCAACATCAAATCTCACGACACAGTGTCACCCATTCACTTAAATCACAGAGAAGCGGTCACCGTGGACAGAAACGAGTTTAGGCACCTTGAATTTTTTTTTTGTGTGTGTGTGTGTGTTTGTGTGTGATTTCTGTTACATCTGAAACAGATCATCCTGTCTTTGCTGCTCTTCACTGGTAGCTGACAGTTTTAATGGAAAACCAACTCAAAGAGAATGTGTGTTAACAAGAGCAACTTCTCCTGAAGCGAAACACGCAACATTAATCTGCAACGTCTCTGTGACACAGTTCCTAAAGCTCTATTAACAATGGATGAGAGTGAGCGATGTGATACTCTTACATTAAAATACGACACGTCAGAATATATCTAATACTTATGAAATGTCGGTAAAACTGCATCAGCTATGTTAGCTTATCACCGCCTGGACAGCAGTGTGTGATCACATCAAACATCAGTCTTGGCTCTCTTCTTTCTAGCTTTGCAAAAGATTCATCCGTTAACACACACGTGTGAAATAACTGTTCATATTCATAGTATTACATCTGCACCCTCTACAGAGTGGACTTTCACTTTAAGAATGCACAAGTTTGTTGGCTTTATGACCATCATGCACTAAAATTCATATGTGCCAGAACTGGACTTAAATCCTGTACAATTTGTATTTAATCATCAAGTATCTATAGTTATAATACATAATCCCACTCTGAAACAGCAAACGGTGTATGTTACATATCTACAGGCCGATGGGTGATGGGTGCAATACTGTCCAGAGAACAACAGACAGCACACCATATACTATGTCTTCTATAGTATATCAGTATTGCATATTGTAACTATATTTATACATGTTTATATAAATATAGATAAGTATATTTCTATGTACATTTTGATATTTCAACATTGCATAAAGAATAAAATAAATAATACAAATATAATCAAATCTTACAGTAAGTATGATTTGAAAAAAAAAATGCCATATTAGAGTCAAAATAGTCCTAACAGTTGAAATACCCATGCTAATAACAATTGTTATTCAATTTTCAAAAAAAAAAAAATTGTGGCCTACAGTCTGGCATAACAGTACAAGCTACACCACAATTACCCTGCAAGTTTACCATGTGGGACTGCTGGAATGACTGGAGAGGGCGGAATAAGGACAGGAAAAGGTCGGGGCTTGTTTTCTTCTCCTCAGTTCTGTCGGGGAGTTTGTGTACGATGTGGACAAGTGTATGCATGTGAGTGCTATTGTGTGGAGGTGTGCATAAGTCTGCAAGTGTGGCTTTTAAATGATATAAGGGGTCAAAGGTCAGTGGCGGCCTCCTGAGCTTTCACCTCCGGATGTCGCTGGCCTTGGTGTCTTCCTGCTCGGCCACCGCCGCCGCTGCTGCCGCCGCCGCCGCCGCCGCCGCTGCCTCCGGGCTGTGGCGCCGGGGCCCCTGGCTGCGATTGCGCGGGTGAGCGTTGAAGCCGGCCTTGGCAGCTTTGTCTTTCTCGCCTTGCCGGGGGAGACGGGGGTGCTCCGGCTCGGGGTGGGAGGGCGGCGGGGGGTGGCGGTGGTGTTCGACGGCGACGGCGGCGGCAGCGCTCGCGGGGGAAGGAGCGAGGGAGGAGCAGAGGCTCAGGCTGTCGCACAGAGCCCCCCAGTTCTGCTCGCACTGCAGCCGGACGCTCCGCGTCAGCGCCTCCTTCACTTCCTCTCCACAGCTCAGGAGGATATTCACCAGCTCCACATACGGGCTGAACCAAAAGAGGCATTTACTCAAACCACAAGAATAAATGGAACAATTCTGGTAAAATAAATGGAAAAGCAAGGAGAGGACAGAGAAAACATATATTCCAAAAAAAAAAAAGTGGTCCGGCCACAGCGACTCACCCCTTTGGGAACAGGTCTTGGAAATGGATCATCTCCACCATGACGGCCACGTTTTCCTTGGCGGCGGAGCACAGGTTGTGTTTCATGTAGCACTCTCTCTGCAGCTGGAACACCATCTCCTTAATGGACACACACTTTCTGCTGATGCAGCTGAACTTGTGCCGTAGACCATGTGCCATACATTTCAACGCATCCTTGATGAAGGACTTTCCCTGCGCACACACAGAGGGCAGATTCCCTTTAAATTCTCCCATGAACACATGAGTTAAGGAACAAGAAGATAGTCATTACCTACATGTGACAGCTTGGGTGTTATGGAAATACCATGCACCTGTTTTAGCTGTGGATCGATTGTCTAGATGTGATATATGATTGGATAATTTTACTCCCCTCACAGAGAATGGAGAGATTTTGTTTCACATAGCACACTTCTTATGGTGAAATCTACTGCATTAGTCTGGCAAAGATGGAAGTTCCTAGTATGTGACCCTATAGACATATTAACACCCCAGTCCAGCCTGGTTTGGCAGGGCTTCAACCTCCGCTATGTATGAAAGCAGAGCTAACTGGGCTTCTGGCCAGCTGGCTCGTGACCCTTGCTGTACAACCATCAGTCCACTGATAGGCGAGTTAACTTCCCAAGAAAGGGAAAGAAATCATTAGATAAGTGTGTAGAATCAGAAAAAAAAAAAAAATAAATTGTCATGTTACAAAAAATGCAGTGTTAAACAAGTGAAAATCATAAGAAATGTGCTCTCTGTTGCTGCGTTTATGCAAACAGACTAATTTAGTACCTGAGAGTCAAATTTGCCAGCGTTGTGCAGGAACGTCATGCAGATTTCCTGTAGCCCTCGTATCTCGCAGGAGTTATTCTCAAAGCACTCAAACACACCACAGCCGACATCCCCTGCACTCACCAGGCAGTGCTGGATCTCAGCTGGAAATAGAGAACAGGTTAGGGGAGGGACCTTATCATCTGTTCACAGCAGAGACGGCACACGGTCTGCTACAGACGGCTTGGCAGCGGAGACCGTCCGGCCGGAAGGCTCAACTCCACTTATCAGCTCCGACTGTTGCACTCATCGCAAAGCCGATGTCTTGTATAACTATTTCCAGAGACGCAGGCGACCGTTTCGTGCGTTCATGACCTAGAGTCCAGGAGAGAAAGAGGAGGCAGGAGGGTGGGGAGAAGTCTAATTTCCCAAAGCCGAGGGGTTCCTGCAGAGGAACACCTGGTGACAGATATTACTGTGTCATTCTGCACCACAATCCATCTGCACTGCCTCGTTTTGAGATGGGATGGTGCATTGCAGATATACGGCCAATAACTACTTGTGGAGGAAAGACAGATGCAGGCATTTTCAGCCACGGACTGGGAAACTGGACGGGCAGCAACAAGTGGACCGACTGTGACTGAAAATGTGACATTAGGAGAGCCGCATCAGATTTATGGGGTGTAAAACAGCAGCAATACAGGAGGAAAACCTGACTCTGTGTCACAAAGGGGGGAGATTCCAAATCGATGTTGAAAAGTATGACGAACATTAAAAGTCTCAAGAGTAATTTTAGGGCTGGCTCCTCAAGTAATATATGGTTGGGGGCAATTATCCATTTTTCCAAAAAAGGAGGGGTCTAACCCCCCCTCCCTTTAACCCCCTCTGATTTCTGCCTATGTGTGAACACATAATATCAGCTCCTGCTGGCCAGTCGGTAGAAGCGGACTTTACTTCTTGTTGCAGTCCTGATTTCAGTAGTGGCAGCAAAAAGCCACTGACTGGAGGGGGGAAAAAATACCGCTTTAAATGCTTTTTTTTATGAGCGCATGTGACCGCCGATGGAGACCCTGTCACAAAACCTGCTGCTTACCTTATATGACATCTTAGGGAGTCTTTTAATTCCAACTTAATAAGCCAAATTGCAGATTGGGCAGGGAGCCGACAGTCCATATACTGTACACTCTCAGCCTGGCAATGAACACCCCAACTGTTGACCGAAGTAAAACACAATTAGACGCACGACTTGTGTCGGAGCTGATAATTGATGGGCGTGAGAACTTTTTTTTTTTTTTTTTACTTTATTTCTCTATTGTTTCGGTCTGAATTGCGCACCATTTGCGTAAAGAAGGCGCATCAGTCTTGACCGCACTTATTAGAAATCACGCGTGTCAACAAAGAGCCTCTGTTTGAGGGGGGGCAGTAGTATGGGGGGGGGGGGGGGAGGACGGGGAAGAGCTGCTTACGGGGGTTTGTAGGCTCTGAGTTGAACTTTAGTGCGCAGGAAAAGTGAGCCGCTGTCAGCAGTGCTTGTTTTGGCATCGCGGGAATGTGCTTGGATCGTACGAGCTCGGCCGCAGCGTGCATTGAATTACACAGTGGCGTTACCAGGGTCTCTGCATCGGGGTTTGTCCCCATTTTTATATTTATTTATTTATTTATTTTTCAATCCGGAAGAAAGATCAATATTTTTTTCGACATGCTGACACATGTTCACATGGAGGACGGTTTAAACTCCACGTTTCAGGGGGAAAAGCGCCAATCTGAGAAGTGTTAGTGCTTTGTGTTATTCAGGCAAGACGCATTACGTTTTCTTTAAACCCGTATTTAGGATTATCCTTAGAATTTAACTCCTAACTTTCCCTCAGAAGTGGCCAGTCCAGCACACTTGCTGCTCCACTAACCTGAACGCAGCACCCCAACATTCAGCCCTCCGGTCATTTCAGCAGACAGCTGCACTCCACATGCAAAATTCAGCCTTTCCCCCCTCGGATAACCGCTCAAACAGTCGCATATATCAGGGACACACGCGCTCTCCGGCGCGCACACACACCTAGATGTGCAGCCGTATACATTACCTATTACCTTGTGCCTTTTCTATTAATAGTTTACTAACATATTGAATTTCTGTCTGAGAGTATTTACAGAATATCGT
Organism: Salarias fasciatus; assembly: GCF_902148845.1. Classification (NCBI taxonomy): domain Eukaryota; kingdom Metazoa; phylum Chordata; class Actinopteri; order Blenniiformes; family Blenniidae; genus Salarias; species Salarias fasciatus. Next base: position 8,770,122 of record NC_043746.1, on the reverse strand, counting down.
CTTTCGGAGTTAATCGAAAAGCGCCTCTCCTGTTGAAAAAAAATAAAAACGCCGGGGAGGCGCATTAAAAAGATAAAAAAAAACAGTGGATTTCACAAATCGCAGCGAATGAGCCCCCCCTTTGCATGGTTTCATTTGCAGCCACAGAAACACGTGTCCCGACAAACCCCACGTAGATTTGTGAGCAGCCGCACCAACATTCCCCCCCCCCCCCCCCCCCCCCCCCCCCCTCCCCCTTCTCCCCCCCCATCAGCTGCGCTTCTTACCAGTGTTCTGCAGGGACAGGCGTCCTTTCTGGCTCGCCGGCTTCTCCGGGGGACTGTCATGAATATCAATATTATCCGATCCCACTACTTGCTCCAGCACTGACAAAACCAGCAGCGCCACGGCCAGTTTGACCAGCATTGCGTCTCCGACGGTGCGCCTTCTATTCCTCCTGCAAAGATTCCCCGGCGGCGGCGTGAGCGCGTGCGGAGGTTCACCTTGGATCAGTGATCGGCGCAGCTGCGGGCTGCCGTCTTATAAGGCAGCTGTGGGACTGAATGCATGGGCTGGGAGAGATGCTGCCTATATTTCCCAGAGCCCCGGGTGTCAATTTGGATGAAGGAGTTAAGCAGGTGTTGTCGGTCGGGGCTTCGCAGCCAATCAGAGGCGCGGAAATCCACGTCCAAGGTTTTAGGGGAGTGTCCAGTGAAAGTCCCCCTTTTTGCCATAAAACTGCCCCTGTGAAACCAATATTCATGAGTAAGTTGACTGCGACAGCTCTGGGTGATCTTCTAAGGTTTATTTAACCCTCAATAAAAAAAAAAAAAAAACATATCATTCAATATATAGAGCTAAATACATTTAATAACACCCCACTTGGTCATACAATTTTTAAATATTGACAGAGAACCTTGATTTTTTTTTTTTACTTGTGGATGCAGTCAACCTAAAGTCTGCTTTCAACATAAAACTGTGACATTCCTTCAGGATGCATGCTGTGGAAGAAGCAGGATGATCAAGAAATCAGCTTGAGCAGGCTGTAGAAAGTTACAGTTCTCTGCTCACACACTAAAACACTGTTCACATCCACCAAGTCATCATTGCACGTTTGTAATTTTGTATTAGCTCCAGCAATCACATTGTCTGCTGCTGCTTAAACAGCTTGTGGATGGAGTTTGACTGTATTAAAGATTCATGTTGCAAAATGCTGCACCTTGAAATCATCTGATGATAATCAACAAAACAACACATGATCTATTGATGTGGTATAAAAACTAACATAACAATTTCCAAATGAGATTTCAAGTTGCTGTTTTAGAAACTATATTTCTATGAGGGATAAAACATGATACACATAATGTCCACATTAATCAATGACAATGAGGACCACTCACCACTGTGATCTAAGAATAGAGGACAGATATTGGCATGGCTGCAGCTTTGGTGACTTGAGAGGAATCTTTCTCAAGAGCAACACTTGGGGATGCCATGTGGAAGAAGTGCAGCAGTAACATAAAGCCTCTGTCTTCTCAGTGTTTCCAATGACCTAATGGGCTTTCCACTTGCAGGTAGACGCTTCTATAGGAGCAAGCAGTGCAATGCCACACACTCTTGCATCATGTGAGCAGGTTAGCCACGAAATGAGGATCAGGGTACAAGGTGAAGGCATGCACTGAGGTCCCAAGCCTGCAGGGGGCTCACCAATACTAATGGTTTCTTTCTTTTTCTTTGTAATTACAACATACCACTGGAGCAGCTCATTGTAATGAAACCATCGTGTCGCTATGTGAAGTCCACAGCAGCAGGTTCATCCTCACCTGCCTATCACTGGACTGCAGGATTAACGCAAAGAAACTCACCTATGACAAGCAAATCTCCCCATCATTAGACAGTAAATCTCTAAATTGTCAGATTGCATCACATTGTTGATGGCAATGCAGAAAAAGTGATTTGATGTTTTTGTGTAATGAGCCAGAGAGACTATGTTCAAAAACTACACAACACAAATACAGGATGACACAGCTCAGGCAAGGCTTTCACTCCTCATTTTAATTACTAAAGAAACAACACTGAAATAAAAGTCAAACCTGGAAGGAATTTAGTCAGGAAGTGTATCGTGAGACTTACACCCTTGATTCCACTTTGAAGGAATATTGAAGGTTTTCACAGTTTTTAAAAAAGCCCCAAATGTCACACGTGTGATGGACACTCCTAAAACTGCACTGTTCTTGTTCTGCATGATTCTCTTGAATGGCTCACTAACTGCACTGAAGAACCACTTGTTGAAAAGAACAATGCAACCAAGGAGAGCAGATCCATCTTCATGTTGTCAGTGGAATGAAGAACTTAGCCAAAAAAAAAAAAAAGCAAGAAGAACAAAAAATAAATCAATACACAACCCAATCTATTAAAAAGCTTAATTCCACTTAGTCTAAAGAGAGATGTCAGCAGCAGCTTTTGCATAACTATTGTGTGTTTCCCACAAGTTCAACTCTTGCCTCCATCGCTGCCCGTGAACTAACATGGTAATGATTATGTGTATGAAAGACAAACAGGCGTCTGATTGTAGCCATTGTATTTCATAGATCTGTGATTGTGAAATCTGTTTATCATAACATTTCTGTATTTTCATAAAATCCTTTTTATGGGAAATTCTGGCCCTAACTGCTGGAAAAAAAAAAGAAAAAAAAAAACTCTGCCTATATTTAGACCATCAATGAAATTAGCCTGGGGCAGGAGTTGGACTCTTGCTCTAACCTAACCAAAATGATGATCACTTGTAGCTCTAAATATAGATAATTATTGTCCTGAGACTGCAGGATCTATCGATTTAATTGGAGTTTTCAGTCAGCGGAATGAGTTTTGGAAGAGTCACCACGGCTGGGAAAATGGGGTATTTTGGCTTGGAGGTTATGGAGCTCAGAAAACCTCAACATTTCAATATCACCATTATATTCTGGTGCGCCTTTTCTCTGAGATTAAATTTGTGATGATCTTGCTGTATTGTGTTTACAGTCTCAGTCCAACACGAGGGTGTGACATTCATCCTTGAAAATAAAAGATTAAAGAAAAAGAAAAAGTTGCTCCAGCCTTTCTGTCAGACATAGGCTGAGAGGGGAAATCGCAATGCAGCAGTATTTTTCAAAGTCCACTGGGTTTCCATCGGGCGCGCGCAGGAGGGGGCAGCGCGCCGTGGCACGCGTCTGAAGATGGTCTTGGTGCGCTTCCAGCTGTGCCTATACCACAAACTGGAATCTCCTGCTCAATTCACGTCTGTTAAAACTGCCCACGCTGTCCACACACCCTCGATCTGGCCCAATCAGGCTGCTGCAGTGGACCACAGGCTTGTAATAGAGGGTGCGTCACCGCTGCCGCCCGATGCTGCGTTCACTCCCAGTGGGACAAAACACAACTGCTGGGGCTCTTCAAGACAGTGAGACCAACCAGGGGGGTTTACATTCGTGTTCAGACTAACCTAGGTGCTCTCCTATAACTGAGTGATTGTCAAACTGAACAAAAATCCCGTGATGGCGTGTAGATTTTAAACAAAATGTTGGTGCAATTGTCTTGTCAGACATTTCAGCCATGTGCATTGTAAATGGAAGCACTGCAGTCAGTAAATTACCTTACCCACCTAGAGTAATCTCACCATCATTCAGTCATTTAAAAAATGTATTCTAATGTTATAGACTCTTAATTTTAACTAAGATATAGTCAAAACTGCTTCTGTACATCCACATATTTCCTACACGTTTGGGCTGAAGTAACTGCACTTTGATCATTTGCCTCACAGCTGCATATGAAATGCCCTGATGGAAGCTGAAAACAGATCACTTTGGAGCATTAATTATATTTACCACCGTCTGTGAATGCAGCACAACTCACCAAGCGCTGGCACTGAGAAGAAGAACATTCAGTGGTTTGACCAAATGAATGAGCATCATCATTTATAGCGTTACTCACAAGATTTAAGATAATCTTTGATTTCATGTTTTCCAGAGCCGTCTGAAGTCAACAGTTGTACAGTTTGGGTGTGTTTACGTAACAACTTGTGTGAATATTACTGAAAGGTCTTTGCTCAGGCCCAATTCATCCTTCGAATCATCTCTAATGCACTTCATCTGATCTGATCTGAGCTATCAGTAAAGACAGTAAATCCTGGACAGGTCAGCAGTCCCTCATAGAAGAGACCCACTCAACTTCAAGAGACACTTATCAATCTTTTAGTTTGATGCTTGCTGAAGTCCATATTTCTAGTCATTTATGGACTCTTCATCAGCGTGCCGAAACAATGAGAGTTACTCAAGCAGCAATTTATATTTATCCTTCTCAACCTGGTTGCATCTGTGCTGCATTCACACTGGATAGCTATCACAGTGACTGTGACCGATATCTAAAGTGTGATCTTAAGTTCTCACAGGTTTTTTTTTTTCTAAATAATCTTTACTTTGTGAATGTAGTTGGTTTCAGAGGCACATGTTTACATTGCACAAAGACATTGTCTCCTTTTGGTGACACTGTCCAGAAAATAGACAAGTATGCTTTGACAGCCGTAACATTCATTCACTTTGACTGCTGTACTGTAAACATACAGAAAGCAGACATGTGTTCTGAGTTGGGACCCCTGGGGCCCTGGCAAGTGACCGACCAATGAAACCACAACAGAGAGGCCAGGCCGGGGTGTGTGAGCGAGTGTGTGTGCACTGGTGTGTGAATTGGGGTGGACGCTTCACTGGGAGGGAGGCTTCTGCAACAGCAATTAATGTGACTAGTTTACAGACTCCTTATAGTGCTTTATGGGAAGCATGTGGGTGTAATTTGGTTACAAGTTGAAGCTTTGTAGAAGAAGGCTGCCGGACAATAACTTTCGAGTGACCCCACAGAGGCTACATTCAAAATGGAGAGTATCCCATCACACACACACACACACAAACACCAAGAGAAAAAAATACCACTGCAGGTGACGCTTGGCATGAATCCATTAGCAGCATCAGTCTGCTAATCTACCTCAAACACATCTCCAAAAACCTTGAAGTTCTGCTACGAAACAACAAAACTCGAGGTAGGTATATGTATCGGTCAAATGCGTTTTGCTTTTCAAAGTGACCTACCAACTGCATGCTTCCCAGAACCTCCCCATCACCAGCTGGATTATGGGTTGTTACATGAGCTCCATTTCATGGACATGCCATCAGTCACGCTTGCCAAGTGTTTACTCTCTAAAATATGAGTCATTTGCATAACAGGGTCAGTTCAAAAGGTTGACCAGGTCTGAATTCTGCTTGATAAAGACTCAAAAACAAAATGTGAAGAATCTTGTGGGTGGGAAAAAAAAAGGATCGGGGCAGTAAATCCAAACAGAGTTTTAAGTCTCGCTGTGTAAACAGAACTCATAAAAGCCTCAGAGGAGAAGGAGCACAAGAAGGCTGCAGCTTTGGACTTTGGGCTGTGAGATGAAGAAGCTGTGAAATATCAAATACCAAGGTCTTCGAGGAACTTGAAGATGATATCTTAGTTTCTAAATTTGACCCCGTTTATGACTGTGTGCTGTCGTCTGTGTTCACAGAACTGTGTGTGTGTGTGTGTGTGTGTGTGTGTGCGTGCGTGCGTGCGTGCGTGCGTGCGTGCGTGCGTGCGTGCGTACGTGCGTACGTGCGTGCGTGCGTGCGTGCGTGCTAGCACTCTACCTTCATATGACAACTACATTATAACATTATGGGTACCTAATTCTAAATCTTAGTCACGTCTGTCTGTTTGGTGTGAGGCCAGTTCAAGGTCACAGGCAAACATAAGGTCAAAGGTAATGTGTTTAGAGCGAGTTTAGCGTTAATCATGTGAGTTTCACTCTCAATGCATAATAAGTATCGGCTCCATAACTTGGAATTGGCACGACATTTTTTTTAATGTTTTTGGGGCCACACAGTGGCACATTGGGTATTCCTGACCTCTCATAGAGAGAAGACAGTTAGTTTGAATGAGGGCCAGGCTTTACTGTGTGGAGTTTTCATGTTCTCTCTCATTCTCTCTGGATAGTTTCTTCCCACAGGCCAAAAACATGTAAGGTCAACTGATTACTCTGAATTCCCCATTGGTGCGAATGTCTTTCTAAAAACAACATGGATGGATCAATGGATGGATGGATGGATGGATGGATGGATGGATGAATGGATGAATGGATGAATGGATGGTAGTGGAGTCATTTTAATCTCCCCGCGTGGAAGATGAATTTTGATGAACGGATGGGTGCATACCAGAGGAAATATATGCCTTCCACCACCCTAACCCAGCACTTTGCACCTCGATATAAGGGAAAGGGTTAAAGGGTAAACTGATTTCCACTTATATCTTTAGCTTCACACCAATAATCATAGGCCTGTTCACCCATTCACACACATTCATACATGCTCTCACACAACAATGGGGCCGGCTGCCATGCAAGGCGCTCACTCCATCCATTCTTTTGCATTAGAACCTACAGTATACTCTCTCAGGTTGCGGTGCCACTAAAAATGCAATTCCATCACTCATAGACCAACCAACTGGTCAAACCACAACCTTTATTTGTAGAACTCGTACTAACAGCTACAGGAAAATATCTTGGGGCAACAGAAAACAATCTCCATGACAGAGTAATAAAACAAGTGCTGTTGGGTAAATGCCAGTGGATATTCATCAGTCTTGTAGATCTACTTTATCTGACATGGAGTCATGGAGGGCAGGAGCCAATCCCAGCAGACCTGAGGCAAAACTGAGGGTACGCCGAGGACAGGTCAATAAGAAGGAGAAAGGCATAATAACATATTCATTCTATTTAGAGACGTCAGTTTACTTATTAGATGTTTCTTTGGACTGTGGGAGCCAACGGAGTACACAGAGAAAACCCGTGCAAGCACAGGGGTGGCGTGCAACCTTCCCACAGAAAGACAACCAAGCTGAGGATTCAACCAGTGACAATAGACAAGGGTGCTTAGCACTACTCTAGTCATGAAAAAATATTCAGAACTTGTTGAAACCACAGGTATGTTACACAAAAAATGTTTAAATGTTTAATTTTGACTTAAAATAAAAGCATCAGTCTCTTGTATCCAGTTATTTATCCAGTACCCGTCAGAAAGTCACTCAGTTGTGTCAGCCTTGACACTGCAAAATCTTGAAACAGGCGCTTGAGATTGCTTGAGATCACTTAGTTTAGTTTTTTATTTGCTCGATACGCACGGACAAGATTGAAATAAATCAAATTGTTTGTGAACTGAACCCTGGCTCCACCAGAGGCCATCCAGCAAACACTGGTTTGGTTGTCTGCTACATCAGTGCCAGTGACTACAATGACCTGGGTTTCATCCTGAAATACTCCAACAGTTCTTTAGAAAAGGATGCTAAAGGTACTCTAGAATGCTCACACACCAGAGGGAGAACATGCAAACTCTGTTTGTTTGAAATGAGTATTTTCTTGAGGCAGCAGTGCCAGTCACTACACCACCATGTGGCCAGAGGAGCATCTTGATGACAAAAACAGAATAACAGCTCCTGAAACAGGCTGTTTAAGAGCAGCGTTCCCTCAGTGTTTTGAAACTGAGCGTTAGACTTCTCCTCCTGAGCGTCACAGTGTTTGGCCGCGGCGCCTGATGGTCTTTCCACCTCGAGGTTGTTCGAGATGGGTCGAGCACGGCAAGCAGACCGAACCTCAGCAACTTCTCAGCCTGCGCAGACAGCTGAGAGGAGCTCCCTCCAAGTGACGGACTGTCCATGAAGAGAGGGAACACATGTGCTCACTTTCCACAGGAACGGGAACAGGCCGGAGCGGAGCTGCAGAAAAAAGTATGAAACCAAGACACACACACACACACACACACGCACACACACTGGCTGGTTACAGTTTCAGGTACCAATAAGAAAAAAAAAATCTGTTTAAAAATGAGGGTGCTCTTTTGGGTTATATGTTTGAAAGAAACTGCTCATGAAGTTTCAGTGAAGCAAAGGCTGACGAGTGCTGCAGAATCAAAAAACGTGACTCTGACGACAAAGTATCTGCTCACTCCAGGGCTTTGGGGCTTTGAAAATAGCAACCTGCAACAATTTTACAACAAAGTATTTTTTTTTATGTATTTATTGTTTTTGCCAGTTAAATTGTTCTCTGGGAGGATTAAGCATATTATATTTATGAAAGGTTAGATTTTAGTGAAGCAGTTCAAGTGTGTGTTCTGCTTCAATGTTAAGGTTGATGGTCCAATCCTCTATATTGCCTTTTCTGCATCCAAATGATCCCCGGGCAAGATTCTGAGTGCACAAGCGCAAATGATTGTGCATTTCTGATGCTGTTTTACCTATTTTATATATATTTTACAGGCTGTTGGGGAGCTCTCAGCTGGGAGACAGCAACATGATAAAACCATGTGTACATTTAGTTTTACACAGCTCTGGTGCATCTTGAACATCAATCATCCAGCATGTTTTTGGAAAATTCAAAAGTTAAGTACATTGGATGAGACTGGATGAGAATCTTGTTTTGTTTTTCTTCGGTCTGGACCAGAAAACCACACCTACACAAGTGTGAGGAGGACAGCCTAAGTGTCTGGAAAATGAACAAAAGTTATTGTGTGAGGAGTGTGTCATTATGCTGTCTGGCATCATGTTTGCGTCCATCAGACGTGGACTACTTTAAAGTTTCATTTAAGAAAAAGCTATTTGTTTTAGGAGGGCAGTGCATTTCTGGCCTCATTCAACAGAGATTTATAACTCTAAGAAGTGTTGTTTTCTTGTGTCTGCACTCATTAATTTGTGTTTAGACCTGGAATGTAAGTTATGAAACAGGAAAAAAAACATGCAATCTGTTGCAGAGTGCTGCAAAGTTTGGTTTTTTTTTTGTGTGTGTGTGTGTCTCTAGCTTTAATGCTCTTTTTGGTGTGTTAACTCACCTGAGTCGTGAAAAGAGAGGTTTTACTGGCCTCGCTCAGCAGGCCAGCTCTGGGCTCCGACTCCAACCGGTGTGAACGCGCCACATCTCAGACCCTCACTTAACTCCCCTCAAACAATGTGCTATTATAGAGTTTGCTCTGTATGGGTTATATTGCTACAGTGCTGGCAGATTACAGAGTACCCCGTCTCATTACTGTCCATATAAGCCCGCAGGCCCGGCCAGGACAAAGGCGTTATTGAGTGATAAGGAGAAAGAGACGGGCCGTAGCTGCCCATGAGAGCCCTCACCTTGGCTGCTCCAGCCTGGACCAGGGCAGAGGTGATGTCATCATGGCTGGAGACTCGGGGGTCGACCCCTCTCATAGGTGGGCATGCTGGTACAAAGGAGAGCAGCTGGGACACAAAGACCCCATTTAATGAGAGTGAGACATGAGGCCAGAGTGGACTCCGTGGGTGGCACATAGTGTCATAGCCGCTGAAAAGGCTGCTGAGCAATTAATCATCTGATTCGAGAACTGGGCAACGTGCTTATTATGTAAGGTCAGTTGAGACGCCGCCATTGAAGCACAGGGAGTCTTTCTGGGTTACGCTCCTATTTGAGCACACTGCTCCCCTAAATTTTCCTTGATCCCATAATATTGGATCCAGGGATGCTATATTTATCATGATGACCAGGTCCAGCAATTGTGCAACTTAATATGACACACTTACCCCTCATTAGAGATGAAGGGTCCTTTGTGGCAGCCTGACAATCATTAAAACTTCTCCCCTGGCTTGGCTTGTTTACTCTCTGGTAATTACCAGGTGATTGTGTGGCCTGTGACCCATATTCAGAGTCAGGTCAGCCAAGACATGGGGGATAATTGACAATATTCAGAGAAGTGCACGTAGAGAAAGAGTGTTAGAGTGGATAGTCATTTGTTCCTGCCTCATTAGACTGTGTTAGAAGACAAGCTGGCTCACAGTATTCTTGCAGTGGAACAATACATCTCTCCATTGTAGGAACTAAATGCTGGCTCTGGTACCTAAATGTCTTTGAGAATGCATACGGCAACCTCATTTATTTATTTATTTATTTATTTACGCATCCCTTTATTCACCGGGTGGTAATGTGGAAGGTAAATAGATAAACTGTGTAACATAAGACTTCCAGCTGAGCTCACTGTGACCTCTCGCTGCTTCTGAAGCATTTTTCAGTCGAGTAGCTCTCCGTGTTTCTGACTGGAGCCGGGTGACAGCAACTTCTCTCAATATTCAAGTTGCTCACCGTTATGTCTTGTACATTGTAATGCAAGGATTAGACTGCTGGACACGCCAAAACCTCGGGCTTCCTGTGTGTTTTATAACAGCTACATGGGATGTTCCACAGAGAGCAGCCAACCAGCATGAGTTACTGACATCTTCCAAAACCTTCACTGAAGCAGTGACACATAAAGAAATGCAGAAATGTAACGGATTTTGAACAGTCCAACAGTGTGATCACACACGGAAAACTATTAAAATACAATTTTCAGAATAAATGCATTCACTGACTTTCAAATGTTGATACTTTTGAGATTAAGATAAATGAATACTGTTGCGTTTAATACAAACCAAGTAACTCTTCTCTGAGGGGTTAATGACTCTTGCTCCATTTATTTAATCTGAAAACATTTTTGACAAAATTAAACCCGGCAGTGATTCTTTTCAAATGTTGACTGTCGGAAACAAAGGCAGAAAAACTGAGGAGTGTGCGCTGGAATAAAAGGCTCAAGGTAAAACACTGTGAGCAGGATACATCTCCAAGTGAATCACAGATTTCTGCATGAAATCTCTGCATAGAGACAGTTGCAAAGTATTTCTACTTAGTTACTTTGCACCTCTGGAATTTCGCTACACAGCATGGAGCCGTTTTCCAGTGCATCCCTGTAATCAGTCCCCCGCTGCTCGGCGGTAATAACCTCACTTTGATGATTTCATTTAGTATTAATGATGAAAAAACATTTTATGCCTCTCCGCGTGATTATCCAGACAAAGGAATACTGGTGTAAACCTGATGGTGGTCCAACCCATGAAAAAAGTTGCATGCCTTCAGTATCACTAAGACTGGCAAACCAAACTAAATTTGGCAGTGTTCTGAAATTTCTGTCGCACTGCGAGAACTCGGTTGAAGTCCAGGGCTTTTTTAAAGGTGTCATTAAACAAGAAGGAAAAACCTTTGTAGTTTCTCAAAACAACTTGTAAACAACTTGATGAGCCTAAAACACGAGGCCCAGACGACTGAGCGTAAGAGCAAGCAGCGAGCCGCATGCATCGGCGTAAACATTTGGTTTGAGTGATTGCAGACCGGAGGAATTACACTGTTTTCAGGTACTTCTGCCAGTTCCAAGGCTCCCATTCCGATTCATTTAAAACACTGCAGGTCCACAGAGTGAATACAAGAGTAACCCTACCCTATACACTGTTAATCTACTGTCATTATTCATTATGACAGAGTGATAGTCAGCAAATTAAATGCAAGACTGTTCCTGAAAACAGAATCAAAACATTTAGTAAATTGTATATAAGGTCATATAACAGTAAAGTCTTGAAAGATTGTACATTTACATTGTAAATGTAAGGCAAAATATCACAATAATGAGTAATAACAGTAACAAGGCCGTTACTGTTTTACTATACTCCTGTTTAGTACCTCATTATTTAATGTTTTTGAGGAGACAGGGGCAGGAGTGTAATTCATCGCTGTGGGTTTTTATCTTGATGCTCAAAACAGTGAAAAAAAAAAATAGTAAAAGTTTGATGGAGGCAAAAAAACAGAAGCCAGCTTTAGATTGAAAGAGGCAATGCAATGCGTAGGATTTATACTGCAAAGCCAAGCATGCACAAAAAGGAATGCAAAAAAAAAATCTAGCAGCACAGACAGCCTCTGGCCTCTACTCGATCTTAAACCAAATAAAAAAATAAGGCATCAAAAAAACAATAACAGGTGAGTAATAGGAAACAGTGGGAAAAAGAGATGGGTGTAAAATTAAACACACGAACTTCCATGAGGTTAAAAACTCTTTAAAATGACCTTATTTGAGCCACGTTTTCACTAGGCTAATGTCTCTGCCGCTAAAATTTGAGAGGATCGAGTTTCTTGACCTAAACTGACACCAGCGAGCAGCAGCAACCTGTGAGACAGTTTGTCATCATCTTGGGGGAAGTTGCTGCATCATACCTACTTTTTTAAAAAAAAGTTCTGTCGTTACTATTATTAAGGCGATAAAAACAAACCCACGGTCGTTCAGTTTCTGACCATTGCTCAAAACTCTAAATATCTTAAATGTATTCCTTCACCTCAGAACGAGGAAAGAAATCGTGTTAGCCGCCCACATACTTTCAGGCTCCCGACCATAGCCTCATTTGAATAGTGAATCAGCTGCTAGAAATGGATCCCAGAGCCAACTCACTGCTGGTGCTCAGTGCCAAAACCTCAAAGTAACGCTATTTAATACCCATTTCACTAAATTGTCAACTGGAATATAGGCAGCGAGATTCTGAAGGAAAATAGCCAAACTTTTATTTGGGTCTTTGATTGGCCTGCGCTCCTCAGACGCGTCCTGGACCCTGCAGCACCGTGTCGGTGGGTAGTAATAGCCCCGGTAGGCAGCTCATTAGAAAAGTGTTGTGTGACATGACTTGATTGGAGAGCATTGTTTCTATCCTGGCACCTGTGTTTGTGGGAAAAAACACGAGAATAAACAAACAGCATTTGACTGTAATAACGATAATCTATGCAGACAATGTAATGCTACCTGCAAAAAAAAAAAAAAAAAGAAAAAAAAAAAGCAGTTCATAGTTTTCATTGTACTGCATGAATTTAGCTTTTCTTTTTTTCTTGTTTGGGAAAGAAAAACACTAAGCAAGGATAAATAAAGCACATAATATATCTGGAATAGCTGAGGTTAATTAGCGAGCTCGTGAATTAGCTGCTGGATGCAGATCAAACCAACATGTCACAGATGCCTGTGAACCTCGCTGCCATGAGGTTACAATTGCAGGATGTTTTGGGATATTTGTTGTTTACGACGTGTGTTCTACAGTTAGGGGTAATTGATTGCTGTGATGGTGTGTGTTGGAACACGTTGTATTTTTCCGTAGGGCCAGCGGCTGAGAAGGGCTGGAATGATACAGCAGATGAAAAGACTCCCAAGACTGTCTAACCTTGGAATTCACAGAATTCCAGTTCCTAATTATGACATCCGCGAAACAGAGGCTGAACAACTGCACCACCGTCACCCTTTACTCACACACACACACACATGCACACACACGCACAAAAACAAACATGTGCACCCATTCCAATTACCTTTGTAACAACATCCTTGCAGATGAGAGACAGAAAAAGGAATACGTTTCTGAATCTGAGATGCATTTTGATTTATTTTAGACAGTTTCTGTGCTTGAAATTCTCTCTGGGATAACGATGCATTTTTGGACCCACTTAATGTAGAGATATGGGGTGAAATCTATATGGATTATACATGTATTTTTTAGGGGGACACTAATTCAATACACAAAGTAAGGCCAAACAAAAGCAAGAATAACGATGGGCTTTTGCACATAAAGCTGGATATCCTTTTTTTTGTAAATGACAGCAGTGTCTATAATGTATTCAAGTTTATTGTTGATGCTGAGGAGACAACATCCAAATGCTGCTTGTCTAAGTTACTTAACCACAGAATGATATTTTGGGAATTGTTGAGGAGTCAGCCTGATGAGGGTCTCACCGTGTTCTGATTTCTGAGAATTTGCACATTTTCCAACTCCAGCCATGGATTTTATTCTGGTGATCATCTGTCTGTTATCCCTCTGATTGACTAAAACCTGTGCATGATGTACGTTATCTTTCTCACACTGGTAGCTGAGAATGACTCCAGCTTTCCTCTACCATAAGTATGATCAAGTGGATCTATAAAATGACCTTGCAAGTGAAACCACTTTCCCTTGGTGGGCTGTTTCTTGGGTGAAGACAGTTTAATGTTCACTTTCTTACGGTTTTGCCGCCACTGGATGGAAAGATAAAGCCTATTTAGTTATTATTTACCTCACCGGTGCCTTATTTAAAAACATATGTTTGTGAGCTCTTCAGATAAAATAACTGCTTTCTTTGGCAAAAAAAGATATTACGAGAGCAGAGATAGTGAATGAGCCGTAAAGGCTTCATCTGGAAACCAAAACATCAGTCGGAAGATACTGAAATGATCCCTACAGCTGAGTAAACCTGCAAATGAGGTTATGGTTAAAAACCATGAGAAAATGTCTGAGCAGCATTTTGTCTGTGTGTAAATTCTTGGCCAAAATGCTACAAATGAGAGGCAGTGATCAACAACTTAATAACCCCCTCAGAAAGAGTTTTACAATAGAATTTTCATGCCAATCATTTTGCAAGACATTAATGAACCACAAGCCCATAGAAACAAAATAAAAAAAAAACACTCAAATTTATTTTTACACCACAGCGTCTTTGTTCATTTGTCATTACAAAAATGTTTATAGTGGCCACTCGCAGAACAAACATTCACATTCCCTAAAAATATACTTTCTGGCATCGCAGTCCCACATTTTTCATTCACTTCAATCGGAGCAGGACCGGCGGTGTTGTAAAGCTGGCTCCATTTACAGCCTCTTCATTTTACATGCCAGAAATGCTTTTGGATACAAATTCTCGGGTGCAAGTTGTGGGAGGTATGAACTAAGCATGGGTGTTTCTGTTTGCTCTGTACATTTTGTTCCTCGGGGAAATTTCACTGATTAAGTGCTACTATTTTGACAATAAGTCAACTCACATAGGGCGAAGATGGATTTATGTGCTTGGCAGTTCTGTAAACAGCAATGCTGACCAGCACGTTTCCAACCTCACTCCAGCGCAGTATAAAAAATAAAAAAAAAAGGGTCAGATCACAGCGTATTTTAAGGCTTTTGTCTGGAGGAAATTTCTCATATATCATTTCTATAAAGAATGTTTGAAATGCGGGTATTCTTATAACTTTCTCTCCTAAATAAAACGTCTGTGCGGAATCGGTGCATGAATCCCCCGTGACAAAAATACACATCATTCTTAAATGCATATGTAGGTTTCTTTATTTTTAGCTCTGCAGGATTGGCCAGACCACTCAGTAACTCATCGTGGGAATAAGAGGGGCCTTTATTAAAGATGGCACACAGGGGTCCTTCATGAGGCCCACATGGACACTTTATAACATCTAACATAAGCATTTGTGAGTGCGGTTAGTTGTCTTTGCGGTTCCGTCACCGACACTGCTCGTCTCGCAGAATCCAGTCTTCTGGGGCTGGAATGCCGGCTCACTTTCTCTCTCTCTCTCTCCCATATGTTGCCCTAAAGAGAAGGAGAACGCAGAAGAAAGGGTAAACATAGCAGTGCTAGAATGAGAAAGAAAGGGGAAGCTGGACCAGAAGCACACAGAAGCACTTGGACAAACACCATGGAGTTCATATAAAAGTACTGCATCGGGCTTTTGGATGAAAATAAAGAAACTACAAGTTATTGTAAGCCAAAGCTATATTAGTCTACATTAGAGGTGTTGGCTGACTTTATTACTTGTTACACAAACCAGCTTTAAAGCGATTTATGTAGGTGTTTACTGATTTGGTAAACTTTGAGTGGAATCTCAGGGAAACAACTTGGGGATCGCTAATGAAGCGGCTGCCACAGCACGTCGGCTTCGATAAGGTTCACTTATAAGAGAACGGGACGTAAACAGCGGCCGTCGCGTCAAGCAGACATCCACCCTGGACTCCTCCCTCAGAGGCTTTTGTGGTACTTTAACAACATCTTGCTGCTTCCACCTTCGCTTCTGACAGACAACAGTCATAATTCGCATGGCCGCACAAGGTCCTTCTCTGGAAATCATCAGCATAGGTCATTTGAGGCATTTCAACAAACAACAAGATTTTTTTTTTTTTTTTCTCCCCTGGTGAGGACGAATCTCTGAATTTGGCCAAAGTTGTTCAGGTCAGGAATGTTGGATAACCTGCTACCAGTCAGCAGGCCATGCCTGCGAGTGTTTGGGTTTGTACGTGTGAACATTCCTGACATGGGCAAGCATCAGAGCTGAGTGCACAGAGGGGTGTCAGTGCAGAACTTGTAGATCAACTCAGTGAACCCTGGACTGCCGGTTCTTCCTTCATCATTACCTCGTGCTGAAAGATCACAGCAACAAGCACAAGCAGGCTGCCTCTAGTTGTTTTTTGCACGGGCAGAAAACACTTTTATCCACTCACAATCTCCTATCTATCCTTTAAAACCCTCACTTTTCCATTACTTGCTTGTGCGCACCTTCTACTAAGTCATGTCATAAATCTGTTCTCTGTGAGATTGATTAGTTTTTGCAGGGGGAAAAAAAAAAAAGCTAAACTATTTCTTATATGTGGGCCAGTGTCTCAAAAGCTCTTCAAGCAAGTTTTCAGGGTCCTAAGTTTTGTATGTTGTAACCCTGCTTCGAGGAGCACAGAAGAAGATGTAAATAAATCAGTCAGGCACTTGAATGTGTTTTAAAAAAAGCTTACTTTTTCTTCTAAATATAACAGGAATTTATGCATTGGTTTGACAAATCTCCGTTGACCCTGTTTGCATATTAAGAAACCAGAAATAGCATCTTGACCTGAACGTTTGAGAATTCTGGCGTAAACATTTGAAACTGTGCTGCTCTTGTGCAACAAGTTGAAATAAGCTGGAGGCAGAAGTATTTGTTGTAATTTTGATGTCCTGCTCCAAACTGGACCTCTCGCTTGGCTCTAGTCCACGTTTCAAGTGAGACCGCATTAGCAGAGCCGGCCATTTTTCACGTCGCGTCCAGAAAGCCTTCGCCTTCACGACACTGGGAGCGATGGCGGGCGCCACTCATCTTCATGGCTGCGGATTTCAGCCCCCGGTCTGATGATTGCGCCGCCTTGGCCACTCCGGGCTGGATAGTAATACCTGTGGGTTGGGGCGGTGGACGCAGGCAGATAATGAATCGACGCTGAGCGTTTATGGTGTGAGAAGCAGCTTGCGGTCAGAGCGCGGTCTCGGTGGAGTCTGTCACGGTAGGTTTGGTGAGACGGGCGGGCAATGGCTCCTCCGCCGCTTCTGTGGTCGGAGGCTTCTGCGGTCAGAGCCAGTCTCGGCTGAAATACCACATGATCCAAGCTAAGTTAAACCTATATGTCTGCGGGCGATTGCCTTTGGTTAATAGCTGGCCAGCCTATATGTGCTGTGGGTTGCGTCAAGCTGCTAACCCAAACCCAGGCGTGTGTTTGAGACCTAAGCGGGATAAAGTTGCTATGTGGGCTCTCTTTGCTGGTTGAATGTGCGACGTTGGTTTGGGTTAGAGGGAGCTGGTCTGAGGAGCTGAGGATGCAGCAGACATGCACAGTGGCGGGAAGTATGTGGTAATTATTGTGTTCAGCTCCGCCATCTGTCAACTCGCTCCTTCTAGATATTTACTGGACCCACATTCCTCCTGCTGGGTTGGTGGATGGGATGCGCTTTGTCGTGTGTGTGTGTGTGTGTGTGTGTGTATGTGTGAGCGCGTGGTAAATGTATGCATTCGATACACAAAGAGGAGCATATGATGTGTACACCAGATTCAAAGCCCGGGGTCATCTTCCATTATAATACCTCACGGTCCAATTCTTCTTCCCCCTTCCTTTCTCCCTTGCTTTTTTTTTTATTTTTCCTCACAGTTTATATCCCCTCTGCAGATTCACTTTGTCTTTTTTAGTTATTTACATTTTTCAGAGACGCAGTTATTCCTTGAATAAACAAATATAACTCAGTCTGTTTATGGGTTGTGTATATGTTAGATTTCAAACATTCTCTTTGCAGCGACGTGCAAAGCATTAGGTGCATTAGTTGGGCCTGTTTGCAGAGAGAGTGGAATGAAAGCTTCTCATCAGGAAAAACAAAGTCCCTTTGGCCTCTTTGGTTTGTATAGTTAACTGTAGCTTTTCCAAGAAAAACAAATAAGAAAACCTGCTTGCTTGAATTTGCTTTCAGTGTTGGTTTTAATGTGTACCTGTGTGTGAGCTGGCTTCGCCCTCTGCAGCTGCACGGAGACTATTTCTTGTGTCTTCTTGGAAATCTATGGAGGGCTTGCATGCACACGGACATTTGACTTTTATCTTTGCGCTCTAAAGCTGAGAGGAGTCAATTAAAAGTTTTTGTTTGAACTGATGCGACTCTGCAGTGATGAATAAATGAATACAGATGAATAAAGACTGGCGCTTCCTTCCTCTATCAGCGAGTCGCTCTTTTTTTTTCCTCGGCGCCTGATACATGAACAATGGGGCTGATCTCAATAGCTTTATGCCAAGGCCTGAATAGACAGCAAACAATTTGAAGGTATTTATGCACCAAGAGTTGGAGAAGTTTTGGAAATCGTTAGAATGCATCATAAATATAAGTATGCAAGCGAGAAACAGACAGATAATATAAGATCAATATGTAGAAAATCCCGTTGGGTTGGCTCTACCTGTCAAGAGACCACATGTAAACAAACATGCCACAGTTTCTCTGGCGTGATCTGAGTTCCTCACGGCTTCACGGAGCTCTACGTTCCATCAGCTCACCGGCTGAGACGTGCAGTGATGTGAGAAATATGTCTGAGCGCCGCTCCTGGCAGGCCACCAGCCAGGTTGGTCAGTAAACACGGTTCGAGTCCCTTGTAGCGTGTTTGATGTTGCTGGGTGTATATACAGCAGGCAGCATCCAAGCAGTGGTCTTGGCTGTCACAGTGGGACCCTCGAAGAGGTTTGTGTTGCTATAGGAAGGCTCCCAAGCCGCGGCATTAGCTCCGATTCCCCACAGCCACTCACGACAAACCAGCAGGCTTCAGATGTGGCTTTTTCACACACACAAGAGCAGAGTGGTTCAGACTAATATTTTATAGACCCGTAAAAACAGCACCATAAACAGAGGCTTCACTGAGTAACACATGGGGGTCTTGTCCTGTAAACCAACAACTCATCAAGGCAATGATTTTCTTGTATGTGAGCGCGGCCGTTAAAATTCAGTCATTATGACGCAGAGTGTTTAACCCTCATCTATAAAATTAGGTGTGTGGTTCTATATATGTGAACTCAGCAGTTTATACGGCCTGGCAGTGGCTGCTGCACATCCATACTGTTCACTGTGGACGGAGTCCCTTTTTTTAGCAGCGTGGGCGCGATGACTTTAATGACATTTCAGCTTTTTCTTGAGGGTCTGCGTTTCTCATGGCCATAAACTTTGTTGGCCGCATCCGCCACTGGCCTGACTTTCAAAATCACACTTCCCTAAATCAAAAAATTCCAGTAAAATATAGTTCCCTGAAATATTGTATGGTGAAGTGTTCTCGGAATACGGTATTCCTAGAAAACTTGGTGTTAAATGACAGGAATGCCTCCGCAACCAAAATGTGGGCCAAATGGTTTCTACGAAAGCTGGATTTGGAAAGAGATTGACATCAAGACATTTTGACTATGTCAATACAGTACTTCACGGTGGGAAACGGGATGATGGGGTGCACAAGAGGCATGTGAGGTGAAGGAGTGTCTTAAAAAAAAGGGGGGGCTTCTAATTCCGTGTGTTGAGATGCTTGATTCCACTGAGTGAGCAGTCTTCTTCTTTTTTTTTTTTTTTCATCTTTAATGGATTAGATAGTGTGCACTGAGGCCGGCATTGTTTTCAGAGTCACATGCACGCACACACAGTGCTGTGCAAAGCCAAGCCTGAGTGCCACCACACATGAATGGAGATAAATGCAGTGAGTGCCTGAGGTTTCCAACGTGGCTGTGTTATATGAGTAAATGATTAATCCGCATACTTGGACCCTGTCTCCTGTCTGCAGCGGCATACTCCAAGGCCACACAGCTGGTACCAATTTGCGTTCCCCCGCCACATCGTGATCCAACTGCATGTGTAGGAATCATGGCTTATCGCGGCAGTAATTCACTCCTTCCTCTCATGCCAAGGCTATTCTTGGCCTTTCTGCCTCTTTATTTTTAGTCAGGACTGCTTCACTGGGTCATTTAAATGGCCTTGATGTGGTGTGTTAACTCAAAGCAATGGACCCCGAGTCCCGAACTGTCATGAATTACCTTCGGGACGCACGCCTCGCCGCTGTCACAACGTTTCCAGCCAACACGAGAACGGCTTCGTGTTGCTCTTAAAAGCTGCAGCTGTTGCCACTCACCTGGATGTGGTGGAACCAAGAATGCATCTGCGCCGCTTAGTTCTTTTGTTTGACGTTCATTTACATGAAAGAGGATGCGTGTGTTTGATTTTGCTTGTCACTGCATCAGGTTTAAATGGTATCATGCACATAAAAAACCTGGGCCCCATTAAAGCCTTGGCAAACGCGAACCCAAATAATAACAGACAGGAGAGCCTCTGATAAAGCGCTCTTTGAGCACATCTTCTTTCAGGGCATATTAGACTCGTGTTGCATTCCCAGACTGCATCGGACCCTCAGGTGACCTCACGGGAGGACAGATGGCCTCCAGGCTCCTCATTCGATGACCTGATTCACCGGTCAGGAGGAAATGAACCCGTCTCCCTGTCCTCTGTGTCTTGGCTCATCCCGAGGTTCCTGGGTGGACCGGGAGCCGCAGGGAACATGGAGTGCATCCCAGATTAACATAATAGAATTAATTGATCAACTAAAGTTCAGTAAGGGGACAGCCCGTGAATTCTCTCATCCCCTCTCTGCTTGTTTCACTTTGATTCAAGATTACCTCACTCGTTTTATCGCTTCATACCTGAATCTGAGCACTCGCTTCGTATCAGATCTCTCCTTTGGTCAGCTCTCTTGTCTCTGTTTCGCTGGACGACGGGGTCTGATGGGCAAAAAGCTCCAGTTCTGCAGATGAACAGAGATAAAATCGAGAAAGAGTTAGATGACAAATTTGGTGGTTTTCTCTTTTCTGAAGGCTTGATCTAAATTGACATCTCAGATGCAGTCAGCTCAGCTGAGAGTCTTCGCGTTAGAGACTCGGCCCAGCATCACGATACTTAAATGACACTGAAGTATCATGGTATCAAGTTGCCTTACAATTTTTTCATTATAAGCAAAAAAAAAAGACTCCTCGATATGGATGCAGAATTTGATTATATAACTGAAAAGTTTTTCCCGACAACCAAAGACACACATTGAGATCTCAGAGGTTACTCAACACGCTTCATAATGACTAAAACAACCCCTCTTGCACAGTCAATGAGGGAAAAAACACAAGAATCTCTTGAATTAGCATTGATAGATATATTGCTGCTTCAATGCGGAAAATCAAAACACAACACCAAAATAGCATCTCTGTTTTCAAGTCTTACTCAACAGATATATAAATAAAACATTAAGGAAGGTAAGTGGGGATTTTTTTCTTCAGTTTCTCTGTAAAACAGCCCTTGTGTTTTGACATTTTGTGGGCAGATTATTACTGCAATGCTGCTCTGCAGTCTGCTCACTCGGTTCACGAGAAAAAAGGCAAAAAGCAGCTTTTGTAGATTATATCACACACAGCAAAGTACCACAGCATAGGCTGATAATCCCCTCAAACACAATGGAAACTGCACATTGTAATAAACCTGCACAATTTTAGAAATTTCGATAAAATTCAATTTCAATTTCAAAACTGAAGGCCGGCATTCTGAGAACGAAGTGATCTGCTGGGGTAATAATCTACTAACAGCTCTTTAAGACATGATGAAACCTGGTTGTTTAGAGCTTTATTTATTTATCAAAAAGAAGAACAAATTATTCTCGGTTTAACAGTGAGTTATTTGAACACCCTGATAACAGGGAATGACAATAGTGTAATCTAGAAGTAACAAGTGAATGGACGTCCTGGACAGGAAGTGAAAAATGGGCATGAAGGCTTGGTCAATCTATCTTAGCTGAGCATGAATATTAATTGATACATTTTTGTCCAGGTGCAGCACTTGGATTACCATCACAATTATGAGCTTGCCAGACATTTTTTTTTTTTTTTTTGGGGGGGGGGGTCTCGACACCTGCTTGCTACTTGTCGTTTTCTGAGAACTGTTATCTTGACTTGCTCCAGATGTGTTTTCCTTTTCAGAATAGCCCCAAAAGACAAAACTTTATCCACAAAAAATCTCCGTCTATAAATAGAATTTAGGCCGACAGCTGGTGTTCAAAGCACGGACATTAGAACCAAACATGAGAGACAAAAGTAATATAAGCAAACAAGTAAGGGTGGGCGATGCCGCAAAATTTGGTTTTAATCTGAACCAAGCTCCACCAGCGTAAGATCAGGAAAACCGATGCAGACACTGGGGGTTTTTATGCCTTTTCCCCAGCAGCAGCTGTGGACTGCGGACATTATGTTTTTGGGAGGTTCATCCATCCATGCTATTCTAATTAACACAGCGGCTCCGGAATGCTGAGAGGGAATTTCTTTAAATTTGGCAAGAACATTCACTCCCCCTCAAGAATGAAGTGCGTCGATTCTAGTGGTCAAAGGTCAAATTTATAGGGAACTTGTAAGTCTCAATAAAGTTTATGTGGATTCAGTATTTGAAAAAAGTCTTTTAGGGATTTTTTAGGAATTAGAATTAAAGTTTTGCATGCCGCTCTGAACTGGTAACCTGTACATGGTGTACCATGCCATTAAACCATTGCTAAGCTCCAGCTAATCCTGCCAGTGCAAGTTGAAGTCAATCCTTGGTGGTCAAAAGTCAAAAGCTTCTTTCATGTCAGTTCCGTCTGTTTTACTGACGTAGATGTCTCAGAAATAACACAGAGAGCTTCTTGTGAACACGATGAACCTGCAGCTGAATGAGTTGCCCATCTGTAAAAACTATTCTCAAAGCGAGTGAACGATGATCCAAGCCGGCATTAGACTTGTCTGACATTGTTTTTTGAAGAAAAAGAAAGAAAAAAAAAAGACTATGTTATCCGACTGAAAGTTATTAATGGAATATCTCATGGCCATGAAGCAATATGTCAAAATATGCAGTCAAAGTATGCGCTTAATACTTTTTTATTTGGATTTTTGAACGTACCATCTGCAAATCAATTTGCTGAGGAATTTCTGGATGGGCATGAACAACGACTGCGTCGAGAGCAGTTTCTCTCCCCCAGTCTGCAGGAACCAGACACTCAAGGTTAGCTTTAGGAAAAAGGTTTTTGGAAGCATGAAAACAGCATGAATAGAACTTTATAATCCAGAATGTGGCAAAGAAGTGGAAGCACTTACTTATCGAGGAGCAAGACTGCGAAAGCTTTGTCCCAAAGACTTAAAGAAGTGGCGGCCTACAGACTGCAGTCTTGCAGCACATCGATGCTACACACTGCCCTGTCCTGTACAACAGTGTTGCGGTTTAAGGAAGCCTCTTTTCATCTTGACGCAGCCTAGTGGCCCACAAGTGGCACGCCAACGATGCGTGCCGTTTTCCGATGCAATGCAATTTTTCAAGCAAGAAAAAAAATTTCCCCTGAGGACAGGAGTGTCACTTTCCCCGGTGCCAGCTGAGGGTTTAGCTGCAGCATGCCTGTAAAGCATCGATGCAAAATTAATTGCAAAACTGAAAAACTGTGGAAACGAACCATGCAGGGTGAATCAAACAGTTCAATATTTTACAGAGAACCATTGCATCTCCAATGAACGATGACTACTCTGTCTTCATTTGGTTGACTTTTATCATTCTTAAGGATTTCTATGTATTTGCATTCACCTATACCAATCAATGGATAGCCAGTCAAAAGGTTTGGCTCTCGAAGATCATGTTGATGTGCAAAAAAACAAAGACTAAAAGGCAGCACGTAACAAAAGTAAAGTGACTCTATGGCAACAAAAACATATTCCATTGGCCTTTCACTTCCAATATTCTTACTCACAGCATCTTTAAAGCTATTTTGTCTCGGTGCCAGGTAGCTCAGAACACCTTCAGAAGTCTTGCAGAGTCCATGCATGTTTCGGCAGCACACAAAGGACCGACAGCTCATTAGGCAGGAGTGCCCATGATGTTCTGGCTCATCTGTGTGTAAAAATGGTGAAAAGCCTTCTGTACTTGAGCTTGGGACAGATTCCCGTCGTCCTTAAAGCCAAGACCGTATTTAAAAACCTCAACTGACTACAGACTGTCAGAGAAAACTTTGCTCCTGCTGAATCTTTATGTCTTATGTCAAAACACTTCTATTTGAATGGTGTGGATTTGGTGCAGATTTTGCCGCCGTACACACACACACACGCATGCAAATGCACAGTTCACCATGATGGTGAATTGACGCTTTGACGATTCTCACACTGAGAGGGTGTTATAGGGTTGGTGGTGAAAATTAGGTTATACTTTGGCTCGTCACAACCCATTTGCTCTGAGACTGATGTTTGAGCTGACTCCAGAACTGTCATCAGGCCAGTTTTATGAGGTCTGACCAAGCAGAACTGCCACAGGGGGGCATTCAGCTGGCTGCCTCTCACACAGATGAGCCCATATATAATATCACCCATCCTTCATATGGCATCACTCATAAAGATACCAGGCAAAAATAGAGAAATACGCCAAAACAGATCAAGGTGAGAACTCATTTTCAAAGCACATCCTGAGAGCTTTGACAGATATTGCAAGAGAGAGAAGGGGAGATACACTGCTGGAGAAACTGCTGTGTGAGGGATGAACTGAGGTAACGGCTCATGCCCTCCTGCTTACTGGCTTATGTAGATCAGTGTTCCCTCATTAAAATATCTCCACGGGATGAAACTCGTCCTCAGCTTCGGGAGCAAGTACAATCTCTTTAAAGCTTCAAATTAGCTTAATAATGTGTGTGCGAGCGAGAGTGTTTTCACAGCTGCAGGGATACGTGTGCGAAAATGCGTCTGTATAGGAATGAGAGGAGCCGAGAGAGGGTTACTCAAGGTAGCTCCTGTTGCAGCAGATAAGCTGCCACTGGCTATTCAGGGATTTGCCAAGATACAAGTTTTATTATCACAGTTGCTGCTAATTACTTCTACAGGAAAAAAAAAAATATTGGAGGAGAATTGAATCTGAAAGCTTGGTGCAGCTGACATGCATGCCTATGAAGTGAGTTGTTAGATTTCACGCTCACCAATCATCGTGCCGACGTGTGAATGATGTATCTGCTTTTTCAAATAGTGAGACATAGATTTCCATCCAATCATCTGTCCGTCTTCTCGAGCCGCAAGTCACTGGAGCAGATCCCGGCTGACACTGGGCAAAAGGCAAAGCAGAGCCTGACCAGGACGGAGGGACGGAATACGACATGCACGCATTCGCCGGCCGTGAAGTCACCAGTTGATCCAACATGCATGTTTGACCGTTCGTTGCATCATAATATACATTTCTGCAGGTCATATAATCATAAATGTACATAACGGGGGGCTCTTTTCAGCTGAAGAAATGTAGAAATGTGTAAAACATTGAGTGTCAGGAAGAGCGGAGCCCGTTTGTTTCCAAAAGGAGTTTTATTTGATATATTTGTTATTCTAAACTCCAGATTTTGAGTCGAACTCTGCGTAAGCAGAGAAATTAGCCACCTGGAACACACATTTTGTTATATTTATTGGGGACGCCGCCCCGGCTGCATCCTGCATTAGCGGCTTATTGTTCTGCACGTTCCACTTTGTTTACGCGTGTACGGCTGTGGGCAGCTGTCCGTCCAGCCAGTATTTGTGCTGTTTTCTCCCAGCTGATTTGGGGAAGGTACAAACACCTTCTCCAGGGTGGCAATGTTTATCAGAGCAGTGGATTTATTAGTTGGAGTATCCACCTCTTCCTCTGACACTCAGGAAAAGAGCAAAGCTCCCAAACTTCACTAGCCCTTTAAAGACACCCCGGCTAAATGTTAGATGACATGATTATCCTCTTTAATCCAAATGTACTGTTAGAAAAAGATGAAAATTCGAGGCTGCATTACTTTTGTGCACTATAAAGTACGACGGCTCCTCTTTAGCTGAGCTCAGGCTGGAAACATTACTCGTCACTTTATTACCGGCTAACTTGGCAACATGAGCGTTACTTTGGACTCCGATATTCAGTCAGAAGGCAACAAGGCCGGTGATTCAACTTTACAATAACAGGGGCAGAAAACAGTGTGTGAAAAGACAAGTGCTGCCTGTGTTGTCTGTCTTAACTGGGACAATAAACTGAAATATCGATCAAGAGCAGAAAGGTGCACTTAAATTTATATTATAAGTGGTAAAGAATTAGGTCCCAACTGTATTTTTCCTACCTCTGAATTTTTTTAAAAATGTCGTTATTTACTTAAAATTTGTATGAAAATGATACGATAAATTGGAACTGAACTGTCCTCATCATGTATTTCTGCATTTTTCATGAAATAGAATTCAACATATATCTTATTACTACTAATTAACTATTCTTAGCAATGCACGTATTTAACTCTTCTCTGTGCAAAGTGGGTGTTATCACACAGCGGTTTCATAACCCTTTCTCTGCGTGTGTGTGTGCACATCGCCACGTGTTTGCACGAGCCTGATTGAAAATGTGGGCCACCACATTAGTCAGCAGATCATCCAGAAATAACCTAAAAACAACAGAAGCCAAATTAAAATCCAGTTTGGGTCTAAATCGCTGCACCTGTGTGTGAGAGGCTTGGCCCTCTCTGGGCATTGTCTGTGTGTGTGTGTGCGCGCTCGCGCGCGTATTTGACAGTTTTTACGTACTGCCAGCACTTGAGTTCTTCCAAGCATAACACTGGCACCGAGGTAAAATGGCCTTAGAGCGAGAAGCAGCATCCAAACAGAGAACGCTAAACTGGAGTAGCCGGTATGGAGTCTGAGCTCCGACCCTCACCTCTGCCCTACAAACACAACAATCCTGACCCGGCAGTGAAGTCTTCACACCATACACACACGCACACACACGCGCGTGTGCACGCGTCAGGGACCCTCTACATCAGCCGGAATGACACGAGATTCGTGCCGGCGTTGTGCATTTCAAGTTGAATCTTTCCAGAAAAATATCTGGTGTTCTCGCAAACGCTGCTAAATGTAAATCAGGGGAAGCGGGGGTCCCGAGCATTACTCAAACTGAGGCCCTGGAATCCCTCTTGTATATTATAATGGCATTTGTACATGTCTTCTGGTTACGCTGCAACCATTTAACTGTCTTGTGGAAAAAAAAAAGGAGCTCTGATAGATACTATTTGTCAAATCCAGTTTTTCCACCATTCATCACGGGGGTAGGGGAGGTAATTGTGGAGGGCACAGCATATGGAACATTCCACTGAGGGAGGAATGATGGGGGTAAAAGGATTCACCATCCCTCCCTCGCCGGACAGAGCCTCCGAACTGTCCATTGACCATTAAGGCATGTGTTCTGATGAGTGATTCAGTGTGTCTATATTGGGCAGGAACTCGAAACAGTGACATGAAAACGCAGTTGGCAGCAGCTTCACAAATCCCACATCAGGCCCGGGGAAACCATAATGACCACTTTCATTTTTCAGCCTTGTTTATTTCAGAGGCTGGGGTTACAATTAAGACCATTTGCCTTGCAATTACTGTGTTAAAAATAATAAAACAATTTCGGCCTACCTAAAATACCTGCATTTTGTGTAATGATTCAGGGCGTGCAAATTGAAATTGCAATGTTTGGACATCGTCAGGGAGCTGAGCAAAGTAGCCCGAGTGATAGAACTATGTTTATCTGGATGTTTGTCTGCTTCTGGATTGCCAGCGCTTTGTCAGACTGCAGCCAAACCCTGGTCACAATTTCTGCCTGACCTTCGCGGGATAATTTTAGCTGTGTGGATGTATAATGTCATGATTTACTGCAAGGATTAGTTTTTCAACAGCCACAGCGTAACTGAGGAACGTCTCCCGAAGGCCAGTAAGTAAATTCCGCTGTCAGTAACCCGTCCCCGCTCACATGCTCCCCACCGCACCACTTACCCTAATTTTCCCAATAAAGTCACACGGCTCAGCCCATCTCTGCCTTCGGGCCAGCATCTGGCCAGAGGAGACACACACACACACACACAAACACACACACGCACATCGTCCATATGCTATAATATAGCATATGATATAGCAGCTATATCAAACGTGTGACACCCCAGGGCTTCATGTTGGTGGCAGTGATCAGCATCCTTACAACAAATACCATGAAGCTTTAAATATCAACTTTATGAGTTAAAAAAAAAGATCATTTAACATGAATCAGATGAATTCATTTATTTTGTTTCATGTGTTTTGACTGAACATGTATTGTAAGTATAATGGATACAAATTAACATGAAATTAATGATAATGTTTCAGTGCAAAACCATGAGAGCAACAGTCATAACAGTGACAGACTCTGAATACTTAACAGATCGTGAAAATATGAAATTAGCACAAGAACAGTTATTCTCATCAACGCTGTTATTTAAAATTTACGTTGTTTTTGATGCGAAGCGTCCATTATACTGGAGATCGTCATGTTTCTAAACATGATTTATTTTTGGAAATAATACATCTGATACAAACAAACTTCTAACCTGCAGCTGTCAAACACTCTAAAGAGCTAACTCATGTGAAATTAGACACAATTCAGCTGCACAAGGCATTAAGCAGTGAAAACCTCTTCCTGTTCAACTCAAGACTTTCTGATTGTTGTCACAGTTTCTGTTCTTGGACGGATTGGTGATGTCCTGAAGTGTTTACCCAGGGTCATGTGGCAACAATTTAAATAAAGATTCAATAATAAACACAATTTATGGTTTCATTATAATTTCTGTTTCTCATTCAAACGTTGAAGATAACATTCTTTTCGAAATGACACGACACTGAAAGCCCAGAGCATCAGCGATGCAGCACTACAGGCATCAACAACGACAACAACAATCACATCTTTCATGGGATTTGAAAGATGTTGCAGAAGTAATGATGCAAGGTCATTAATGTAGCAAAATCCACCAGCAATTCCCAATGCCCCAGCATTTAGTCAGCCATATTGTGGAAGTTATTATATTTATTGAAAACTTCAAATTTCAGAATATTCGGGGGAAATAAGATCAATGAAACATTTGAAGTTTTCATTATTCGCAAGTTTTTTTTTGCTGAAGGTCCAGCTGGTTCGTATGCAGCCCTTTAACTAAAATGAGTTTGACACTGACGCGCAAAACGCTACGTCAAAGATTCAGTGTTTTGAAAACGTTTCAAATGAGATCAAGATATTTGTGATATTTCAGCAAAACATTAACCTGGCCGACAATAAATCCACCGACTTTAGGAACAGTTAAGAACTGAGTCAGAGTTGGGTTGTAGTTTTCCGCACATACAAGACAATTTCTTTTCATTGGTCTTCAAAATTGCATCCATTCGTAAAAATATGAATGTTGCAACTATAAGAGTTTAATAACAGTAAATGTGAAAATGGAAGCAAACATTAAGAATGGCTCATTCTTCACCATATCATGGTCATGTCGTATGAAAAAAAGAGCCTTTCTCTAACGTATAATTTCACCTTTTCTCTACATTTTAAATCCATTTGCTGCAAGTTTAGTCTGTCGTTTGGCACTGATGAACCGCACGTGTGTGTGTGTGTGTGTGTGTGTGTGTGTCTGTGTGTCTGTGTGTGTGTAACCCGGGCATGGACATCCCGTGTTTCATGTTTTTGATCCAGTTGTTGTGGAATCTTATTCAGACTGCGACACATGTGGTGTTAAGATGAGAAATAGCGAGCCCATAAAAGTTGTGCGTCACATCCCACGCAACGCAGGCTGTATAGGCACGAGGTCTGGTTGTGCCGTGCGGGGGAGAGCTCGCAGTGCACGGAAAGCTCGTGTCTCACACCAAGCTCTGCGCTGCAGGCCCACATACGCTAATTATACCTGATATACAGCCTGATGTGTGCTGATTGAAAGCAGGCTCATCTAACACAAGACACGGTCCTGCTGCACTGCTGCGCGCCGCCGGAGGCTGCCGGTTTGTTTCCAGGCGCTGGTCTAAGGTCACTTTCATGGTCTCCAAACAAATTAATTTGGTTGTGATTTAGCGAGGGGTAAACCGGTGCACGTCTCCGAGCATCGTGCGTCAGAGAGCGCGTCGACGGTGTAAAGAGGATGTGGCATTTCATGCTCTCGTGGGGCTTTTTCAGCTCGCAACCAGCTGTCCATGTGGCGACAGCTACAGCTACACACAGAAATGAGCGGCATGCACCGGGCAACACAGGCCACGGCACCACGCCAACCACGCCAGACACTCCCTCCGAGGCTCTCGCAGGCGTGCGCCGTGTGTTGTCGGATGCACAAGTTTAGAAAACATTGAACTCTTTCTGTCTCTCGTGATCTGTATTTGTCTTTTTGTGACTTGGGCAAACAGTTTCTGTCCGTCAGCTACGTTAGAAATACACAAAGGAAAACTGTCTGGGTCTTTTTTTTTTTTTTTCCATCTAGTGTTCAGACTTAGCTATCCTCTCTGTCTCTCATAAAATGGATCGCTGGGGAGGTATTGCGATGGCAGGACAATTATCCAAAGAGCTGTTTTCACTGGAACTGCAATCAAGCACCTGGAAAACTCGGCCAGCCACAATCAGGCTCTCCGCCAGACCTTTACTATTTTCTATTGAGATTGTTTGTATTCTCATTGTTGTCCTGCAGATTCTTCATCATGTTGCGGATTCCGCTTGGGAAAGTTACATAAAGTCAGATTCAAGGCTCCTACTGTATCCATCTGCTGGATCTCCGGCATGTTCACTTTAATTACATATATTCAAAAAGGAAAGACAAGGCCGGGATAATTTCACACTTGCGATTTTACAGCTGCTTTGCAATTGCAGCGTAATTACAGATTAAGAAAACATGACTTGTGTAAAATGGAATAACGGCAGCTCAATGACAAATAAGCCCCGAGGAGCAAAACACCTGGTGAAAGACCAATAGTTAGGTTTAACTGCAAGCCAGCTCAGCGGGTACACCAGGACCGTTTTTCCAGCATCCGTCTTTGTAATGAACCTGCCATTTGTACGAACAAACTGTGTTTCAGTAACTTTCTCAGTGACCCCGAGGCGATTTGACCGAGCTTCAACTCGCACATTATTAGTCAAAATATCACATTTCTATTTTGTCAGCGCGGACTGTACGTACAATCACTGAGATGTTGACTTGACTAATGGTGGCATCGGCTTAATGGTCCGTCACACCTGGTTCTTTTTTTTTTTTTTTTTTTTTTTTGGTTTTTGTTTTGATTTCCCATCTTGAATAATGTGATCCGGCCAAAAGGTTTTCTTACGCGGCAGTGGTCTGTGAGACCACTTCAGATGAGGGAGGGAGAATCAGCAGCGCAGGGGAAAGACTTGAAAGCAATACTTTGAATTTTCTGGTGGACCTGCAAAAGTGAAGCTGTACAAGTTAACGCTGATGTTGCTTCCAGTCGGGCATCTTTCCTGATGCTGTCAGGAGGAATGAGTCAGTTCAGGATTTTTCAAAGTGCTCCTTGAAAACACCCCCAACTTCAAAGCTAAAGCTCTTCCACAAACAGGATAAGGTAATGCACTAATCGAGGAAGAAAACATTCTGACACATGAAATTAAAAAGCAACTAGAACATACAAGCAAAGATGCAAATTAACTGGATCATTGAAACTATGTTATTGGTAACAGCCTTAATTAATAAAGTATTCATCAAAATATTTAAAAGTGTCATTTCCAAAACTGATCACCAATGTTTAATTTGCTCGAGTTCTGAATTAGAATGTGCTGAGTAATGGAGTACATCCATTCCATGCTTAAAAACGTTTAGATTTTAATTATTACCATATGTCCGTTTCTATTTCTGAATGGAGGACAAAAAGAAAGCACATATAGAATTAATCTGGGACACACCGCGTAATGGTTCATATAAAAATAAATACATAGAGCGCACTCAGAGGCAGCAATCATAAGTTTCCTGACCACAAATGATGTTTTCATCTCATTATCTCTGCACTTCAGAATGTAAAGGTTTTTTTCTTCTCTCTCTCTCTCCCTATTCAGATACCAGACGTTATACAGAAGGACATATCCGAGAGCCAACCCAGAGACACAAGTCTGGTGCGAGAAAACGCCGACTCAGCGATCCGTCATTATACGGAGTCTGAAAAAGAGCAGGATTCGCCACTGACAGAGGATAAATGCAGGGGGAGATGCTTGATGGGGGACGCTGGTCTGTCCTGTGATTTAGCTACCAGTTGGAACTTCTCACAGCGGCGCTGATTCACTTATACAAAGTAATTTCAGTAGCGCCAACTGCAGCCAACAGTAATGATGAGATGCAGCGCAACCACATGGTGGACGCTGCCTCGCGGGCTGCCTCCCCAGACCTCAGACTGTCTGTGCGGCGGTACACCTTGTCATTCAGTTGTATTCATGCTGCAGTCAAAACAGACCTACTTTTTTTCCCCTCCCCTCCGTCCCGTCTTGTCATTAACGTTCACGGGCTGAGCGTTGAGCTGCTGCCGTTTCATCGGCGCACACGTGACTCGTGTGAAATGAGACATACGAGACACCTTTCTTTTCATCCGCACGTGATGCAGGTCACAGCCAGACCCCTCGCCATTCCCTTCTTTGTCTTCCTTCGTCCCCTCTCTGTCTCCCACTTAAAGCTGCTTCTCTTCTCCTGTTGACAGCTTTGCTCAGCCGAAAAAAAGAAGCAGAATTACTGAGTAAAAGGGAAAAAGAGAGCAAATAACAGCTCTTAGAATGTTTGGATTGTGAAACCAGAACATTAGTACAAACCATAATGGCTGGCCCGGAGAGCCCAGAGCCGCTCCAGAACTTCACTCTCACAGGCAATGATGTAACGCCAGCCATTTCATATGAAGCATTCGCTTGTTGCGCTCCTCAAAGTCTATTTATACCTTCTTCGTCTACTCAAAATAAAGCTGCCTATGTTAGGCTGATGCCCTTTAAATAGCCTGTTTGTTTAAGCTGAGGGAATTAGAATACACCTCTATGGTGGTGAAACTCGGGGGCTGTTTAAGGTCTGCAAAGTAGAAAAACGTGTGAACTATTTATCACAGAAAATCAAATGGAAAAAAAAAAAAAACAGAAATGATGAAATGCTTCATGTCAGAGGGCCACGCCTGTGTGAGATGATGCCCCGCACTCAGATATCCATAAATGACTGAATTAATGGACGTAAAATGACTCACTCAGCTGGCAGGTAAAGCCGAGCGCGCTGTCCAGGATAGATACTTTTACTACTACAAAGCAATGTGTGTGTCTCTGTGTATGTGTGAGTGTGTATGTGTGAGTGTGTGTGTGTGTGTGTGTGTGTGGCACATGTGTTTGTGGTGCCAACCAGGCCTCGGTGTATACTATGAAGCAGAATAAACAAGTCTGTCTGTGTTCGCAGTCTGTAATTAAAGCCGTATAAAAGTGCACACGCATGCAGTGAGAGCACACGTCATGGCCCTCAGCGGCTCTGCTTCCCTCAGCCCTCAGCATGGGTTTGACAACAGCTGACCCAAACCACCTATGGCTAACATCTCTGCACACACATAAAGAAAACATTAAAAAACACACACACACACACACACACAGAGCAGTAGAGAAGGCTGTGCAGACGCGAGGCCGCACGGCTCGCATTGTGGAGCTGAATGAGCTGTGCACGGTAGAATTGCTGCGCAGCAACATGCTGCCGCTCTGCACAGCTGCCCGTCGCAGCCCTGCTTCATAAAAACTGGAATCACAGCACAGCCGCAGCAGGCAGCTTTGACCGTATCGGCTCATTTCAAAGAGCAATCACACCTTTCAGAGGCTCCCTCATCATCATCATCATCATCATCATCATCAACATCATCATCTCAGACATAAAAATTACAGACGACGTCGAGCTGGATCCACTGAAAATTTAGTTGCATTTGCACCTGATCTACTGGTCAACGTCAGGAGGCACCACAGCTGGGAGGTCCGGACGCTCCTGTCCTTCGGAAAATCAGACAACTGCCTGCTACATCATTTTGAGGACCGAAGCTCCCATAAAGATTCCTCTTTGTAGGGCCACATGGTGGTTTAGTGGTTTGTACTCATGCCTCATCGCAAAAATTCACCCAGGTTTAATGCAAGATGGATCAGCAGGCTTCTCTGTGTGGAGTTTGCATGTTCTCTTCCTGCACGAGTGGACTTACTCTCTGTACTTTTAGTGTGTCTCATAGTCCCAAAAAAATCAGAACTGCCTGATTAAGGGACAAGATTAAAGTCATTTTGGATTCAGTAAATCGAATTTTCTCATAATACAATGTAGACTTTCAGAATGGACCGTAGTGGTCTCGTCTCAGAAAGCCTGCAGCAGGACTACATCTAGATCTATGCAGTGCATCTATCTATCTATCTATCTATCTATCTATCTATCTATCTATCTATCTATCTGTCTGTCTGTCTGTCTATCTGTCTATGTTGATGTGTGTGCAGGCCTGTGTTCATGCATACACACACGTGAGCCTCCACCAGTCTTCATGACAGTTCCTGACCAGATTTTGCCCTCTGGTGGTGCATTTTGGGTAACGCTGGTTCTGCATTTCCTCCCCAAGCAGGTGAAAGTGCACAGCTAAAAGCTGCAGGGGGGTCTGAACCCTAGAAAGAGTTAGTGTGGCTAAATAAATACATTTTTAACAGAATTTTTTCTGATAGGTTTTGAAAGGGGAAAAATACAATTTAAAAAAAACCCCCACTGCAGATCAGTGGCAGAGGAGGAGAGGGACGGCAGAGAAGCTAACAAAGCAGGTTTGCTCAAGGAAATATTTAAAATCGAATGAGTGGCTGTACTCACTCATGATGCGGCGACACAGCGTGTTTGTTTGGAGGCGCCAGGATCAATCAGGTAAATCGCTAAATTAAACTGTGAACTTCTGATATGAAGTTAGGTTGTTAGGTTTGTTATATGTCTCAAGATAATCAACGCAAAATCTTTCTGAAGAGGTAAATAAACTTTCGTGTGTGTGTATGTGTGTGTGTGTGTGTGTGTGTGTGTCAGTTACCAAACACATCCTCTTGGAGCCAGTGATGGCCCTCGAGTCCCACGCATTTCCCATGCTCACTCACACCAAGCAGCGAGTCCCACCACACTCCTCTCTCCTCTCCTCTCCTCTCCTCTCTCTCGTTTTCGCCGTCATGTGCTCTTCTCCTCTCTTTTTCATTCATTCTCCTCCGTCATCATGGCTGCCATTATCACCCCACTCTGTTTGCAGCTGATTTGCAGCCTGACCTCATCGCTGGCGGAGGATAATTACCAAACGGGGACACCATGTTTTAACTGTGATTTCGAGGTCAGCCACTCGCTCACGTTTGCTGGTCGTTTTTGTTTTCGGCTGTGAAAGTTGCCAGTGTTCCTGTTCCCCCCACCCGCCCACCCCCAGCTCCCTCTCTGACCCCCGTGCATACATCCGTCCATACTGGGACTACTTTAGGGAGCAATCACTGTAATCTCTCACTGTCGGAGGAATTGGCAGGGCACCCTCTGTACACTACGTCTTGGAACACCGTGTCCATGCAGTGCGAGATGTTAAAGAGTGGTGATTGTGGAGAATGTGGCATGGTTTTGCTGAATGCCAGCCCATTAAGTTCCGCCATGCCAAAGCTATACTTGTGTTCCAAACACTGTGCTGAACTGCAAAGTACAATATACTGTGTGTTTTTCACACAAAAACACAAAAAGTGCTTGGATTCTATATGATAATTAACATTTAGGAAGTGTGTCTTGCAGCCGTACTCATCTGAGCAGTGGGACCGACTGTAAAGTGGCCACATGCAGGTTTTAACCTCCACGGCCTGGATGGGGATCGGTGCTGAAGCAGGTGGTCCCTGGATGTCAAGACCCCAAGTGAGTAAATGTAATGGAGCTTCTCCGGAATTTTACTCACCTTGAGCATGTTGAGCACTATCCGTGTGCAAGCAGCATGAACATACAGTAGATCACATGGCCGTGTGGCCACCATCGGCTATAAGCCGCCTCGGCCGCCGACACAAACCTTGAGAAAAACTCTGCTTCTTACAGATCAATGAAAACATTATTACCCTGTTTTATTAGTTTAACCCTTTACTGGGGGAAGTGGTTATGTTCGGTACCTCATACAGCTCTTCAGATTTCTTCCAAACTAAGAACTGTAAGTTGAAGACAATCATAGAATTCAATATTAAAGCTGCACCAAACACTGAGACCACACAGCAAATTTCCCAGTGTTGAATTAACTCTGAAAGTGTTAAGAGTGGTCTTATATATACACTGTTGTAGTGTTAAATGTAAGTGTTAAAATATACACTTTAAAGTGTTCATTCTAAGAATTAACACTGTGTAGAGTTAAATAGGAACACTGGTCAACAGAGAGGAATATTTATATAACTCCACAGAGTGTCAGCATTACAAAATTAACACTGGTCAGTGTTGAGATTTTAACACTACAAAAGTGTATATATGAGACCACTGTTTAACACTTTCAGAGTTAATTCAACACTGGAAAATTTGCTGTGCAGAGTTGAACTTTATACGCTGTATGCGGAATATTTCTGCTTTGTTCACTATATTCGATCATACACAGCTGTGCTCATGGTACTAGTGACAAGACGTACATGTACACACACTCACAGAATGAGTCATAATGAGACTCTTGTTAAATTAATGTGAAATTATGTTATGAGTTGTAAGAGGTGTATACAATGTTTCAACAAGACTGTATGGCAAAAATCCAGAAAGAAAAACAGTTAAAGAAAACATGGGATTTTTTTTTTCCAGTTTTACAAATTTTAACATCGACCTGTCCAGGGTCCATGCCCGCCCTCGCCCACAGCAGCTGGGAGCCCCCTGCGACCCTATAAAGGACAAGTGGCTTAGAAAATGGATGGATGGATGGAATTTTTAACATATTTTTTAGAAATGCATTTTAATTGGGAATTCTACAATGGCATTTAATCCTGTTATAACCACTACGCCTGGATTCACTTGGACTTCATGGCTGTAAAATGATCAAAGGTGAGATTTTCTGCCTCATCAGGTGAATCTTTTCTGTGAACGGCCCTGCAGAAGACCTGGGAGCCACCGTAATGACAGCGACATAAACATAGAGCTCTATTATCTGCTTTCTGATCATTTTTGGATGTCTATATATCAGTAATGATCAAGGAGCTGTGATAATGAGAAGTATACACGCCAAATCCTACAAGTTGTGAGAAGATGTGAGTGAAGGGATCGAATGTACCTTGAAATGCCTTTCAGTGAGGGTGTTAAATGTTTACAAGAATTTAATTTCTAAAAGTCTGACTGATGCTAAACACCATCAAATTTAACAAGGACATGAAAAAATCTGGTGCCATTTTAAACAAAACAAAAACCGAAACCCTGCGTGCCTGCGCCTATCCGTTTCCCATCACCGCCCCTGCGTGTCGGTTTGAAGGAGCAGCATGCGGGGAATGCAGCTCACGTCGTACGTGCCTGGAGGCTGCCACAGAAATGAAGCACATAGGTGTAAAGAAATGCCGGTCAGCCTCTCCGTGGCTCCTGGAGTCCAGCTCCTGGCAGCGTGCTGGCGAGGCCCCGGCCCAGGAATGCTGTGCCCATCTGTCAACACAGAGCTGCCTTCACTGGCAGATGCCACAGAGCGGATTTTTGTAACCTGGCCCTGGGTGGATTTCATAACCTGGCCTGGCAGCCGCAGAGAGCCTCAGGACTGCGAGAAGATTATGTGTGGGGATGATATGGAGCGGCATGCGTGTGCGCACGTCCCGTCGCTCTGCAAATATCTAGCAAGCGTTTGCATTGTGCTCCTCTAATCTGTACCTTTGCTCATCTCGGTGCCCTGCCCTCTCCCGCTCCACGCTCCGTGTCTCTCCCAGGCGCTCCCGGCCGCCTCTCATCGCTCTGACATTCATAATGAATGGTCGTCTCTATGTGGGGCCTGAATGTGTGGTGGAGTCAGGGGAGCACCACCTGAGTGATGATTCTGTCTGCCCAAGTCACTCTCACTACCTCCCTTTATCTCATGCACACACACACACACACACACACATATACACACACACTCCTACACACACACACACACGCCTGACCTGCTGGGAACACAGGGTCTTGCTGTACCAGGCCTCTGTGGCAGGGGCAATTAGAAAGGTCCAGACGGAGCACAAGCTCGCTTCTCATACTGTCCCCATTAGAGAGTGTGGGACAGGCAGAGGGGACAGACAGGAGGAGGACACACAATAACCACCTCTCTCTCTCTGTCACACACACTAACACATGCGAGCGAGTATACACACATACACACACACACAGAGCTGCGTTTTCATCACTCCAGAAGAATTTAAACTGACTTACATTCATTTCCTGTGTTCTTACTACTGTTGGCCAGATCTGTTTGCCGAGCTGTGATTATAGTCCAACCTCAAAACGGGTCGGCCTCTCAAAACGCAGTGATTTGTGCTTTGAGGTCTCGCTATTAAACCCCATATTTCAGGTAACTCCTCGTAATGTGAGCGTGTTAACAGATTTAGGTGTTTATGCTCTGAGCGAAAAACACACAAACACACATTCACCTCGTCTTCACCCCAAAAAAAAAGC
Source organism: Salarias fasciatus (assembly GCF_902148845.1). NCBI lineage: Eukaryota > Metazoa > Chordata > Actinopteri > Blenniiformes > Blenniidae > Salarias > Salarias fasciatus. Next base: position 8,731,711 of record NC_043746.1, on the reverse strand, counting down.
ATTAGTTTTCCTCATGAGGCAGCACTTTTTTCTTCTCAAAAGAACAATTTTTTATAAACTGAATGTGTCGTAAATGCAACAAATGCAAACACTATATAGATATATACATATATAGCAATAAAAGATGTACTTGCGTTGCGGTGTTTGTTGGGACTTCTCAATTACATTTTACACTGTTTCAGCAAGTAAATCTAATAAGTTAAACTTTTCAATACATCTAACAGTATAAACCTGTGGAAATGTGTTTTTAGGATCCACGAGTCAGTCAGACCTCACAAGAGGATTACTTTCCCAGATTTTAGGACCCAAACAAGCTTATTCAATGTGATGTAATGTACACACAAACCCCCAATTACTGATCTAACAGTCACAACTGAGTGCCTAACAACAACCTGAGCCTGATCGCCCTGCATTTCGGGTTCAACGAGGTTGATTGGACACCACAAGTGAGGTGCGCTCCCAGTTTTTGAGCTACTCCGTAAAGAAAATGTGCATACAATCACAACTGTAACCTACATTAAAGCCTACAACTTAGTTCTAACCTTTAAATACATGTAAATCAGTGTGGGGGCTGCATTTTCAGACTCCGGAGTCCAGGCCCCTCACAGAGAGAAATACGAAAACCACACACAGAGCCATTATAGAGTAACATTATGCAGACTTAAACTGCATATGTGGTGAGACAGGAGCTAAAAGCAGTTATATTTAGCCTTTTTGTAAAATTATATTTCTCATTGAGTGAACAAAATATGGGATCAAGCCATCACGTTGGTGTGTGTGGACTCCACCATCAGGAGCTGAATAATAATGGGCCAGGTTGAATGGAAGAGTGTCCAGTGCCAAGATGCAAGAAGCTCTGCTCAACCTGCCAGAATAGAGGTGATGGAGATGCATTCAGGGGGAGTGGGTGATGTGTTTATGTGACTGTTTTTTGTTTTGTTTTTGTTTTTGTTGTTTTGCACAGGAAGCAGCCAAAAGAGCCGCGCGTGTCGGGGCCCTCTGGGTGGCAAAGGGCCCGTCCTCTCGACCGCAGACGCGCGCAGAGACGCACGCAGCTGCGCGCGCGCTTTTCCACGCCGCCTTTTGTCTCCACACATGAATTATCCACCAGTCCCAAGTGCGGAAACCAAGCCGGCCCCGCGAGCCTCACTACAATGTCGGTCATTTAGGCCGTTAGCAATGCTCTTACCTCATGCCGCGGTCCACTCCAGTTGCACGGAAAACGGAGCAGTCAGCATGTTAAATGCGCGCGCCGAAGGCCGCGTGGACGGAGGGCCATAAAGAAAGTGCAGCTGATGCAGCACGAGCAGCCAGCGAGACGCGGCAGACCGCAGGGCACGCCGGGTCACAGGAGGACTCTGCCATGACGGGCCCTGCAATCATAAAAACTAATCCCTCATCAGGGCGCACGGGAGCGCACGCGGTTTTTATGGTATATTTCCAACGAGGCAAGACATGAGGGGCTCGGCAGCGCCAATAAAACGTCTTTCAAAGTAAGTTTCACAGAAGGGGGAAAAATAATTACCACAGAAAGACACTTCTGAGTGTTTTTTTTTTTAATGCAGGCATGTTGTTTGCAAGGAATTCTTTACAATCAGGGTTGGAAATGAAGAAGTATTGTGTTTATTATCTGACTGTGAGAGGAATATTTTCTTAAGTATTTTATAATCCATCAGGACCTGAATGCTAATAAAGTGTAGGATTCACGAAAGGACAGTGTGTTGCTGCCCTCTGGTGGCTGATGTGATCAGAACACGAGTGAAGAGCAACTGGATTTTTTTTTAAATGAGTGAATGCACCAAGAAGTAACAAAACAAAAAACATAAAATCTCTATTTAAAACATTATAGACTGGCGATATCTCAGTTATGAATCTTCTTTTCATGGATGGCTCAAACATGAGGTGAAACTTTTTTGTTTTATTTGACTAATTTGAAGTGACATTGGTGTTTTCTGTCATGATAGTCTTTTTTTCTGATGTCTTGAGTCTTATATCACTTCATACAATCAAGGGCTTGTTTTTCTATTTCCATTGAGATTTTTTTCACACTTAAAAGTCGAATAAATAGGACAATAAAATTGAATTCATTATCTTTTCTGCTTGAACCAACTTACTGTCACAGGATGCAGGACTTCTTTGTGAGCAGAGTGAACATACTGAGGCAGACAGACAGTCAAACTACCATTCCCTCCTATCTTCATGTCATCCTCCTGTGCTTGGGCTGTGCAAATAAACTGGTGAAGTCTACCCACTATGGCATGTAGACTTCACTCACAAAAGACCCCAAGTTTGGACTTGAACCAAGGATTGTCTCAGTGTACATCAGAGAGAATAAGAGAATAACCTCATATCAATGTAAGCCCCAAATCCTATTCAAATATCTTAAAATCAGATATAGTTCAAAAGAAGCTGGAGAAACACCACATAAGGTAGAGGGTTGTTGTTTTTCTTCTTCTTTTTTTAAGGCAGAGGAAAATGAGGACAATCTATTTTAAGGTTTTCAAGGTCAGCATGAAGACATGTTGCATCTTTGGCCAGATGAGATTAAGTTGATCTAATGAAAGAAGCTATGCCTGGAATCCTCCAGAACTTACCAGGCTTCTTCAAAGGCCTCAGCATGATGCAGATGGGTCAGTCCTTCAGGGCTGCAGAAGGGTCTGCATGAGACACCTTGAAGACCCCTTGCTGAGTCTTTGTCTGTTCAAGATTTGGTCATATCTATCAGGTGAAATCACCAACTTCTGAACTGCAAGCAGAGTGACCCACTAATGAAAACAATATTGAAATAGTAGTGAAACAACCTTTTAGAAAATGTAGATCGGAGATTGCAATGCCAGGCAGTACTGAGGAATTACCAAACAGATCCTGAGTTTAGATCCTATCATATGGCAGGTGAGGAGAAAATAAGCTTTGAGTGTTTGTGCTGGCTCGGCCTGCTGAGAGGAGATAAAGATCCTGCACCGTCCTTGCCTTTTGCAGGTCTTCTCAGCTAAATGAGGGGCTGCACTGAACAGCTGGACCATAACTTTAGAGTTAATCAGTAAAGCACAATCTTTCTTAAAAACCATTCATCAGCTTACGAACTTCAACAGTCGCTTACTGCTGACCGCAAACATCAGCTGTAAAGGAGCCACAGACAAAACTAAACTGGGCCCAGACAGTGATCCCTCCTCCTGTGTCCCCCCGGAGGGCCTGACTTCACCCTGAACCCAGAGGACGCCCGTGTGAAGTCCTGCCAAGCCGCCGAACATGACCTGCGGAGTGTGTGCGAGGGATGGCGTGGTGGGCAGAGGGAGGCAGAGGATGGAGGGCAAGATGAAGGGGATGCTCTCCCTCCGTCACAAACAAGACAAATGATGCACAGACAGACGGCACTCCACATTGCTGCCATTTTCATTTAGTTTCCAGTTACAATCGCGAATGCGAGGGCCGAGCTGACCCCTGGACGGTCTTTGCCTCAGTCGGACTTCCTTCAGCAGCCACATGGGGGTATTGTAGCTCAAAAAGGTTTGGTGGATAGAAAAGGGAACCACATTTTAGCTTAGTTAGTTTACCCACATCAGTCAGTAAATCTCTCCACCTGATTGTGAGAATCATCCAGGGTGCAGCAGAGGCGGAGACACAACATGAGAGAGCAGTTGTGACCTTGGACGGGAGGCGGATTGAACTGCGTCACCCGTTAACACGAACACAGGGGGGTGAAGAAAGGCGCTGGGAAATATAATATGGAATGAAAAGAAAGATCTAAGAAAACAGGTGGTGATTTGGATTTAGAGGAAGCCTGCTGGGCCACACGAGAGAGGAAATGTCTGAGGTTAGAAAGGGGTCAGAAGGAGAAGGAGTTTAAAGTTTGTAATGTGAATAAAATTAAATCCTCTCTTGCTTATTTTATGATCCAGCCATCAGCTGTAGTAAACCGGTATGTTCCCATCAGTGTCAAGTTTGGCAGATTTGTGGGGAGACTATATCTAGACTGTCCATCCATGTAGATGAAACACAGTTAAATTAATTAATTTAAAAAAATCTATGTAGCTGGAAGGAATCTAGTTTTTTCCCCATCATTTTGTGAATTTCTTCATAACAAAATAATTTAAGATCAGCTTATTTATATTTTTTTCAGTCACATTTTATTGTATTTGGACCCTGTGATATAGAAATGATTCATTCTGAAGTCTGTCACTTTTAACAAGACCTGCTTACATCAAGTGTTCATGGTTTTTTAAGTGGAAAACCATTTTTTTGTTCCGTGGCTTTAAAACTGTTCTCATGTCACTTGTACTGAAATCACATTTTAATATTATCCTTAAAATGTCCTAAAGTTACAATATGCCAACAAATTGAATGATGACAAAAACATGATTTTCTCTCAAAGTAATTTTCTACATTTCCTTTTAGAAAAAACTTGGAATCCCGTGTTGGAAGCAAGACCCTTGCACACCCCTGCTTTAAGTGTTTACCAGAGAAGTTCAGAGTTTTCAACATAAACTGTTCAGTGTGAGTCACGATCCTGCTGTCAGTGGGTCTACTTTCAACACAATGAGATTTTTTTTCCCTCTCAAGCTTATTATAGAGGCAACACAGTGGAGAGGGAGTCTTTTTTTAAAGGAACTTCATAAAGCGCCACGCTCACATTACAAGGCTTCCCTTTGTTATCATGCAGGCTCTGTATATACTGCATGATGTTCTATGAATAGAATTGTAAAAATGTTTCAGGCAGTAAAAGTCAGTGTGGTTTGGAAGCGTTCAGCACCATCACACTGCCACCAGATTATGACAGAAAAGCGTCCTCAGTTATTTGTGTGCCCTTATTTTACTTTTGAAAAAGCAGTAAGTGTCTCAAGGACACTTTTTGGACTAACTTTGTAAAAGTATTTTGCAGATGTTATTCCAGTGTGTTTTTTTAGATTTTTTTTTTTGTCATCTCTGTTGATTCTTTCTCTATCATTAAATCACAAAATAACTTCATGATGCAGAAATATTCAGCCTTTATGTTCCTCTGATTGCATGTTTGACACTTCCTGATGTTAACCCAAATACAAATGCAACAAATTTCACTGCATTTCTTTTGCTCGTGTGTTTACTAAATCTCTGCTCAAACAGATTGATAGTATTCTCTGTGTACTTTAAAGTCTTGTGATTGCCTAAACAGAGGTTGTTCAGTAAAAACAATTAAATTCTTAAGACACACAATGGGGTTTATGCACTTGTGTTTCTCATACAGTTGATATGCTGATGCCGGTAAATTGATTTAATCTTCTGCATTTCGTCAATACACTGTATTATAAACCACTTTTGTCATTAATGCCTACATTTCCTTTGCAAGTTGAATTTTTTCTTTATGTATTTTTTTTTTTTTTTTTTGTTTCTTCATATTTCTTTGAGCATTTATGTGTCTCTGATTCCACTTGGGCCTTTCTACAATGCTCTGCTTCTGAAAGTAACTGATTACTCGATTGGATTTTTATTGAAATTATGTACAACATGCATTTTACTGCAAAAGTTCCAAAAATTCAATCCCCAGCTTTGTTTTCAGTAAGTTTTTTGCTATGGAACCAAGGTCACTAAAACACACAGAAATAAAAATACAAAATACACATTTTCATCTTGAGAAGAATTTTCAAGACTTCAAATTAAAGAAATACTACAAGTACTTACAAAAGCAAGTCATTTTGAAATAATGGAAAGCCTTGACAGACAGCTAAATTGAGTAGAGCATCTGAAAGTGTTTGCAGTGTCATTCTTAACCGGATTATCAATCCGTTTTTTATCTCAGTCAGTCTAATTATCAAACAGTTAACTGGATCTCAATCACCCAAAGGCCTCCTGGGCAGAAAACACCAGCCGAGGGCAGCGTGGGCCACCAGAGCCCACCCCCCCCCCCCCCCCACCCCCCTCCATCCCTCCCTCCGCCGTGAGGATCCTCGCTCCGACACGCAACCCTTAAAAATACCCACCAGTTCGTGCAGCGGAAGTTTTTAAGCAGCCTTATCTGAAGCTTTATCTGAGCTGGAGATGTGCTGCAGAAAGACGGGTCAAAGGGGACGGCGGCGCAGCGGCAGGACGGAGCATTAGGGGATGTGAAACACATGCCAGGGCCTGTCATGTTTAATTTACAGTTGACAGAAGACGCTGGCGTTTCATCGAAGTTCTTCTTGGATTCTTTAATATGCTGTTTATATTTACCGGGAGACACTGAGGAACGCGTTTTGCGCCCAGACGGCGACGGAAATCCATCACGGTGGAAACATATTCCCGCGCCGTTGTGCTTCCGCAACACTGCGTTTACTTTATTTCGCCAATTATTACAGCGAGAGCAGGGCCCGTGTTGACTCTCACTGCTGCCCGGAGAAGATTTTACAGCCATTCATCAGCTCGCGAGGCGCACAAATAGCCTTTAAAACTATAAACACAATCGGCGGGTCGGAGACGGGGGGACCCATTTACCCCGTGGCTGCGCTAAACGCTGAAGATAAAACAAACGATAATACTGTCTGTCTCCTGCGACCGTCTCCACACGCATTAATAGCAGGTTTAGTGCCAACCGAGCGAGGGGGGGACGCGCCGAGGCCGTGCGTCATGACGCACGGCGTTCTGCTCTCCGCAGCTGTTGCCAACTGAAATCACAGGTGCTGCACAAAAGTGATATATGTAGTTGGTTCGGGAATTCCTGAATTTGACAAACATTGTAATTTATTACAAGTCTCGAGAGAAAAAAAAGTGGCCAAAACGCCTGTAGTTCAGGGACAGGTTTTGGGACAAACGTGTCGCACATGAGACGTCTTCAGGATAACCTGGCCTGCAGCGTGGGTGGTGTGTGTGTGTGTGTGTGCGCGCGCGCAGATTTGTTGTCGTCTGTTATCACTCCCTGATAAGACAGACAGCGGCTCCAAGATCTCTTGGAGGCAGACTGCAGAATTGTCGCTCCTGGTTTCAGGTTCCGTGTTTAGGGACCTAACCTGATGTCTGCCCCGTTTCCCCCCTCCGACACACACACACACACACACACACACACACACACACACACACACACACACACACACACACACACACACACACACACACACTCTAACAGTTCAACAATGCAAACGCACTTTATGAGTAATTATTATACAATTTTGATGTACTCTGTTAATATGAAATGTTTTTCTGGCTCTTGAGACAGTATATAAACATCCGTCGAAAATGCTGCCAGGACTGAAAAACGCGTTAGCTTTGTGTGTGAGTAACTGCAACACTAAAAACTCTGTCCAACAAGTCCATAATATAAACATTATGAATGGAGATAATGACACAAAAGATGAGACTTTTAGACAGAGTCAGAATTATTTTTCTACTCTAATTTATAAAGAGAGTACTGAAGTCTCGGTTTAATTCCAACATGTGAACAGATATGACCTTATATGCAACAGGAGGCACGTACAGACATTATTTCACGTCGTCGGATGGGAGTACCAGCCGGTTAGGGTCCCTCTGGCTCCCCTCCTCCTCTCTGCGTCACTGGAGAGTGAGAGGCCAGGACAAGAGTTTGGAGACACAGTTGACATTCAAAATGCACACTTCACTCAACATCAATCTGCTACACTAAACTACCACTGACATACAGTAAATACGACCAGCAAGCAAAGAAGAGGGCTGTTAACATCTTTTTTTTTCTTTTTTATTGGTTGCCTCCATAAGAAAGAGTTGTTTCTTTTCCTTTTAAATTCTTGGCGATGTTTCCCAGCCCCAGCACGTCGACTCCCTTCTCTGTAAAGGATATATTAAACTTGGAGCAGAGTCATGACGTGATGGTGTCTTCTCTGGATGTTTCTTCTCGTTTGGACTGCTGCTCAGCGCCACAGACCTCCATCTCCTCCTCTTCCTCCTCCTCCTCCTCCTGCATGCTGGCCCGCCTGAAGCTGGAGCCTCTCCGGGACGCGTCCGCCGCCGCCGCCGCCTCATCCTCACTGTTTGGAGAAGACTTCAACAACCCCAAGGCCGGCAGAGACAGTGCACTCAACTTTGCTTCAAACTTTTACGGCAAATCCATCATGGAAATGGATTTGGACAAGGAAGGCAGAGCTGATATGTTTGAGGGAAAACGAAGAAAAGGTGAGTTGATGAGAGAAAAGATTGAAATGTAAAAGCCTGTGCAAAGTCAGGCCTGCAGACGCACACATTGGTTTGTGCAGATTTAAATATTCTGGAGAAACAAATATATTAAAGCCACGAACTATTAAAAAAGAAGAATGCATATTTCAAAAGCTGAATATATTTTTAAAAATGAAACCACTGATACAAGCCGATGTGGAGTTTAATTACTGAGGAATAAACAGAAAAACAAATGTAAAGGTAAATTGTGTCGCGTAGAGGCGTTTCACTTCTACGTGTAAATTAAATTGCATGTGTTATATGTATTATAAATCGTGATAATTAAACGGAAGGGTAACCAAGTGAATCCACAAACTCTGTTAATTAGTTTGGGCCTAAACATTTTACGCACGAAAGAGGACTGCTATATCTATAAAATGTGTGGAAAAAGCTTTAATTATGAGTTTTTCCTTTCCTCTGTTTCGATCAGAGGAGTTTGGTGCTCAGGCCGAGGCCGCGGAGGACGTGAAGCCCGAGGATCCGGACCGACCGAAGCCCCGCAGGCGCAGGAAGCCGCGCGTCCTCTTCTCCCAGGCGCAGGTGTACGAGCTGGAGCGCCGCTTCAAGCAGCAGCGGTACCTGTCGGCCCCGGAGCGGGACCACCTGGCCGGGGTGCTCAAGCTCACCCCGACCCAGGTCAAGATCTGGTTCCAGAACCGGAGGTACAAGTGCAAGCGGCAGAGGCAGGACCAGAGCCTGGAGATGGTGTCCCTGCCGCCGCCCAGGAGGGTGTCCGTGCCGGTGCTGGTGCGGGACGGGAAGTCGTGTCTGTCGGCCGACGCGGCCGCCTACAACCCCTCCTACGGCATGGGCCACATCAACCACTTCGCTTACAACAACTACCCCGCTTTCAGCAGCTACCCCGGCCCCGGCTGCAACACAAACTACGGCTGCAGCTACCCGGCTGCCCAGATGCAAGGCATGCAGGGCGTGCAGGGCGTGCAGGGCGCCTCCAGCAGCGGGAACTACGTCAACTTTGGGGTCGGGGACCTGAATAGCATGCAGAACACGTTTTCCTCCGGTAACGGGGTGTCCTCGTTACACGGCATCAGGACATGGTGAAGGACGGATTAAAAAAAAAAAAAAGAAAAGAAATTCTTAATTTTCTTTAACATTTTACGGCTGCATGAATTTATAAAGATGGGACAGTTTATAGGACGCTGTAAGTTTTCTCATTTTTACGCTTTGCGGTTTTATTCTAAGCACAATTTTTTGTTCAACGTAAATAGATTTTTTTCCCCCTGCACTTGTAATTTGAGTAAAAATAAAAGGAAGTTGCAACCAGAGTTTTTTTTTAAAATTCAATTTCAAAATTTTTCTGAATATTTATTTTTATTATTATAGATATACAAATGAAAAAAGGAGAAAAACTGCAATTTATAGACTTTAAAAATACATTTTAACATTCTGTCCAGGGTCAAGCTAATTGTGTCTGTTCAAACCATCAGTATATATTTTAAAAAAAATGTAAAAATAATCAAAACTAAATTTTGAAACAGTAACTTCATGCACACATTCCATGGTTGAGTTGAACAGTTGCTCTCAGAGCCACATGAAGGGTCTGAACATCTGTACCTCCCCAGCATGGCTTGTGTCTGCTTAAAATGTTCAAGTGGCTATTACCAGGCTTCCCTCAATATGCTTAAACAAGGTTAAAAGGTTGTTAAAAGTTTACACTTTTTACAGCCTACTGTCACACACGTGTACTCTGTGTTTAGAGGTAGCTGGGATGAGATGAGAGATGGCTGTTAGGCATGACCTTGACCTCTAATGAACATTTCAGATCTGCCAGAAGTAAGACAATCATTGAAACTATTTCTCAAATTTGTTAGCATGGCCAAATTTTCACTTATGACATACCTTTTGACGTAAATTGTAATTCCTGGGTGTCTAACTGCTTTATCTGACGTCTGAAAATGCAGTGAAGCAACCCAAATAAGCTTTTTTTTTTTAAACTAATGTCCAGTTTTCAAAAAATATGTCTGCCTTGTTAATTAATTGGAAAATTATGCAGACTAATGCTTGATAATAAAAATAAACCATTTCATGCAATAACTATTGGAAAACTAGTGCATATGGTACCATTCCTGGCATAAATGCTGAGGTTCCTGTTCAGGTCCACAGCGTCTCGTACAGACTCCCACAGTCCAGATACAAACTCCCGACTCTTGACTGACAGTATCTCAGTGCTAAATGCACAAATAATCCAATTTGCTCGACAGAGAGCCAGAGGCCTCGTCTAAGTGCGCAGCTATATGAACAAGCTAGGAAACTGGCTCTGCACAACTGCCACCACTTTACATGAGTAAGAGATGCTTAGGCGTCTCTTAGGTCTCTCCACACTTACACTCTTTTACACTTTCTCATTTTTTTTTAACAGTGTGCATTTTAAAATTCACATATAAGACAATTTCCAAACACCAACATCATCACTTTTGTGTTTATTAATGATAATAACAATATTAATGACAGAATTTACATAGAATAAAGAAATTGGCAACGCTAGGCAATCACGGAAAGGGGAGCAAGGTCATGTAGCTTCTCTGGCCACCCTCTCCTCCATGGTGTTGAAAAGGCAACGTCAGATAACAGGGCCACACGGACCTAAAAATATCTCCCCTTCCCCTCCACCCACACTGGAAAGGGAGAGGGAAACGGGTCGGAATAATCTGCTTTTCCGGGTCTTATCTGAAGAAAGGCAGGGATGCATGCGGCGCTATCTATTGCCAGTGTGAACACCGCGACTCCTTTTTCTGAGCTTTTCTGCTCGGGTGCAGCCGTAGAGCTGAGCTGAGCTCCTCAACCCGCACGCTGGTTAGAGGCTTTTGTTTTCTCCACTGAATGAATAAAACATGTGGAATATTTGAATTAAAACACAAACTGGATGAGTCCAGTTTGGCCTAAATCACGCTTGAGGCATTTTTATTTCACTAAAATAACAAAAGGTTTTGTTCAATAAAGAAAAAGCCTCCTGCAGTAATTATACAGTACGTAGCTACAGGTATACACCAGGCTGAAGCATCATCTGCACAGTGATTGTGTGGCAATAAATAAAACAGGTTATAGTCATAAGCAGACCTGCTACACACACATTAAATCCCAGAATTGTTCCCAATCATAATTGCACTCAGTATGATGATATTCATGATTAACTCTCTAAAATCAATGAAGACTACTGTATTCATGTCTGTTAAAGTGGCTCTTTTTTCTCCTTACGTGATCGTTTTTTGGCTTTTTTAAGACAGAAATTCCCTTGTTGAGTCATATGTAAACATGTGCCTTAACACATTATCTGCACTCGACTAAGGACATAAACATCAGACACATTTTGCACGCCCATCTCTCTGCTCCTGACCATTTTTTTTTTTCATCAGTATGATGGATTAAAATCTATCCAATAAATAAAACAGAGTGAAGCTTATAGGCATGCAGGTTAAACCGCCGTTCTGTGGGCCATTTGTCACCGTCGGCAGTCAGTTCGGTCCACATTCCACCGGGCAGAAACACACACACGCGTGTGTAATCCGACACGCGGCATTCAGAGCTGTTTAAATCAATTGCGCTGGGAATGGAAAGTTGTTCTGGCAGAGCTCTGCAGCGAGGTACCTGGTCTACAGGAAGGGGAAGAGTCTCTTCTTCAGGATGTACAGCACCGTGGCGAGGAACAGAGCCAGGGCCAGGAAGATGAGCAGCTTGTCGGTGAGCTCCCTGCGGTTGTACTTGGTGATGAGCTTCCTCCCGAGCTGGATGGTCCCTGCCATGGTCTTAAACTCGTCATTCGTCTCCTGGACCGTCCGTGAGGAAGTCGCTTCAAACAGAGAAGAAAAACATGAAGTGAGTTCACGCAGTGCAAATTAGAACAGCTTAAAACCTTCATCACAAAAGAATTTTAATCTGGTGTTTCTCAAACTGAGGGGTATGATTCTTTTATTCAACTCACCGAGAGACGTGATGGTCTCCTCGCTCTGCTGGACCTGCTGGGCCATCATTCTGCTGATGCTCATGAGATTTTCTGTGATGCTACTGGAGGTCTGGGCCAAGTCCTCTTTGGTCATCTTCCTAGACAAAGACAAAGATAAACACTGAAAATATGACAAAGGAATACACTCGGTGGAGATATTTTCAAAAATAAAGACATTCTTTGACTATTTAAAATTATTTTAACCCACCTCTGTCTCACAGCGCTATCGGCTCCTTTAAGAAGTTCCTGCTTCTCCATGTTGTCGATGGACAGTTTGCTGGCCAGGTTGGCTTTTCTCCAGGCAGTCTGGTTACTGCAAAACACAGAGAAATAGAACATTTTCATAGAGATCCACTGAAGAAGCCATATTCCACGGGCATTTATCAAAAACTCATAATTTCAACATCTAAACGCCACAGTCTCAGTGGGTTAGCGTGTTGACGAGGACTTCACCTTTGCATCTGTTTTTTGTGTCCTTCTATACGACTGACCAGGTTCTGCTTCTCCGACTCTTTGTCCTGCTCCATGGCCATCTGATCCAAGTCCTGTCCAGAGAAGCAGGACATGTGAGAAAGCCCAGATTATTAGATTTGCACACATTTATCCTCAAAGTAAAACCTCCTCACCTGAATGCGAAGTCTGAGGTTGTGGAAACTCTTTTTCACTTCTGCATTTATTTCTGTCAGCTTGCTTTGAGGCCCAGTGCACTCTGTGATATCCTGGAAAAAACAATTGTTGGAAACAGTCACTGCATACTTGAATCATAGGAATAACTTAATAACAGTTTTTCACAATGATTTAAGTTGAGAAAATATGCCTGCATGGAAGCTGATGGCTTCTAGTGTCCAATCTCTTGCAAGCAGCAGTTTAAAGCACAAACATGTCTGACTTCCAATGAGTTAAAATACAGAAAACAGCAAAATATCACAACTGAGGAACCAACAGCACTTGTCTCCAGTCTCATCACCACCACTACAGGCTCTTCAACAAGATCCTTCAGCCTCTGAATCCTCTACAAGTGGACAGAGGACGCAGAACAACTAAAGGAAATCTTCTTAACGGTTCTATAAGGCGTTCCCCAATATCAGCTCTGAAATTGCTGTCAGCTTACCTTCACTAATAGAAAAAAAATATATAACAGAGATTGAGATCATTGAACAACTGCCACCCCCCCACCCCCCCATAAGTCTGATCAGAAAATTTGATGAGTATAACAGTCAACAAAAAGAAGTTCAGGGGGCATACAATGCTCAGTTATTAGGGTTAATTTAGTCCCTACTTTAAAACAACAGCAAGACTACAAAAAGTTAAAAGATCAGTGGTATTTTGGATTTAAAAATTAAGAAAACGCTGAAAACACTGCAATGTAATATGCAACAAACAATCCCCAGCATGTCAAGTCTGGGAGGTCCAGCATCTAGTCTGATTGTCAACATAATCTTAGTCCCAGAGCCACATCTCATTTCTATCTGGGGGCCATAACAGGGACTGGCTGGAATTAAAACTTTCTAACACAGCTTCTAGGATGGATTCATGTGGTTTAATTTGTGTCAGTACAAAGAGTCGACACTGATGACATAGCTACAAAACCAAAACGAACTGAAAACTGTAAAGAGAAAAATAATAAGTAACCTAATTTAAAGCAAATATTCAGTTATTGAACTGGTTGAAGATTTTACCTGTAAGTATAAACACATATATATTACATTGAAATCTGGAAGGTTTTTTTTTTTTTTTTACAATTTAGAACGTTGGCAAGTCCTTTACGATAGCTTTTATTATCACCATTATTATTATTATTATTTATTATTATTGTTATTATAAACTTTCACAGATGATTTGAATGGTTTGATCCATGTCTGTTCCTCTTCTCTTCACCCTCCGGGAAACCCCCTCTTCCCGCGGACAGGCTTCCGCCCCTGGCCGCCCGGACCCCGGACTCAGTCCTCTTACCACACAGGTGTTCGCACCTGGATGAGAGCCTTGATTTCCAGATCATATTTCAGGATTTCTTGCTCACATATTCGGACGTGGACATCCGACGACGCCATGTTGTCAACGTAGTAGTGCGCTGGAGCTACGGAAAGCGAGAGGGTGGTTTTGAAACGCGATTTTCCATCTTTGCACTGAGGAATAAACCTTTAACCCTTTATCAGCCAAGTGTCTGTGCTTGGTAACTTTGCAGTTTTTCACTTATCTCCAAATCTAGTGTGATTCAAACAAAATCATTACATTAAAAAAAACCACATTGTTAATTTATAAAGTACCTACCACTTTTGAAAAGGATCAACAAGTCCATTTTTTTATTGCAACTAACCCATCAGCACTTTCACTTTTGATTCTCACGTCTTAAAATATAAAATAACAGCATGAACAATTTCCTTTGGTCAACCTGAGGAAACGATTTTCCATTACTCCACCAAATCTAAACACAAAACAAAAATGTGAATATTAAGGGTTAATGAGGCAAACTAAGGAACAACAATCTCAGAATAAAAAAATAAAAAAATAAATAAAAATAAAAATTATTTCCAGAGAAAGTTAACGGTTCAGGAAAAAAAACGTGCATAAATTTTTGAAGCAGTTACAGTTGAACAGGCTTGTTCAAAAGTTTTGTCATAATGGTCTCTGGAGTATTAGGTACAGTCTGCTGTTTTAAATTGATATGTTTAAAAAATGAAAGTGTGGGCCTTCATATGCATCAGAGAGAAAATCAATGTGATCATTCAAATCCAAATTCACAACCAGAGAAAAAGAATCAAGAGTGAATTGTGTGGCGTGTGGGTCATGCTTTCAAATATTGATTGCCTAAGTGGGCAAGACACAAAAGATCCAGTTGTGGAGAAATTGCGGAAAACAAGGATCAGGAACCTGTTCAAATATTTGTGTTTATTGTCTGTGTTGAATTTAAGCTCTAAAGCACCCTGAGTCATGTCTAAATATAAGTATTGGTTCATATGAAAGGAAAAAGGCAACTCATACACACAGTCAAAACAATCCAAAAGTCATGGAGTTGATGAATATTTTATTTTGTACCCATCACATAGATTACGTTCATCCATCACACATAGACAAGCACTCTTGACAGGCCTCACACATACACAATCTCACCTAAAACATCTTTCACACATCAACAATAACATTAACCACAATTTACACAATACACAGACCAGGACACGACAAGTGGAGGCTGGTTCATTTTAAATTAAGAACACATCAGGTGAGATACTTAAGTCCTTTGGGAGTTGGTGAAATATTTGTACAAGGCACCATTCCAGGAATCACTCAGACTCAAGCAAGGATCTGAGCTTTAAGGCGGTTTGGAGGGAATAATCTCTGCACTCATTGACGTCCATTGGTATCCGCTGGTGAAAGAAACTGAAACACAAACCGAGAAACTGAGTGTATAACATACGTCTTGCAATGACAGGTAGAACATCAGATTTAAGTTTGGCGTTCACCTTCTTCAAAGGTAGAACTTTACCTGCAAGATTAGGAATCCTGGGATGGAACATTAAGACCAGTGATACCTCAGGTACCAGATGGTCTCGTTGGATAGAGACGGCCCAAACAGTGGGTTGAACTGAGCCAGAATAGCGATCAACCAGCTGAAAGACAGGAAACAGGAACTAAAGCATCAACACGACACTATATTTTCTAAATATTAAAGTAGTTACTCTTCTTCTTTGAAACCCTCATTTCTCATGACACAACCTGGGATTGTTGGGATGACATTACTTTGTCTCTACTGCCCTCTTTTGCCCAGTTATGTGCAACATAGCATGTGGTGCATAATAACGTTTTGATGTAACTAATTAATGCCAGAAGTTTTTTTCCACATGACATCTATAGGTTGGTTCACTATGGTTGTCACACATACTAATTCATACACATTTCTGCTGCCAGCACTTCAGATCAACGAATGCATGTGGAAATGATGGAAGAGGTTTAGATCTTAGATTTGTTTCTCTTAAATCAACCTTTTCTTTAGAGTAACAGGTTGTTAAATGTGGATAATCAGACGTTAACAACACAATGTGACAGTTTGATGATACTCACAAGAGGTAGCAGCAGACTGCAGTCAACACCAGCATAGTGACAGTCACTCTGCTCAAACAAACAAACAAACCAAAAGTAAGAATTACAAGGCATAATTTATCTGTAAAAGCAGCATTGGTGGTTTTAAACCAAACGAATCATATTTATGGAGTTACATACAGCAGCTGGTCTCGTGATGCAGTGACACACAGAAATAAAGGAAGTTAGATTCATTCTAACTCTTTCCCCAGCATGTGATCCTGCTAGTCTCATCTTTAAATATATACACAACGTTTATACAACGAAAAGCGGAGCACATTATTTTTCTACGATTTCACGTTAAAAAAAATAAAAAACTTCATAAATTACCTTCAATCACACCAACTTCACCCAAACAACAACGTTTAAACTTCTTTAATCGGCCAAGTTCGACCTGAACTCATCCAGCCATCAACTTTCGCACTTTTTGCGAATAAATAAAGTTTAAGAGGAAACAGTAGAGCAGACCCGGGGAGTTACGGAGAGCTGTGCTGGAGCCTGCTGGAGGCTAAAGCCAAGCTAAACTCTCACCCTCGGTTCGGTCCTTTGGGGATGAACCACGGCACGACTCCGCCGACGATTCCCCAGAACAGGGTCATCACGGAGGCGGTGATCACGAAGCTCAGCGTCGCCATGCTGCCGACACCGGGGGTCCGACGGGGGAGGAAAGTTAAGAAGTTCGGAGTTGACAAAACTTTGGCTGCCGATCGACGACACGGAACGACGGCGAGGATCACATGACCGCGCGAGGCGGAAGTGGCGGAAGTGGAGGAGGAGGACGGGAGCTGCGCTGCGAGCTGCATACAAACACTGGAGTCTGTACTGAAACACTGCGATCATTGATGCTCATTCTGCTTTTTACATAGTTGCTCTGTCAATAGTTGCACATACATCCATCTTCCAACACGGAGCTGGAGCTGATCCGGGCTGCAGGTACACCGGGTAGAATCCAAACGCCACAGCCCAACCTGGACTGGTCTGGAGTTCAGGCTTTCTTGTCATCAGGAAATTGAAGGTCCTTGTTTGTCCCGCTGGATGCCTTTTGTTCTCCTTCATAACAGCAACAGTAGATTGTGTGAGTGATCGCAAACATGACATGACAGGAAGCGAGTAGGGCCAAGCTTGAAAAAAGGGAGTGTGTCAATAAGGGCAATAAAACCAGTTAAGAGTATCAATTGTCACTTGATTTCTGTTGAGAGGTCTGCCTGAGGTGGAGGTCAATACATTTATAGCTTCCATTTAGACAGAATGGACAGAGTCAACAGCCCTTTGGTTTTCAGTGTGACGCTGGTGTGTGTTGAGTCGGACGATCAACAGTCGTCTCGCCTCAGGTTACAAGGAAATCAGTACTGAAAAGTTGCCTGTTCAGTCATCTTGCGCTGTAGCGGTTAACACACATAACTCTACGACATTGTACCTCATTTGAGTTCAGGCCAGGGGACTTTACAGTCTGTTTGTGCTGGGTGAATAGATACTTGGATCAATCCTTCTTGAAAACCTATTTTACTGCGGAGTATGGCTGCAGAGGGCTGGAACACAGGGTGAAAGACAAGAGACTTCCTGGACAGATGACCACTTCATCAACTAACAGGCGCACACACATCTACAGCCAGTGTGGAGGCATCAATCAACCCTACAGGGACATCTCTGTAGGAAAACTTTTGTTTGTGCAACAGCGAATTCCACTTCGTTCCTGTGGCTTAGCAGGAATACAATTCCGTCAATTTGTACTGGGGAACAGTTTCCTGATCAATATTGCTCCGATTCACCAGCATATAGCTCAAAAACATGAGAAACATGCAGTTTATCATGACAGACTTGTTGCATACACCACATTTAGTAACTGAGCATACAAATTTAGACAGGAAATGAGAAATTCTGAATTTGAAAAGTAAATGTTACATCTTTTACTAAGAAAACAGGAAACACTTTAAAAATGATGGTTCAGAAGCTGTAATAATTCAGTTTAACCCTTGATTTTGAAGTGTATGACTCATCTGAATCATGAACTTATTTCTCTTCATTCTACAAATAGTAAATGTGTAGTAAGTATGCTATGTATGTATAGTAAGCATGCTTGCTAAAAATGCTTGCATTTGTTGACTGAATAACTCACTTTGCATTTAGAAAACTGACTGTACAAGCATCAAACAAGCTCTACTTAATAAACTTCATCTGAGCTTACCAACTTGAAAGCAGCATGCCCTAAACCCAGTTTCCAACCACAGGTTGCAACATTTTCCTGATCTGGCTACAAAATTCAAACATGCTTTCTTTTCAACAATGACAGGTAATAATAAACCACACTATTTAAAATCATCAGGTGACTTTGTGACCTATGTTATGAGTCGGATGTGTAAGGCAGACATGTTTAAATCATAAATCTTCTTTTACATGAATAAACCTGCCCGGTAGAGGGAAAAAAAAAATCAAGAGACAGTGAGCTCCATTTACATTTTTTATTGATAGCAAAAGATGGTTTTTACTCCTGCATCTTTTCGATGGTCTCCTCCTTGTATTTGCCCTTCTCCTTTCCATCGGAGCGAGACTTGGCCTTACGCTCCAGGATCTTCTTGCGGTCCTTGTCGAGCTTTAGCCTGGTGATGACCACCTGGAAATCAGAAACAAAGGAAGTGAGCGTGTGGACAGACGTTTCACTGTTGGAACTGGCCATTAAGACGACAGCCCAGAGACTGAAAAGTGACAAAGTTGAAGGAGTTTCAACAACTACACCACTACAGCTCAGGACCACAAAGGAAGGGAAGAGATTTGTCAATGCTACTACTCAAAAACAACCTGCGATCAATGTTCAACTGGAGAGCAAAGAAGTAAAAAAACAAACAAAAAAAACACTGTTTTCCAGGTAACTGAGGCGGTTCCAGGACAATAGGGACTTTCAATTCCTACTTACACACTGAATCTGAATACACCCCTTTACTGCGGCTCATGCGCCTGTGTAGGTACTGCAGAATTGGGCTGGTCCGAACAGGCGTTTTTGCCCTCCAAATATTCGGGGCCAAGTAATGCCGATTATCCAAATATTCGGCATGGGAGCCACCGGTATACGCATGCGCCAGAGCGTTGCAGCAAACAAAACACGTCGGACGCTACTTTGAAAAGTGACTGTGTGAAGCCGTCAGGCTGTAGCTCCGTCTACAAAGACTTCCAGAGAGTGAAAAACTAGTGAACAGAGAGAGCAGACTCTGGAGGAATGAGAAGGTCCGCTAACAGAAGTGAAAGTGTCTAATTGCTCGGGCGCTGCCCCCACGATTCAGAAACAGAAAAAGAAAAAATAAAGTCGAAATAAACTTTGATACTAAATGATAACAGACGGAAAAAGCATGCGCCTCATTTTCTGTAAATAATTTGCAATAAAGGGTTAGATAAACTGTTTAGAGCACGGAAAAGCTCCCCGGGGATGCGGGGGGTGGGGGAGGAATACTCGGATAGCAAAATTATTCGCCGAGTGTCATCATAGCGACCGAACTTTCAGGACCAGCCCTACTGCAGAAACACCAAAAATAAGGATTTACATTACTTCTAGCAGAGTCTAATGCGCCTATCGACATTTGCATCATCCAATTTATGTGAGCAGTGAGAGCATGACAAGATGATGCAGTGTGGGCTTTACATTAGAACTAACAGCTTAAACACAAGCCAACTTTCTCCAAAACACCAGAGACTCAAAACTACACCAACACAAGATGTTGGTGGATAATTAGCCAGGCAAAAAAATAATTACACAATCTCAACAACATGGAAGATTTGTTTTCTGTTCTTAAATCATATTGGAGGTCATCACCACAAACAGTCTGCTGACTTTCTGAAGAGAGAACTGAAATGAATTGGGCAGCTGTACAGATTTATTCAGTGAAAACAGCTTCTCAGATACTTGCTGCTGGTATTAGAACTACCTTGAAAATAGATAGGATGGTAATTAAAGTTGAATTAATGCCAGTAGGAGACATAAATGTCAAGCTCTATGTAAGCAGGCAATTTTCAGAGGTCTAATTAGTCAGACTAGGTAAAAAAAAACCCTGTCAGTGCACCACAGGTTGCACTCGCGAACAATTCTTACAAAGTGTCATGGCAGATATTTTACATAATGCAGTAGAATTCACAGGCAGCAGGTGGAAAATGTATTCAAAGTATCTTGTATAAGAAAGAAAAGCCGGGGCACTTTTGTTTTGCCGAAGTTTTAGTCTGATTTTTGTATTTTAAATGATCTTGTCGACCCTTTACATAACGAAAGAATAAGCTATAACAATGACAACACAATGCTCGCAACTACTCCAACCTTAAAACACGCATTGATCCAGTTGAAGTTTGATCTTCCCTGTGTCAGATTGATTTTCATTTATTGTTCTTGTAACACTGGGACTGTTTCTTTAGGCTACACTAAAATATAATTTCAAGGTTAGTAGCTGAAGGCTGCATCAAACCATGATTACTCAAGTGTCACATCAAAACATGAGGCTGTGGAGCATCAACATGTGCAGACACCTTGTATGCAGTGCTGAAAACTTCAAGTACAAAACTGTGAGAACAATATTCTTGACACCGTCACAGAAGAAAAATACAAAGGCGCTTTGATAAGCTGAATATGACCAGTCTGTCATTGTAAACTGTTTTCCAAATTACATTTCTACCAAGACGTCTCTTTGATCACTGTGCACATTCGGCTTTCAACACATGATGCAAATGCTGTTCAACTTCTGAAGGAATAACAAGCATCATCGAAACATTTAAACTGAAATAATTATAAGCTGAGCAATGTGCTCAGATTCAAGTTGCTTTTATACTTGTATTTGAAGCTGAAGTAATGTAACTTCAGCACAAAACCTCTATTAGACAACCAGATGAACTAGACTAGTTAAGCCGAAAAAAAGAAACTGCGGTTAAACAAGAAATGTTAAAGAGATGTGATCACCCAGATACACCCTGAAGGAATAAGACAAGAGAAAGCAGTTTAGGACAGGGCAACTAGCATGCCCAAAACAAGTCACTGAAATAACTTACGTAATATAAAAAATACAAAAAATTATACAAAACTGATATACCATAGAACTCTCCTCTGAAAAATAGAAGGAAAAATCCAGAATTCAGCAATAAAACTTTTGTTACATGATGGTTTCAAACAGCAGTCCATCTTTTTCAATCTACCCCTTCAAACCTATCTGCCGCAGTTCTGCTCAACCATAACAAAGAAATATGTGCCAGAGAAACAGTCCAAGAGACATGGGTGGTCTTCAAAATCATGACTGAGATACAATTGTGGACAAAAATCAAAAGTCTGTGTAACACTTTTTCAGAGAAACAATGAACCTTCTCAAGCGATCTTTGAGTAACTCATAGATTGTACAAGTGTGCATCAACCGAAGGCGCACACAAACTCAGGTACAGGTACGTCTCTCACCTTGCTGGGGTGGATGCCAACGTGGACTGTGGTTCCGTTGGCCTTCTCTCTTTGCACACGCTCGATGTAGATGACGTACTTTTTCCTGTAGACCTGCACCACTTTGCCAATCTGCTGGCCTTTGTAGTGTCCACGGACGACCTGTGTGAGAACATCCCGTCAGGTAAATGCAACCTCCACTTTTAGTCGCGTCTGGCCACGGAAACTGTCTTACCTGGACTTCGTCATCCTTGCGGATGGGCATGGACCTCACATTGTACTTCTGGCGAAGCTCCTTGGACAGCGGGGAGGACATGATCTTCCTCCTGATGTGTGAGGGGGCATTGAAGTGCCTCTTGCGGTTCTTACGGCGGGAGGAGGTTACGAATGGATTCAGCTTCATGATGCTGTGGACGAAGGAGTACAGGTAAACTTTTAATTAGCACTTTCATCTAAGAAACACTGCTCAACACAAAACGCTCTCTCAAACTTGCACATGCATAACTAAGCCTTGAACACACCCGAATACACACTCGTTCTTATAAGTGCAGAGCTATATTGGACACTTTAAAAAGAGCATGTGTCTCATTACGCTTCATTCACTGTACAGAAATGTGTCGTTGAGACTAGTGAGGGTGAATGCTAATCTAGCTCAATGTGCTAAGTTAGCATAACGTTGATAAGACGGAGGTAGAAGTGTTCATTTATAGCACAAAGTAGGCTACATACTAATGAAGAACCCCGCCGACTGCAAATTAAGTCAAAAATGACTCAATAACGGTAGAAAATGTGCATTACGATGTCGCTAGCGGACATGCGGAGACTGACAGACCCGACTATGACACCGAACACTACGCGGCGTTTATTTTGTCATCTACCGCCAGAATTCTAGTAATATCGGCCTTTTCTGAACCGTGATGATGTTTACGTGGTATACAGACTGGTACAGGGACACTTGGATGCGCCAGGTGGAGGATGAACGGGGATTTAATGGAAGATTGTGTCGGGGTTTCTTACCCTGCCGTTTACTCCTCTATGGCCGGCGGAAAAGAGGCCCACGTTTTACTTCCGCTGGCATTAGTTCACTCAAGTCTCGCGAGACTTCTCGAGACAAGACACCAAAACATTCACACAAACTGAGCAAAACGTTAAAATACACAAAGGCGCGGATTTCTTATTATTTGATTTCATCCATTGTTTTTTTCCATACATTTTTTATTTCCTTGTACAATACTGTGTTTGAATTGTGCTATATAAATACATTCGCCTTCATCATTGTGCATTATACTCTTGGTATTCTTATTTTTAGCTGAACTGTTTACCTGCAAATGTCTTTCCAGTTGTAGCTTATTAATACGTTATGTCCCTGTTTGCCTCAGTAACCAGCAGTTTTATTTGCATTATCGCATGTTGCCAGAAGATGGCGCCAAACTTAATTAACCGATTACCTGGTCAGCAAACAAGTTTTGTCTATGAATCATCAAGTTCTGCTCTGTTCGTCACACTCCATATCTCTATTTATATTCATCTCAAAGGTTAAACAACCACTACCAGTAATATACGCAACTGTGCATCATTAAACGATCCATGGCGTACCTTAATTTGGAGCCTTTGAATTATATTATAGACTAAAATAAAGACGATGTTTATGTCATCTGATTGATCAGCTTCATCTTCCATAGGGTTGTCTGTATTTTTTTTTAATTTTTTTTTTTAATTTTTATCTTTTTAAATAAAGGGACACACAAACATGACGAGGGGTGTTTACGCCAGCAGACCACACAAACATTGACCTCCCCTCCGTGAGGACAGAACCGAGCCCCCGTCCTGCTCACGCGGCGGAGGGAACTACCGTCAGGGGAGGCGGAGGCGCGCTGACACCGAGCGCTGTTTGCTCCCCGGGCGGCGCGCACTTGTACCGGAGCCTGCCTGCCTGTCTGCGAAAAAAAGTGATGCTGTCATAGCCCCCTGCGCCGCGGACGGAGAGCCTCTTTCCCCTCCCGCACCTCCCCTGGATCCTCTCTGGCTGGCTGTCGCGGCAGCAGTGCGGATGTGGAGCCAGCAACGCAGCGCTCTTCAGCCGTCGGCAAGCACCGGAGAAGAAGATGAAATGTTTTTCCCGTTATCTCCCGTACCTCTTCCGCCCTCCGAGCACTATCCTGTCCTCCACTTGCCACACCGAAGGTAGGGTGGGACCCCGGGGGGGCTTCCACGGGGCTGTGAGTTGCTTACTTTGTGCGTGTGACATGAATGTTGGGGCTGCTCGTCTGTCCCTCACGCATACAGTGGACATGTGCAGAAGTTGGACCGGCCAGTAAACAGTGTTGGCCTCCCGTGGCACGTTTCAGATGTGCCATGAAGTTTTTTGGGGCCATTCTTAAATGCGAAGAGGGAACGGACGTAATGATCTGCGGTGCAAACTACAGAAAGCCCCCCAGGCTGTGTGTGTGACTGTGACTGTCTTAAAGAGTCCCATTCTCACCTCTTTAAAGCTGTCAGGCCTGGAGCATGCCAAGAGGGAAAGTCAGTTTGTGGAGTTGCATGACAAGTACTGCTTCCCATGCAGCCCTCAGTCCGGGAGACTCATTCATTTCACCAATTCATTCTTTACTAAAGATGCCCCACAGAAGACATCTGGCTTAATTCACTCAGCTCAGAGTGAGGAGTCACATGCTCCATACAGAGTTATTTCCTCAGAGTTTTACAGAGTTGAAATGTTCAACTGACCAGCTGTTGTGGCAATAAATGGCTTCATACACTGGCTGGTCAATTCATCCTGCTGATTGTGCTGTCAGAGGCAGCCCAAGAGGCTCTGAGTGTTTGTATAACCAGCCATTTACTAGGTCATAATGTGGAGACCGAGGCATTGCATTATTTAGCTTTGCATGGTTGCCCTCCTTCCTGTGTGTGCTCTGCCCTCAGCCCTCTGGCACAGGAGGGAAGATAGTGTGGTACAGTGTACAGTGCAGCATGCAGTGGTCACTGGCAGTGACTGTAGAGCTGCCCTATATACCATCAATCTTCATAAAGAAGGACAGAGAAATACTCCACTCACTCATTCACTCATTTGTGAATTATTCCGCTTCATGACATCCTTTGCCCTTCACTCCTTAAACTCTTACTCCTTGTCTATTCCCTTTCAGCAACTCTCCCTCCCTCTTTTGAGCAGTTTTGACATCCAGTGCTTTTAAATTATGATCAAAGTGATATGTTTGATATGGAAAATGTCAAAGTGCGGGTGTGAAAATATTGCATAAATGTAAAATATGAAAAGAAGAGTTGGAAATGATGCAAAGACGTGAGTGACAGCATAAAAGCATAAAGTGAAACACCAGGAGAAAGCTATATAAATAAATCAAATTAATTTTTTCTTTTTCAGGCTTAAACCAGAAGTGTCAGACATATTACCACATTATAAAACAGATCCCCCACAGGGTCCAGTCAGGCAGTGCAAACTATAGAAATTTCTAATAATACATCAATTAAACTTTTTCAATAAATATAACTATTATCCCTGATTTGTTGCACTGTATTAGTAAGATTATCCTACATAACACAGCAGTGAGAGCAAGGAATTAACAGTCGACTGCAGCAAGGTGCTGCTACCAACGGAAGAGACATTATTCCTATATATAGCAGGAGCATTACATCAATGCTATGAGGCCCAGCTGATGAAAACATGCATGCTTGAAGGCTGCAGAAATCAAGTGTTGTGAGAAGCGGAATGCTTCTTACTGGACAAATCTGAAAATCTGAGGTTGATCAAATCTGATTTTATCACAATCAAATTCAAGGTGCAGTCGTTTTCTGTACTTCTCTGAACTGAAACAAAAGCAAGAATTTTGAGCTGTCGGCATTTGAAGGCTGTTATGCATCGATTTCACTGGTGTGGCCTCACTGGACTCAGACAAGGCTGGATGAGGTTCTACAGTGAAATGAGCTTGTCAGCCATTGCTTGAAGAAATGTGCATTTGTGAAGAAAAAAGACCTGCAGCTCGTCAAAAACGATCAATTCAAAAATTAAAATGTATCAACCAAAGTGTCACAAGAAGAACTAATCGCTGAAATATGACAATCCAGCTTTCAGCTTGATGTTTAAAGTCTATTAGTGTATAATGAATAACATGTGAGAGATTTCTCTGGTGTCATGGTGTAATCAATTGTAGTGGAACGTCCTTATCTTAATCAAATCATACCAACTGAATTCTTTCAGCTGGATGTTCGGAGGTGAACAAGCAGCCTTTTTGGTGACTTGACGCCCTCTCTAAGCTCGCTTTCTCTCGATTCCTCGGCCTGAGATAAAGGAATGGCTTAATAGAGGAAGTGATAGATCACAAAAACATGGAGCTGTGATGCTCCAGCCAGAGTAACATGATCCATGAGCTCACGCTGCTCCCAGCGTGGAGAAATAGGGAAGAGTCGTACACGGAGTGCAGAACCGAGAGATGTGGAATCTCATGTGCTGGAGGCCAGCAGGGTGCGATGACACAGCGGATGACCTTGGTAATGTGATGTGTATAATAAACACAGGGTGTCTTCTCCGTGCGCCGTGGATAAACGGACGGCTCCGCCTGCCGATTGGCCGATTGGCATTTGTTTGCCCTGTACGAGAGCCGGTGTTTGCACATCCACATTGTGACCTTGTTCCTGTGTTTTGCCCTTCCAGTGGGCCTGCTGGTCTTGAGGAAGCCGAGCACTGCAGCAGTGTAGTCCTCCTTCCTGTCCACTCCAGCCGAGCAGGGTTCACCCCGGGGAAGATGAGTGTGCAGTTACCATGTTAGTGGAAAATACATTATATAAGCCCTGCACTGGGCTGTGTGTGTGGTTGTGCGTGCGGGTGCGTGTGTGTTTGTGTGTGTTTTTATGTTCTCTTTATTTATCTGGGCCATTGTGGGCAGTTGTGTGCCAGCATCACTCAGATTCACCTGGGTCCTCTCTCTGAGGGATTCACAGCCAGCTTTTGTCTGTCACTGTTGTTGCCCCCTTCTGTAAGGTTGCGTGTGTCTCTTAGTGGCTTTTTTTTTTTCCTATGCCACCCCCCTCCAACGTTTTCTTTTCCTCCAATTTCACATCCGTCTGTCACTTGCTTTGTGACGGATTAGGTCTTAAAGTTCTGCGATGGGTGTATATGTGTGTCTCCACTCGCTGCTGTTTTGTGTTGAAGTCAGGGAAAAATGTGCGTCCTCGACTGACACCTCGCCACATCGCATGAAGCCATCAATCAGCCTCAATCGTCCTGCATCGGTTCTCCTACTTCATGTTGCTGTAGCATCCGAGCAAACCTCTCTGATACGTTATTTGATGAATGTGACAAGAAAAAGCAGATAAGGGTTTTTTTTTTCTTGTAGAATAGATTTATGACAAATCTTTGTGGATACTTGTGTCATATAAGTGTATTTGTGTGCTTTGCATTTTTCTGCACCTGGTGTTTTATTCATAGGAGGAGCTGTGAGCTTTTTGTGGCAAAGGCCTGAGGGGGAACTTCTGTCAGTTCTCCGGCAAAATGTGACACTCATTCGGCGGATCGGAGACGAGGAACACGAGATCATAGGTTGGGCTGTGTCGGTCTTATCCTGACAGACACTCAGTTCACAGCCCAGAACGATCCTCGTAATCGTCCTGTCCTTGTCTGCCGCTGAGGACAAACACCCCACGTACTCATGTACTGATATAATTCACACACTTAAGCATGTGACTGCTCTGTTTTCAGTTTGGTCAGCTTTTAAAAAAGGAGCCTGCGCTTAAAGAGATAGGCTACTCCCGTAATTAATGCTGCTTTCCCATAAAAGCCATTACTTACTTGCCAAAACTGTAGATCCTACACACACCATGCCGCATTTCAGAAGTGTTCTTCACGTTTAATGTTTGCCTCATAGGCAATAAGCTTGAAGTTTCCTGCCTGAGCTGCAGTAACAACAGTCCGGTCACTGTGACGTGATCAGGCTTAGTTCTGCTGACTTAAGAAAGCTTACCCATAAACAGTGCAGACAGTGTGCTGTGTAATATACTACGCATCCCGTTTTTAGCACTTTTTATAGGCTGAACGGTAGTCATGTGAAAACAGCCGTTCGCTCTGTCTGTCTCTTCTTCTCTGTCTGCTTGCCTTCAGGGCTTTTCTGCTGCAGACGTTGTAGTGTAGTTTTGAGAAAAGGGGCTTTTCCCGGCTGGAAAAGAATTAAATAGTAAAGGTAGAGTTTGTATTCTGTCTTTTGGAAAGGAATAGTCAAGTGAATTTGAGTAAAATGATATATGATTGCCACAATCCGAGCAGTTTAGAGATAAAGCTTTTGACATGTTGGATGGAGATGGAGCTGCCAGGTAAGAGGAGAGGAAGAAGATCTTTCCTGAAGTAAAGGAGGGGATGGAGAAGGTGGGCATAACAGCAGAGGAGGCAGAGGATATGCTGAAAGAAAAACAGATGATCCACTGTGGTGACGTTTGAAATGAGCAGCCCATAGACAGAGATTGTCAAAGAGTTGAGCAAAGTGCATGTTATTTGTTTGCTTGTTTTTGAAACTATCCCTGAAAGCTCGTGAGGTTGCATTTCCAGTAATCAAATATTATTTCATCAAGGCACCACATGATGATATGCAGTCTGCTTGTAATGATGGAGTGATGTACCCGTCTGCGCGGTAGCCTTTGCTGTCTTTCAGCCGATTGTTTTGGTTTTGACTCCATGACTTTGGCCCACTTTCTCTCCCCTTATCAGTAACATTTCCAGCTGCAGCTACTTCAAGCGCAAAATAAGATAAGGCTCACTGAAAACTGCTCAACAACAGGCCCGGGAAGTTAGCGGCCCGCCGGTGAAGTGGGCCACGCGGTGGTTAAAAGAACCTGGTATTTATGTATCATTACGCTCACATTGATGGATATTTACTGCTTGCAGATGACTGGATTTCAACACTCCCATCTCACTCTGAGGCCTTTAAGAAGGACCAAGTAACGTTTAATCACTTTCAGATGACTTGAGAGATGCTGGAGTTGTTTTATGTTTTGAGTGAGTTTAGTTGGATTCATAGTGGCGATATTACAGATGATTTATAGCTACAGCTGGTCAGAGACCGACAGAATTGACTCCTTTATGTTTTAACTGCATTGTAACA
Organism: Salarias fasciatus; assembly: GCF_902148845.1. Classification (NCBI taxonomy): domain Eukaryota; kingdom Metazoa; phylum Chordata; class Actinopteri; order Blenniiformes; family Blenniidae; genus Salarias; species Salarias fasciatus. The sequence goes on along the minus strand of NC_043746.1, from coordinate 8,703,045 downwards.
AGACATATTTATACCCTTTTGTGTCCGTTGCCCTTTGCTAAGTGTTTTGGGTGAAGCTAATTAGACAATATATCAGAGGCTTTAAAAATGTGGAGCAGGTTTCTCCCTGGGTAGACAACAACAGGAAATCTCGCGATCCATGGGATTCCTTTTCGCTAATATGTGATTTAAAATTTTAAGAAGTATGCATGATTTAAAAATAAATGTAAGAAAAACTTATTGGCAAGACAGACCTTTCTTTAGAACTGAATTTACTGTAAGTATAACGGAGAGATCTGGTCTTTATTGATCAGTTTAAACTTCTTAAGTTATTATAAAGGTGCTATGAAGCATGTGAGTTTTGTGAGTTGAGCACCTCTGCTCCACAGTATCTGTATTTCTAACAGATCATTGCAGTGCAGTTCGTACCCTCATTTGTTTAACAAAGGCATATACAATAGCAGTGACATGAATTGCAATGGAATGAAGCCATTGAAAAGCAAATGGCCTGTCATGCTCGGTGTTTTAAATGGAAAGTTAATTGGATGCTGAGGAATATTTATGCTAAAATGGAAGATTGGTTCCCAGCAGTTTCCCTCTTCATTAAGCCATCGATCTGTCTTATGTACAGCTTTATGAAGTGGTTTCATCAGAGGAGACGACTGCAGGAATCCCCACAGTAAGACGCATGCATGCACAGGGAGAATATGCAAACTCCATGCAGAAAGGCCCAAAAGTTCATGCTCAAACCAGGAGTATTTTGATATGATTTTCTATTAAATGTTCACAGTAAAGAGACATACAGTATACTCACAGGCTCTCTGATAATCATAATGAAAGAAACTAAATACGTTTCTCTGGAAGAATCAACCAAAAACTTACGTACTTGTGAAAAGTTAAGCAGCAATATTTATCAATCAAAAGGCAAATGTCAGAAAATTCCTCATATTCCTCCTCCTGAGCTGGAACTGAGGAGCCGATGGGAACCGAGACGTTCTCCTCCTCAGCGAGATGAAAACACTAACATATCAGTGTCGTTCTCACACAGCACTCAGCCACAATCTCACTTTACCACAAACACTTCCTGCCAGCTTTTCACAGAGAGCGTGCATGGAAACAAGGGAAGAAGTGAGCAATTACAGCAGTGCTGAGACTTTCCTCACTCCTGTTCCCTCACAGGAGGCGGCGTATCATTACAGCAAACAGTGACGCAAGTCTCTTTGTCTTTTACTCTTTTTTTTTTTCTCCTTTAAATCAGTTTTGTGTAGAAGTGAAATGCGTGTGACATGAGTCTCAGAGTTTTGAACCCCCTCTGTTTAAGAGCATCGACCAGGCCCCTGTTGGGAGCTCAAGCCAGACAAAAAGGCTCCTTATCAAGCCGGGCTGCCGGGCCTTTGCTCCGGCTGACAGACTGCAGCAGAGACACAGCTACTATTGGGATTGGGGTATATATAGAACATCAGGATAGGCTTCCTCTTCCTCTCTGCCCCCCCCCCCCCCCCCATCCACCCATCTGTCTCCGTGGGTTTATGAGAGGTCCTGATGGGTTGAGTGAGACAGGTTACTGTAAACAGATTCACAATGCTGCAGTCAAATTAGTTGATGAACTCTTTACTAAAAATCCCAACATCTTATTTGTAATTCAGTTAATCTGTAATAATACTGAGGCAGATGATAAACAACCTATAGGTGACATTATTGCAGTAAAAAATGGTTTAAATGCTGTTGTCCTAGCCTCACATTTAGAATCCACCATCCATCCATGCTAAAGTTTAACAAGTGGTATACCCAGGTGGCACACTTGGATGGCAGTCGTCTTTTGTTTGCACTGAAACCTTTTGTAGTCGTGAAGAACAGCCTAGCTCAGATGAAACTTTAATGAGAATAAGCAGCAGCGGCGAGGAGGATATGGAACTTATTAGAAGAGAACATGGCAAAGCAGACAATAAACCAAAGCATGTACACACATACTTGATAGAATGAAATTGAATTGGAAAAGCAGTTTTTCTTTCTAGCTTTCGGTTGATGAACTCAGTGTGTGTGCAGTCATTACCTCGTGCATGTGCACAGATGCAAACATCCACAGTGGTAGTTTCAGCCTCTTGTATTGGTTGCAGCTGCAGGTCAGAGATAAAAGCACTGATTAGATACGTAAGGGGTGGTGTCATCCTCATTTTAGTTTAGGCATCACGTGCTGCAAGATGTAAACTAAGGTGGGCCAGACCAGCAGAATGACTGTTTATTTGCAAAACTTTAACATGCAAAATTATGCTAGCCATGCCTTTTGTTGCAAAACACAGTGATGGTGCTTGGTTTCTGCATTCCTGAACCAACTTTAACAGTTTTGATCCACAACAAAAGATCTGTGGTTGCTAATGAAATTGTTTATTTATGATTATGCCCCGTTTCCACTCCCCCCCCCCCTCAGTGGCCAAAAAAGAATCAGTTTATACAGGTTCAAATAAAAGCAGCAGAAATGAACACATCTGGCGCATGGCAGGTGGCGTCGTTAGACGGGTATTAGAGCTGATTGGATAGCTCTGTGGGGATATACATCTGAAACTAAAAGCTGACAATCACTTCTCCACAGCGCATCCACGGTACACGCACTGGGAAGTAAAATGGTAAAAACACAAGCGGGCTGTTTTTAAGCGCTCTCCCGCTATACTTTTTGGGTGTAAAATCAATGTGCAACACCCTCCTTTGGTGGGAATTGTGGTGTGCTGCAGATAAGTGCTCCAGGCCTCAGATGTGGCTTTCTTTTTTGGGTCTGTTGAAGTTCTCCTGCCAGAGCTTTGCACGCACTTAATAATAATTACATGGACAGAAAAGAAGAGTTGATGGATAATAATCCTGCCTACTCTCTGGACACAGGACAGGCTCTGTGTTCTCAGCTGCTTGTAAAGCCCGAACCCAACTGTACCCACAGGAGCAGTGGCCGTCATCCAGCTGGATCTCGGTTTAGGTGTCTTTTTATAGTTTCCCAGCATAGTTTTTCAATATTCCTCTGGAAATAGCCGTCCACTGTTGCAGAGTCATCACAGTGGCGCTGTTGAGTGAGATGGTCGATATGAGGATCAAACACCTACAGCTCGTCTGGAGCAGAGGTGGCTCCTGGTGGAGGATGGTTTCAGGCAGTTATTGTGTTTTTTTTATGTGTGAGAAGAACCGATGTACAGAGTAGAGTATTGTGTCTGCGTGCTTGAGAGAAAGAAGATACGACATCAGCCCTCACGCTACATCCCAGAGAAAGCTTTTCCTGTTCTGACTGAATGGTGTTGTACACATAAGACATGACAATGGATAAATAATGCAGCCTAATGCCACTGTGCGAGACGGCAGACGGCAGCAGTACATGAAGTACCAGTCTGTCTCTCCCCACTTTCTCTGCTTCTCCCTCCACTCTGCCGCTCCACACACACACACAAAATACAAAACCCGCTAAACTCTGTGAATGGATGGTTGGTTGGCACCCGGTGTCGCATGATGAGTCATCAATCAGCGTGATTATTTATTTTATTTTGTTTTATTTCTGTGAAACACTGCATCTGCCTGCTGCACACTCACACTGATTCACACAGTGACACACACCTTATTTGTCCCTGCTGTTGTGCTGCAGAAGTTTGTGTTCGTCTGAGTAACCCTCATTAGTCACCAGCTCGGCCTCGCGCTCCAGCCTCCAAATTACCTGGAAGATTCAGAGAATAGTGCCTGGAGTCAGCGGGTAAAAACACAGTCCTGATACTTTCCCTTGTCAGAGGGCCATGTTTGTATAAAATTATTTTTCTTATTATCGTTTCACCTCAGTCACAGTAAATTTTCAGTGAGGATTCAGACATAGATGCATCCTGAAAGCCTGAAAGTTCCCTTTTTAATCCTGTAGAGGGTAATTATTCAAATGATATGCTGTCACATTTCGGTGCTGTTTCTACCTTTTACTTATGATAGTTTTGTAACATTTTTGAATCTGTATAACACACAGAATAACATTTAATCAAATTTATTGGAAAACTGTAGAATTGACCAAAGAGAGGCTGTATTTCACCATTTGTTGTTAAAGAATGTCTTAATAAGAACAAATTCTCACTTCAAAAAGCACAGTCTCAAGTACACATGCCGTCCTGACTGCTTCGCACAGTCTGTACCTTCTTTTAACTTTTAATCTAGTTTTTTCTCTTGTCCTATTTTGCCTTTTGTTTACTTCTGTTTCCTGTTTACTTTTTGACTTCTTTTTTTAATCTATTTGTTTTATTGCGCAACCTTGACGTGAATCAGAGCGCATTCCACAACATGTCCTATTTGTATAACCTGCGACACGTGACAAATAAACCTCTTTAATCCTGAAAACCTTTCGTAAATCTGCTGGTTCATCCTGAAGATTTCAAGTTGTTATCCTGCAAAAACTGCATCATTTTATGAACGGCTGTGTTCTATATCTGCCTAGTTAATGCAGAAGACATAATATATGGTCACTTTAAAGGCCAACATGCTTTTTAAAGTCTGGATGAGTCATAAAAATATAAAATATCACACATTATGAAAAAATCCTGTGTGTGTGTTAAATTTTAAAAGTTGGGAGTAATGAGGAAGTTAAATATGAATGTTGATTAGTGTGTAAAATATATGTGAAAATGAAACCTTGTGAAAGACTTATGGGACGCTGCGATGTCTTAAAACAAGGAGGAAAGTGGAAGAAACGCAACGGTCCATAATCCAGCGCTGTTTGTGTGTCCCGTTTCTTATTTATCTTTCAAATATTTTACATGAATTGCAGCATATTTTCTGCTGTTTGTTTATTAATTGTTTGGGTAAACAGTCCTGTTGAACAGCTTTGCGTCCTGGACCCTCACCAGATCTTTAATCCCACCATGACACCAGCGCCGTGCGCCGGGATTATCAAGACGTGACTGAATGACGGTCTCTAGGATCAGCGCTTCTTTTCTCATTTGCTCGACATATTTATGAAAGGAAAAAAAAAACAAAGTGATTCTTTCAAAACAACATAGTGTTTTTTAAGCATCTCTCATTATTGTTACACGTCGAATCTCCCTCCCATCAAGTTTCGGTAATTGAAAGAGGAAACACATTTAAATTGTTCTTCAGCACTGGTGTCAACATCGGATGCTCGAATATTGTGTGTGTGTGTGTGTGTGTGTGTGTGTGTGTGTGTGTGTGTGTGTGTGTGTTGTAGGCAGTTGTTGTTTTTTTTTAGTAGGCCTAATCATTTATTAATTTTAATGAAAATACAAAACTAAGATAAATCTTTATGACATAAATAATGTATTCATCAGAACATAAAAGTTTGTGACTTTTTGAATTTTCTCGTTCGTCACTTGACTTTATGTGAAGAGAGGGAATGTAAATTTCAGTCTCCACTCAGGTGACGCCCAAGCAGAGTTTTTTCCTTTGACCTGGCATCAAACTTTGACTGACTCAGTGTCTTTGTCTCCTGAACGTGGCAACAGAAACAGGTTTGTACCCATTTAGTCAAAATGAGCTTTGCCACTTTGTTTTCAACCTCGGCTCCCGGTGATTAATATTGATCCAGCCAAATGGCTCTCTGACCCACCTAGCATAAAATGGGCTTAGCGGCCTGGTGTGTGACAAAGTATAACTCTGAGCCTAAATTAGCTTTCCCACCAGAAGGCAATTTTACGCTTGGAAACGACACTCAGTAAGTATTTTTTAGGGTCTTGGTCCATCATTCCCAGACTGAAGCATTGATTTCCTTTTTTTTTTTTTTTAATGTCTTGTTTTCATTGAAATGACCGACACATTGGATCGAATCAGGTTTGCTCCCGGTGACATTTTCCTTAACCGGTTTTCCACTTTGGCAAAAGCTGCACGTGGACGTAAAGCAGCTCGGGCGAAGCAGCAGCTTTACAGCCATGACGATCGCTGCAGACATCGGGCTGTTTCTCACTGAACCCATCTGGTCCGTTTGAGTGTTGCTGAGTATGAGGGAGGCGGTCAGGCGGCGGAGGAGTGTGGGTGATGGATGGGGTGACGGCTTCAGGGGGAGGGGGGAGGGGGGGGGGGGGGCGATGAGAGTGCAGATTTTGGGGTGGAAAAGGATCTCTTTTACGGCAGGGTTGAGTCTCGAGCTTGGCTGTGACACACTGCTCTGCCTGTTTCCACACCAAGCTCCCAACCAGCTTCGACCAACCAAAGCCTCCGGACCCCCGGACCCCTTCCCTCGTCCCTGACGTTTTGGCTCGTCCCCATCTCCATCTCTCTGTGTCTCTTTCACCGCCTCCTTCCTCTGGCCCTCCGTTTCAGATTTTTCTTACCTTCGCTCGCTTCTCTCTGTTCTTGTCAGGCTTTTTTTTTTTTTTTTTTCTGCTTCCTTCCGGTAGTACAGAGGAGAGAGGGACCGGACCGGGGCCTCCAGGTTACCATGGTAACACTTTGTATCCTGATGCCATTAGTATTGACGGTGTGTCGCTGCACCAAGCTGTCCGGACAAAAGGGGCTGTTTACTGTTTACCCCAAACTTAAGCCATTCACCGAGAGATTAGTGTGTGTGATATAATACTGTTTGTCTGGGAGTTTAACACTGCGATGGGGATCAGACTGAATTGTAAAGCAACAGATGAGTAAAGCGTTTGATTGATGAAAAAGCTCTTAGAGTAAAAACAGCGTGGTCAGGTTTCAGGAGCTGGATGAGCACCAGAACGAGGCAAAGCATAGCGGAAATGGCTGTTTCACAAAACAGCAGTCCTCCCAGTCTGCTTTGCTCACTGTATGATTGCTGAAGCATGTCTGGGAAGCGCACCTCCCGGGCCTCGACTCTCCGTCTCGCCTCTCATTTCTCTGGCTGCTTCACTGGCTCGTCTGTCTGAGGAGACAGACGTCCCCTCGCTGCGACGCTCCCCCTCACAAATTCAGAGCGGGGTTTTCGTCTGCGTTGCTTGCGCAGCCAAGTGTGTAACTCCATACATCTGTGGCGAATGCTCAAATCGCCAGGTTGCTCCCGTGTCTCTTCGTCTCACAGCCCGATCAGCTCGGAGCTCTCCCGCTGGCCCTCAGCTGGCAGGTTCCAGGCGCTGTGCTGCCAGAGTAATTAGTTCTGCCTGCTTTCCAGGGCCAGGGGTGGACAAAATATGGATCCCATATTGATGCTGTCGCATCACATGAAGAGACGGGACATCTGCAGTGCTCATCCACGACTCCTGCGCAGACCCGTCACCTCTGCGTGACGCTGACGCTCCGATTGACATGGTGCTGTTGTAGTTCTTCGTGTAACTTGATGTTTAGATGGCAATAAGCTGCAGAAGGAAAACACTTCCTGTATTGATTGAAATGTGAATCCCGAGCCCTTTGTGCACACACGCACACGCGCACTCTTCCATTAAAGCCTTCATCCTAGCAGGAGAAACAGAAGGTGAAGCTGTGGTTGTTCATAGGCAGTGTTTGAGTTGGATTTTGTGATAACTTAAACTAGCTAGCTAATTTTATTGTTTGTGTGTATTTGTGTGTGACATTTCTGTCCTGATTTACGGAGATTGAATGGACCCAAACTGACACCTGTGGTACCATTATGAGGATCCAGAATTGAAGGATTTCCTTCAAAACAACAAGTTTCTCTCCAAATATATCGCACAAATGTGAGCCTATAAATATTCCAAAAACATTGATCTATTATAATTGTGTTTTCTTGTAGCTTGACACTGGTGTCAGCCTCCTGTAATTGTGTCAATTCTGCTTTGCATTGCTTTTGCTCTGACCAATTTATTCCCTTGAGGACACAGGAAACAATGCATCCCTCACCTTCAGGTCTGATGGGAACCTAACGCGAACAAAGGCAGGAACCTCCTTCATGTGGCTGCTATTGTGTGGGGGTGCACATGTGTGCACAGTGGAACATGCCAAGACTTTGTCCCAAAATGTGATGTATGAGAGCAGCACACTTATGTAGCTGAAGTGCTGTAATTATGTCTCAGGTTTTAACATGTAATCTTTGTTTTTGCCAGATGGTGGTGCTCTAAGATTATCTCCTTTACTGATGCAGCATCAGGCTCAGAAACCTGAAGAATGGCATGCTTCAGTTTCTCTTCTGTGTGCTTGCAGATAGATAGATAGATAGATAGATAGATAGATAGATGGATATTTTAACTCAGAATTATCAAATATATTGAATTCAGTGTATTTTTTCATTTCAATATCAAAATGTTATTTTCACATAAACAGTGGAAAGTGTGTTTGACAGACAGCCAGGATGATACACAGACAGATGGACAAACCACTTTTGCCAGGAAGTCCCCTCACGCACCCTCCTACATCAAAAATGGCAAATCCCCGAGGCTAGTTTGCAACAGAGAAGGCCTCACACCGGATCAATAAATTGAGCTCTAAAAATTAAGCCCTGTCCAAATGAGAAACTGACTGGTTGAGCTTATTGACATGTTTCTATTAAAGTGGTGGAGGTGGCAAAGAATTTATCATCGCAGCAGTAGAGGCTGATCCCACCTTAAGCTTCTGTGCGTGTGTGTGTGTGTGCGTGTGTGTGTGTTTGCGAAAGGAGTGTGGATGGACAGCTTGCCACCCTGTGGGCACCACAACTACAGACTATCTGTGATCCACGCTGGCAGCTGCTCTGCCAAATGGGATTTTCCTGGAGATTACAGCCTCTAAGTGTGACACGCTTGCATGTGTTTGTCTTTGTTGTTGACGGAGTGCGTGTGTGGACTATTGTAATAATGAAATGTGTGGGCTTTTTTTTTTGTCTATGTCAGTGAGTGTGTATGTGTGTATGTGTGTGTGTGTGTGTGTGGAGCTCTTGAGCCGAGGTGCACAGAGAACATGCTCTGTTGTCACATGGGGCTGGTTGAAACATGACTGAATGGCTGCAGGGGACCCTCTCTGGCAAGCAGCACCAGCAAGAGGGGAGGGGACGGTGTTCAGATATGGGGTCAGGCTTTTTCCACACTGCTGCTGTTCTTATTAGCGACGCTCTTGTTGAACAGACTTTAAATGCTCAATCTGTTGGTTACCTAAAGATGGCCAGAACAGAGGAGGACCATTATGACTCGCCCTGACTGTTCAATACTACAATTGACTTGTGTGTGAGATGACTCATTAGAGCTGATTAGTTTATTAGAAATTACATTTTCATCAATAAGAGGAAATGATTTTAAAAGAGAAAAATGTCCAAGATGTATGGATTAGTCACTTTTTTTTGTTAATTAAGCATGTCAATTTAGTTTCTCACAACTTACAAATATGATTTAGAAATATTTGAATGATATAATTATTAGCTGGCATGTTTTATAGATAGTGCATAGAATGATGCACAATAAAGGTAGTTGATATTTAATTTAATTAAAAAAAAATCCCCGTTGTCACATCTTGCTCACGTCTATAGTGCAACAGATTTTCTTTGAAAATTTCCATTTAAAACAGCTTTTATAAATTTGAATTTTACGACATGCTTTTCCTTCTTTGGTATTGATAAGCCACTATCCACCTTCCTGCCTGCTCTGCATGCAGAGCGCTGTCCGCGGTCCTGAAGATAAGCCGTGCATGGGGCCCCGGTCATGTACGGGGAGGTGGCTTTGTAGTCGCTCGCTAACCTGCTTAACCTACTTTCAACTGGCCGGTCTTTCATCTGTCCACAGAGAGGAAAGTGCTGGAGGATAAATATAGCGTACTTAATAACACACACAGTGTTCGTCCCAGCTTTCCAAGCCAGCACAGACAGTAACCCTGTTTTTCCTGTGCCTCATGATTCCGTTTTAGGGCGCACGGTTTCTCCATCCTTCCCCCTTAACGCACCGCCGATCATTTCACTAATGAAATCCAGCTTTAGTCCAGCATGAACTCCTCATGTTCGTCCCATTAACCCAACCGGTAGAAAATGTGTTGGGACATGCTTGAACCTTTATTGAGATGAATATGACTAAAATAATGACATTTTAAGATCTTAATTGTCCAATTACACGGACAGCTGTTGTGCTGCATTGCAATGCCAGTTCAATTGCAGTTTCCTAGCAACCAGAGAGGTACAATGCAATGATTTTCTGTTAAGTGGCATCATTTCCTCCTAGCAAGCCGAGACTCCATATTCACAAAACAAATCTAAACCTGCACTGTGCACATGCTCCTCCGCCTTAAGGCCAGTGTTTTGATTTCTTGTAACATTTGCAATGCAGCAGAAATGCTAAACGTGTGTTTTATGATATTGCGGTGTTTCATTTACATGCATATGGCCCATGTCGTGCATTTGTATATCTGTACATCCTCGAGGTGTGAATTGTGAAATAGCGGCGCTGCTGCAAACCGAATTATTTCACTTGATTAATTTTCATCTAAAATGCGCCGTCCTGTGCTAATCATTGTACATGCATTCTTTTCAATTAATTTATTATCAAGGGAAGCAGAGAGGGGGGAGGTTGGGGGAGGGGAAAGGAGAGTCAAGGGGGGGAAACAGAAAATCCAATCCTGCTGGTCCGAAGTCTCGGAGCAACGGAGCATTAGTCTCATCCTGATGTAATTGGAATGACACCCAGAGTAAAGCCTGCTGATTTAGGGACAGCCTCTAGGCTTGATTTAATACCCTCTACCAAAACTATACATCCATCTTTTTATCTTTCTCTTCTTCCCTCTCCCAGGCCCTCCTTTCTCCTCTGCATCCCTCCCCCACCCGGTCTCGCGCTCCGTTCATTCACCAGCCGCTGCCATGTATCTCCATCTGTAGTCTATTAGCAGAACAGTGGCGGCGTTTTATAATGTTTAAAGCCAGAAGGTTACACACTCGCAGTAGAGTGCGTAATTTCCAGCGTTTTACTTACTCCTTATGGCATTTACACGCTCAAGTGGCTGTGTTTTACTTTCACAGAGGTTGAGTTCTAATGCGGAGCACAAATATCTCCAGAGAAAAGTGCAACGACAGGGCGGAGTGAGAAGGTGTATCCAGGCCAGGGTGCTGCCTCCCTGGGGTTTGCTGCTGCTCCGTCCCCTGACAGATGGACTGCCGGGGCAATCCTATTACCCCTCATGTGTTTAGCTGCTCTTAATGCCAGGGTGGGTTGCATAGCTAATGGAAGGCCAATGAATGTTTGCAGGGAGAATGTTATGCTGCTGATTATAATCCTGATTTGTTTGATAACATGAAAAGGATCTGAAGCCAGCAGAAAAGCAGTAAGAATTATGACCATAAGGACTTTGTAGCTCAGCTGGTGCACTTTGATCCAGCTGGTCTCACTCAGAGATGTCATATCAAACCAGCCCAGCTACTACACAGGCTTTATCTTATGTTTGGTGTAAAGCAGCTTCCCTCCGACTGCAGCCTATATTTTCCCGTCCTTTTTTTTTTTTTTTGATTCATGAAAGATTTGAATTCAACTGAAAGCATTTTTTAATATAAGATGAACCTTTAAAAGAGACGAATAAGAAAAAAGTTGAAGCCTTACTGCTGTTTAAAACTAGTTTCTCTGTTGAGTTTTTACATCTGTGATAAACTTTGTGGCCTTGATGATCTAACTCTGGACCACATGGATTCATCTGCAATCAATTTTCCAGGTCCTGTTTGCATGTCTCGGCTCTTTGTTTTAAAAATGCGATTGTATCAAACCATAATGCTGTAAATCAATTAGCAATTATGGCAAGATTGGATTTTCAGCCTCGCTCGGAGGTGAAGGGTGGTCAGTGCTGGTCCATCAGCTCATCACTTAGTAAAGACTGAGGCATCTCGATAGCTGCTGAATGAATTGCGGAGACATTTTGAGCTTATTTATGTTCCCCAGAGGGTGAAATCTATTTTATTATTATGTCTTGAGGACTAGTTGGTGAATCGCAGTGAAATATTTGCACAGATTGTCATGGCACTCAGGGGAATGGTCTCACAGGCTGTGGGTGATACCTCGACCTATACTGCTGCCACAAGGACGTTTGAGTTGTGACTCGATACCTCAACATCCATGCATTTTTACAGTACTGTGTGTAATGAGGATACATCATTTGCATCTCTGAATGACTGATTTCTAACCTTTTTTTTTCCATAAGTCACCTCAGTTTGGCTCTAACCTTGGCTGTAGACCCTCCCCCATAGTTTATGATTTGTCAAGTAAAGCCCAAACGCTGGTTCACTCACATACATACAGCTTGGGAAAAGCATTAAGCCCCAGGTCTGACGTAGAGCACCTTAATATTGTTTTCTTTTAGATATGCTTTTGTCAATTTTTAAGCCTCAGAGTAGAGGAAGCCATGTCTTTTAGTTCAAAATCACTTCAGTGGTTTGCTTTATGAACCACAACCTTGCAAAGCTGATGACATTTCCTATTCTGGACCATAAATTTACAAGTCTCACGTTAACATGCCAAAATGAAATGGTGAATCAGATTTCCATATGACTTGCATCAGTCACACTGTGGCAATATAATAAAAACAGGACTTTCTTTTACAAACCTACACACAGGTGCTATTAAATTTACCCATGTGTAAAATTTCTACATTATGTAGCGGAGGCGTAAGCAATGAAGAAAAATAGGCCTTTACTAATGTGATATTGAAATCAGTTTCCTCATAAAGCTATATACAAATGATTGCACTTTCTTTATGTATTGAGTACATAAAATGATTAACTATGTGGAGCTCATATAGATTTTGGATTTACTTCGCCATAACCACATATTTCTTGGATTAACTGGACGAAAACACTCAATATCATAGCTTATTTACCCCAGACATTATGCAGTGATCAATATGCTATCGACTGCACTTTTCAGATATGAAGTAATTGCAGAGAAGGTATATAATTTTAGCTGTGCTGCTCAGTTGCCGTGCAGCCAAATATCTATGCTCCCTGTGAAGGTGCATGCACAACCACAAGCCTGCACGTTACTTGGTATGCAGGCGGCATCTTCGCCGTCTGTAGGCCTTTACCGGCATCCCCAGGTCAACCAATTACCACACATCAAGGAAGGCAATTGGGCATGACTAAAATATCATTGCCATGTGATTGTGTCCCTATGTTTGGTGCTGCTGGTGCCTAATTTAACCCACTTTGTCCATACGATTGAGGAGAATTGAGGACACGCTCTTCCAATTCTGGTGGCCCCCCGAGCATTTCCTTCCAAGTCAGACTCGCGGCAGCTGGGCTGTAGATGCGCTGTCACCGGTCCCTCACCCGGCGGAGTGGGAGATGGGGGGTAATGAGCGAGAGAACCGGGGTAGCGGTGGAGAACGTGTCGCTGGAGGTTTCGGAGGGCAGCATCAAACGAGCCGCGGGGTGCAGAAACTTCAGGTCTTTTGAGGTGCGCCTCCTGAACGCACATATCGACCTGCGATCACTCGTCGAGTCGTGTGAGATCACATTGTGAAGGGGTGGTGGGAGGCTGAATTTGAAATGTGGGTTAGGGGCAATCATGCACAGGGATTGGGACCGGGGCACGGCGGAGGGGGTGGAGAGCGATATTGGAGTGGCAGCATTGATCCCCGACTCTGGCTCCAAGCAGGCCTCTCCACTTATTCCTTCATTATACAGTCAAATATCTGTGCGCCTTTAACTGTCAGTGCCGCCCTTCATTTGTATGTGTCTGCCTCATAATTTTACCCTCACCTCCCAACAAAATCTGACAAAGCTAAGCCTCTCATCCGTGCAGCTTTACTCCACTAAACCCATTGTTTTCCTGATTCCATCTCATTTTAATTCGGGCTGCTCAGCTGTAACTTAGCTGGAGTCTTTGTGGAAGAGGAGCAGTGTGTCTTCCTTTTGTCCTCGCGGATTCCTGTTTAAATATTGATAGAGATGGGAAATGCCATTGACCACTCGGTTAGATCTAAGAGGGTCAAGGATGGCAGCATTTCTCTGCAGATTTCATTAGAGGAGCAGAGGACTGTAAATATAGAAACATGTGAAATCGGAGGTTCTCGCCGACGCTCCAGTAGCCTTCATTATCCCCCCGCATGGATAACACCACCTAATGTATTCCATCAGAGATGGAGGTTGGAGGGTGATGGGGTGTAAAATAGCATGAGTAGGAAGTCCCTGTTTTTTTTTTCGCCATGAGCATCCCACCTTCCTCACGGTCAGATCCCCATTAGGACAGGAGCCGAGGATTGGGTGTGCAAATGGTCGCATGGATTAGAGCGCTAATGCATTTAGGAGAGGGGGCTCCACAATCTCTTTATTGCCACTGCTGCTCTGTGTGCTGGGGCTCGTGCAGGGAAGATACTCAGTCCCTTTGTGGAATTGGAGAGATTTAGGGTAAAGTGAGTCGATAAGGGGCAGGGATGCAATGCACACTGATGCAGTGCACACACACACACACACACACACACACACACACACTGCACTCATCAAAGATTATGCTTGGACCACAAGTAGATGTTATTAAACTCAGCATGGAAATTTGATTTTTTTCAGAAAGAGGCGCAGACGGCTGCCTCGCTAATCTAATTAATCAGTGTCTGGGTTTCTTTCCTTTTTTTAAATTTCATCTTCTTGTGACCCTCTCTGTTCTCTCTGCTCTCTAGTTCCCTGTCGCCAGTCTTGATCTTTCTCCTTTGTCCTGATCTCTGCCCTAGTTCCTTTGATGATGCTTTTTGCCAAATGTTTGGACACAAATGTGCTTCCATGTCTCATAAAAATCTTTCTGAAAAGCTGCTGTTGGAAGATGTTTAAATGCACAGAACGAAGCTTGTAACCAAGGTGGAAAACATTCATTTTGAGGAGCCAGGTTAGCCCAAAATTCATCAGATCGGTTCAGTAACTTTGAGTCATGCTGTAGCCACTGCCAGGCTAAGGTCAGCTGTTGCTGTGTGAGGGCAGGATGCACCCTGGAAAGGTCAGCAGGTCATCACAGGGAAAACAGACCCATCCACTCACATTCACACCTACAAGGAGTTAAGAGTCACCAGCTGATCTGAGTTAGATGCTTTTTTTCCTTTGGGAGGGAACGGAAGTCCCTGATGGAAAAGCTAATCGTGCAGTAAAACCATGGAAATTCCACCTACAGGCATGTTGAGGGTGCGAACCACTCCACACATTGCCGGTTTAATCCCGCTGTTTGCATCAGTCCCAGCTTGATATGCATGTAACATCTAGATGTCTCTGCAGCAGCAGGGTGGAGGGACGGTGGTGCAGGATCTGCCAAGCTTAAGAGGCAACTTGTACCCAGACCATAAGGCATCTGCCGGCTTTACAGGCGCGAGCGTGGCTGGTGGTCATCATCAGGCGCTGTGCGAACTGATTTTCGGGTCTTTCTCTGGAGGTGAGGGCTGGCGGTGTTTTTTTTTTTTTTTTTTTTTTTTTTAAAGAGCCATCCGGCAGGCAGCAGGGAGGGGCAGGGCGCTCCTCTCTCCTCAGCTGAAGCGCAGCAGCAGCAGCAGCAGCAGCAGCAGCAGCAGCGGGGATCCACAGGACGGCTCTGCTCCGCTCTGCGCCATCCGGCACAGTGAGTCAGCTGAGCGGACAGACTCCGACACACGAGGGAAGGGACGGAGGAGAGAGAGGGGAGGACAGCCGAGATGCCGGGGACCGAAAGAGTCTGACATGGAGATGCTGAGGTGATCGGAGGAGGCTTGTTGACGCATAATCCCGCCCGCCCCGCTGGCGCTGGGAGGGGGGAATCTATCCTGCCGAAACTCAAATCCTCCAAAAGAGATTTACTGCGCGCTGCTGCTCCGGGTTCAACCTCCAGGAAGACGCTGATTTTTGACCGGCGGTGATACCGCTCGTGCTTTTACATCGTTTTTCATTCATTTGAATGGGATTTACAGGTGACTGTGTGACTTGTGTGCGCGCGCGGTGATCATCGGTCCATTAAGCGCTGCGTCCGATTCGACGCTGTCACTGCGTCGCGCGCGGCGGGGCTTGTCGGATGCGCTCTGAGGTGTGGACAGGACCTGCCAGTACATCGTCCCCATCGGCACAGGTATTTGATCGGGGATTGTGTTGATTACGCCGGAGATCTGGAGCCATGACAGGCCCCCCGCTGGTCCCACAGCCCGCCTGCTGACGGTACCGGGCATGATGGGAGCAGGTCTGCCGCGTTCAGGATCCCGAACCAGCCGATTCATCAATGGAGGAGGAGAGTGACACCCGGAAAATTAACAACAGCTTCCTTCGCGACCACAACTATGCAACCGAAGGTATGACGAGATGAAGGGGGAACGAGATTATTAGATTTCTGCAGTTTGCCGGCACTGCAAATAACCTAAGGCTGTAGCCAGAGGGGATGCTCCTATCACAGCACAAATAACTCACTGTCTATGAAGTGTCACATAAAATGTCACAGTTTACCTGGGATGGCCTGTTTGGATTTATAAAAAGCCATTTTAGGGCTGTATAATGATGGTACATGATCGTTTAAATCACATTTAGCCAAATTAAATACCCCAGAAGCTGTCACAGGGATATTAAAGGGACATTATGGCCATTTCCTGTGAAAATACAGCTTGTAATTACCACGTGTTGCCTTTAAGTGGACATAATGGGAAGGTTTCCTGTCAAGCCTATTTTAGAGTGACCATTCTGATGAGGTGATTCAGGGCTTTAATCCGTTTGGACTACATGCAACAGGGGAGGAAAGTCTCCTGTACAGCAGCCTCTATAGCTGAGTCCACACAGAACACGCCAAGCCGTTATTGAGGGATGAAAAATGTATTTTCTTTGTCCATTCTGTGTGTATTCTGTGTGTAAAAATAAATAATTTAAAAAATGGAATATGAAAAAGGAACATGGCCTAATTCCAGGAGGCAGCACAATGAAATATAGATCTGTCTCTCTCTCCCTCTCTCTCTCTCTCTCTCTCTCTCTCTCTCCCACACACACATTTTCTAGCTATCCATGCTCACAACCATGCTCTGAACAATAGCTTTTTTTTTCTCAAGCTCCATGCATGTGCTTCCTCCTCACTTCAACCACGCTTCAGTCTTCTGATTATCAACCTGTTAGCTGTTTGATGTACAATTATTCCCTTATGTTCCACCACTTAGCTCCACCTGGCCTCCACCAGCTCCTCACATCACCGATCACTCTAAAATAATACAGTCAAAATTGATCATCTTCCTTGTTACCACCTCGGTCCCCATTAAGTAATTATGCAGATTGCTTATGGACATTAACTGCTGCACTGGCATGAGTGAGATAAGCGAAGCATGGGCTACTGAGGGAGTTTCAGTGCAGCAGTTTAAATAAAACACACATTTTGTACAGACTAATGCAATCATGTAGTTGTGAAATGAAGTGCATTGCCTCTAAGTATTGAAATTTGCACATTTTCAGCAAAATATTCTTATAACTGGATGCCAATCATATGTTTTTAATTTTAAATGTGCTTAAAAGATAAACATCATCAGGCATTGGGCGGATCTGTATTGTTCAGTTTTAGCATAGCTTTTTTTTTGCAGTCAAGTCTGCTGTATAAATAGACTCTGCAACACAGGGAAAGCATTTCATTCTTTCACACCAGGCACATTTTCCACCCACTTACCATACGGTCCAGAAAAAAACCAACATAGAAACACATTTTCATCTGAAATATGATCGAGCGCTAAATTGAGCAGTAAAACGGTATATTCATGTAAATGGTCTGCACACAGTATGCTCTGCAAGGATGGAGGTTTGTTGGAGAGTGTGTGCGGCTGCAGGGTGGGTCACAGCTTCTTCTGGTTGCCATGGGCTCAAGTTACAGATGCCACTGCAGGCTGGAGGAGGGACAAAGTCAAGGCTGGCGAGAAGCAGCTTTTCTGCTCCTTGCAGATTTTTTTTTCTTTTTTTTCCTGCTCACATGCCGAAGGGAGCCATCATTTGCTCAGCTCCAGCACGTCGATGATTCCCTGTCACTGTTATGCACACAGGCGCTGGTTCACAGCAAGAGGAAGTGAATTGGGGGAGGTAGTGGGTGTGATGGATATCTTTGTTTGATGGGAGCACTGAGATGAATAAACAGGAGCGAATTTTGTCTTCGCTCTCGGTTCTTCTTTTCTCCACCGTGTCTCATTCATTAGATCAATAGAAAGTGGTTGAGAGTCACATATATTGTTAACTGTGTCTCCTTGAAGCAAAAAGACTGTCTAGTCTGAGGCCCATCTGTGCTTTTCAGACGTCTACTTTTGTTATGTTTTATGGGCGTAATTTACGAGCGATCGTCACACCTCATATATCACGAATGCGCGTCTTTTCACTCTCGCCGGTCTTGTCTGATAAGTGCCGTGCAGTTAGCGTGAAGCCAAAGATCATACGGACCAGTGTTGGGGTCCATCACCCGTCCTCATAAATTTACTAAAGTGCACATGTTCCATCAGGCCCAGTCTGTTCAGACCACACACACACACACACTCACACTCACACACACACTCACACAGGGGTCCTTGGTGAGTGGCAGAGCGCCGGTTGGGATTTCCCTGCGGCCGTGCTCGCCCACAACAGCAGGACACTTTAATGATGTCACATTTTCATGATGTCTCTTGGCCTGACCTTTGCTTCGCACCAATCCCACGCCTCGGCGGCTCTGCGCGTGGTTACACTGACTCCGTGCACTAATGCGTTCTGGTCACCCATGACCTGCCAGAAGTTATCAAATCCACATCAAGCTCAAAGCCAAACTTTCCAGAGACATCATCATCATCTAGAAGGAAGTAAATCGCATTGCGTTCTGATTTGCATGGAGCAGTCGCCTGCAGGTGACACATTAGTAATGATGATGATGGGACAGATGATTTGTGTCTCACTGTTGCTGTATGTGTGTGTGTTGAGTCACTGAACTGCTATGCTCCTTGGTCTCAGTTTATTTTCATAATGACCACCTTGGATGCCTCCATAATGGATGGAACTGTCAAATAGTGCCACACCGGCTTTAAAAATGTAAATAGCTTCCTTGCTGTGAGGCAGGACCTAACCTAACGTCTGCTTTGGTATTGATTTCTGGTCTTTCACAATTTAGTCACCGGAACAATGACCTAAAGATCTATTGGTAGGACATGTAATCCCTTCCTCCGCTCCCCGACCCTTTCTTCTCCGCCGTCGATCCTGAGCTCTCTGCTTGGCCGTTCTGCGACTGTTTGAAGCGAGTACATGCCTCGTGTGTGATGTGACCTCTCCAGCCCTACTGAATACTGATGCAGCACCGTCACAGAGAGCGCAGCGCCTTTATTGCTGCTGTTGATGAGAGTCGGGCCAAGCCCCATTGCCTGTGCCAAGGCAAACGGCCTGGGGCCACACTTTAGGACCCCGGCATGAAAAGACTTAGCCTACCATACCCTCAGGTCCCATCCATTATTCACTACGAAACACTCAAAACACAGAGCCCCGCCCTGCTTCGCCTCGCCTCGCCTCGTAGTGCAAGTAAGCTATAGCGTGTGTGTGTGTGTGTGTGTGTGTGTGTGTGTGTGTGTGTGTGTGTGTGTGTATGGGGGTGGTGGGAGCTTAATGGCAAGCTGTGAAGTTGGGGCGAGTCACACTCCTTCTTCAGCAGCTGCTTTCATCCCTTGATTAGCTTCTTATTAAGTCTGCAGCACCATGAAAATTTAATGAGAATTTATTAAAGAATACCCGTGGTGTTTGCTACTGTAGGATGATTGCAGGAACGTCCTATTTCTCAGCCTCGGTATGGCTCCCTGGTCAGTAGATGAGCCAGGGCTGTGGCAGAGGTGCTGTATGGGAGCCATTCGGGGAGCAGCTAGCCTTAAGGCTAGGCAGTGTTTGACCTTTCCGGACTCAGTAATGGGGTACATTTGTAAGTTTTGATAGCTAATTCCCGTGTCCTGTCGAGGAAGCGGCATCACTCGAAATCCTTCATGTTTCGGTGATAAGGTCACCGCAAGTACAGGATTTTTGGTGTGTGCAGCAGCCGACTAATCTTTGATTCACTTCAGCGTTGAAAACAAGAAGATGAAAGGGAGTGCAGCGAAGCAGCAGACAGACAGACAGAGCGAGCGTGTCAGCTTTTGTTTTGGAGGTGGATTATAATTCTACGCGTCCTACGCTTCCTCACCATCCCCCACCCCCCCCCGTATTTTCAATTTCTAAAAGAATACCAAATAACAGGCTTTGGGAATGATTTCTCTGGGTATTGGGCTTGCGGCGTGTTGAGGCTGAATGCGGATTGGGCTGACGCTCGCCGGCTCACCTCTCTGTCTGCTCTGTCCGTCCCGTGTTGTGTCTGCAGTCAGATGTGTGCCACGGCGAAGTGTTAATGAAGTGTGAGAAGTGAAGCAGTAACACGTCTCGCCCATTTCACCCTCGGCTCCCCGGAGTGTGGCTTTTACACAAACTCACACATACGAAGATACACGCACGAGAGGGTGCGCAGACACGCACATGCCAAAAAGAAATGCGCACGTACACACACTGCTTCGGTCTCAAGGGGCTGATCTTGGAGAAACCAGGTTAATTAGCTTGTTCACTCCAGATCTTACAAAGAGTCATGCTCTTCAGATGAAGAGCGCTGTATTGTGCTCTGCTGCTTTGTGTGCAGCTAATAAAGCCTAATAAACCCCTTAATCATATGGCGGGGTACCAGACCAGTGGGGAACGGGGGTTTATTCAAAACTTTGATTGATCTCCATTGTTGCTTGTGTAAAATGAAGTCGTTATCGGCCGCTTATTCAGCACAAAAATGGTCTTTCGTGTGAGCATAGCTGTTGGGGGAAGAATAGGAAGGCGCAGATACATTCTGGTGATTATCAGGGAGGGAACCAGATTGGCAGGAGGAAGCCAACGCGAGAACCATCTTGAATTATCCGCCGGCCTGAACCTTTGACGCAGGCGGCTCAGCACAAGTGCCATAATCCTCCCCACTCTGCGTCTTATGCTAACAAAGAGTTTGCACGACACCGTGTTGCTCACGTCCCTCCCTTTACCCGGAATTACTGGATGCTACTTATGCAACTAGCTTTCCATTCACCCAGACCATTTTCAGGTTTGTGTGTCTTACACAACCCCGATGTGCCACCAGATCAGGCTTCACTGTGTCTGTCTGTTGTTTCCACCCTGACAGGATTATGCGCTGTGGAGAGGTTAGCCAGGGTGCTCCTATTTTGGTCTTTGTGTCTGTTCCAACGTGTGTCTGTACAATCTTTTATTGAGCTATTTGGAGCAGCCAGCATTGCTCCCCAGACTTTCTACTCCACTTGCTAGCTCTCTTCTGTAACGTGTGAGCATGTCATGCTCCGGTGTCTATAAATACATCCAATATCCTCGTTTCCTTCCTGCTGCTCCATGTGTTCCTGGCTACACGAGTTTCATTCCAAAATCAATGCATATCTATGTTTCCATCCAATTGGTTCGGCCGCCGCCGCTATATTGCAGTGCTGAAGGGTGGTTATTGAAGATCAGATTGGTGGATGGAATCAGATCGGGGCTGCGCAGTGCCTGTTTTAATTCAGTTGTACACACACACACACACACACACACACACACACATGGCAGCAGCAGGCCAACAGGCTTGTCTGTGTTATTACTGGTGATGGATGTGTGTGATCTGGAGCATCTCTACGACGCGTCAAGAAGCGCTGACCTGCCTTTGTCAGACCTGGCTGGCCATGGGATTTATGGGCTTCATCTGGTTATGGTCTGCTGATGAAGCTGCATGTGGGCGTATGTGTGTGTGTGCGTGAGCATGAGTGTGGGTGTGTGTCTAAGTACACATTTGATCAGCTGAATCTCTGGCCTGTGCCTGATTCAGTCCAGTATGACCCTGCTGGAGCTTTGTCATTAAAATTTCATCTGATGCCAACGGAAATTATTGAGGAATCCCCACCCACCTGCAACTCTGTGACTAATCCACGTGTTCGCTGGAATGAAATTTCATTTGAAGAGAATGTTACTATTTAAAAACAATTTTATGAGTGACTGAGGCTGAATAGATTGCCTTGTCTGGGTTGAATTCATTTGCATGCCGGAAAAAAAAAGTCATTTATAGGAGCATTCCATCACATTACCATGAATTTCAGCTTTGCCGGCTCGCTGTGGCTGATCAATCAGTGAGATGATTGAAAGACGTATCCATGTGTAAACCTATTAATGGCATCCATCAATTACTGCTTCCCCTCTGTGACTTAATGTTCAGATGATGAGGGGAGCAGAGAGGGAGCGGAGGACCGAGAGGAAGGGAAGACATAAAGGGAGAAAATGGCTTTGAGTGGAGAATGCTGACTGCTAAGCCGATTCTGCTCGATTCACACCAATGGCTTCGGCCTGATGGTGTTGGGGAAGAAACTATTGTGTGAGCAAAGAAGAGCGTGCTGGAGGGGGTTGCACCACACATCCCTGTGACTGTGTTAGCTCTCCCCGCGCACATGCATTAAGTGTTTGTGTGTGTGTGTTTGTGTAAGGTACGTTATGTGCCGGGGATTCTCTCGCGCTGTAATTAGGTCAGACTCTGTCTTGTCTTTGATAGATTACTAGTCTCACCATTCAGATATGATTAGCAGTGGCCCCCACCTCGTGTCATTATCGGTCCACGGCTACAGAGATCCCTCTGGTCTCATCTGTGAATGTGACTTTCTCTCCTCTAACTAATTGAAAAAGGGAGGGAACGCACACACAAGATAACACGCAAACAAACACACATGGAGAAAGATGCGGCGCTTAGTCATTTCTGCCGCGCACAGCGGCTCCGTGCGCAGCGCGACAGGGACTCTATTGTCTGAAGTTGTGCGCTGCATTGAGCTGTCCTCGCTCCCCCAGATGCAGTAGCAGGTTTTCACTCTATTGCAGCACTCCCTCTGTCTGCTGAATTACAGCTAGCATCAGCAAGTAAGTCTGAGAGCTATTGGCACACACACAGACACACACACACACACACACATATACACTTTGCTGCTAGAGATGGAAACGGTCTCCATAGCAACATCCCCCTCTCCTGTTCAGAGCTCCGCCAGCAGCAGGTCCACAGAGGGCGTGGGGGGTACAAAACAACGCACTCCCTCTCTTTCACTCTCTCACTGTTTAACATTATTGTCACTGTTAAACAGAGGGATAGCCTCTCCTCTGTGTGTGTGTGTGTGTGTGTGTGTGTGCGTGTGACTGACAGGCAGATTTTAAGATATGCCTCCTGTAGCCAGGGGCTGTGTAATAATTACAGCCAGCATTAGCCTCTCCTAGACCCAGGCAGGCAGATGTATGTCTTTGAGGAGGAGAGGAGAAGCTGTCTTAAGGGTAGGTGACTCTTATTTACTTTGTGAAACTGTAGCTTTCCAGGGTCACTCCAGAAAGTATAAATATGGACACTAAGTTCCTTTGTGATGTTTTATTCACAGTTATGTTGTTTTATTTTTTACTCCTGTTGCCCTGACTGGTTCTTGTTAGTGTGCTACACCAGCGTGGAAATGAAGAGCGTGATTGAAAGGTTTCTGAGTGTGGTTTGTGATGATGAAGGAGAGTCACAACACAGCATGCGGCCCTGCTCAGGAGTAGTGAGATGAATGGCATTATTAGTGTCTCTGCAGTGTCCTTAAAAAAAAAAAAAAAAAGCAGCAGTGCAATTAAATGACACAGATTGACTTCCTTTGGTCAGACAAGAGGCTGGATGATCATGCTGTGACTCCTGCAGTAGTAACAACTATATTCCAGTGAGCTGGGCTATCTGTGGGTTTTGTTTCAAGAGATTCCCCTCGCTTCCCCAACGACACGTTTTTTTTTTTTTTGAAGAAGAAGAAGTCGCTGTCCCAGATCTCGCTGAAAAGCCTATCTTCTCGCCCGTCTGAGATGTTGACAGGTTCGTTCAGGTCCACGCTGACATTTTCCCTCCCTCTCTCTGTTTCCTGTGTTGCAGCTGACATTATCTCAACGGTGGAGTTTAACTCATCGGGGGAGCTGTTGGCCACCGGGGATAAAGGAGGCAGAGTGGTTGTCTTCCAGAGGGAGCAGGAGGTAGGAAATGCCAACAATGCAACTCTAATTATGCTGCCCTTATGCGGAAAGGATTTGACAGCCCTGGAACAAAAACAACTGATTGTTTGCTAATGGGGACTTTGAAAAATGGCTCCTACCTGAAAATAACTTCAAAATGTAAGATTTAGGGTGATCTATAAACGCTGTGAGAAATGGTTTTCTGGTTGGAATTTTCCATCATTTTCCAGATAATTGCGCGTTCTGACAGAAAGAAGTGCTGGACACTTAGCTGTTTTTTGGGAAACACAATTTTGACAAGCTTTATGTCCTTTAAAATATGCAGTATGCACGCCTAAAAAGTCATTAAACTGATATTTAGGCTAAACTAAAAACCTAATGATGTAGTTTAGGAATATCGCCACCCCAATCTGCCCATTGAAGTCTTTCTTTTGGCATTGCTTTGAAAGTTTAATTAAATGAAGGAAAGTCTGAGTAAAAATGTTTTGCAAGAGCAGTACAAATACATATTTTGACAACTTAAGTTTTAAACTGTAAACATGTTAAATTCTTAATTCATCTTTGTGTCGCACATGAAAATCAACTCCTGATCGATGACAGAGAGATTAGGAGGCAAAAAAGTTAACATAAAAAGAGATATCAGAGCGATAACTAAGATAGTTTAACCATGGAACAGTGGTTCTTTACCTTGTCACACAAGTCAGATGAAAACTTCACCACAGGAAGCTATAGAGTGTCGATCTCAGATGAAAGTTATTGAATATCTCCTCTTGGTCTTTCAAAACTACAAACTTTGTTTAAGGCTCACATTTCTGCTCAAAACTTTCAATTAGAAAAAAAAAATCCATGAATGACAAACCTTTTTTGTTGCACTTTTAACACTAATGGTTTAGTAGATTTTGTATGTTATTTATGATAATCTTAATGTAAATTCAGTCTGTAAAGCGAATGCTATTCACCCAGTACATTCTACTGCAGCCTGTCAGGCTGGACAAAGCACTGATTGTGGTTACTTTTCTCAACCAATGAGAACGTAACGATGTCGAGCCATTATAGTTATTACTGTTAGGATTTCCATCTGGTGAATATATCAGATTTCAGAGAATCACTAAAGTGAAAAGGACCATTGATGTCTGCAGCATGCTGTAACTGGAGCTTCTTTTTTTCCCTAATAAAGCCTGTAAAATGAAAGTCACGGGGAGGGTTTGTATGTTGACCGTCTGTATTATTAGTTTGACTTATCTAATCCAGTGTGGTTTCACACAAACCTTTTACAAAGATACAGCTCTGCCATGAGTTTCTAATAGTTACTCACATCTTTGACTTTTATTTATTATGAGTACATTTTTATTTTTGTTCAGCTCTGCTCCACATCACAGCAAACTACAACATCAAGCAACATTTAACTGATACACAACCTGTTGCTTTGTGCAATTTAATCCAAAAATTAAGCCTTTTTTAAAGTAGAGCTTTTTTAGTAGATCACAGCAGTAGATTTTATATTGTTTCATTTTTTTCAGAGCTGGCTAGAAGAAGCTGCAGTGCTCATGACCAGAACTTTAATCAAGGAGGCCCAAAGATGGATCTATAAAACTTACCTTTACTCTCTCGTTCTTTCACAGAGTAAGAGCCAGCCCCAGCGTCGAGGGGAGTACAATGTTTACAGCACATTCCAGAGCCACGAGCCGGAGTTTGACTACTTGAAGAGTTTGGAAATTGAGGAAAAGATCAACAAGATCAAATGGCTTCCTCAGCAGAACGCGGCGTACTTCCTGCTCTCCACCAACGGTCAGTAAGCCAAGGCGGCGTCGGCAGAATTACAGCCAAACAAACTGGATAGACGCTCGACCGCGTGTTCACATTTGGGCGCTGTGTTGGAGCTGTGAGTGGATGAAACTGTCAACTGAAGCTGGGCTCGCGTCTCACTGTGATGTGATGTTAAAGGAGCTGTGATTAATATCACACGAAAACCTCTTCTTCACTATTTCTGGTACCATATTGGTGTTTTGCTTGGCTGAGCAAGAGCCACCAGCAGAGGAGTTTTAGATTAGGGAGTTCATGCATGGCTGCCACGGCAGAAGCATACACACACGCACGCACACACACAGACACACACACACACACACGCACACAGACACACACACACACACACACATACACACACACACACATTAGCAGAGCGACGTCTTGCAGATTGTGGACTTCATGCATGGCTGCTGCAGAAGTGCTTGTGGTGGCTGGAGCAGATGGCGGAGGGTCCTGTGGAGATGGCCTCGATGCTCTGACACCAATATTCACAGCGGAAATTAAAAGCAAGTGGGGGAAAAAAAAAAAAAAAAAAGGCGACAGCCCGACTGCTGCTGCCATCCACTCCAGCAGACAGGAGATGAGATCCAACCGGTGTTTATATGATGTAGAATTGAAATATGCCCAGATGGTTATTTTTTTTTTTCTTCTCCATATTGCAGCAGGGAAATGCAGTCAACTTGTAGATTGATATCAGTGACATCAGAATCTACACAGGAGCCGCCATTCATCATCTTGGCTGGCTCCTGCCCAGCCACATGCCAGATTGGCCACCCAACCCCCCGCATCCCTCTTTGCATCTGAGATTCACTGTACTGAGCCATGAGCTAACTGTAGTTTATGTGTGTGTGTGTGTGTGTGTGTGTGTGTGTGTGTGTGTGTGTGTGTGTGTGTGTGTGTTTGATGTCCCCACCCCCCCAGACAAGACAGTGAAGCTGTGGAAAATCAGTGAGAGGGACAAGCGTCCGGAGGGCTACAACCTGAAGGATGAGGACGGACGCATCCGAGACCCGTCGACCATCACGTCACTGCGGGTAAGAGGTCACACCAAACCGTCAAACACCACACCGAACGTCACATGCTCTCTGGGTGAGGATGATATGATCTGCCTGGCTGGTGTGTTGAAATGTACAGTTTGGCTCGCGGATATGTAGAGTGATATGAAATCTGACAAGGAGGAAGTATGAGAAGAAAAAAATACGTAAAAGAAGCCTTTAGTGTGCATAAAGTTAAAGAAAATCACAGAAACATGTTCAGTGGAACAAAATGTTACTAACAATTGACAACAACACGTTGTACAATAGTATTAATCACGAGAAATTTAATACAAACCAAGTTTTTCTGCTGATGTTGTAAGAAACTAATATATGAACACATTTTCCAAATCATACAGCCGGTGCACGTGTGGTATGTTGTCAAAAATCAAAGACGCTTGATGAGAAACACTAATCCCAAAACCTTCACTGCATTTCATCCCACTGTTTCTGCCTGTTTGCTCATACCATCATCATCATCATCATCATCATCATCATCATCATCATCATCATCAATTATTCAACAACTGGAAAAGTAGCAGAGTAACTGTTGACACAACAGTAGACACACACAGCATTTGTAGAGGAACTAATTTTCTTGTCTGAAGTTGAACGCATAATTGACACGGTGATTTGTGCTCAGTTTTGATGCTCTCTAATATTAAATCCGACGAAGCCACAAGTCAGTCAACAAATCAAGTCTATTTATATTGTAGCGTTAAGATGAGAGGCCATTCAACCTGCTTCAGAAGAACCTGTTAATTATTTATAGGCATATCTGCAAGATAGGATACTCTTAAATAAATGGCCACAAATAAATTGGAAGTGTATGTATGTTAGTGTTCTTGTGCATTGGGAACCTGCCTCTATTTGAGACTAGATTCCACCCAGATGTATCTGCACCCTTTAAAAAAGCGTTTGAAAAACAAACATAATTTAAAAGCAAGCTAAATGGCTACTAATATTTTACATATCTATCTCACTGGTAAAGTACAGTAAACATTCATGTTTTGTAGTTGAAATCTGTTTAATTTATGAATTTACATGAACTGCACCACATGTTAAAATGAGTGTCCAACCAGACCAGATGTTGTTGGGAAAGTTTTGATTGAGCCTGTGTAAATGTGAAGTCCGTCACATGCAGTCTAAACCGGGACACTTCTCAGCCACCCGTCTTTCATCCCGCGTCATACGACTCAGGGTCCGCATAAGCTGATTAAATCAAAATGTAGCCATCGTGCATTATGCTATGATAGCTTTTAATCCCGCATAAACGTCTTAGTAACACTTACTCAGTGTCTGTCGCTGTCGGATTCTCCATTCAGACGCTCGTTAAATACTGCAGTTTAAGCTTCAGCACTGAGAAATGGGAGCTTGGTGTTTCTGGACACTTTTAAACTCGGATCGGTGGAAGAAAGTGAGAGTGAGTGATCAATATGTGCACTGAGAAGAACACAGGAGGGATCATCCGCTCCCTCTCTCTGAGTCTTATCACACCACCACCTATTCCATTTTCACACATTGGTGCTCGCGTCGGACCGTGTGTGCGTGCGTGCGTGTGTGTGTGTGTGTGTCACAGCAGATTAGTGTCGTGTTCAGCGTGTCTGTCCCTCTTTGTCTGGCTGGCCAGGGGATCATAGCAACCTGGAGGACGGGCCGGGAGTGTGGCAATCCTGTTAAGAGACTGTGAAATCTGCATGGGGGCAGGAAGCAGAGGGCGAGAGGGACGACTTCACAGTATTAGTCCAAATGTACAAAAAAAAATGATGTTTCAGATGTAAACTGTCTGAGTTTCGTGTATCATCTGATTACGATATTCCGTCTTAAATGAAAGATTTCTGCTTTACATATCATGGATCTCTGATGGAGGCGCAGGGCTGAGCTGAGCTGTGTCGCTGTCAGTGTTGAGGGGTGATGGGTTAATACGGTCCGTGTCTCTCTGGACAGCGAGTGAAAGACATGGAAATGAAGCGACGCCCATGGAGATGCAGCAGCCTGCTGGGCTGCCATGTCTCTCTGTCAGTGCCAGCGACGGACCAGAGAAAGAGAGAAGAAGCAGCCGATTTGTCCTCCGTGCTCCCTCCCCTCTCCTCCCTCTTTGTCTGGGTTTTATCTGGTCAACGGGGGGGCTGCATGCAAACTGGTGCTGGGGGTCTTTGAAGCCCAAGCCGCCCTGTGCAACTGTGTGTGTGTGTGTTTGTATGTATGTGTGTGTGTGAGAAAGAGAGACGCTCAAGTTAATTCTACAGAATTCAGTTATCATTCCTCAGCAGGGCCTGCCGATGCCCCCCGGCCTTCTATCTTTTTACACCGCTTTCGCTTTCTCCCCTTTTCCTCTTCTCTGGCGCAGTGGTGCACACAAACTAGGAAACGGGAGTGACTTATTCAGCATTACATGAGCAGAGAGAGAGAGAGAGAGAGGGAGAGAGAGGTGCAATCACTGTGTAGATGTGTTGCAAACAGACATGCACAGGCTGATTGAAGCCGCTCATCAAACGGCCCCGGAGCTCTTCGCTCGCTGTCTCTGTTTCATTAAGATTTGTGGAGTGAATGTCAAATGAATCCCTGGAGTCATCCGGTTGTGCTTCTGTGTCTCTCTCTCTCTCTCTCTCTCTCTCTCTCTCTCTCTCACATACACACATATGAGCACACACACACACGCATGAGCAGATAAATATCTAAGAATCCAGCTTCAAAGTATGAATAATATGTCAGTGTCGCAAAACACATCAAAGGCTCTGAAATAAATCTTTTTATTGTGAAATATTTTGCTTCATCTCTTAACGTGTTTGATCCGTATCGGTCTCTCTGCAGGTGCCGGTGCTGCAGCCGATGGATCTGATGGTGGAGGCTACAGCCAGGCGCGTGTTCAGCAACGCCCACACCTACCACATCAACTCCATCTCCGTCAACTCCGACCTCCAGACCTACATCTCCACCGACGACCTCCGGGTGAACCTGTGGAATCTGGAGATCACTGACCGCAGCTTCAGTATCCTCAGCGCCAAGATCATTTAGTGTCTTGCAGAATATGTCATTTTATTCAGAACTGAAATTACGATTGATTCCTTCGGTACCGTGTTTGCGCCGCGCGGTTGCATTCCTTAGCCGGCCGCCTCTCAGACATCGTCGACATCAAACCGGCCAACATGGAGGAGCTGACGGAAGTCATCACCTCAGCGGAGTTTCATCCCCAGCAGTGTCACACTTTTGCTTACAGTAGCAGCAAGGGCTCGATACGTCTGTGTGACATGAGGCAGGCCGCGCTCTGCGACAAGCATTGTAAATGTGAGTAACCAAGTGCATGATGGGGAAAAAAATGATTAAATGTCACGGGCGGTGGCAAAATCTTACAGACGGGGTGGGATAGTTATCTTTATAGATTTTCTTTCACAGAATGAATTTGATGTGCTTCAGCATGGTATTCTTTTTTTTTTTTAAATGAAAGATAAAACTATTGAGTGCAAATCACATCAGGACACTCCCACTGTTTATTTTTTCATTTCACTGCTTGTTTTCATCATATTGATTTTCTTCTTCTACATCAGTAAAATCATTTTTGAGTCCGAAATAATTAGCTTTTATAATTCTGTTGTGTAATTTATCTGCCGTTGTACAACTTCATCTCCTTTCCGAACCATAAATTCTTTGAAACAGCAAGAAAAATTGTCATTATCCTGCTGGAAGCAAACTGGTACTGCTTGTTTTGCTTTTTATTGCTCGCTTTAAGCGCAGAGGGAGTGCAGAAACAAGAAGCAGAGGCACAGGGTTTGAAAATTAAAATGCAAATACAGACAGTTAAAAAAATATACAACGCAGATTATGTGGGATCACAATATTTCTGTATCTGCTCAACCTTTTGTGCGGCGGCGACATGCGGGCTTCCCCCTGCTCAATGTGCTCCGATTGATAACCCATCAGAACGTCACACGGCCGGCGTTCCAACAATGGACGACCTTCGACGCCGCATGCGTAGTCTTTGCTTGAATGAATAATGAATACATTGACATTTTCACTGGGAAATCAATGGCTTAAGAGCAATCGCATTAGGCCCTCATGGACACACCTTGTTGTTCAATAATGCCACTCATTTCCTCAGACATATTGATGTGCCCACTGGACCGTGCGCCGGCGTGGCCTGTTGAATTTCACATGAGTGTCTGAAGGTTGCTCGAGGGAAAATATGTTGAGGGTTTGTATGATTTTGATGGTGTTTACACCGCGGCGCTCACTCTTTATCTCTGATTGTTAGATAGTGACGTGTATTTGCCCTCCTCGAACAGACAAATCAGTCAGTGTAGGGCTTCCTCACTGACATTATGAATTCAAAAGCTCCTTAACCTGGAGTTACAGTGTAACTCTTAAAGAGATGTGCTGTTTTAAGAGGATTTCTATTTATATGGGGCCCAGATTTTTTTCCCTGCTAGGCTGGACCCACAGGACTGATGGACTTCCAGCGTTTGGAACTCTCAAAGATAGTTAAAAAAAATAGATGCCACACACACCCACACAATCGTACACAGAGACACACACACACACACACACAGAGTGCAGACAGGTGCTCCCGTTAGCCTCGGGACAGGTCGGTTAATACTGACCTACTGTCTCCCTGCATGAACCTGTATGACTTGAAGCGATATGTAATTCCTTCCCTCCCACTCTTCTTCTCTCCTTCTCTCCCTGTCTGACTCACACACACACACACACACACACACACACAGAAAAAAAGATACATATTTTCAAACCCCCCCCCCCATTCATAGTGTATTTCCTCCCACACCTATAAATCTGGGAGGCTGCTGGTATCAATCAGTGTTATAGTAAAGATGGATGGAGGGGTGAAGGAGGGATGGATGGAGGGATCGGGGAGGATTGCCAAAACTCTGAGCCCCAGGACAGAAGAAGAGGGGATCTAACCCCCCCCCCCCCCCCCCCCCCCCCCTTCCCCACTATCTGCCAACTCCCCAGGGACCCTATTATACTCCCCTGGAGCTGGACAGAGGGAGGGCAGAGACGCACACACATGCATATATACATGCACACATTGCTCACCCGCTTATTCACAAACACTCGTTCACTGGCACACATACAAATCCAGCGGGGCTCATATGGACCCAGCACTTTGACATTGATTTGTTTTTCTTATCCCTTTCTCATCCCCCCATTTTTTCATCTCGCACGCCGCATCCCTAGTTAGACTCCCTGTTGGTACTTCACAGAGCTATTCTCCTGGCCTCGGCGAGGCGGGGGACTGCAGGGAGGGGCCATATTTGGAGAGATGGAGAGTAGAGAGAGAGAGAGAGAGAGAGAGAGAGAGAGGAACAGGGGAGAAAAGGTGGGAGGAAAACCACGGCGGAGGAGGAGGAGGAACAATAACTTGACAGCTCACGATGGAATGCCTGGCTCTTGTCCCCAGCGTGCTGGCCTGCACACACATCCGCAGCTGCCAAAATCAATATGAATCATAACCAATATTTACCCACCATGCTGACCCACGACTATCTCCCTAAACACACAAATGATTCTGTGAGGAGATGCAGCTGCTGCAGGAACCCAGCGCCGGCGCTTTGTTGTGGCTGTGACTGTGTGTTAATGACAGCCTTCCATCACCAATAACAGCATTATACTATGGAATTCATACATTTTTCTGTTAGTGTAAGTTGTTGTTGTTGTTTTTTTCAGACTTCGAGGAACCAGAGGATCCATCCACCCGCTCTTTTTTCTCTGAAATCATCTCATCCATCTCAGATGTGAAGTTCAGCCACAATGGACGCTACCTGATGACTAGGGACTACCTCACTGTCAAGGTGTGGGACCTTCAGATGGAGAGCAAACCGCTGGAGACGTACCAGGTACGCCTTCGTCTTGTTGTTTCTTTGCTCGGCCCAAAGACGATTCTCAGCTTGTGAGGTTAGTAAATAACATCTTAACCCAGATCAAATCAAAACGTATTGATTTCAGGCTAATCACTCAACGTAATCCTGTTGCGCTGTCAGCCCGCCGATCTATAACCATGTCATCTCTAGCAATTACCCCAGGAGAGCTCATTGAGCCGAGTGTCCATAAGAAGACAGATAGTGAGGGTCCTGATGCAACCTGAAGGGCAGAGCCTCCCACTGTGAGGCCGCCGGAGTCGGAGACACACTGTCTGATCAGGGGAGTTATATTTGTGCAGGTCATGATTGATAAGGCCATCAGCAGGTCTCAAGGGATTCTCTCTCCAATTCCACCTCCGCCTCCACCTGCTCACTCAGGTCTTAGCAGGGGTCACCAGGGCTGGAGGGATTACTGAAAGTAGAGCATATGGTAGCGTGGCTTGAAGCTGCGTGGTCGTTCGCTTCAACGCAATGAATGTAATACGACGACTACATCAGATTATCTGGTTTGCTTCCCAGGTTCACGACTATTTACGGGGGAAACTTTGTTCGTTATACGAGAACGACTGCATCTTTGACAAGTTCGAGTGCGTCTGGAACGGATCAGACAGGTGAGACGTCTCGTCGGGACGCCCGTCAGTCAAACACGTCGCTGAATCCTTCCGAATACTCTTCTCAATAACCTCCCGCTCCTTCCTCTCCCCTCAGTGTCATCATGACAGGCTCTTACAACAACTTCTTCCGGATGTTTGACCGGAATACCAAACGCGATGTCACGCTGGAAGCATCCAGAGAAAACAGCAAACCCAGAGCTATCCTGAAGCCGCGCAAGGTACGCCACTTCAGGCATTAGCATTAGCATTAGCGTTAGCATTAGCAACATGACGAACTGAAAAACATTAAACACTCAAATGTCTACACTGCTGCTCAGATAGCATTTTTTCATTATCCCCAAAAAGTACTGTTTCATGAAAAACATAATTGGATACGGGAAAGCAACTAATTTACAGTTAAAACTTTGATCATTTTCAAGCCTGTTTATTTATCTTTTTCAGTTACTAGATTTTTTGGCTTGAGTTTGTTGTTGATAGTAAAATAAAGTTTAAATGCACATTTTAACATTGAAGAACTCCTCATATATGTGGTATCTTATAAGTGATGTGATTCCATATCAACGTGTGGCCGCCTTTCCTGCAATACCCACAATGCACTCCTTCAACAAAGTATTGTTTGAAGTAAATTGGAAAGCCAGTGAAGGTTTCATTTATCAGTCATGGCACTTTCACATTATCCATGTTTTTTCCATCAGAACTTTTGCTACAAACGAATAATTGCAGTATACAGGCCATACTGTACATTAAAAGCTGAGGGGATTTGTTCACTTATATCTTTAGTTTTCTGCTGCAGAAAGAGGGTGAAACTGTGATAAACTAACTGTACACTGAGTTCAACACCTAATATACATATCAACAGAAATCAAATGATCTGAAAAATATACATAAAAGACTGAAGATAAACGCTGATATTTATTTAGTTTTCCACAATATTCGTCTTTATATCACTGCTGCCACGGTCCAATAGTTAAAATATTCATTCTTCAGAATTGTTGAAATGACTGATAATTTATGTCTGAAGACGTGTCAACACTCCCACATCTTGATGCCTCCTCGTCCCTGTTGTGGTGGTCCAGGTGTGTGTAGGTGGGAAGCGGCGTAAGGATGAGATCAGTGTGGACAGCCTGGACTTCAGCAAGAAGATCCTTCACACGACGTGGCACCCACATGAAAACATCATCGCCGTAGCTGCCACCAACAACCTCTACATCTTTCAGGACAAGGTCAACTAACGGGCAGCCTGACCCTGGCGACCCCCGCCCCCACCCCGCCCCACCCCCACACACACACACACACACGGTGAGGGGAGGGGCTGCTGTCCTGATTCCCCCCCTTGCTCTGCTGAGAAAATGCAGAGTTGAGCATCCAGTGACTGACGTGGGGAAGCGGACGGGCAAGAGAGAATTTCGAAAAGCACTAACTGGATACAACAAATTAAGAAGACTCTCCGTACTTGAGAATGGATTTTCATTCTGCAGTCTGACTTCTAATTTATTTTATTCAGCCAGGCGGATCCCTGAAGAATTGAATGCTGTGTGTTTATGCAACACGGGGTTTGCTGCGTCGATGGCGTGATGTAGCACAACCTCTGGACCCTTGAAGAAAAAGGGCGGTTGTGGGGTTACTGAAAACATAGCACACAAAACAGAACAGAGCTTACATGGTGGCGGCCCCCCCGTGCCATGTGGCAACAGTGCCCCCTCTCTTTCAGTCTGCCCATGCTGCGTCGCATGCCATCAAGCCCACCGCCTCCGGCTGAGGTGAGAGTTTTGGACAGTGCAAACCCACTGCAGAAAAACAAAGAGACTGTTAACCTCTGACCCCAGAAACAGAGTTTTCTCTGCCTGTGATCCAACACAGTCAGTCTTTCTAGTACCGGTTTTGTGTCTCCTTGGCGAGACTGCTGTAGTCAGTAATGTGAATGAAGCCCTTCCAGGCGGTGTCAATGGTTTTATTTAACGCTGTTGTTTTGTTGAGTCCTTCTCTCAGTCAATGAGTCTGTTTAGAAGCTGTGGTGCCTTCTTTTGGTATGTGGGGGTTCGATGTAGTTGGACGGGAGGGAAGGGGGGGGTGGGACTGAATAAAAGGCGGGAGTGTGAATGTTACAAATGAAATGTTAACTTAGGATTTTTTTCCTCTTTTTTTTTTCTTCCTTTATTTTGCTATAAACGAAAACACACACACAAAAGAAATCTCCACCCAGGCCCCACGTGGGATAAGTGCTTAAGGTGATGTAGTCCAGATTACATGACAGCACAGGTTACGTGTTTGTGACTCAGGAGAGGACGCTGCGGTCTGTAAAAACGTTATTGTTGCTCTTACGTTGCAGTAAGTCTGATGTCACCAGTTTGCAAGAGACACGACGAAGCCTCATTATTTCTTTTTTTTTTAATGCAAAACTCTGACAAAAATACCGAAATCCCCTGTATTACTTTCGCCCTTAATTTGGATAGTACTGAAAATGATCTGTAGATGGTAGAACCGTAATCCTGTTATGTTGTAATACTGAACATAAACCTAAGATTTTTCTTGGCATAACAATGCTAGCGTAGCT
Source organism: Salarias fasciatus (assembly GCF_902148845.1). NCBI lineage: Eukaryota > Metazoa > Chordata > Actinopteri > Blenniiformes > Blenniidae > Salarias > Salarias fasciatus. Next base: position 8,667,385 of record NC_043746.1, on the reverse strand, counting down.
CTTCCTGCATGTGTTGGGTTTGATTCTCATGAAGCTGACAGCCTGCGAATAGTTTTTTTTTTTTTCTCCAACATCTACAGATCGTCTGAGGCACTATGCACTTGAAATATTTTTGCGTTTCTTTTAGATATCGTTACATTGCCTGTCCGTGTTTCTCGTCTCGCTGATGATAGGCAACACAGAACAATTGGCGGGATGTGTCTCAGTACTTCGCTCCAGTCAGTCTGGAGACGCTGGCCTGTGTCGAATTCGTTCTTTGAGCCGACTCCCACAAAACAAAGCGGTCAAAGGTCTAACCGAACTCTGTGAAATCAGGGAATAATTAAGTGTTGATTCCTTTTAAAACAGTAATGTCTTCTAAACAACCTCCTTTGTGTCACTTCTAATTGAAACAAACAAAAAAACTTTTATAGCTCAGAATGTATTGAAATGCAACAAATTACCATGCAGTCTTTATGCTTACTGGACTTTCTTTGAATAAAAAAAAAAAAAGAATAAAGATGTGCAAGTTCCAATGGTGGATTTCCCTCTTTTTTTAAACAGCAACAACAACAAAAAAACCCTCTGAGTCATAAACAAGACAGGTGTTTCTGTCGCTTCTGATGTGACGACGCCCTCATGTGGACAAACAGGAGTAAAACCAAGAAAGGCAGCTTGAAGAAGATAAGAAACGTGGTTCTATCATTTGAAGATAGCTGAAAGCAAATTAAAAATTACTAATGGGATCACAATTTATTCTAAATAATATTTTTTTTTTTTTTAAGTTTCCAGTAGGTGGTCTCAATATGCCACTCACATACCAGAATTAAACACATCTATTTGTTTGGATGAAAGGTATGTTTGTCCAGCAACAAATGTCAAAATGACAGATATCGTGCCAAAATCGGAAGACTTTCATCAACTGCATGGCATTGGCACTCTTATTTGAAATGTCTAATTGCTGCTCAGAAAACCTTCAAGTAATGACCTTTAATTCACAATCACTTCCATAAATTACAAACCCGGTATGTTCATCTGTGCACATTATGCATACTTTTTTCCTAATTGGCCCCATGAGGGTGTCGTCTACGCACATTTCGCCAGCTGGGGACAGCAGCTGTCAATCAAACGGGATCCTTATAACCAGCCGCCCAAGCTGCATCGTTGCATCTCTGGAAAAACCAGGGGGACGGACAGGAGCTCCGCTGTGATCGCTGACTGTCAGTCAGTGCTTCCTCTGATACCTGCATTCAAACAGGTTTGGATTCCAGCACATATTTTTTTGGTTAATCTGCTTTAAAGAGTACCTCTGTTTTTGGAAACTCAACCATCCAGAACAATTTTCTTCATCTTCTTCTTTTTCTCTGTGCCTAATTGTCTACTTTCTTCTCAAATCAGATCACCGCTTTCCTGGAAGACATGGATAAGTTGAGTGGGAGCAATGACACGGTGCTGAACAGCTCCATAGACAAATGGTCGTATAGTGATCACGGCTTGTTCCGGCACCTGGACCCCAGTGAGCTCCGGGTTTTGGTGCCGGCCGTTCTGGGAGTCATCTGCGTCTTGGGTGTGGCGTGCAATCTGACGGCGATGGTCATCCTCTTCTCGAACGCGCACAAGGGCAAGCTGTCCCTCATCAACTCCCTCATCTTCAACCTGATGTTCGCCGACGGGCTGGTGCTGCTGTTCAGCGTGCCGTTCAGGGCCGCCTCCTACTCCAGGGCCGGCTGGAATCTGGGCTGGCTGGTGTGCAAGACGGCCGACTGGTTCCTCCAGTCCTGCATGGCGGCGAAGAGCTTCACCGTGGCCATCATGGCCAAGGCTTGCTACCGCTACGTGTCCAACCCGACCAAGCAGGTCAGCATCCACCTGGGCTCCATCCTGGTGGTGCTCTTCTTCATCTGGGTGTCTGCCTGCCTGATCACCATCCCTCACTGGCTGTTCGCCACGCTGCAGAGAGAGATCCGCGGGCTGGTGTGCGTGCTGTTTGTTCCTCCCCAAGCCCGGGATTTCATGTCTGTTTATGTCAAGGCGTACCCCCTGGGAGTCTACTGTGCACCTCTCAGCTTCGCCTTGATGTACTTCTGGAAGGCTTACGGCCAGTGCCAGCGCCGCTCCAGCAAGACCCAGAATCTGCGCACGCAGATCCGATCCAGGAGACTCACCTTGATGCTCTTCAGTCTGACGGTGGCCATGGCCATCCTCTGGCTCCCTCAGTGGGTGGTGTGGGTTTGGGAGCATCATATAGCGGAGAAAGAAATCGAAGGAGCCCAGCCCCTTCTCTCCTCTCCCCCTCTTCTCCTGACCATCTCCGCTCAGCTGCTCACCTTCTCTCTGTCGCTGGTGAACCCGCTGATCGTCCTCTCGCTCTCCGAGGAGTTCAGGGAGGGCTATAGGGGGTTCTGGAGGCGCCTCACGCTGCGCCAGCAGCCTCCGCCTAAGCCAAAGCCGGGGCCCCACAACCCGACCTCCCTGAAGTCCCCCTGTCCCAGACCAGAGACTTCGGGCCAACTGAGAGGGGAGAAAAGCTTCCGATCGAGCTCCAGCCAGGAACCCAGCAGAGAGGCTCAGTCCCAGTCGGAGCAGGGCGGCGGGAGGGAGGCAGACAGAGTGAGCCTGAAGGACGGGATTGTGTTGCCTGACGTGGAGCAGTTCTGGCATGAGAGGGAGACTGGGGACCACACAGACGAAAACGATCCGGTGCCGTGGGAGCATCAGGACAAAGAGGAGAAAAAATGACAGCCATTCTCCCAGAAGATCGTCTGAGTGCTGCACCATAAATCTCTGGCACTCCCTCCACTGTGTTTATGGTATTATTCAAAGGTAAGAAGGGCAAACCGTGTGAGTGTGGACTGTAAATAGAGTAGCACATCATCCAGACCTCAAATCAACTTTGCAATGATGTTTATTTCCTTGTCTAATTGAAATTCATTTCTGTGGGCTCATTCATGATGGCTGTAAATAAAATGCTTGTTGTGATGATGACAGTGTAAATTGAATTCAGATGATCTATATATAGATATATAGTAAAGTAGATATCTGTGTGTTCAATATGCTATAGTAAATCAATATAAAAAGCAAAAAACTGTATCTGGACTTAATATGTCAATTTAATCATGAGAACCTTATCTTTCTGTCTGATTTGGAGGTGGATGCTGACGCCTTATTTCTGCCATGTGTCATTTCAGTTTGTATATAGTCTCTATCATTCTGTATATAGTCTGAATGTTGCAAAGTGTTGTGGAGAATTAACGTGGAAGGTGAAAAGGTCCGTTTGTTGTCCTCTTTCAACGGGAAACAGTGTTCACAATAAAGACGACTGTCAAACGGAACACATGTGTTGTTTTTTTTCCCTGTTAAACATTATTTGGATGAAAGGGAAACTACACCGTATTACCAGAGCTATGTGATGCAAATCTGCTTTCAAGTCACTGAAAAAAAAATCTTGGCTTCAGTTAAATCAGTGACACACACACACACACACACACACACACACACACACACACACACACACACACACACACACACACACACACACACACACACACGTGCAGTAAAGTCTAAATGGGACCAATCAGATATGCCTCCTGCTGGGATTGGAACATTAAGCATATTTTTCTCAAGTGCTTTAATATTAGGAGAAAATGCTTTTTTTTTCTATGCTTAGATGTAATTTCAGTGGACTGGTCTCTGCGGGAGCCTCAGCAGCTTTTCTCTCTCCATTGATCTGAATCCATAAGATGGATTGAAGACTTACAAAGAGATAAACACCTTAAGTGGAAATTACACCTCAGCTGATCTGTGATCGATTCGTCTGGCTGCTGTAAAAGGACCCCAGCTGTGCCGAACGCTGGAATCCACTGTAAATGATGTGTTTGTTTCTTTCTCGTGAAAGATCCAGGCTTGAAATTTCACATCTTATTAAATGAATCATTCTCACATCATAAGACGTCTGGAAGGAGAGCGCAAGAAGAATTTCAGATGTAGTCATTCCATAGTTGGCTGACGCCTTCTTTTTTTTCTCTCCTCATCCCTTATGACATTTTCCTCTCATTAATCATTTACGTTGACCTTTTATTGCCAGAGGCAAGTACCTCAGTCAGAGCAACACTTAACTATATAACCCACCAACAGTCCCCGGGGTAGTGACCTGGCCATAAATACTGAAGGCAATAAATATGCACTCATTATTCAGCTGAAAATCTAACCTTTGCTGTTCAGTGATTAAGTGTTACTGTAGATGAACAGCATAAAAACAGTGGGTGTCGGTCAATTTTGGCTAATGCACGATGTGTAAATGCACTTTGTGGCCATTTCTCTCCAGCTTTTACTGTTGACACCTCTGGCTCAGCCATTCACCCTGGTCAATGAGCCAGTAAATCCACAGTTGTGGGATTTTATCCAAGTTCAACAAAAAGCCCTGAAGCAACTAATCACTGGCACGCAAATGGTGAAAACCCGGCTGCCCTACGTCTGAGAGCAATCATCTTATGAGTCATCCATCCATCATCTATACCGCTCTGTCCAACTCAGGTGACTGACGTCAGTTCTGAGGGAACCCTGGTGTGTCCTGCACTAGTCAGGGGCAAAAACAGAGATACATAGCTACTGTGGGGGGAACAAAGCACATAGCAGTGTATACGCTTAGACTGTGAGAGCTGGAATCACACTGTTTGCTTTCTATTTTATGACATACATCAGAAAAACAGAACTTGGTATTTGGTAAAGAAGCCTTTATGTCAGAGATCAGACATTTCCCCCAGGTCTTGACCAGGTTTGTTGGCTTGTAGTCATGCTGAAAGACCCAGCCATGATCCATCTTCAATACTCTCACTGAGGGAAGGAGGTTGTTAGCCAGATCCCTGTCCCCTCAACACGGTGTTCTCTTTGCAGAAAAGTTACGTTTCCACCTCCATACTTCACGTTTGGGATGGTGTTCTTAATGTCCGTCTTCTTTTCCAAGCACAGTGAGTGGAATTTATACCAAAATCATCAGATCACATGACTTCTCCCATTCCTCCTCTGGATCATCCAGCTGGTCAAACTTCAGACTTTGCAAGGGCTGCAGGATTTTAATCCATGATGCCGTAGTGTGTTACCGAAGGTTTTCTTTGACATCGTATCCCCAGCTCTCTTCAGGTCATTGACCAGGTCTCGAGGTGTAGTCCTGGGCTGATCCCTCACCTTCCTCATGATCACTGATGCCCCACAAGGTGAGTTCTTTCAGGTCTACAGTTTTGTCCCTGATGTCCTCACACAGCTCTCTGGTCTGCACCATGGTATAAAGGTTGGAGTCTGTTTGATTGTGAGTGTGGACGGGTGTCTTTTAAACATATTACAAGTTCAAACAGATGCAGTTACAATACAGGTAAAGAGTGGAGAACAGCTATCAGGTCTGTGAGAGCAGGAAATCCTTCTGGTAGTTTGGTGATCAAATACTTATGTCATGTAATAAAAAAATCAATTAATTATTTAATAAGTATACAGTGGGATCTTCAGGGCTTCTCCATCTCTCACAGTAGAAGTGTACCTATAATACAAATTATAGACTTTTATATGCTTTATAAGTAGGAAAACCTGAAAAATCTCCAGTGTAATACTTGTTCTCCCCACTCGACATGCAAGCACACGAGAGGAAACCAGAACACTTGAGCAAACTTCAGACATGCACAAATAAAATTTGTAAATTTTACATGGGAAGGTCTCCAAGCTCAGATTCAAACTGGATATTCTTACTGTGAGGCAAGAGCGCTCCCCACTGAATGAAAGCCCTCTGAACACCAGCCCAGATGTGGTTTCCAGCCTGTCCAGCGGCCATACAATTCAACCAGCAGCAGCATTAACATTTGTCAGCAGCAGGCAGGAGAAATCCATGTTTTCATGTTTTGCATGATGCAAAGTTTTGACCCTGTCATTCATGTGGGACAGAAGAAACTAAGAATTTATAGAACTTTGATTTTTTTTCAGTCCTTTATTGCCCACCAGGAGTTGTGTCGGCCTCTTTCTTTTTCACCCAGTTAAACCTTTGATATTAGTCATGTGTTGACCAAGACTGTAAAAGTTTGACCAGTGTCAGTCAGCTTCTCTTTCTCTGACCATTTTACAGCAGAAATGTTTATGTGGAACAACCCTAGGAGATCAATCTTCAAATAGTGATAAAATATAAGATTTTTAAAAAATGCAGCCAATATAAATGACTTGTATAATCAAAAACTCAGAAAAAGGCTGAAGGGGGAAAGGAGGGATTAAAGTCAGGGCTGAAAGAAGCCTGATTGCAAGAAAAATGGTGAAGAAACAAATGAGATAATCAACGTTTACAAGTGTAAAAACAAGCCGGTCTTAATTAGGCCATTATCCGAGGCAGGGGAGCTTCCAGCAGGTGAGACCCTCCCTTTGCTGCCCTCCTGGCTGCGCCGCCCTCCTGCTGCGAGGGGAGGCGGGGGTGTCACCCCGGCGTTTCATCCCTCAGCCAATCATCATCTCTAATAGATGAAACTCCACAGGAAGTGACATGCTACCCAACGCTAATTATGCTCGGCAGGAGACGCTGGCTGCAATTAAGCCACATGCTAAAAACCTTTGCCTGCCAAGGCCTCGTCTCCCTCTGAGACACAGCTACCTTCAACTCCCTTTGGTCCTGAGGGTGATCACCTCAGTCCACACACAGTCAGCCTGGCACCGTGTGTGTGTGTGTGGAGGGGGGGGGGGTTGTTTTTGCACTGGTGATAGGTTGGTTCAGAGGGTCTGGCTCTAATATTTAACAGCGTATCGATCAGAATAAATGCGTGAGCTTTCATCTCGGTAGAGGATGCGGAGACCTAAAGGGCAGCCACCTTTCAGCAGGACTAAGAGGGTGTCATTCAAATGTGTCCATCACTCACCGATGGTGGAAACCCGAGTAGTAAAAGTTAAACCTCAGCATTTTAGATTTTGAGTCCACTGAGTCTGCAGAAAAAGTTTAAGTGAAGCTGTTCTACCAACTGTCAGAACAACAATAAAATTCTGCACTTCGTGAAAGATGTTCAGTAAATGAATAAATCAAAGTTGACTGTTTTGGTGTCACACCAGAAGGCCAGGAGCTGGACTCTTCTGTACGCTGATGTTGCACCACATAAAACGCTGTGGCACTGTTTCCTGTCTGCAGTATGACTCACAGTTCAACGCCACATGGTGTGATTCTCGTGAGGCTGATGCACGTTTACTCCTGGAGCCTAAAATACATTTTAAAATGCTCTCTGATCTGATGGTAATTAATTTCCTGTTATCAGCCAGGGAGGATAACGACGCACCACAGTGACTCAGATGGAGATTGGGAGGGGGGGGAATGGAGGCTTGGGGACACAGCAGAGGCTTTCTAAATATATGGGGGGAAAGACAGTGTTGATTCACCTGTGATCCCCCCCCCCCACCCCAAGCTGGATGACAGAAGATGGATGGATGACAATTTTCAGGCTGTTGTGCTGCCACCAAGTGGCCACAGAATGGACTTTGATTCAAAATGTACTCAACGGACAAAATAACTGTTTGATTTGAACACTGACAACACAGAAGCCGGTGAAGAGTTGAACATATTTATTTATTTTTCAATGTGTTGATTTAATTTCCAGTTTCAGACACAAGGCTGCACGCTCCCTGTGTTTGCATAGGTCTGAGAACAAGGTAAAACATGGCAGGTGACAAACTGTACTTCCACATTACAGATTTGTTATCCCCCAAGCAGTATAAAAAACAATCCCACAATATCCAGCTGTACCTTATAACAGTGCCAAAAAAAAAAAAGCTGCTTCATAGCAGAAAGTGGAACACAAAGTCACTTTAAAAGAGGATAAACTGCCAATGAACAGTTTAATTCAACAAACTGATGAAACTGAATTTATGCTGCAGTTTCGGGATGATGAACTGTAAATAAAAAAACATGATGTTTTACCAAAGCCCTGATTGTCAGCAACTAAACAGACAATTTAACCCAAAGGGAATACGTTGTGGATGTATATATATGAGTTACCTTTTATATTTTCATGGTGTGAGTGTTTCAGAGAAGAATTGTGGTTGTGCAATGCAACACAATGTAAAAAAATAATGTAAATACAAATCATATAAGCTTTAAAAAAATCCCCCCAGATTCCCTGCTACATATCAGACTTGTATCTCTCATCACAAGCATATTCCTACAGCATGCAAGTTGTGTGTGTAATCTCTTAAAACCCTTGATTAATCCATTTTTTTTAACACTTAGGAAACATAAGAACTCCATTATTGGCATCTCTTCTTAATATAAGATAATCCCTTTATAGCTAATGCACTTTAAGAGGCACCAGGTTTGGTTCATAGGCTGCACTGTAAACATTCATTTTTCTTTCCTTTGAGAATAAATACTTCTGGAACAGTTTCACATTTTACAACCACCCTTGGGACAAACAAAATAACATACAATAGGAACTGAAATTCACAGCTCTGGCTGTTTCAAGTGAAAAAATGCACACTTGTAGGGCTAAAACGTACTCACTGCGACCTCTTCTCTACCGTAATGCAGCTATTTAAACTCCAGTTCAGTGCACATGAATATAAATACAGTGTCAAGTATTCATCTTGTCCTACAGTGTCACATTTTGTAGCTACCTGCTAGAAGTACAGTTTGAGGCAGTCTGTTATTGGGTGTACGTGGTGATCCCCAATGCCTCCCTGAGATGGTAGTTTAGGATCTGAAAAGAAGTGTAGAAAATCAGAATTTATTGAAGAATTCTTTCGAATTGCAAGAAACAAAGCAGATAATTACCTGTTTGGCTTCTTCTGTCCAGCAGATGGCACCAAAGCAGCCTTTCCTCTCTGCAGGGCATTAGTGGTCACCTGCAGGCCTCTCCCTCCATGTTGCTCCTTCATGAAAAAGACCAGTTCAATCTTGCATCTTCAGTTGAATAAGCCTATAAGCTGCTGTGCAGGTAAGTGTGCAGGAATAAAACAGTATTTACCAGTGCTGGGTTGACGGGACACGGCGGTGGAGGTCTGTTTGGGGGTTCCGGTCGAGGTTTAGACATCGCTGAAGGCTCTGAGCGGTTTTCGTGATTCAGAGAAGGCAGAAGTGGAGTTCCTGAACTCTGGTGTGGTTTTTGCCCGTGAAGCTGAGCGGACTTTAAAGGTGGCGGGGTGTAAGCCTGAGGAGGGTACTGCTTCTGGCAGGAAGTCCCGGGCGGGACCGGGGCCGGCGGGGTCTGCTCCCTGCGCCCTGAAGTGTAGGCTGGAACGGGAGGGGGCTTCACTGCAGGACGCACAATGGCGGGTCTGGGTCGAGCCGGGCAAGACGGGCTCGGGTGAGGAGAGGACGACCCCTGAGGAGGAGACACGGCGCAAACATGGCGGAATTCAATGGGTTTGTTTGCTAAATAGAAGTCAAGATGCTTTAATAGTTATAACTTGTAGCTGTAGGTCTTTACCAGATGGTCTGAGTCTTGTTTCTTCAGTCGGAATATGGGGTTGGCGTGACCCGCCACATCGCCGTCAGCCTGCTGAGGCTTGCTCTCAACCGGGATCGAACAACTGCAGGTTAAAATAGAAGAGTCATCACACAGTAAATATCTACACTACGTTATTGGCAAGTGGAACGAGCCGCTGCTGAATTGCTGTTGCTGTAAATGATCAGAATTCAACACTGCATCGTTGCATACTTTGGCACTGGTAAGGGAACAGGGGCTTTCAGTGGGCGGAGCTTATGTTTGTAGCGACACCAAAGTCCAATGGCAGCCAAGACCGCGAAAAGGGTCAAGGGGAGAGCAAGCAGCACTCGAAGAAGGCGACCTGATGGAAGGAAAAGTGGAAAAATGTCAGGATGAAAACTGAAACGTCACAAACAAAAAAATCTCATCTCATTTTGCTCATGAAATCTGGCGGCTTTTCTCACTGTGGCTGATGACAGGTCCACTGTCCACGCTCCCTCCTGACCCCCGCTGGTCACACAGAGGAGGAGCCCAGCCGGGGTCACAGTGGCAGTTATGGTTGTTGTTGCACAGCTAAAAGGAAAACGGAACACAGATGATCATCCATCCATACGACCGTCCCTCCATCCATGCATCGATCCTCGATTCCAGCTGATCATGGCAGACGATGAGTGAAAGCAAGTTACAGCCTGAACGGCTACTTTTGTATTTATTAGTTTACATTAACTTCCTGAAGAACAATCTAATAATGAGATTATATTTCTGTTCTCGTCCTCAGGAAGGACTTTTGTACATAAACCAGCCAATTTTCATTCTTCTCCCGCCGAGCTGACGGCACCTTTCTGCTTTTACTTGAGTAATGTTTTTCCTGCTTTAGTGTTTCGATGCTCTTGCGTTGCTACTTTTAATTAGGCAAATGATCTGAACGGCTGCTGGCTCGCTGCCGAGGCTGCCAGCTTCCCATAATGCTCGGCGAGCAGCCAAATGTTCAGCCGGAGCCCGGAGGAATCCATCATCGCCGTACTCCCCGCTGTGACGCGCTGGAACTTACCCCATGTCCGTGGCACTTGGCGTTGCACTCATCCGCCCTGAGAAAAGATGCATTGCGGCACTCTCCGTTGAAGCAAATCTTTTGAAACCAAGGGAGGGAGAGGGGAGCGTTTCAAAAGTTACTCAAACAAGCTGCAGCCTTGCTGGTTACACATGAAACTTTACGAAAGTGTTCCTGATGTATTAAGAGTCTTCATCTGCTTCGGTGTGAATTTGAGCGATCCTCACCGAGTCCTCCCCACACTTGGTGCCCGTCATGACCAGACCCGGGTCCAGCGTGTCGCCCTGCGGCTCCTCGTCGCCCTGGCCCAGCTTGTACACGTGCGTTCCCATGCACATGACTTTCCTGTTGCCCACCGTGACCGTGGTCTCAATGCGCACCGCGTTGTTCTCAATGGGCTTGGAAGCCGACGTCAAACACTGGATTTTGCCGCATACGGCGTCCCTGGCACGTCAGGAAAATACAGACGCACTTGAGATTAAGAGAAAAGTCGAACAGCAATGTGTTTCGCTGAGTGTTTTGAATCCTCACCTTTCTTTACAGCTCCTGTATTTCCCGAGGAGATCTTTGCCACAGTTCCCGTACATGTCCCCTGCTTCGTTGACCTTCTTGAAACACAGGTCAGGGGCTGAGCGACCATCTGCGGTTTGAAAGACACACACAATACACACAAACATAAAATCAGGTTTGAACATGCACAGACCAAAAACTGCAAAGAAAACTGCATGCACAGTGTGTTTTCAGGCCACCTGATGGAGAGCAGATGGCATATTCTGCGTGGTTCCTGTGGAACTACAAAGGCTCTCCGGGACGCCTCTATCACAGCAGGAACGTGGACAGTGTCCAATAACAATCCTTTATCCTGTGGCTCATCAAGGGCTCATCTTCAACGCTCAGCTTCAGACACTGACTGTTCAACCTCTCACCAGTTTCCCCTACGAAATATGTTCAGTGGAATTTTCCACAGTGCAAAACACAGAGATCCGACAAAGATGACAGAAAATAAACTCTCAGGAGACGCATGGCGGTACCTTAAGGTGGACGATACCTTCACTGCACTGTGATCCCAGTTTGTTGGTCAACTGAACGTGATATTAGTTTATTTACAGAAGTTTTGATCAGCATTTCTTTTATTTCAGTTGGAGTAACAGTCTGCCCTCTATTAGGACTCACTGATTAGAAAAATACCGCCTCTCCCATCCGGACCACAGGCTGCCTTTCATTTCTGATTAACTCCAACACGCGCAATAAATTATTTGCTGGGAAAATCACTGCATTAACAGAATATTTCACACACATTTACATTTCATGCCTTTTTTACTACTTGAAAGCAAGAAAGATTTACTTTGAGATCAAAACATCCATCAGAAGCTTCATTTCACGTCAAACTCTGTTTCTGTGCGTCTCACTTCTGGTCTGTTGTCACTAAAAAAGCTAACGGAGTGCAATATGATCAGCTGACATGTGATATTACTCATTTAATTACTTGATTTAATATTTCCTTCATGTGAGCACATCCTGTCTGGTTCAATCTCGTCTCCACTACTGGATACAAACAGTGGCGCGCATTGTCTGCAGAGCTGTGTCTGGTAGTGACGGGGAAACCGTGGAGACGTGAGCGTGGCAGAGAAGTTAGGGGCAAAAGAAAGTGGCGAACGCCCCACAAAGCACCACTTAGCAATGAACGTTTTGAGAGGAACGCTGCCATCACTTGTATTTTGAGGAGTAACCTCCAAGAGGAGGCTAAACTGTATCTCTGTGAGGTGTGTTACTGTGGACACATCACTGAATGTCAAAGAGCAGAATAAAGCATATTGAAAAACACAAAACAAAACAAAAAAACATATTGGATTTAGGGTGAAAAAACATGCACTTATTGTACCAACCTCGTCCCCAGAGCGAGCGGCACTGCTGCTCGAGGGTCAGACACATGCCGGTGTAGCAGTAGGCCTGTCCGCCTGCACAGGAAGTCCCATCCACCAGATAGAAGTTAGCGGGACAAGACTCTGCCTTTCCATCGCAGTACTCCGGCAGGTCGCACGACCCCGAGGGCGCACGGCACAGCACACCCGGGCTCTTCAGCTTCACAGCGAGGGACGGGGAGAAACGGAGCAAGGTTCAAATGGGAGGAAAGGGATCTACGCAGGCTCACAAGGTGAAATCCCACATGTCAGAGCAAAGGACTTCTATCATCATTACTGTTACTGCAAAACACGCCATTAACATTTAGCTTACAATAAAAAAGGGAAGCATGTGCTTTGTTTCATTTATCTAGAAAAGACATCACCAGTGATGGAGAGGTTTGGATCAGCAGACGATTTCTACCTTGCAGTTCTGGCAGCAGACTCCATGTGCACACTCAGCTCCGGCTCTCAGGGTGCAGTTGTTGGCGTTGCAGCAGGGACTGGTGCATTCCTGCGCAGGACGGAGAGAGATAAAGTCACAGAGCCTAAATAAACATCTAAACGGCATATGGACGCCCGCTGACCTCCTCCTCTCCACAGTCACACTCCTCTCCTTCCTCCAGGTAGCCGTTGCCGCAGCGCTGCCCTCCGTACATGGCTCTGGTGTTCGGCATGTTGAAGAGACACTTCCCTCCTCCGGAGCTCAGGTAGCTCTTCAGCTCCCTCTGGTTGCAACCGTTAAACACGCGTGGAAACGGATGCCTGGGTACAAATGCACGAGTTTTTCACTTTAGGTCTTTGGTTTTTCTTGATAAGGATACTTTTGTTGTGCGTCCTACCCTGTAGCAGCAGCCATGATGCAGCCCCCGTCCTCCGCCTTGGCCTGGCAGCAGCCTGCGATGTCGTGGCTCATGCCGAAGTTGTGGCCCATCTCGTGAGCCATGGTGGCTGCAACACCGACTGCTGACTCTGAGTGGTCCTGTGCAGCAGAACACAGAGCCGGCTCATCACAGTGCGAATCGGTGCAGGTTATCATTTCTTGAATGACTCCAATTACGAAAAATAAGCAGAAACGGTTTATTTATGGTTCATGAGGTTAAAATTAAGTGCAAAGGTAGCTAAAGATTGTGAAGCTCCTGCATGCAGAGGCCTCCTGTTTGTTGACAGTCTCGTCTCTCACCGTGTTCACTCCACCAGACTGGTAGTCGGAGCACATGGCTTTGAGAGGAGCCAGCCCGATGGTGGTCCCCTGGAATGGCCTCCCCCTGGACACAAAAGAGCCCCGCCGGCAATCAGCCCCAACTAGGACACGGCTGGCGTTGATTAAATCATGTGTGATACGCCGCCCTTGGGACAGAGGACTCAGAGGGGACAGGCGGGGACGCCGGACGAGGGGGGGAGAGACACTGACGTGATGAGCTGGGCGTTGTCGTTGGGCAAGGCGCGCAGCTGCTTGCGTCTCCATGTCAGGAAAGCTGCCAGGGTGCTGTGAGGGTTATCGGACACGCCGATCAGGTCCTGGCCGGTCCACACCTCCAGGCCGATCAGCGCCACGCGGATCTTCAGGGCCTTGTAGTACTGCCGGCAAAAGTAGAAACAGGAACTGTGACAGAAATCCGTCCTCTAAAAATAAGCGTGCCCGCTTGTGGTTTCCATGACGGTTACCTTGTCAACCAAGTTGGCAGCTTCAAGTAATTTCAGTTTGGTCTTCTCGAGATTACTGTCGTGCTTCTCATACTGCAACCAGAAAGGAAACGACATACCGGTAATCCACGCAATTTACTCTGAATGACATGCTGGACGAGAATCAAACAGAGTTGGGCGTCAGACTAGATATCCAGTATAGGCACGTAAATTTAGTTTAGTTTAGTTTAGTTTATTTAGCACATACAATGAAATATATCACATAAACCAGTGCAGAAAAAGAAACAGTGCAGGGAGGAGCGGGCAAGCCAAAGGCTTATGAAGAGCCCCCACCTAATAAAATTATGCAGATATCGTCAAAAAAAACAAAAAAAACAACAACAAATAAATAAAATGCATAAATAAATAAAATAAAATACAAAACAACAAAAAGCATCATAAACTCTCATGCAAAACAAAAGAAAGAAAGAAGAAAAAAAAGACAAAAGAAAAGAAAAATGCTGTTGACCTTATATGGACATGCTCATAAAAATTGACATTTTTGTTGATCATTATAGGCAACACTGAAAATAAACTAAAAAGAAGTTAGCAGTCTACGGAAAAGCTTAAGTACAGAGCTCTCTTGGCTACACTTTTGAATTAGATGCTCTCTTGCGCGACTTTTAAAGATAGATAAAGATCTACAATTGTTGGCAATGTGGTACCAACTGTTCCAAACTTTGACACCTCTATACCTAAACAAAAATTGGCTTCTAGATTTAAGACATTTGGGCGGATGTGGAGCTGAGGCCTGTCGTGTTGAGTAAGAATGCAAATGAGAATTTGCTGCAAAGTACGTCCTAAAATGCTCAGGGACCTTGTCATCTGAAGAAAATATCTTGTACATAAAAATGCATATTTGATAACTGTTAATATCATAAATAGTGAGAATCTGGAGATTTTTAAATAAGGGAGCAGCAGTAGCGTCCCAGACAGATCGAGATGCAAGTCTAACAAAGCGATTCTGAAGAATTAAGATTTTTTTAAGAGTGGTTGTAAATGTACTCCCCCAAACAATATTACAATATGAAAGATGCGGATAGATTAGACTGTAATAAAGAGTAAGAAGACACTGTTTACTAACAAGTTGGCTAACTTTCCTTATTATACCAAGAGATTTGTATATTTTCTTACTCACACAGTAAATCTGTTCTCTCCAACTCAAACTCTCATCAATAATTATTCCTAAGAATCTTGTAGATGATACTTGGGGCATCTCTATGGACTCAATTATAATTTTAGATAAATCCTTATTGTATGATTTTTTCCCACTGAAGATAATAAAGTTAGATTTTTTTATATTCAAAGATAATTTGTTCATTTTGAACCATGTGACAAAGGCATCTAAACCATCATTCACATCCCTTATTAAGGAATTGAAGTTTGGGTTTGAGAGAACTAGTGTTGTGTCATCTGCAAACATAATTGGAGAAACGATGTTTGAGATGTTACACAAATCATTTATGTAAACAAGGAATAATAGTGGACCAAGGATGGATCCTTGTGGAACTCCACAGTGAAGTTAAATGCCTGGCTTATTATCTTTTTTTTTTTTTAATTCAGAAAATAATTTAACACAATACACAACGTAAAACTATGATTCAAGATTAATTCTGATGTGGCATTGTTAAGTTCCTTATAAATTTCGCAGAAAAAATTCTACACATATAAAGCATTCAACTTGTGTGCCTTAAGAAAGTCATCACATACCTAAAAAGTATAAAATTATTCTTAAAATGACTACAATTCAGGGACCACAGTTCTGCTTTTTTTTTTTTTTTTACATTTATTTAATTGAGGAAGTTGATCTGGTACTTTTACTAAAAGCATATTGAGTCACTGTACTTTTACTGAAGTGAAGCATGTGACTAATTTTAGCAACTCTGCTGTATGAATCCAGGCCTCTCTGGATCCGGGCTGTATTCTTTTTCATGTGTGTTCTTTACTTGAATTGTTGTTCATATAAGGTTAGCTCTGTGCATGAAGTGAGATATATAAATAAAGCTCCTATGTAAAAGGAAGGTGACCTTATATGGTGCATCTCCGGCCTACATTACCGTACCTCTCCACAGATTATCAGAAACGTTGCTATATTCCACTGACCTTGTGATTTCTAACTACCCACACCACGGTTCACACATTTTCTTTTTTTTCACTCGAATATTTAAAGATGTAACACAAATGAAAACCAAAGTCATGAGGTATGAGTGACTCCGCGACCACATCCTCACCTCCGCTTTGTCGGCCACCAACAGAAGCTCCACGTACATCATATTTTGGCTCAGTTCCCTCTTATTCTGAAAAAGGTTGAGAGGTAAACAGTCGTATTTTATAGAAGGCGATATCGGGTGGGAGACGGTGACTGACTCACCCTGACGCTCCGCGGCGACGCCATCCCACGGATGAAGTCACCCAGCACGCCCTCCTCCTCCTCCTCGTTGCCATGGTGATGGAGGCAGCGACCTCCGGGGAGATGGAGACTCTCGGCTCTGAACACGGCGTGCTGCTGAGGCTCCGCCGGGGCAGGGAGAGGCTCGATCAGGTAGCTGACACTTGCGTTCAGGGAAATCAGTCCCCTGGGGAAACGAGGGAGGCAGAGGTTAATTGTTCCAGTTCGAGGGAATCGATGTTTGTTTTTCGGTGAGCAGCTAAAAACTGATATAGCTGCTTTTATTTCAGTCTATATTATCAAAGTTCTTTTTCGTTGTCGTTGGCTGCTGCGATTTTCTGAACGGGGTGGGGCAGAGGCAGCGCTGTGTCAGGTGATTTACAGCCGCTTCCAGATGGGGATCGGTTGGGAGCGGCGGCCGAACACACAAACCTCTGGCTCCTTCTGCAACACCGCTCATAAACATGGACGCCTCACACACAAACACAGCGAGCACGCACACAAGCAGCCGGTCACACAGCTGCAGAAAACATCTGGAGAAGTCCGGCGCAAACATCGGGTGTCCTACGCTCTGTTTGCGTTCCCCAGTGAATTTACATTATCATCAAGATGTATTCATTCCCTCCTGCTGCAGATGCGGAGCAGTAACCCCGCAGAAAAACATCACTTCTGCCAAACACTCGCAAGTTCCTGCTCTGCTGCCGGCCTCCTCTCTCCGAGTGTCTCCAGCAGGAAGCATCAGCTGCTCTGGAGCCGCACCGGGAGAAAACACAGGATCTAAATAATGAGCTGTACTCAATGAACCAACTCTGGAGCCAGCGACCTACTAACCTAATGGACGACAGGAGACACAGCACAACTGCTTCCTCTCACCCACTTTATGCAGGCAGGGCTTCATCAAAGGCCTCAGATAACTACTAAACCTTTTCCAACCAACATAAATCATGTGCTGATCAATAACTGCGCTACAACTTTGTGCAATAGCGTAAAGCAGGAAACTGGAAATTGCAAGCACCAGAATTGTAAAATAAAAAAACTACCGTAACTGATTTTTTTTTTCACATATGGGAAGGTGTGAAATCGAGAAAAAGTTGTGAACATTATCAGCTATGCTCAGTGGCTCACTGCGAGGACTAGCTCGCACATAACTGAATCAAATTACCATAAAATAACAGATAATACTGTCATAACATGAAAAATACAGCGCCATTGTGAGATTTAGTGAATTAGAAAGAGGGATTTTATTGTCAAAACCACTAAGAGATATGTGTTGAATAAAATCTATATATTTTGGAGGATTTTCATCTAAGTTACGCCACTTTAAACAATAAACAGAAACTGATTTTCATGTTTAAAGAATCATTGATTGTACATTTCTACAACGTGTTTGGAAATATGGGTGAAATTTTATGTTCTGCATATCTATTCCTCAGACTCAACCACTACCACAGCAGTGTGTGTTCAGATGAAAGGTTCCTCCAAGGCTTCAATATAACTGCGGTCTTACAACGGAGCTGAGCCGAGCTTTTTTTGCAGTAAAATTGCTCTGACAAGGAGATTATTGTCATTTCTCTTTTCATCTCCCGTGAAGTGAAAACTGCTCTGAAAATGTGACTTTATATATATATATATATTTTTTAAATACAGATTTACCCAGCTTAGAACTGCAGAGCAGTGGGGCTGATTCTGGACAAACAGACCAGCAAACACACACAAATTTACGCCGACCTACAATTTAGATTTTCCATTTTGTTCTCAAACACACGTTTTTGAACTGTAAGAGGAAACTGTAGTTGTGGAAGGATAATCAAAAAACAGACTGAACTGGGATGATTGCTTATCATAATGTATCATGGCTGCTGCTCTCCAGAATCCCTACCGAGGACCATTTCAACCCAGTGTTTTCATTTAGCACAAGTATTAGGCCAGATGTCTTTCCTGATGCAGTGTGAATAAGTGGGATCTGAAACAGCAAACTTCTGGTTAAAAAATGTCTTCCCTCACCTCGAGGCAAGGCTGCAGGGAGTGACTATTAATACACCAACAGGATATGAAGACAAATAAAACATGTGATGTTCAACAACAATCACTGTGATTCATTCCGTGACACCTGGAAAAGACAGTATTTACTTAGTTATAACATTATATCCCAAATATTAGATGGTGTAAAATTAACTCCAATTAACTGTATCTACTTTCCTGAAAAGGTTTGCGTGTCACTAAAAAACGAGTGAACTGAGGCTGTACGATTTGCATTCATGGGATAACGGCGCTGACTGAGCGATGCCAGCACATCTGTTTTCAGAACAGTCCCAAACATTGTTGCTGCAGCACCTCACTGCTGTCAGCTGACTTCCTTTTAGGGGCTTATCTTCATAAATAGCAATTTCAAGTTCTTTTAGTTCCATGGGAGACTTCTGAAAATCTGAGAATCTTGTTTTCATCATTTATAGAAAAAAAAAAGAAAAGCTATGATAGCAGGGGAATTCAGAAATACAGCAGGAATGTTTGTCTTACCTGAGTCCTGAGCAGGTGCTGAGAGCAACACTCGACTCTTCAAAGCCTTCAACTGTGCCGTGGTAGAAACAGTGTCCCTGCAGGATAACATGATCACTAAACAGGATGCAATCAGTCATTTGACACATTAGGTTTCATCCATTTTTTTCTGTGTTTCAGCTGTGTACACCACCATAATGAGGAGCTAATATTCCCTAAAACACTTGAACAGAACTTGTTTTCATGCTTTTTGACAGCAGTCACATCGTCAATAAAGAGAAAAGAATCAGCTCCATTAGTAGCACCGTACTCTTCACATCAATCTGACACGAGTTGATCTCCGTCTGCAGGATGTTTGCTCCAGAACGAAACAGAACTCCTTTGCATGTCTTCTTTGTAAACTCTCACGTGACCTTCCTGTTTTTACACTGCTGGTACACCTTGTGGTAAACCGCATGCACATCTTTCCTAAACGGTTGTTCTATTCTCTATCTCACATCCCCAGGTGTTTTGGGTGTTGCTTCACTCATCAGTTTGGTTTTGGATTTAGTTTTCAGCCTCACGAAGGCCTCGCTTCACCGAGAGTCACCAGATCTTTGATTTTCAAGCTGAGATTTACCAATCTCTGCATGAAAAGAACCACATTTAAAATTAACTTTAGACCTTTTTAATCTGCTGTTATTCCTTCACTGTTAACTTGATTTTACACTCAAATTACAGCAAAAAAATCCACATTTTGATTATTCCAATTTTAACTCTTTCTAAAATAAAGAAATATATGTCAGTGTCCCCCTACTGCCACTCACGGTCTGATGTTTGTCTTTCTGCTATGATCGTGCATTGCTCCCTGCTGCACTTCAAGAACATCAAGCTGTCTCACAGACTTACGGAGTCGGTGGGAGAGGAGGACTTGCGAGCTCCGTCAGCCGTGTACCATATTTCTTGATAGCCGGGGGCCAACAGCTGTCTGGCGAGCGCAAACACACAAACTCAGTCACAACAGAATGCATGTAGTGTCAGACATTCAATCTACGGGAAAACAGCAGCGGTATGGCATGTATAGATAATGAGCCAAATCTGCAGGAAAGCCAGCAGACAGAAGAAGACAGAAAATCTCTGGCTGCCCACGTCTCATGAAACATTCATGGTGACAGAGACGGTCTGCAAAACCGAGCTGCTGTAGAGATTTGGGCAGAGATCCTTCACCGAGATGAGAAAACAGAGAGGGACGTAAAACGAGTGCTGCTATAAAAGCCATATGTGCTGATCTCAAACGATCCCCCTGCCTTCCTGAATAACACAGGTGAATTATGGGATGCTAACTGCTCATACTGAGAGTTTATAACTCACTTAGGATCCGGGCTACATTTGTTTGAAAGGAGTGTTCCTTTTTTTCCATCAGCGTCCAAGATTTTTTTCCCATTACTGAAATTTCTCAACAGTACAGAAGAGGCTAATAAATCAGGGACGCAGAGACGCGTGTGAAGAAACATTCATGTCTTTTCGAGAGGGCTTTACATTTTTCTGACTCTCCATCTGTATGTCTTTGGATCTGCTCCAGTATTGATGCTTGTTTTCCTGTCTTTCTTCTTCCGACTTTGCCTCTTCCTGTTTTCATTCATAAACTTTGTCTGCCGAACAGCTGCTTTTGTTTTGGTCTGTCTCTCTAAATCTCCTCTCATCACCCTCTGCCCCGGGGTCCGACTCGGATCCATCAGACAGGATGGAGCTGCAGAGGAACCAGAGGCCTTCAAGAAGTCAATCTGACTCAAACATGAGACACCCAGTGCTCTTTCTTCCACTTTGTATGATTTAATGGGTTACATTTATTTTGTTGTCATATCCCATCCACAGTGTTTGTGGATGAAAAATCACAAACACGCTCACTAATGTTGAGAAACGACACGCAATAGGAGCCACTTGGTGTCTCATGTGATACTCAAACATGGTTTGGCATCAAAAGGAGGTCGTGGAGCAGCTGTGTTTTTAGGCCATCGCTCTGTACACATTCAAATACAGCAATGGAAGTAACGCAATACAAATCACATTTAACTAAGCCATAAATCAAGCTATCTGTAGTATTTCTTCACATATGCACTTTTAAAAACAGTAGAATAAATTTATACCATCTACTTTACTACTTTTTTAAATCATAAGTTGCTCCTGAATACAGAGAGAATTTCAGTTAAAGGGGACATAATATGCTTTTTTTCACTTTGTGAAGAATTTATTATAGTAGTTTGTGTTGCTGTAGCCTCATTATGATGTTCAACACCACATTTTGTGAAACTGAAACTGCAGCCAAAACGGTCGAGTTTGAGTTGTGTCCGCTTATCCTGAAATGAGTGGATTTAACTCCTCCCCCTGACTGTGCCCCCACCATGTGTGTGTGTGTGTGTGAGAGTGGGCGTGGAGAGATGCGTTCAAGTACCGGAAAGCAGGCTCAGAAACAGCCTGTTCTGAGGAGGGCTTCTCAGAGCGACTTTTCACACCGCTGAAACTCCGAAAGAAGGATGAATTTGGGGCGAACAAACTCAAATACTATGTTTTTGGGCTTCTGACACCTATATGACGTGACTGAAAAATAGCATAATATGTCCCCTTTAATATTCAATCCATCTTCATGTTTGCAGCCTAGGTTCATTTTTTAGAGAAAATATTTCAACTGCTAATTTTCACAAGACTTTACACAGTTGCATATTTTAAACAGGTGGATCAGTCTCTCTGAGACTGACAGTGGAACAAAGTCCCCAATAATCAAAAAAGTAACCAATACAGTTCTGATTTAATTTAGAAGAGCACTTTATACTCTTACTTGAGTATTTATCACAACACAGTACTTAACTTAAATCCAATCGCATTTCTCTAATTCATATTCCAAATTCAGGAATGATTAATATGTTTACGTTCTTTCTTCAAGTTGTAAAAGATCTAAGTAATTATCTCACAAGTCAAGACCCGATGCATGTGAAGAAAATTCAAAGCTACTGTATGGAGGCGCGAGATAAACCTGGATATAAACTTCACTAACCCTGTTTTCTGGCCTGTTGGATGCAAAACTATTTGAGTCTGTTTGCAGTGACTCTGCTAATTTTAGTAATTTTCAAATTATATTAAACAAAGTATGTATTGTCTTTTAGAGCTGCTGGAAGGCAGATGATGATACATCCTCAGACAGATCCAGATTTGCTCCCTGATGCGAAGCCGTTATGCCACGCAGAGAAAAGAGGCATGTCACGCTCCGAGCACCAGAAATAAGCCCATTTCCTCAAAGGTCAGATTGCGTCTTGAGATGATGACGAGACAAATGAAAGGGAGATGGGGGATTTTTCCTTCTCTCTCTCGTCAGATGTCCCGAGGGGCTTCGTTCTCTCCAGACAATGACAGCCTGTTGATGCAACATGCAACAAAGCAGGCAAAGACAGAACGCAGCCATTTCATCTCTTAACAGATAACAGCTCCGGGAGAGGAGGGTGTGTGGGTGTGTGTGTGTGTGTGTGTGTGTGTGTGTGTGTGTGTACACGCCCAACCAGTCAAACAAAGACCTCAAAAAATGATGAGTGAGTGTTCTTGTATCCGGCTGATGTCAAACTGATCTAACCCCCGTCATGCTGCGATCCGACCTTCTATCCACATTTACATCTGGGCTTCCTCTGGTTCAGCAGCTCCTTTAACGTCCTGTTTCCTCTGCGCTCTTTACCCGGCTCCGTAACTCTTTCTTTCTTTCTACGACTGGAGGAAGAGCAGACTGAACCCTGGCCGATCTCTTCTTCCATGAGGGAATGACTTCATGTGTATTTTCCCTCACCCTCACATGCCACTCAGCAGCTCTGCTCCTGAGCTAAATGCGCTGATTTACGAGTCCCTCGGGGACGGCAGCGGGCACTGCTGGGCCTTTGGCTGTATAACTTGCCACTGTGTGACATGTAGACACAATATGCTTTCAACAGAGCCACCGACTGCGTCACTGCCTCATGTTCCAGCTTCGGTTTGCAGCATTTTTGAAAAGGTCTTCCACTGTGGTGACTCCATGAGCCTCATGTTCAGTTTGCCTGGGGTTCAGGCTCACTCCGAAGTGCTTCACTTCTGTCTCTGCTTCTGGTTCTCGTCTTTGACTCAGCCCTCTTGCGAGTTTCTCGTGGCCCATCCATCCAACTTTTATGCTGCTTTATCCGGCTCACTGCTTCACTGCTGGAGCTGAGCACCAGGTTACAACATCACAGAGAAAAAACACTTTCACATTTATCAGTTATCTTCAAGTGCGTCTTTTATAAGCTGGGAAATTTTTAATTCTGTGTTTTTTCTCTGCATTGGTTTTATTTTTGGTCATAGTGGTAAACCCATTGCTACTTCTTCTTTAATAAATCCTGCACACTGTAAAAGTGCTCGCTGAAAGGTTCCCTTGCTTTGTGATCGACTTCTTTGCCCAAACCTGTGATATACTGTAGGCACTTATTTCTGCCTCTCAGGGTTGCCTACAGTTCGAGCAAATGTTTCTGCATTTCTAATACGAAGTCTCAAGGTGACTTCTTCTTAATAGAAACTGCAGTTGCAACTTCAAATAAACATCAAAAAAGTGGAATAGAGGTGAACGGTGGCACGAGAGGAAACATCCTCAAACACATTTTGCAGACGCTGATGAGTTTCCTGTTGACGCATCAGCGTCGAAAACATTTATAGAGGTGTGAAAATGGCGGATGTTCAAGTACAATATTCTATTAAATGGACGATGATTTATAAGAAGAAGACAAGGATAATACACTTTAACCTAAAGCTGTCTGAATGTCTTTGCAGTGTGAAGCTGAACTGCCTCAAATCGATCCACTGCAACAAACATACTGACTGCTGCTCAGTAGAAACGTCGCTGTTGAAGTGTATGACAAAGTCCAGCCAAAGTGTCTCCAGGTACACGGAATCAACAGTTCGTTAGATTTCGTTTTAATAAAAAAAGGCTTCAACAAAAATATCTTCACACAGCATCGTCACACAGCAACCTGAGCTGCTCATAAGAAAAGACCGCTGTGTTTTGATAGACAAAGTAGTAAAGTGCGAATGTCTACAGTAATTTCTGGCCTCTGTGTTAATTCTAATTCCAGCAACAATGCGTGCCGTAAACCTGACGACGCTGCCAGACCTGCGTAACACTCAGCCCAACCCGTTCGGAACACCCCACACGTAATGCCAATCGCCTTCTGGTAAACACTGCGACAGCTTTCAAATCAAGACTGTAAAAACTTTTATGCGATGGTGACGGCAAACAAGGTTTGGATGCAGTCCAGCGTTCAGACAGACGCCGTGATTGAAGAGTGCGGAGCTGGCTGGACCGGGGCTGTCTGGCATGGAGGCCGAGACAAAGGCTCGGTTCAGCAGGAGCAGGAGAAAGACGGGGAGGGGGAGTAATTCTAATGTACTCGGGAGATAGGGAAAGGGGGAGAAAAGATGTGGGGTAATGCATCAGGGTCAGTGGGTCGCATTCCCTCATAGTATCGAATGACTGCAGCAGGCGGGAGCGAGACGGCTGATGCAAAGTCAAAGCGCTGCTCAGCAACAAATGATGAAGAGCCTGTAGCAGCGAGGCGAGGCTAACGCTCTGCCGAGCGCGGCCCTGTGGCCCGCACCAAGACGAACAGGCAGACGGGACCGCGCCGCTGCGAGACTAAACAAAGACACAAAGGAAGCAAGGACGGGCGGACGCATCCTCCGCTCCCCAAACCTGCAATCCATCAGGGCCTGTTTGTGTTCTTTCGGGGGTTGTTGTGTGTTTGTGTGTCATCTGTGTGCGTGTGGCCGCGCTCTCCCCAAAGCCCGAGCGCAGGCGAGCGCGTGGGAGATGTATGTTTGCGCTGGAGCCCTGGGGAATATCAGGAGAGGTGAGAGTTGGAGTGAAAAGAGAAAGAATGGGGCGCTCGTTTTTAAAGCTGGACAGTGGAAGACGTATGAGGCTACGACAAGATGAAGAGATAGGAGGGAGAGACACGATCCAGCGCTGGTATCCCGGGAGAGCGCTCAATTCAGGATCATGCTCTTAAGGGTGAGCAGAACGGCCATTAAGCAGAAGAACAGCGAAAGTCACGCAGAGGAGGAAGCGAGAATATCCACAGGATTCATGTCTGCTCCATCAGATATAACCTACACATGAACCGACCCCAGCTGTCCCTGCTTTCCTCTCTCCGCGACTTTTCCCACCTTCACCCCTCTCCTCTGGTCCATCACTCACTTTTTTTTTTTTTTTACATTGTTTCCTCTCCGTCTCGCTCTCTTCTCACATCCTTTTTCCTGCTCTCTGAGTCAGCAGGCACTGTCGTCGTTGCCCGGCTCTTAAGTGAATCAGCCCAGCACCGAGGCCTTTCATTAAGATAAAAGCTCAGGCACACACACACACACACACACACACTCACACAGTGTCACACAGGACCAAGGAGGACATAAATGGATAGAGTTTGGACGGCATCCACCCGGAGTACTAATGCCTGCAAGAATCCACAGTTACGTCTTTCTTCATTCGGTGATTAAGTGATGCATTAAGTGAGGACCAGGCGAGGTGTGCGGGGAGTAAAGGGAGGACAGCTGGAGAAAAATGGACGCAAAGTCCTGCCCAAAATAAACAGAAAGACGAGCTCTTCTGAGCGCCTCGCTGCCGAGTTCTCCCTTATCGCTGTGTCCCAGTAACACAGTTGTAGGTGCAACAAAGGACACAAAGGAGTCGTCAGGACAGCGGGGCTGGACGGACACTGGCTTCTCTCCAAAATCAAACATTAATCCTCCCTGACACAAACTGCCGTCTCCCTCGGCTCCGGCCTGTAGCCAGTGCTGCTTTCGCATCGGGCCAACGGAGGACAAATCCAGGCACAGTGAACCAGATTGGGATTCTCTGTCTGGAGCCGGAGTGGAGGGGAAAACACTGAGGGAGTGAAGTGGAAAGATAAATACTGGAGCTAAAAAAAAAAAATCCTTCCTGCAATAGCAGTTTATCTTTTATGGACTGTACATAAATTACTGTAATGAAGAGAAGGAATGATGGTTATGGTTTGTTATCAACACAATGCTGCTGGTATTATTTATTGAATCATTAAAAATTTTAATAGAAACAAGTTTAATTTGACTTGTCAAACACAGCAGCTGACAAAAAAACCAATATATGGAGTAACAATATTATTTATCTGTGTTTATGAATGAATTCCTAATCACTGGTTGTAATTATCTCTAATATCCAGTCTCACTTCACTATTTTCACTTTCTTACCATCCTGAGGTAAATGTGTTGAGCAGCTGTGTGTGTTTACTGCCCGGTGCTGATCATGCAGGCGCGGTGGGTTTATGTGGCCGTTTAGCCGAACACCTACACCCCCTGATGAAAAACTACACTGTAAAAGCAATAAAGCAAAACTGCATGTGAAACAGGTCGACAGTAAGATGGAGCTCTCTGCAAAAGTCTTCATCCTCACCGGGATGAGCATTCTTTCATTTAGCTTTAATGCGAGTTAAAAGTTCATTCATCTGTCAAGGAAAATAAAGTACCAAACTTCATTGAAATTATTAGGTTTTAGTGAATGGAAAATAAAATTGTGGAACAACAAAAGGATATTTACATGTTTTTTTTTGTCTCCATCAATAAAGCTCTCAGAAGAAGCACATTAAAAAATCAATACAGAGTGCTTGTGGTGCCACTTTGAAGCCAAACATTCTTTTATTTAACCTAAAATGGCTCCATTATCACTAAAGTCGGTGTGTCGGTTATCGACCGTCCTGTTTCTCACTGCAATCTTGCTCTGCAGTTGTTGCGGATACGGTTGGCAGCGATGAAGAAATAAAACGTTCTGATCTTTTCTGTTCCAATAAAAACGAGAAGTTGCACAAAATCCGTTTCAAAATCTGCTACTTCACAACCGCAAGCGGTGGGAAAGAATCGAATATTTTCCTGCTTTTATTTCCTCTTTCTTCTGACAAATGTGCAACAATATTTGGATAAGTTCTCCAACATGTTCATTGTCCCAGAGTGAATGAACAGAGAACCAAAGCCTGCATCTGCAACTCCACAAATCCACTCTCAGGCCCGCCTTCTCTGTTTTCCCCTCTCGCTGCACATGTGCAGACAGTTTGTGATTAATGAAAATTCCTTGCCCAGGAGGAAATCTAACAGTGTGACCACCTGCTGGGCCGACGGAGCAGGGGGGCAAACCCCTCGGGGGACCGTCAGTCAGACGCAGTGGAGTCATGGTCTGTTAGTGTGTGAGTTCTTGTGAGTCAATGAATGACAGACGCAGGATGCGACGGGGGGGGGGGGGGGGGAGAAACGGACTCAGTTCTGTTCACAAAAGCTTCCTGGGCCTACTTGTGCATTGGCTCGGATCCAGGAGTGATAAACACAGCTCTGAGATCTGGAGAGCAGCGTGGCCCTCCCTGACATCCCATGCAACCATTGCACTCTGGATCACACCGGTGATCTGCTCAGCTGTCTTCCTATCACCGTCCCATTGTTGCCGGACAGGAACCTCTCCATCAGATTACAGGACGTTAGGTGCGGAGGCACAATCTGGCTTCCTGTTTGCCCGAGGCAACGCAGATCGGGTGTCAGCCCGCTGTTGTCCAAAGTCATCACCATCCTCTCCTCCCCTCATCCCCTTCTCAACACTGGCGGGGGCCGCTGACCCTATAAATGCGTGGATGTGACAGCTAACATCTGCTCAAATAAACACGGCCGGACAAGGCGTCTTGTGAAGGGCTTTAAATACACAACCTCAGTGCTATCGGTGATTTGTCTCATTCGGGTGTGTACTTGTGAAAATCCCAGTGTAAATGCAAAAGCCTTAAAGGTCTCAGATTAAATAGAAAAGAAAATGAACTGGAGCTACTTACTCGTTCCTCTCTAAGTGGAGTCTGAGCTCCTGGCTCTCAGCTGATATCAGGACTTGTGCCTCTGCTGGATGCTGAGTGAAGAACAGAGAACACTTTGGAGACTGATAGCAGCTCATTGAGGCTGATCTGGTTAGTGAGGAAGGGGAGAGTGAGGCAGACTCACCTCTTTGATGGCAGACCTCTTGTGTCTGACAGGATGCAGCCATACAGGAGAAGTAATCTCATAACTCTGGATGCTGTCAAGGATGCTCCTGCCTGGACCTTGCCTGTTCTCCCCTGTATGGAACGGAAACGTGTCAAAAGACACATTGCAGGTTTAGGATTTTGGTAGGATTAACCCAAACGAATAAAAATAACTAAATTAACGCTGATAACTGATGCTGGTAGAAGCAAACGCTGCAATCAAATATTAGACGCACTTAACTGCAGCGCTAAATCGACCCGTTGAAAGAGCATTACATGAGAGGAGACTCACCACTGTGAACATGGGTTTCGGATGCAGAACCAGCGGCAGCGGCAGCGGGCTCCACGCCGCGGAGCAGGAGGACTACCAGGCACAGAGAGGCGCGCACCGCATCCAGCGGCGGAGGGCGCGCTCCCGGACGCATTCTCCCGGCACACGGCGGCACGACCGGCGGCTCCGCTCAGGCATAAATGTGCGCGGAGAGGGAGCCCGAGGTGTTTCCACGAAGGATGGAGGAGGGAGGGAGGAGGGAGTGGGGGGGGGGACTCCTCCACCGCCGCCGCCGCCGCGTGCCTGAATGAGATGCCTGGCAGGGACCGCGGGGCGAACATCTCCCTCCCAGTGCCAAGCCCTCCCCTCCACGATCACACGCACGGACGCGCACACACCGAGCCGTGTGAGCAGGGTGTGATGAAGATCTGAGCGAGCAGCGACACACACACACACACACACTCTCTCAGATCACTCACAGCAGCCTAATATTAGAAACACACTGCAAATCGAGCTGTACGCGTGCGCCGTCCTTTACAGATCCTGATCAATATCTTTAGCTGGAGGAAACCCAGTCACCTCTTCATATCTCTATTATTTATGAAGCGAAGGCTCCTAGTTTGGACATTTCATTTACAATTTTTCGATGATTGTTTTTAAAAAAAAATAACCCTCTTTGTCCTGCAATTCAAACTCCACGTGGCCCATTCACGTGACCTACAGTGATGAGTCCATCACCAATCGACCTCAGGTAAACTCCTCCACAGGGAGAACGTGCAGCTTCCACAAAGAAAATCCCCCAGGCCCAGAATCAAACCACTGTGGTGACTGTGTTACACTGACCAAAGGAAGGCTTCATCCCAGACAAGATAGCAGAGAAAACGTTTTCAGGAAATCAATAAAGGCTGATCTTAATCAGAAAGGAGCCAGAGAATGTTGGGAGTTTTCATGACTTTTTCCAGCATAAGTTATCCAAACTGTCAGCTTTCTTGTACCAAATTTTAAAATTTTAAATAATTTCGTAGATTTGATGTTGTTTTTTAAGCTCAATTATGTCACATGTTGACAATCAGTATAAAAAAATATAAAGACATTTATTGCTTTTTTTTCATCTTTTACCTGCTTAAACCTTCAGTCGTCTTCTATATGTGCTTCTTCCAGACTGAGGTCACAGAAGCAGGAGAGAAACAGATGTTTTCTCCATCCATCCATCTTCCATACAGCTTAATCCTGGTCGGGTCGCGGGACGCTGAAGACAATCCCAGTTCACTGTGGGCGAGAGCAGGGTCGACCCTGGACAGGTCACCAGGCCATCACACACTCACAGTCACACCGAGGGGCAAATCAGGGTCACCAATTAACATGCCTGTTTTTGGACCGTGAGAGGAAACCCACATCGGTCAGCCTCTGACCCCAGGGGTTCATTTTATTGATGAAAGATAAGTCTGCTCTCAAAATTTCAGCCAATTCCAAGGTGGGAGTGAAATCGGAGCATGTAAATAAAGTTTACGTTCCAGTCAAATGTTCAAAGTGACCCAGTGAAGCACAGCTTCCACTCTCTCTGTTTCCTGATGAACTGTGTGGGCTTGTGTTTGGCTTCAGCATGTAAACATAGACCTGCTTTAAATAGCCGCACCACTCGCCTCAACACGTCCGGGTTTGTTGGTTATCATCTCCACAATAAGGCCATATGTTAGGTCACAGTATGCGTCGAGTCTGGCGGCGAGCCAAGTCATCAAAGAGCTCAAAGCCCACCGGCGTCTTCACCGAGAACGCAGCTCCTCACGCTCTATATAGTTACTATTGGACTATTTTACATCAGCTTGTTCACAGAAAGTGATTGTTGTCCAGTTTGAACGGGTTACATAAAGTACAGTAGATTGCTCGCATGTTTTAAACAAGGTCAGGAAACCAAAAATACCTCTACACAAACCGCCCGCGGTAACCCAGCCCGCTAAAGTAACAAAATACGGCGGGCTTCGACCACTTGGAGCTCCCAGAGGCCATTCATACTGGGCCGGTCATTTCCAAGTGCGATGATAAATATGCCACGGAGCACATGTCAGGAGGATAGAGTGTATTCGGGGTGTGTGAGATATTCTTAGCGCTGATGACAGTGCAGGCCCACAAATCCATTCACATCTCCAAATGGAGCCCTGGCGACGGGACAAGGCCGCTCGCTCCCGCTGCAGATATTGGTTTCTGCTTTACTAGCTGCATGAGATCAACTCTTTCTTCCTACACACTGTAAGTGATATTGAATACTTGGCAAAGACACTTCCTGAAATATTAAAATTCAAACCCTGTGAACTCTAGAAGGGAGTGTGATCCAGATGCGGCGAGCCAAGAAAGAAAAAAAAAAAACCACGATGAAAGAGCAAGCGTTGGTAGTATTCGAAATGTCATTCATGATATCGAATTGGAAAATAGCTTTGCACGCCACACCTTCATTAAGAGAGCCTAAAATCTTTTCTTTCAACATGACAGACATTTTACACATCAAGCAGAAAAGTTCCTCCATGGTGGGAAGATTACAGGAGCGGAATACACAAGAGGAGGAAAATGTTCCGGCTGTGGGAAAGTATTCGTACAAAGTCACTCATCAGAAGGCTTCAGTGTCAGAAAGCCTTTCAAGGACATGGAGCTTCATGGGTAAAATGTTTGAGACTTGCTCAGTCAGAGGAGTTCAGAGCTGTTCTCCATGAACAGGAGCGAGAGAGGCGCCGTCAGCAGCCGTCCTCCTCCAGGACGTCCGGGTGTTCCTCCCAGAACTGCTCCCCGATGATGTCGCAGTGGTACGCCTCCACTCGCCTCCTGCTGCGGGTGACGGGGACGTCCTTCTCCTCCTCGTTTGGCAGCTTCACGCGTTTGACGACAGTCTCGTCTCGCTGCGGTGAAGACGTGGGAATCGGTTAGTGAATGAAGTGAATGCATTGAGAGAATTTCTCCACCGACGGCAGCGTCAAATCTTGAATGATAATCTATTCCATATTGAAAAATACTAATGTGGCATTTTTGGACAGAATATAGATTTATGGAGGAAAACAAATTAAACACACATTGAAGTCGAGGGGGACGTGAGAAGAAAATCTCAAACGGAGCAGGGCTGTTCAAAATGTAATGAAAGTGATGATTGATCTGCTTCTGGGCAGCTCACCTTCTCCCAGATGAGCGTGGTGCCCTTCCTGTGGAGGGCAGATTCATTGTTGTAGTTGATGTCAAACTCTGAGAACAGGATCTCGTTTTTATCTGCTGCCAATGTTCCCTGAAGAAGAGGAAACAGAGTTGAGACGTGCACAGATAGTGTGGCGCACATGTCCGTCGAGCATCCCAGTTCTGTGTGGAGTTTCCATGTTCTCACTGGGTGTGTGTGGGAATCTTCATGGCAGTGAAAAAACATGCTAATTAATGACACAGAAGATGGACTGATGGACAAAAATATAGATAAAAAGCACAGAATGGAATAATTCTTCACCGTATATCCTGGGTACAAGTTCACAAAAAGGTTGTTCTTCCTTCATTCTGCCGACAATATTATTATAAAGACAAGACCTGAGGACTCCACCCACTGCTATTGTTCTCAAGGAAAGTCATCATCATCAAGAACAACACAACAGAATCAGTAAAATCGTCTCTGGGTGTTTAATAAAGGACTGAAGAAGCTCGACGGCTTATCACCGTCTGAGTGATTCATGTCGTCTGTACATCAAGACAGATTTAACACGTCCACAACCAGCGAGCCGCTTCCTCCGCAGTCCACCGGAGACTGGAGGGACTTCAGAGAGCAGCTGCATCTCTCCGTCAGCTGCCACAAATAGTGGCGGGCCTGATGTGCCGCAGAGTATTTTTAATACACGTCGATAAATAATTCACAGAGAGGCTGCCGAAATCAGGAGGGAACAAACACACCGGCTTTTTTTTTTCTCTCTGATGAAACATTAAAAGTAATGAGAAAATGCCACCAGGTTCACATCAGAACACACAGTGAGTTCTTCAAATAGTTTTAAAAGTATTACAGTCCAAGAATTGCTGGACTTTTGTGGTAAAGGTGAATAAAAACAGCAGCAAATAAAAAAGAATTAGACAAAATATTCTGTGTGCATGTAAGTTGTGGAAATGAATCAAACTCAACACTTAACAGATTCAAACCTTCTCAACACGTTTGTCTTGAGCTGCTTATCGGATGTCAGTGGAATAATCCATCAGTGCTAAAGTGAGACGACTGTAAGATGTGGCCACTGTTGGCTTTATGGCACTTTAAATTACACAGAGTTTGACTCCAGGGTCAGAGCACTGCCTGAGCTGAGTGATGCACTGTGGGAAAAAGAGCAGCAGCGAGCTCTGCTGGTCAATCTGTGTTACAACGACACCACCTTCTAATCACACTGAGCATCTTTTCAGATTATTATTTAGGGCAATGGACATATTTCTGAAGCTAATTTACTCTATAATTTCACTTTACTGTGATAAAGACCTTAAAAATCACTATTAACACTGTTAATGTAAATTATTTCAAATAAACGTAAGTTTCTTTTTGTTGTTTGTTTCATATCCCAGTAAGACTTTTTTAGTTTTACTCATGACAATAAATCATAACATAAAAGAAATATGTGTCAGTTAAACAATACCTTACTGGTTTAAAATAAGCATTATTTTGTGTCCTTGTTCTGTCAACAACTAAAACTGATAAAATGAGCCACTGAGACGGTCACATACATTATACACTTGCTGGATATGTCACATTCAAAGCATCTTAAATTAGCAGGAGAGTTATGCTTTGTAATATCTATGAATTTCAACAAGCAACAATAGTACCAGATAATGTGAAAAACATTTGTAAGTTTGGCATTCAACCAATAAACGCTACTGATATGAGCTGATATTGCTCATTCTGCCACTTTGAAATATACGGCGTAGCATGAAAGTCGCAACAAATAAATACACTATAAAGTAACTTCCAGTATGTCTTCAACAATGGACACAAGTGAAAAACTATTTACGTGAATGAATCAATTCATAAACAAGTTTATATGGGTGTAATCATTTACTGTGTGTCTACAGTGCGTGATTCAATGGATTGATGGTTTGGTTGCTAGATCGACTCAATATCCACTCATCTGCTGTACCTGCTTCACTCTGAGTGGTCAGGATGACTGGAGACCATCTTAAAGTAGATGTAGATAATACAGATGTGCTGTTTAATTTGAAAACTGAGTTGATAATGGCAACGAAGTACATACTGAACACCAAACAAATCATACTATTGTTTAATGGCAAATACAGATTTCACCTACATCACCCCTAAATATGAAGATGTTTATTTACTAATAGTTCAAAGTAACTAGTGTCTTCTCCCATTTATTGTAGCAGGAACAACACATCTAATACGTTCCATAATTAAATTACATTCACTTTTTGCGGTGTGTTTTCTCTCACCTTCAGACGATCCTCTGCCTGTGCGGTGGTCAGGCCTCCTCTCTGTACTAATGTCCAGAACACTGTGTTATACAGGTTATTAATGTGACCTGAGGGACACAAAGACACACACAGAGTTGTTCATAGCGTTTTAAATCTCAAAGGAAATGTTGATTGATGAATTAAATAAAAGATTGTACATACAGTCAGCCTGCCTCCAGCTGAGGTAGTCTTTAAGGTTATGATTGCTTGGATATAAAACCACACGTCCATCAAAGCCTGGAGGGTAAAGGAGGGGCTGCTCGCCAAAAAACTCCTTCCAGTAAAACACGTAGGAGGAAGAGAACTGGGAGGCAACATGGGTCATCAGCTTGCTGCCGAGGAGGAAGGAGACAAGGATGTAAAGTCAAATAAAGACAAAAAAAAAAAAAAGAATTAAAATCCTATGTAAGGATGACAATGACTTGAGGTTTAAGAAAAGGTACCTGGCCCTTCTTTTAAACCAAGTGGAACTCCTCTTGAAAACAAAGCTGAACTCGTCACTCTGTCCATATGCAATCGTTATATCTTCAAGCTCTTCCATGACGGAGCGTGCACTCCTCTTCATCAGTCCTAAAGCCCTGTCATCATTAGGCTTTGTGAACTTGTGTTGTTCAGCAAACCTGAAACACACGTTTAGAAATCTTTCACAACACTATTGTAAAATGTAAAACACTGATGGGTGACTGGAGCGATCTACTGATTTCCCTGCACAAATAATAGATTGGTAATCCCTTGATGGCACTGAACCTTTTGCCAATAGCAACTAGAATGCAATGGCCACAATAATGTTACATAGATTTCCCATGTCTAACACTAATTACGGATCCACTGTTCGCGCAGTTTATGTCATCAGTAACTACTTCAGGAAAGTGGAACCCTCAGTGCAATCAGATGTGTTGCAACAGACAGACATCTTCACGTGCAGGACAGAATCAGTCCAAAACCAGGATTGTACACGACTGGATACGTCCGATATGCAACACAGCAGAAAGAATATTTAACTCACTTGTGGAAGTTGCGACCATCCAGTCTCACCACAATGTAGCAGTTCCGTAGACAAGTGTCATCCGTCTCAAAGTTGCGGACATACTCGAACTTACTCTTTGCCATGCTGCTGGAACTACTGGAGAAAAGACGGAACAAGGACGGGAGGATACAGGAGCTGACACGTCCCCCGAATCTACACGACTGAGTGATCAGCATGAAGTCGCTCCTAGAAACAAAAGACAAATATAAAACGGAATATTTCCAGCCAAAATTGCTTTAACATTGAAATACATATATAAAAGGAATTAGTGTTAGCCCATTGTTACCATTTAACACAGGGATGACACGCAGGCTGTCAGTTCTCTACAATAACCGGCTCATAAGCCTGTTATAAACCCGCTCAATTTCACGACAGAAAACCTCTACCTACACTAAAGCCATAACTCCGTGTTGTAAGACACATGAAATAGGTTACAGATTGGTATCAGCGTTTGCCCTCCGTACAAATACTCACATGGGTTTGTATACAGTCCGTCAGTGAATTCTGCCGTAGACGAACTCAAACATCCCGTACAGAAGTTCCGCTGCACAAACCTGAAAAAAATAAAAATAATAAATTGCAAGCTATACAATCACTTTGTGTTTTTTTTTCCAAAATAAATTAAAGCTTTTAATTAATCTTGGGGTTGATTATTTTATCTCTAAAAATAATCAATTGAAGTCATGGTAATTTAACAGTAAACAGTAAATAATGTTTTAACGCCACCGTGTGGCGAGAAGATAAAGTGAGGGAACGTTTACTATGTGGACCAAGGGGTTATGGGACTGGTAGTCCAAATATGTTCTTTATGTTCTTTAAGTTTGGAGGCGTTTCGTTTAACTCAAATTACCGTAGTTGTGGGGATTATGACACAACTTTTCAAAGAGGTATAGATATATATATATTTGTGCCTAAAATCACATCCTTTTTTTGGTTGTTGGTAAAAACCATACCAGGACCGGTGTTTCGGATTGAGTGGTTTCCCAGTTAGCGGTGGACAACTTCCTTTAGCGTCATTTGTTACTACTAGTAAGACGAGTAAGACAGATGTTTAAAAAATGGCATGAATCCATAGCTGTCCCGACGAAGGCCATTTAACCGCATTCCCTAAAAAGTTTTGAAATATCTTAGTATTAAGATTGAGTCTTTATATTTGTTTGACAGACATGTGACATGTGTCAGACTGTCGGTCACCGGTTAACAGGGGAACCAGTCAATCGGAAACACCGGTGATTTATTTACCCATGATCCCTTGTGCCCTTGTTTTGAACATGGAGGAGAGGGAAAGACAAAGTGCAAAACCGGACAGTAAAGATGGGGCGCCTGCTCCCAGTTCGAGCACACCGACTGCCCCGGGGCACAAAGCAAGGGCTGCGAGCAAAGATGAGGATGACGAGGCGGGAAAAACAAACGTGTGCTCGGAGAACTTTGACCCGCTCCTGGCCCTGTACTCCCCGGCCGTGCCGCTGCCTTTCCCCGACATCAAGAGCTTCAACAACGTGGCGGCGTACGAGAGCTTCCTGAAGGGCGGCCGGGGCCGGGCCAAACCGGAGAACGTGGAGAAGAGGCAGAGGAAGGCGATGAAAGGGGTGGTGGACCCGGAGCGCATCGAGAGGCTGAAGAGGCTGATGGTGAACAACCCGGCGGGGCAGCCGGAGGAGGGAGAGGGAGAGGGCAGCGGCACGGCGCCGAGGAGGAGGAGGAGGCAGAGACCCCAGAAGAACGTCCTGACGAGGATGACCCGTAGGTCCTCCACCCGCACCGACCACCCGCAGCATCTGGGGAGGGCTGGAGGGTTCAGGTCAGCCTGAGGTGGATGAATAGACAGACGCTCACATGGCTCTGCAGGCACACACAGATGACAGTCACCACGTGACAAACGTGTAAATTATAACAGACAAACAATTACACCCACAAAATAGCTAGTCGTAAATCTGTGCAAACAAACAAGAACACACAAACAACTACCACTGACATCTGAAAAGTCTTGGGACATAAGAATTATGGGTTCTCACACTGGACTTGGATAATCTCTGTCTTGTCCTTGTATTTCTTGCAGATGTTGTCTGAGCTCCTCGCCAGTCCTTGTTCGACCTGCCAGTTGTTGAGGCAGCTTCATAACCTGCTTGTCCACTGTCTCCAGTATGTGCAGGCAGTCCTTTGGGGGAGCTGTACCGCTTCGTTCAGGAGAGGATCAGAGTCAGGGTTCACATCAGGACCTTCAAAGGTCTGAGAGGAGTGTGCTCCGGCTTCGTGGTGGCCTTCGACAAGTTCTGGAACATGGTGAGTGACTACAGATTTTTTTATGTGCCTCTTGCTTCATGTTGAATCTGTGCTAATCCAGCACCTGGAAATCATGAATCTCACATTTTAATATCTCCTCATGGCAGGCAATGGTAGACGTGGATGAAACCTACAAAGAGCCTGTGTTTGGAGAGGAATTCTACCACGAGAAAGCCCTCACAGTTACTCGGGTATGTGCGAGTGGGAAGAAACTCACTTTTAGAAGTGCTATTAGAAGAGGAAAATCTCCAGTATATCATGTTAAAAGCTGCTGCTGAAGACTGAATGCATGTTTCGTCTCCTCTATTTGCTTTTTTGACACGTTTTGACAAAGTACTCAGCACTCATTTCAAAAACACGTTGTTTCTGCAACTGCTTCATATTAAGCGCCTTGTGTCACCCCAGTTAAATGCTTTTGATATATATGGGCTTCATTCATCCAGCAGATCTTCACTTCAAATCGCTTACACTGTTAGTTACATTCACTAACACACACACACACACACACACACACACACACACACACACATTGCTGATACAGACAGCTGCCATGCAAGGTGCTCGACCTCCACTGGGAGCAGTTTGAGGTTTAGTATCTTGCCCAGGAACACTTTGGACATCTGGACGAGGCGAGACGAAGGATTGAACCCCGGAAGATAACTGGTTATATCAATCATCTCTAGAACAGTAGTAACTGTGAACTAACTGCTAGTAACTGCTGAAAAATGAAGATTAGATTGGATTAGACAGAACTTCATCAGTCCTTTTGGGACAAAACTTTCAAGGAAATTAGAGTAGAAATGTAGTGGAAAAGACACAATACAGCACACTGTGTTAAAAAAGAAAAGACATCACAGATTCATTGTTTAGTCGTAGTGGAATGTGGAGAAGTTTAAAACACAATATGGGAGATAATCATAGTCAAAACTGTAGGTAAGAAAAGATGAGCAGGAAGTCCAGAAAAGATTTCAATAACAGAAAATATCTGACAATAAAGTCAACACATAAAAGTTGTGAGGAGCCAGTGGACAAAATGTGTCACCACAATAACAGCAGGCTCTCTTCTGAAGGGTGAGCCGACAGGATTCGTCTTTTCAAGCTCATTCAAAACAGATTTAATCATAAACAGTGCAGATATTGTCAGAGGTTATAAATGTGATGTCCATCAATTCGGTGCACATGCCTGATGTTAGATAGTCATGAAAACAATTTTGTTTTGTGCCTCTGTTAGTGTGTCCATTTCATCAGTCAGCTAGCAGAGGATCTCATGTTCAGACCCAGAGTCAACTGAGGAGCTGCATAAAGAGAGATGAGGAAGGAGGATTATTTTTCTAACTGCAAATCATGAAAAGCTCCTGTGGATTATACTAAAACTAATTGTAGAGAGGTCACTCCATTGTTCAGAAGATCATGCTGTTGTGTCTGAACTCTTCTTACAGCTCTTTGAGAAGCTAAAGCTCCAGGAAAGTGAAGCATCAAGCAAGACGGTGGACGCTGCGGGAAGAGATTCTCAGACTTCTCTCAAAAGCTCGTCTGCCGATGCGAGAGACGACGGCAGGACGCCGGAGTCCGAACAGGGCTCAGCCTCTCGGCCAAAGAAAGCCACGCAGAAGGGCCGCCATCGAGTGACGGTCCCCAAGCCGTACGGGAAGGTCCACACGCGCCACGTCAACCAGCTGTTCATCCGCGGGGAGAACGTGATCCTGGTGAACCCGCAGCCCCTCGGACCCGCAACGTGAAATTCAGTTTGAGTCGGCTCAAACTCTGACTGCTGTTCTATCACATTGATACGGAGGATCCTCTCTGTCCACCAGAGACACTTTATTTGTTTTAAATTTCAGAAATAAAATGTTTTGTTTTGTGCGGCACTCCAGTGTGCTTCGGTTGTTCTCCAGCAGGTGGCAGCATAAACACGCCGGAGCGGCCTGTGGGGCCATTGTCATCTCAGAGCGCGTGTCCCTTTATGTTGCATTTCCCCGTTAGTTTGAACAGGAATGACAGCGCAGTCTCAGCGGACTTCATAAATGCATTATGAATAATTGAGTTTGTGAAGCTGGAGATTGCAGATGGCACTCAAAAGCTGTCATTTGTCTTGACGTCTCAGATTGCTTTTACTCTTTAATGGGCACATTACCCATAAAAGCACAATTTACTGCATCTCATAGAAGTTGTAAAGATGTTTCTTTTTTTTCCCTCTTTAAATGACAGGGGTTAGTTTGGATGATGAGTGGCACGGAGCTTCTCCGGCTCCAGAGTTTTATTTTCTTATTTTAGTTTCCTCTAATTTGACTGCAGAAAGATTAATTGACCCTCTTCGTGTATGTTTTCCATCATAAATGGGGCATATATTCCATCAGCAGCTGAGCTTCTCGCTCATCTACTGCATATATATTGTTGGGATTCATATGTTTCAGAATATTATTAGTATAGCCCATTTAACAGTCCTCTCTAGAGAGGGAAAACCGGGTCAATTGTTTAATGCAAGCTGTGTTTTAGTTGTGTTTGTCACACAAAGTGTGTTCCGGCAAACCTTGATACAAGAGGAGAAGGTCACAGCGATGATTGGAGCGAGGCGAACCACAATTAGATTATACAGTCTGTCTCTTGTGTGTATTACAACACAGTAATCGGGCCAAGAAACTTCCAACAGTAGGAGAGTATTTGAAACATTCAGGACAAAAAGAACCGGCTTTAAGAAAGCGGTACTAACAGGTGGAATCAGAGATGTTTCACTTCAGAATTCAGTGGAAATGTAATGCAGACAAACTGAAATGAGAAATTAAGCATTTGAGCAAAACTATTAAGATTTACTGGATAACATACATTGAAAAAACTTTTTCATGTTGTGGATTCATGTACTTACAGCTTAACCAACAAAGTTAGAGTCACAGCAGCTCGGTGTAATTTCAAATTCAGGCTCCGCGGCTTCTCTTCTGCTGCTTGAAGCACTTTTGAGCGAGGCTAATGACACAGCGCACCAAATAACACACACCATTAACAGATTTCAATCAACTGTTTAATGTTGTAAAGAATCTTGACGTGGAAATCAAATCAAAATGGAAACAATGTAAAATTTCATTTACTCCAAGGATTTTAACATTTGCATATACTAGTGTTTCAGTAACAATCCTGTTTCAGAAAGGAACAAAATGATTTAGAGTAGAAAAAAAAAACAAAAAAAAAAAAATAAGGCAACGACAACAACTTCTACTGATATATATTAGGAAGAAGAAAAAAATAACAGCAAAGAGATTTTGGTCATTTTTAATGTTTCAGACACTGACGCAAGGCTACTGTGTGTTAGTGCTCAGCCTCTCCGGCCCTGGGGAGAGAAGGAAAAGCACAACTTGAATCCTCCCGGGTCTGCCTTCTCCTCTGGTCAGTGAATTATTTATCTGGGTGTTGCCACACCAAAAAGGGCAGGCAGCCGAGACTCGAATCTGATTATCAATCACTCATTACGAGGGTCAGGAGGCCACCGCCGGCAGGCACTTGAACCACTGAGGAGCAATGCTGTGTACCTCGGACACATGAGCGCAGCTTGTGAAGGGAACATTTCTGGATGCGGTACCACACACACTTGACAAAAAGAAAAAGAAAATCTCCATCGGATCATACTGGGCGTGCACAACCTGCATCCCAGCTGGTAAAAGTGCTTCTGTACCTGATAAAACACGCGGGCTTCGCACTGATGACGGTTATGACAGGGATGATGCTTTCAAGATAGCCGTTTTTTTTTTTTTTTTTTTTTAATAAATGTGTGACACCAACGAAGATGA
The DNA here is from genome assembly GCF_902148845.1 of Salarias fasciatus. NCBI lineage: Eukaryota > Metazoa > Chordata > Actinopteri > Blenniiformes > Blenniidae > Salarias > Salarias fasciatus. Next base: position 8,626,597 of record NC_043746.1, on the reverse strand, counting down.
AGAGTGAAAGGCAGCGTTTAACCGAGACGTCACTGATGAACATTTCACAGACGGATGCATTGCACAACCTTATTAACAGTCTGAAACAGCGGCGCTGAGTCTACAAGGCCTCTCTGTAGCACTCACGTTGATCACTGGCCTGAAGAGATTAAAATCAATGAGAAAAGGTGCATGAGATGAAGAACCCCCCCCCAAAAAAAAAAGAAAAAGAAAGAGTCCAACAATTAAGAGGATTGCATCTGATTTCTGTACAAACAGTACACTTGGCTTGAGGCACAAGTACAGAAGCTACACTGTGGCAGCTTTATTTCAAACACTGCACAGTCACATTCTCTTTTTTTTGCGTTTCAAAGAGGTTGAAGTGAAGAGAAAAGGCAAAGGTCTTTCATTCAGGCACTATGTGCTTAACCAAGAACCCACTGATTATCTCATTTGGATGCAAACTGATTAGAATAATCTTAAGTAAAATATATAACTATATATATACCAATAAGAAAGGCCACAAAGGATGGTCAATCGACGGGCAAAAAGCCCTCGACTAAATCAATAGCTTTCACTGCAAACAATTAATTACCCCAACTGTTGCAGTAACATCTGGAGTGTGGACTCTTTATGTACAAAGGGAAGGTGTCAATGTGCTTCGTTAAAGGTCTTAAATCGTATGAGGTTTGGTCTGGAGGACACAACTCTTCACATTGTCACTGCCTCTCGTTTGTGGACTTCATAAGTTATCGGAAGGGCTTCAGATTTCTATTTACAGGTCAAAGGAAGAGCAAGGACAAAAAGAGGTAACTTGACAATCTTCAATGTGTGTTAGAAAGTTAAAATGGCTGATCATAGTATCCAAAGTCATCATTCAGTACAATAATTGAGAATCCAACATGAAAAAGAAAAAAAGGAAAATGCAGCTACAGATACATATATGCCTTTTTTTGTTTTGCTAATCTGGTGATTTTACTCGATTGAGGTTATAAAGCAAATCCTCCCTGACATTCCCTCCGTGGCACACTTCCTTCTTTTCACTGACTCATTACAGACTAATAACAGAGCGTCTGTCTGAACAGCGGCGCAGATCAGACACGTCATTGGTTCAAAAACACACTCACTCGCACACATTCACTTCGATTCATACGACGACACGACTTTTTGAAAAAAAAAAAAAAAAAAAAAAGGGAGATTGCAGGGTGTTGGTATTATGATAGTTGACGTGATTCAAGTACTCTTTGTTTGCAGCTCATAACAATCCTTCACTGATGGACGGACAGAGAGAGAGAGAGGGAGACGGACTGCCGCAGCTCCTCTTCAGGATCTTTGCTGTCCCGTGTCCCGTCACTTTCCAAAGTTGCCGAAGTCAGCGAAGGCATCGTGTTTGGGCTGTTGGACCATGGCAGTGTTCATCCCCATCCCCATCCCTCCAGGCATCCCCATGGTCATACCTCCTTGTGGCATCCCCATGTTCATGCCCATTCCCATCATGCCTTGGTTGGGTGCCATGCCCATTCCCATCATGCCTTGGTTGGGCACCATGCCCATGCCCATTGCCATGCCCATGCCAGCTCCAGGGTGCATCATAGGATTAACAGGTGGTCTGACGGCTGTAGGTCCAAGATTCATATGGGAAAATCCCTGGGAGAGCATGTTGGCAGGTACTTGGTTGACTGAAACAAAAAAAAAAGTGAAGAAAAGAGCCAGATTTTAAGTGATGTTTGATTGACAGGTGGCATCGAGCTCAGCGTCACGGGCAATCCTGCCAGATCCAGATCGCTCACTGGTCTCACCTTGCTGGAGGGTGTTGAGGCTGGGCTGGCTTTGTTTCGGGGGGTGCATGCCAGGGCCCAGGAAGTCCAGGCTGATGTTGACCGAGTGGTCGGACCAGGTGGAGGGGAGGGGTGCTTTGGCTCCGGCTCCTGCTCCGTCAGCCGCTGCTCCCTGCTGCACAGGCTGGAGGGGCTGCACAGGCTGAGGCTGGAGGGGACCGCCGATGTTCTGGAAGGGCTGCCGAACAAAGATCCATGTGAGGGGAGAGGTAGACTAAGAGGGACTGCTACATATATACAGCGATAAACATTAAACCTTTACCCTCACCTACTTAACCTTGGCAGTCAGTGAAGTCTGCGTGTCTCATTTAGAACAGCCTGGACTCACAAGCATAACATGTGAAGTAACTCCAGTAAAGGGGTGGTGGGCGTTTTACCAGTCTAACAAAGAACAAGTTTTTTTTTTTTTTTTTTTTTTTAAGTAGGTCAACAGCCTTTTAACTTGGAAATACAGTTGACATAAGTGAGCCTTTGTTGGGTTTTTAATGTTTTTGTAACTCAAATCTCATTCTTCTCATTCTGTGTCAGTAACAGGAGGAGTGGGTGGTTAGTGGGCGGTCTCTGGGGGGGAGCAGCATCTGGCGAGGCTGCGTGTTAACTCTCCACTGTGGTGCCTGTCCTCTTTCAATCACACAAGGTATGTCTCTATCACACGAGCTTGCCGACTGATGTGGCTGACAAGCGGGGCAAGCTGTGTGGCTAAATGTTGTGGAGTCACGGATGTTGTATAATTTCTCAACTGTGTTTGACGTTGATGTTTGCGAGCGTACACACAAGAATCAAAGATCAGAACTGTTTTAAAACTGCAACTTATAAATATCAAGGTCAGATACAAACAAGCCTGTGGTTATGGATGATGTTGAAACTGGGTTTCAGTTTGCAACAACAGCACTCAGAATCACAGCTCAATAGTCATTAAGATGTATAAAATTTAAACGGGAAAAGTGTAGCAATAATCTGTACCATATCTTTTAACCTCAAATGTTTTCTGCCAGTAAATAATGAATAAAGCATCTGGGTGCTTTATTGTTGGAGGAGGCTGCTCTCTTTACTGTTTGAGTTCAAATCAATGCTGACTCTGGCATGTGCAGCTTTACATTTTGATGAATAAATGCTGAATAATTAACCAGACAGATTATTTTTCCTTTATGTCAAGCACCTTAGTTTGAATGTAAAGACCGCATGAAGGCAATAAGCTTCAGGTTTTATAGTTTATAAGGTAGAAAGCTCAGTTAAACAGAGTTGAAGTGCTTAATCACATGGATATAGAAAATTAAGTATTACATTATTGAACAGTGATCATTTCTATACAAGTATGACAAACGACGTTTTGAATGATTGTCTAAATAGTGTGATATGCGCCAATGCAACATGCTGTGCAACAGAAAACCTTTCACACGTTGATTCCTGAAGTTAAGGAAAATAGAAAAAAGAAAACCCACGCAGTTGGTTAAACATTGTGACTGAGGTAAATTGAAGCATGTGTAGTTATTGAAGGTTTTCATTTTGATCGGCATGCCATGCCTTTAAGTCCCCGCTGCCCTGATTGACAACATCAATTAAGTACGTTCAGAGCAGCACGGTTAATGTGTTAGAGTAAGCACTTTTATAACTGTCTGAATTTAAAACAGTGCAACGAACAAAGGTGAAGCTAAACCAATTTCCTGAAAATATCCAAGCTGGCCTTATAAATACATGAGTTAAAAAAAAAAAAAAGTCTGAATCAACTAAAGTGCCACTGATAATTTTTATATAACAAAATGTTTGTTCATTAAAAATACTGATGCATAATCACATCTGTGGAGTGTGTAGCTATTTAGCTGCAGATATTTTGCATCAAATAGTCTTCAATTTATGCCCAATACGCAAGTCTTGTAATGACATGTATTTCAATGAATTATTAAACTAAAATGCGTGCGTGCTTGAGTGCAATCATGCATACCTGCGACCTAGACTGGGGGAGGACTGTGGCGCTCATGGTCTGTGTGCTGCTCATGCTAAAATTGAGGCTCTGGGAGGAGGTGAGAGACTGAGATGGTCCCATCAAGTCAAACAGGTCTGCTGAGGAGGAACCGGAGCCTGGAGCCGAGGCTGCGGCTGCGGCGGGGGCCGGGGCCGGAGATGGAGCCGGGGCCGCGGCAGGCTGAGGAGTGGCTGTCATGGCCCCAAAGAGGTCGTTTCCACCAATGTCGACAGGCTGAGCAGACGCTGGCATCTGACCTCCGGGAAAGGCGTTCCACTCTCCAAAGTCCCCGTTGGTGCTCGAGGCCGGGGCTGCTGCAACACGGGGAGAGGAAGAGGCCGCATGAGAGTGACACGTGCACACCGTCAGCCGTTTCAAGATTCGACAAATAGAAGTCACAGATGCAAATTTGAAACGGTTAACGAAAAGAATCTTCTGTGAGGCCAGTTCAGCTTCATCAAGGACAGTCTCACTGACCACTGGTGCTAAGTTTTAACATTTCATTGAACTGGCCTGACTTGTTGTCTCTTTCCCTCTTGCTGTCTCTTTCAGCTTCCTCCACCCCCACCAGTGTCTCTCCCTGTCCCTGTCTCCTTGTCATCCATAACAGGAGCTGATGTGTGTCTGTTCTTATTATGCAGAGCAGGTAGCAGGCTCCATATGGCCAGGGTTCCTTCCCAGCATCTCTCTGAATATTCTAGCAGTACGGCTGCAACAGGACAGCATACACATGCACACCCCACCAACAACAACACACAAAAAAAAAAGACGGAACTCTTGAAACCCACCGGATCCAGAGGACAGTCCGGTAGAAGCAGCCGAGGAGGAGAAATCTGCAAATCCACCCATCAGGTCTGCATAGAGACACAAAAACAAACACACACTTTCAACAACAGTGCTCCAGGTGTCATTCCACCATAGTTAGCATTCCTTCAGTGTCACAAGTGGAGCAAGGGAGGGGAGGGGGTGGAAGCAGTGGATAGGCGGAGGAGACCAAACATCTGTTCTGCACTCCCGCCCCCTCTGCCACTGGGGACTCCTCCAAAAACATCTGGTGCACTTAGTTTCTATACATCAACTCCCTCCCCCTGCTGTCCCCAAAATCCGACTCTGGTATCAGCAGCTGGGCACCGTCACTTCCAAAGGCTGAGTCTGTGCTTGTAGCTGCTATTAAGTTAAACTAAAACAGAGTTATTCTCGGGTTTAGCAGCTTTTCACAGAGGAGTATTTTTCCTAAAGTCTTGGTTGTAGTCTTTAGTCATAGCAGACAAATTAAAAATAATTGGTTCCCGTTCCCTGTTAGCAAGAAAGAGGGTTTTATAAAATGTCAGGACATGAGATGAAAGTGGTTTCACTGTACCTGGGGCAGCCGGCTGACTGGGTGCTGTATCCACCATTAGTAGGTCAGCGAGGCCTGAACTGGAGGGCTGAGGGGCCGCCGCTGGCTGGGCCTGAAATGATTAGGGTTCATTTAAAGGAAAATGAAATCAGGACTGAGTGTACACACACCCCACACACTCCGTTACCTGTTTATTGGCAGTAGTTGGGCTTGCATCTCCTGTGTAGTGAGCTGCAGCCCCCAGATCCACCTTCTTGGAGGGAACCCCTCCTCTTTTCCGTGTTGCCGTCGTCTCTGTTGCTTGAACAATGTGTACGCTCTTAGTAGTAACAGTTTCTTCCTCGTCTTTGAACTCTTTTCCACTCTGGCCATTGTGAGACGAGCGACCCCGGTCTTCCTCGTTGTCACTGCCGAGAGAAGATAAGACCTCTTAATTGTTCTATTTTCTATTAGAAAAAGAAAACAAGCTTACACTGATATTTTTTTTCCCTCCCCAGCATCTTTTTGGCTTTGTCATACCTGAATCTGTCTGGTGAGTCGTCCCTGTCTTTCTTCCTAAATTGGCTAATGGTATCATTGATGGTGCTGCCGATTTTGTCGCTGATTTCACCCAGTTTCTCACTGAAGGGGAACTGTCCTTTATTACTCTCCCAGTCATCGTCCCACTTTGGCCGGCTTTCGCTGGAGTCATACCGGTCCCCAGCTACCGAAAGAAAGAAGCAGGAAACACAGGACATCAATGTAGGCCCCGATCATTGACTGCATTTAATACATACAAAATGCCAACAGATTCAAAAAACATTTAGTAAAAGAACTTGAAGGATTGTGTGGGATATGAACGTCTATGAGCCATCAGTGAGCTTCCATTACACACACAGCACGGTACTTACAGTAACCTCTGAATCCCATACTGTCCGAGGATACACCGATGTATTTGTCTTTGTTCTTTTTCGCCTTTTTTCGCTCTTCCCTGAGTCTGTCGTCATCCTGAACAAAGTCCACGAGCTCCTTCACCTTCTGACGCACATTCACACCTTGATCTTTCCCATTTTCATCTGGGGGGACAGATTTTAAAATATGTAAACAAATAAATATTAGACTAAAGTCACAGACACACAAAAATAATAATATAAACATAATATAATTGAACATCTGGGCAAATAAACCCAATGTGTAAACAGCAGCCTTCAATACAAAAACAGGGCTGGGAAGAATGAAAGCTGCTTTAGAGTGTGTTTGTGTTTGTGTGTGTGTGATGCATTTGTGGACTAAGCAGCGCTAAGGCCTCCTTCCACCCATTACAGCTCACACTAAGTCTATTGTTAATAAAAACTAAATACAACAATCCTGATGTGCAGGGAACCTCTTAGCTAATCGAAGCACTTTCAAAAGAAGCACCATGTTTTTGTTTACTAAATCTGTTCAGGCACAAAGTGAAGCGATGTTTCTAAAACGGAAACCAGAACGACACCTCACCTACAAAGTGGTAGCTTTCTAATGATCTCAGGTCATACAGATGTTCTCTGGTGCTTGTTACAACCCTCTCTGATCCATTCCTGATTAGATGAGCCAGCAGCAGCAAGGACTTAGTGGGGGGAAAAAAAACAGCGGTTATAGCAAAAAGAAACGTGATTTCTTTTGTACAAAGAGAAATGTCTGTCTGACTGAGACCATATTAAACAATGTAAGCTGTCCTGACATTTCTACTCAATACAGACACTTTTGGTTTTGTATAATTACTTTTGTGGCATCATTTAAAAACCAAATTTAAAAGTATATCTAAGAGAAGTACAGTTGTGTTCAGTAGACAAACATTTTTGTTCACAGTTAAACTTGTTTGTTGGTGAGAAACACTTCAGCTCTGTGGCAGACCTTATAGACTCTCCTCCAGTTCTTCTTGTTGTCCCTCAGCATGCGAGCCCACAGCATGTTCATCACCTCTGGAAACTGCTCGTACATGAAAGTGGCTCTGTTCACAAAAAAATAAAAACAATTCCACAAGAAAAAAATTAATCAATTCATCATCTTTTTACTGGCAAAATCTTTATTTTCAATAAAAAACGATGAAAACTAAATTAATGAACAAGCTCATCTTTCAGCATTTTTTTTTTGGGTCAAATGTTTGGTGTGTGCACGGCACACTGCAAGAATAACACAAACCAGACCAACGCAAAACTAAATAATGGTTATTAATGTGTCAATATGTACACCATAACAATGCGACTTGGGGAATCCATGTTGTGCACAACATGTGAACAGCTCAAATGAGAAGATTCTACATTCAGGGTCCATTTTCTTAAAAATATTTAGATATATAACAGCAGTATGACTTAGACAAAGTAACATGTGGATGGTACCATGGGTTTTCGAAGATTCTGTTTGAGGAAAAACTCAGGAATTGTAAATATTTTTAATTTGTTCTTTTTAATGATTTTTTGTAAGAAATTCATTAAAATGAAAACAATCAAAATAATGCAAAAAGATAAATAAATCAAAGTTTAACTGAACGTTTTGTCTAAGTAAAGCATGTTTACAGAGCTAACAAACTTGGAATATCAGTCTGCCATGAAATATAGCACACCAATAGCTGTAAAGGCCGCTGGGTCCGGGGCATCTGTGGATTTTCAGGTGAACTCGCTGCTACACGTAGATGTGTTTGCTCTGTGGTGTACTGATGACCAGCTCAGAGTGGAGTCTGCTTCTCACCATATCTCTCTAGAGATACACTCCAGGCCCAGCGACCCTATTCTTAATAAACTAGATTTACATAATGTAGTGTATTTTTCCCATCTTCTAATTGTGCCAATCGATTATATGTCAATCAATCAGAATACTGCTGAGTTCAGTTAATTCATACAAACAACTACAGTTATTCTCAGGAAATTCCTGAAGAACTTCTGGTGCTGTTCACAAGGACATTCTGTGGCAAGATAAACCCAGACCTTATAACACAGCCACAGTATTATTTCAAAAATTTTACCAGCTTCTTTAACACATTGCTTTGTTTCGGTTATCGTTTTTATATTTAGCCTAAACTATAGTCAAAGTCTGAATGTAAATTTGGTCTTTGTGATTAGCCATATACTTTAAATATGAATGAAAATGCAAAAACAACACTTGAACATATTTCAATGAACCCTCTCCACATTTTGGGACAAGTCTTCCATCCAGTGCAGGGAAAAAAGCACTACTGCTCTTTATGTCTGGCAGAAAAACAGACAACTTATAAACAGGCAGTTTGTGGGTGAGAGTTTCGAGGTACATTTCCCGAACGACAACCACAGGAATACACTGCAGTAGGTTTGCTCTATTTCACAAAGAACATTTTCACTGTTCAGCAGCACATGTCCAAAAATACTGTGTCCTTACCTGGAAATTTCACTCATCTGCTGTCCTGACGGTCCCCAAGGGTCGTCATTGGTGGCCTCTCTTACTTTCGACTCCACCTCAGAGTAGTTCATAACCACATTGGTCCTTTACAGTGAGACAAAAAAGGAAAACACACACACTCAAACAGCGTCATCATGAGGAGCTCTTTTTTGTGTTAAAAATGTGTGCCTGATAGTATTATCAGATAAGAAGCGCTTCGTGTCACTTCCACCCATGCACTTGTCTTTTGAGAGGCCCAAACGACAGCAGCCTGCACAGTGTGTGTATATGTGCTTTGAAAGTCCTTGTCAAAACAAAACAGCAGAGACTAAACAAGCAAATGCAAATCTGCATCCAATATAAACATGAATGAAGCTAAACTAGTTGAGTAAAACAAGGTTCTGCACAGAGGAAGCATTGCAGGCTAATTTTCAATGAAACTACTTACTACTAAGAAGAAATTCAAATGACAAGAAATCAGAGCAAATGATTGCTCTTTTTCAATTTTAGGCCAACAGAATTTTGCTCTTAAGATTGAGATCTCTATACAGGGTATGGTTTATGACTAAAATAAACAAAACAGCAAGCTGCACAGCTATGTGTGCTGCACGGTCTCAAAAGCGCCACTGAATATATTTAATAATATAATTATGAAGTAGGGAACACCAAGCACTAAAATAAACAAATAATAATGAAATGGGTTTTCAAAAATACAGCATTTGTGATTACTTCTGTGGATTATTGCCCATTAATAGCATCTATTTTACTCTGTTTGGTAAAGACACATTTAGCAAAGAGACCCAGGGACCTAATTTGACTATTCCTTATTGTGAATGCATATTCAATCTGATGTAATAACAGGATTAACAGGTTGCCAAGCCAATTTCTGCAATGTTTGCCTTCGGGGGAGGGGTGTATCCACTTGCATTGTCCTTTGAGTATGTATATAATGTAAAAGCCAAGCCTCTTTACATGACCTCAGTGGACACTCAATTGTTTTTCACAAACTTACATTTTTTTAAGTGGTTTAGCATAATATCAATAACCAAAATAGCACCCTCCACTCCCCAATAATGTCAGCTTCAACTATGATATGGTAAGGCAAACTAAGAATTTGAATTTTGCACCTCCTCATTTCTTACTACTGCCACATCAGCAAGAACGCGTACAGGGCCTGAAAGGGCGGCACTGATTTCACGGGCAGCGATCCACCCTGTCTGTGGTTCTTCGGGACGGCTGCTGCAGGGTCTGATTACTGCTCTGACAACATACTTTCCTTTGTAAAACATGGCTTAAGTCAAAACAAGTATTTTTTTAAATCAGCTTACCAGGTTTATTTACTCGACTGATGAAAATTGGTCTTTGATGACACAAACCTTAAGTTGTGACAGTTGTAAGATTTATAATCAAGATTTTGTTCAAATGGGAATATCCTCCAATATTGTTTGGTTTAGTCAGAGACCAAAAACTTCAGACAAAAAAAAAAGGTAAAACCTTGTTTAATTTGAGGATTTATGAAGATGTTATAAGACACTGTGTGATGCTGCTAACAAGCAAACGTGTTTTGCGTCATTCATGCAAGGAACTGAAGACGACAGGCAGTGATGCAACATCTTATCGCCCTGCAGAGGTAGCTGAGTTCTAGATATCAGTCAGATCAACGGAAGTTGTGATATTCTCACATTGACAGTCTACCACAGATTTCCGCTGCAATAACAGCATGTCAAAACATCTCTATGACAAATTCTCATGAACTGGACTGGATTTTTATTATTCACATAATAAACCTTTATTCAAAAAGGTAATGAAACTGTTTGCGTTAACAAAATATGTTACATATTAAGAATTGATCTGGCTTGTTGACACTTGATGCAGACAATTTAAACCAAAGAGGTGGTCATTTTAAAATGCTTCAAGATTGTTTGTCTCCCACAGCTGCTACAGAATCCAAAGTACAGTGAATATGTAAACAACCTTTATTCCTCTACAGATTGGAGACTCAACCCTGATACCCTTCCTTTGCATCTCCCCCACAGCTCAGACTCAATCCCCTCACAGTCAACAACAAAAACAATCCAAAGCATGAGCAGTCACACTCCAGGGAAATGAATGCATCCACAGGATTGTATTCTTGGCTGGACTTAAGAGCACACCATTGTCTGGCTTTTCAAAATTAGCCATTAAACCTTTGAAGGGAGGAAAAAGTCACAATAGCTAACCACAGCCCTACAGTACAGAACAACACGGTTGAGTTTACTCAGTAATTGAAGCACATAACCATCTAAAACAGAACGACAGCCACAAAACCCCAAAGTGTTGCCCTAGTTTGACGTGAACTGGTATTTGCATGCTTTGTAGGTTTGCAATCACCATAAACATTTATTCAAAAACTCAACCGGCACACAAATGCCAACAACTTGTACTTTGTCTATACTTTTAATCATTTCCAAAATGGGCGAGTACACAAACCCAGGGGAACGTTAACGAGTGACTCATGATAACTAGCTGAACGTCATTCAACTGAATTTCCTTCAGAAAGTTGCAAAACACCATGGAACAGGTCATTGATCAATAAGTGCAAAGCTGTGGCTTCCACGTGGTATATTATGGTATGTCAACCAAACAAATGCATCTGAAAATACAGGTGTATTTAAAGTCAATATCCTTCATGGAAAACATTTTCACAGCTATCACTTAAATACCCCAAGTATATTTCCCTCAATGAAGGAATAAACATATGTCATTTCAAAAGCTTGAGGTGTTTTGGTGTTCAGTTTTCGTTGAAAAAAAGGAGCAGGGACTGAAGACAAACAACCAAATTTGACCTGGTATTTAGATGTAATCCAGCCATGTGCTGAAACTTCGAGTGAAACAACTTACAGTCCAGCTCTTGTGGCGTTAACTCTAACTTAGCTACAAGTGTCATAATTTGAACGAGACTGGAGCACTTACGTGCTCCGTGTATTCGAGAGAACATAAAGTTATCACATGTGTGTATATTGAAGACAATAACGCCCGTTAAATGTGAAGTATTGTGTCTTGTTTATTCCGACGAGGAGCTGTCAAACTAGCTTAGCTGGCTAGCATTGTCGGCTAACTGCTAGATAATTAGCTTGATGGCTAAGCGGGATAGCCTGCTCTGTCGGAGAAAGCGCACAAACAACCGAGTTACTCGTATTATAACACCGCGGATCGCGCAGACGACTAAACAAGGACATAGTTAAAACAGCTGTACCAAGGCCGGGACACTAAAACTTCAGGTAAACTGTGTCTGTAAAAGTCGGTGAACTAACTTAGCTGTAGCATCCGGGCCAGCTAACTTGTAGAGAGTGACGTGACGTCAAAGTTTTGGGTACGTGTCTCTTTCAAACAGGTAAACTACACACACAAATAACACGGAACACACTCCACAAAGTTAGGAAATACTTACGCCTTGTCAACCAACTCTCGGACCTTCCACATGTTCAGCATCTTGGCTCTGTGAAAAGGGGCTTAATGCCTCGGCAGAAGCCTTTTGACACCAGGCGGACACCGAAACCAAACCGTGTACTCTGGAAAGTAAACTACACTTCACCTCTCCAGGCACGAGCACGCAGACGGAGAGGTTACTACTGGAAATGCCCTGTGACGTCTCCCGAAGGCGCGAAGCACGCTGGGAGTTGTGGTTTTCAAAACGGACACCGGCATGCAGAATGTAAGTATCGTCACTCCACCAGGACATAAAATCAACACAGAAAATGGCATTTCATTCACTTTTAAAGCAATTTGAATAAGTTTTAGAAGAATTCGTCATGACAGTGTGGGTTTGTGTCGCTCCTGCCATGAGCAGACAAACTACAAATACTGCAGTTCACCTGTACAATAAAATTCAATCACTGTAAGCTGGCGTTGTCATAAATGTCAGTTAATGATTAACAAGAAAGTTGTTTTAAAGTTTATAGTAATGTGAGAGGCAGTATAAAGAAGGAATTGATACATACCCCCCTTGATATGTGGTTATTGTCTTTAATCTGATACAGCACGGGCTTTGTGGTTCTCACGGGCGAAGTGTTCCTGAGAAAGCTAAGCGCGTGTGTACCAAAAGATTAACTTTACATTCTTACTTCTTGTCTGTCAAAGTTCGAATGGTTTAGGGCCTAAACACATGTAAGTTTTAGTTGTAAAATATGAAACAAGCAGACCCATGAGGCCTTCAGGAAGAAGTTTACTGAAGCAGACATTAGTTTCCTCACTCCTCACCTTCCTGCTGACTTTCACTTCTTTTAAACCAGGCCTGAAAACACGTTTTTTGGCCAGCCTTTCCTTTAAACAAAATCTTTTTGTTGTTTAATCAGCTTTATCCTAATCAAGTTATTACTTTTTTTATTCTTCTTTTTATGGCTTTATTAATATGTTTATTTTAATTTATTTCCTTGTAAAGCGCTGTGAATTGCCTTGTGTCTATAGGAGTTGATTTCGGACTGGCAGTCTAATGGTTCAATGATGAATTACTTTATCAAACATTTTGAAACTAATTCATATTTCTGTCATGAACGAACAGTGCACCAAGCAATGTCTGGCAGTTTTTTCACTATATGTTGACCCAGGGCAGTAATGACAGAGTCATTAAACTGACAGAGTCAATTAAAACTAAACAACCAAGCAAACAAACAGAAAATAAAATGAATATGTGTATGTATGTGTATACACGTATGTGTGTGTGTATATGTATATATATATGTATGGGTGAGTGTGTATGTATGTATATGTATGTATGTGTGTATGTATATATGTTTATGTTTGTATGTATGTATGTATGTATGTATGCATGTGTATATATATATATATATATATATATATATATATATATGTATGTGTATGTATGTGTATATATATATGTATATGCATAAGTATAATTCCTGATGTATGTTTGTATGTTAAAATATGCGCGAAAAAACACTTCAAAATGATTAAGTAGAGGCAGATTATATACAGAAATTAAGTATTATATAGGGGAAATGTTATGCTGCGACTGTGTATGAAAAGTATAAATATGTAAATGTAATCACTGTAGGAGGTTTGGATAAAAGGGGTAGGATTTAATAAGTGTAACTTCTTCCTACTCCTTTTCGAACATGTAGATCGGTAACACATGCAGGTTGTTGCTGAAGTCTTCATTTTCTTTTAATTTTAATATGCATGTGTTTGTTTCTGGTGACGACCTATTTTTCGTTTTCTTCTGCATGTTCGAAATAAATTCATTCATTCATTCATTCATTCATTCATTCATTCACGTCTTGGCATGCTGATGATGATAAATCTGCCCTATATGCAGTCCTATTAGAGTCCCATGATGGTATATTGGAGTAGTCAAGAATCATACATGGATTTCAGTCCCTCTGTAGGGACTTTCTGAAACTTTCAAAGAAATCTAATGTAGGTAAACATTTTGTTTTCACTTATATGTTTGCATTCCATACATTTATCAAAAATAGTCTCCTGACTTAAAGTTATAAAGCCCCCCCCCAAAAAAAAAATATATATATATATATGTATGATTGTATTTGCTTCTATTCATATGTTCTATTTATAGTTGCCACAAGTATTTCATGGAAAAAAATTGTTATTTGCAATTATAAAGTTTCCTAAAATGTTACATTGGGGGTGAAGGTGATCTGTTGCTGTTCCGATCCTCCCTGTGCCTCCATGTGGTTTCTGCTCATGTCTCAACTTTGTCTTTCATTCCAATTTGAAGGGACATCTGAAGGCTTTCTCTCCATGCTGCTTTTTGCACCATTGTAAATCCTGTCCATTTTGTTGAAATGTGTTGCAGCTTACCCAAAACTCTGGCCTCCATCATAGTCAGCGGGTCACCACCTCGTGTGTTCTCCATCCCTCCTCATCTGGCATTCAGGCATGCTACAATGACCCAGTGATGCTGTGTGACAGGCTGGGCAGGGCACTGGCTGTTTGTGTCAATCCAGATCAATCACTCCCTCTTCTGGACGGACAACGTCATCAACGCCAGGAAAGGTCACAGAGTCTACTCAAGCCAGGCCTGATGTGGTGAGCAGGGAGGTCAGTGTAGCAAGTGAACACCCTTGACTGACTGAGGGTCCTATTAAATATTGACACAGCCGGCTTAATGTTTAAGGTATCTTGGTATTCAGTGGTTTCGTGGCTGCAGAATGAAATGTCTGGCTATTGTCTGTTCATCCACTTTCAAATGTATTTTTGATTCTCCTGTGACTGGGTGTGTGCAGAAAGTATTAGGACTCTTTGTCGTATTGATTGATATTCCAGGAGGACTGGATAAGCCCTCGGATGCCCTACATTTGACAGGGTTTCTATTCTCTAATGATACATGTAAATATGCCCCAATGCTTACACTTCTATAGGAGACCAGGAAGAAACAACACAATAGCCAAAATACAACCCATTTGAGAAAAAAACAACAAGAAACAGCACTTAACGGCCCAGAATGCACTGCACCCAAGGGAGCAACCTCAATTACTGTTACACGTCCGAAAAGGAGAACTCTAGGAGAAGTGATTGCTGAGATGGAAATGGTTGTGTGTGTGTGTTTGTGCATGTGTGAGCGTGTTTTTATGTGGGTGTGTGTGTGGGTTGGAGGAGGATGGATAGAAAGGCACTCAGTAAAAAGATCTTTCAGAAACACTTTGCCTCGGTGACGTTGACACGAGCTGTTGATTGACATGCACTTCTCGACAGAAACCAGAGCTATCAACCTATCTGCCACGCATTAGGAATGGCACGGTCCTCGGGGAGGGGCCTAAGTGGTAAATGATGTTGCTCAAGACACTCTCTGTCAACAACGTGTGTGTATTTGTGAGTGTGTGAGTGCTGAGGATGGCAAAGTATTCAATCAAAGCTTTGATTGAAAAACCCTAGTGTCCTCAAAGATCAGAATTCTGTACACTGACGTATAGGATGCGCGTGTGGGTGAGTCTGGATGTGTGCCCGTTTCCACACTTACAGTTTTCACAATTTTGCTCAGTCCGGGAAACAGACTGAACCGGCGGCAGATTTAAATGGTGAAAATCTGATCTCAAACAATATTAATTCTGTTAAGCAATGCCTGTCAAATCAAGCTTGGGAAAGAATTCTCTTTCAAACAGAGCAGGGCACGAAAGAACTGGTGTAGACCTACATTCAGTCTTCAGATATAGAGAAAGAAAAATGTCAGACTTTGCTTGATACTTCATATTTTATAACCACGTTCCATTCATCATCTTGCTCTACGGTTGATCATCAATTTGGTCTACTGAGACCAAGTTGTCACTTGCAACTTTTGAGTTGCAGGAGATGAAATGCTGAGGATAAACATAATGCAGTGCTTACGCCAGCAGCACTAGGGGGCACTCTGACTTCTCCGGTACTTGAGCGAGTGTGCTGAGCGGCTTGCACACATGTGAGAGAGTGTGTATGTGTCAGTCAGTACAACTGCTGGGAGTCAAGGCTGTGTGTGTTTACATGGCTGAAGTTCCCATGGCAAATGTGGTCAGAACATCATCTCGATTTGGGAATGTGCACAAAAGAGACGGCACTTCTGCAGCTCTGCTATTATTCTTTCTTTTTTACAAACATGTGCTTCCAATCTCGCCAAACAGTCAGCGCTCTTTTTCTTTGCCGCTTCAGAATGTCATTACAAAACAATGTTCTTTGTTTTGCACATTAGCTATGAATTAGCCATTCCGCCCATCTTTGTACCCGTAAAAGAGTTTGTGATGTGTGGAGTCGCTCGCTGGGGCCCTGCTTTCCTCCTGTCAGAGCAAGGGTTCTTTGACTGCTGTTATATTTCAGGCTGTTATTGTTGGCTCTCTTGCAGCCCCGGTAAGATCTTTAGTCCTTTTCCCAAGCGATATAGCCCCCCACACACATCACACAGTATCTGACCCCTGTCTCCATGACACATGACAGGTCTACTGTGGTGCGCGCGTGTGTGTGCGCGCGCGTGCGCGTGTGTGTGTGTGTGGTCATGATGGGTGTGCACTTGTATATGTGTGTTGGCTTTCATGTAAATGTGTTGTAAATATCTCTGCACCGCATGGATATGTGTTGCAAGCATATCTGGCACAGTATGTAGATATTGAATATGCTAAAACAATGAGGCCACTTGTCACATGTTCAAAGTCGAACAGACAACCCGCTGTGATCTCAAGCCACACACACAGATGTTCCTAATGGGACTAAAGTAGCATTCACATTCCTGTGGATAACCAGTCTGTTTATTTTTCTCTCCAAACCGGAGTGGGTTGCCACTTTCTCTGGTGAGAAAAAGGATGGAAGATGATAAAAAAAAAATGTGAGGAGGCTGATGAGAAGGCTCTCACCGCAGTTTAGACCTCCAAAGCCAACTGTCAGTCCCGCTAAAACCAGCAAACCTCAGCAGCGGTGATTCAGGGGTGACACTAATGTGGTTCCTTATGGAAACTGATTCCTGTGTGCAAATCTTAGCAAGTTACAGCCGCTGTTGTCTTATTCCTCGACACGAGGCAAGTGAGTTCAGAGTAATTGCGAAAGGTTATGGTTATGAGTCAGGGTGATACAGTAAATCCTGTTGCTTTATACATGAAGCAAGGAAGCGTTCACGTACGCACAGAAAAAGCCACACAGGTATGCTCAAGTCCTGAGAGCATCTGCTCCTTTACAGCCAGATTGAATTAGCAATTACAGAGAGTAAAAAACCAGAACAAAACATCTGGAGCTGTAAGCAGCAGAGGTTATAAATCTGAGGGGGGGTATGAAAATGAGCCAAAGTGAGATTCTCAAGGACAGTGTTTCTGATTGGCCCATTAACATGCCAGGGGTGTCAAAAAGGACCCGAGGCAATGGGAGAAATGGGACAGAGCAGAGGGCTTTAGAGGGCGTATGGAACAACAGCGAATGGATAGGTAGAGCTTTCACAAGGGGAGAACTGGAGAGATAGCCCGCTTGAGAAGAGTGAAATGCAGCATTGGTTAAAGATAATAAAAACCAAGGAGATATATGCTGTTTGTGCTGTGGAACTCCTCGCCGGAAATCACCCAGATAAGCAAGGACAAAACTGTGGAAAAGCTGAAGGGAAGCTTTGAAAAAAAGAAGAAAAAAAAAAAGGAGAAGAAGAAGCAAACAAATCTAGAGCCATGAGCGTAAAAGAATTAAGAAACAGAGGCTGAAGATCACCACATTGCCAAACCATAATTATGTATGTTTGGACACGAAATAACACTGGGTGGGTGTTTGTAAATGTATTTTAATGATTATATCCAGTTTTCTGTAAGTCCGTATAAATGTGGGGTTGGATAGCGGCAGTACCATTACCAACATCTGTTTTTGCTATTATTGGCACAATAAATTACGTAGGCAATTTGTTTGCGCTGTTGTTAGAGTAATAGAATCAAATTATCCCATGTTAGGGAAATGATTATGTACGAAGCGGAACCCATCAGGGATTCACAAGGCAATCAGTGAAGTAAGACAGAGCTGAAATGTTGGCGCTCCGTACGTCAACTTATCCAGGTCCACTACGTCATCTGAAAGAACTTGTCAGCCTTTAGGTAGGAGAAAATTATACCTGGTTCACACAGACGCACTGCTCCCCTCAGTAATCTGCCAGCTCTCCCAGCGCTAAAGTCAACGCAGAAGCACAGCGCCCAGAGTTGTGGCAACTCTCCAGCACAACATCAATCCTGTGAAGTGGTATGAATAAGCAGAGAGCGAGATAGGAGGACAGGCGTAATTGAAAGAGCCTGACACAGGCGCGATGAGAAGCGTTTGGAATGAAGGACAATATCAAATGAGCCTTATCAATTAAAAGCCAGTGAACAGTGTTTACACTCCCGCGCCATTGCGAAACACTGGGTGCATGTTTCAAATAGGTCAAGGTTGAAGTGAAAACAAAAGTTAGTCGATTAGCAGTCGAGGTGCAACACTCCTAATTTGTATGCTAATCTGGCAGATCATCATATCATGTAGGTACTGCCTGCGATTCTACATCTGCACGCACTCATTTAATTATCCAAACACAATTCACAAAAGTCATTGGAAACAAACCAAACCAAAATAAAATAATTTGCATATATTTAAAAGAGCAGATAAAGTCCCTCGGGGTTGGTTAATATTTCAGAGGCATAATAATAATATGCTAAATCATTCACATTTTATCCAGCACCAAAACAAAGTGGCTTTGTCGATGTAATTAGGGTGTTTTAGAGTTGAATCACCCTGGCAAATGACCATGTTTTTCTCTCTGGGAGACCAGTGTGTGGATGTATCTTAGCCTCTCTCTCTCTCTCTCTCTCTCTCTCTCTCTCTCTCTCTCTCTCTCTCTCTCTCTCTCTCTCTCTCTCTCCCTCTCTCTCTCTCTCTCTCTCATTCTGTGTGTGTGTGTGTGTGTGCGTGCGGTGTGTGTGTGCGCGCTGCGCTTGCCTTGTATTGTCAACGTTCCTCCATGTGCGCACAGTCTTAGAAAAGGATTGATTAAAGAGAGAGTGTCTGTCTCAGAGCAGTTAATGAGGTTTAGTCCCATGAGCTGCGAGGTTTTGGGTGTGTGTGAGTGCACGCACATGTGTGTTTGCGTGTGTGCATGTAGACCTAGTGGAAGACGTTGTTAATTGGCTAAGACTTACTTTCAGCAGGGGGATAGTCAAGGGCACAGAGCCTCCACATTTGTTGAGTGCCATTTGTAGAACATGATGATACATTCACTTTCTATATTAAATATTATTTTGAGGGAATGATGAGTCAGTAGCACAGTGACATGAAGAAATATTGTCGTAATTAAATTTGAAGTTTCTTGCATATTTGTATGTATTTTAAATTTACATATAAAATCGTGTTGTGTTTGAATGATGAGGAAAGCAAGCTGAATGGGGGGAAAAAAATGCTGTTTTGCTGTTTGGTATCATCTGAGCAAATGTGAAGATGTGAATGAAATTCATTCACTTTGCTCTCAGGGGACACAAAGAATAAGAAAAATAAAAAGCAGAAGAAGAAGAAAAAGAGAAAGAGAAAGAAAAAGAGAAATAATAAACAGAAAAAAAGCAGAAAAGGCAACTACACAGAGAGAGGAAATGAGGCTGAGGGGCAGACAACAAGAGATATGCCGCAAAGGCCAAGATGGATCCAATCTCACCTGCTCTGGTCTCCATACAGACCTGTCCGTCTACATGTATATACAGACCTGTATGTTCTTTTGCAGTGCAACACACAGCTCGTCTCAAACAGCAGGAAGCATTGATGCTTTCATGTGGAGCACAGCCCAAAGTAGAGCAAGATCACAATGTGTGTGTTGTGTCTATGTGTGTGTGTGTGTGTGTGTGTGTGTGCATGTGTGCGTGCGTGCGTGCGTGCATGCATGTGTGTGTGTGAAACCCAGGCTTTTCCCCCCATGGGACCTGCACAAACACGCTTCCCATCTTTCCTTTGAGTTTCACATTCAAAGGTTCCACTCGTTCAACTGTCAGTCATTCTCTCAGCCAATCAAGGCCCCTCATTCACAGTCTGTTTATAGATCAAGAGTGGTTTAAGCGTATGTATGTGATGTGACTGGAATTTTTGCCATGACTAATACTAATACTGTAAATATTCATATTTTTTTTCACACATCACCCATGGTGTCAATCAAAATCAACACTATTGTACCATACTGTGAGCGTGCCAAAAGCCTATAACAGTGTTTAAGACTGCAGGTCCTGGAAACCCATTGTTGGTACTAGAAGGATTTCAGAAAAAGAAATGCAGACCAAGAATAAAAAGGTCTAAAAATCAGCTTAACGGAATAAAATAAGTTCATGGATGAATGCATGCATGCGTGCAGAGAGGCATGTCTCCTTAAAAAAAAAAATGCACAGATGGAGGTTATGGAAGAAAGTGTGTGGGTTAAGGCTGCTGGATAGTAGTGTGTGTCTGCACAATATGTGTGCATTTGTGTTATCAAAAGAGATACAGTGCTGTATAGAAGCATTAATTATTGTGTTATATGGCTATCGCAACCCAGATATGTCACGCTTAATTTAGTGGCTAAGAGTACAAGAAAAAGGGGGAGAGAAAAAAAAAACTACAAATTACTATGAAATGTACAATATATCTGCAAGTATAAGCACATCACTGCCTCTGCACTGGTGGTTAACACTTAGAACTGAGAAGGAAAGTGAGCCGTAAAGCCCGAGGAGGAGGCTATAGGAAACAAACAGACGGAGCATCAGGTGACAGCAGGTGTTATCAGACCTCACCTCTGATTGCCACCTATTATGATGGAACAATAGTTTCCTGTGGGCCATGCTAACGACCTGTGTGTACCAGCAACAGGGGAAATTAACCCAAGCCACGGCGAGTCTGCCTTCTGCCAGGAAGGGGGAAATTGACAAAGGGATGGTACGAGTTTGAAGAGTCATTCACACACCTGTTATTTAAGTGATAGACAGCTGCCATATGTCCATACCTGCACTGTGCAAGCTACGGCGGGTGGAGATCACCCACCGACAGAGGGCAGCAGAGGGCTTCAGAGCTGGAGAATCCCTCAGAGGCCAGGCCCAGCTCAGCTTCAGACACACACTGCCCAGATCTGCAACTCACAGGAAGGGCCACTCAACAGTTACTTTGTGTTTGATCTAAAAAGAAAAAAAAGATAGAAAAAATATATATATTTATGTTGCTGTACGTAAAAAGAGGGTTGCTTCACCTGAGAGCTGCTGAGGTGAGGTACTTGTTTGTTTTTGTCAACTTTTTCTTATTTTTCCCAGCTGAAATAAGGTGGGAGTGAGACTTGAACTGCAGGGCACTGGTAATGGCGGAGTGAGTGCTGTACGGCACGTCTTGGTAAGAAACTAGCTCGATCTATTCACACTACATGCAGAGCCGTGGCCTCCAGGCTTCAGTTCCTGCTTCGGTAATGACTCTGTTCCCCTGTGGAATGTAGAACATTGTCTTTCCTCAAATGAGGGAAGCGCACGATCTCTCTCTCTCTCTCCCTCTCTCACACACACACACACACACACACACATTTCAGTATGTATGAAACACACTAAGGTGTAAGCATATACAGACAAAACATTGCATATTTGCATGCTGGTACACATGAGTAATCTCAGATACACGCACCAACACATGCTCACACACACATTCCCCAGTTTCACAAACATTGATCGGGCCCCTCTCTCAGGTCTGCCTCCTTCTCCCATGATCAATCAGTGAGTTTATAGACCACAATGTGTGGCAGCTTGTATTGCTCTTTCTCCCTCTTCGTTACTGATCAGAGAAAATCCCACTGTAAGCAAGCGCAATGCACATTCATACAATTTTAATGACTCTTAAATTAACCATCATATTTTTGCTCCACTCCTTCACCGACTAAATCGCTTAATATGCATCAACGCTGGCCTCACTTGTGGGTTCGCCGTGACATTTTTATAATTCCTTTGC